>NC_047109.1:40188526-40814359 GCF_902500255.1 Thalassophryne amazonica | reverse complement strand
ACATTAGACACTTGTGCTGAACTAATGTATGTCTTAATTAAATACACTCATGTATTTCTCATTCTGTAATTTCCTTAGTTTCTTCACCGGAGGAACTTGCAGTAGTGGGTGCGTTACGTACTTACTTGCTTAACGGTGTAATGACTACATGCAGTGTTCCACAACGTAAATGTCGTGTTTTTTGTGTTCCCGTTTCGATCTAGGGGCTGATACCAGAGTGAGAGTAAGTTACCTGGAAGAAGATATTGATCTCAGGCTTCCTTTTGGACACAACTCGCGGTATTTCCTCAGTGAGGTCAACAAGGCCTGGAGTGGTGGGTCAGATTATCATGTTTTTAGGGCTTCCAGACATGTCTACAATAAATGTCAGAGGTGGGATGAAGTGATCAGCAAGTCACTCTCGTCGTGAATCAGCAAATCTCAAGTCATAATGACCACCAGTTGTTTGCAACCTGACTTGAGACTTGCCGATTAATGACTTGACAGTGACTTCGTCCCACCTCTGCTAAATGTTTTAGGCATCTTGGAATGTTGAACTTAGCATGTTTGATTTTTGTTTGCCCCCCCCGTATCAGTGGGTCAACAGCAAATGACATCTTACATGATGAAACATTCCATTTCCTATATTAAAATTTTATTAATTTTCTTTCATCAAAAAAAAAAAAAAACAGATGTGACTGCCGGGCCATCAGTGAAAGCTCACGTCACAGAATGAATGTGCATTTGTTGTAGCACATTTCCTGCTTGTGTCAGACAAGATTTATCACATTTCCTGTGACACAGTGGCTCCAATGTGCAGTGCGTAACACTTTAGATTGTTATCTGACTACAATTCTTAGTGAAGCTTAAATTTGTAGTCTTACACAGAATGGACACTAGCTTTGTCTCCATAGTAGCCTATTTTCTCAAATGCCAAACTATTCTTGTTCAGTTGTACAAGTGACGCAAGACCTGTGGAAGCAGCACGGAAATGACTTGTGTTGGAGAAAACAGCAACTACACTGCAGTATGCAGCAGAGGGTATTGGCATCCTTAAGATTGTAGGAAGGGAAAGTTCGGGTCCGATATCGGCCCAATTATCTTGTCATGTGGACCAGGCTTAAAAGAAATCACACTTTTAAAGGTGTGAAGTAGTCACACATTTTTCTTATCTGTATTCATTTGTGTCAGAGTTGTGATTTGTAAAAAAAAAAAAGCAACTCAGTTAACTAACACAAAGAATGATCACGCTAGAGACTGAATTTCATTTCCTGATCAGGGAGAGCCAGTATGACCCCTCGTCACTGTCCGTCAGTCAGCTCTGAAGGGTCCACCCACTCTGCTCCTGGATTTATTCTGAAGCAAGTTGCACACATACATATTACAATATTCAAAAGTACAGCTGTGTTTCTTCAGTCAGTTGATATTTGTATCACTTTGCACCTGGAAGGCGCCTTGTGGTCTTGCTCAGACAGATAGTAATTGTTCTTCAAATTGAAACATTACAGCGCCAGCCTTGAACTAGTGTACTGGCTGTGTTATTCTCTGCTCAAGGCCTAAATATTAATCTGTGTTCAGCAAAAACATAGCTCTAGCAAAACGGTCTGCGCATTCATTAAGCAAAAGGACAAATGTTACTTTTCTCATGGGAGCAGTTGTAATGATTACTTCAACAGTTCAGTGTATATTACTGCTTTTGACAATGAGTGATTATTTAGAAGAATAATGGTGCATGAATTCTTACACATGCATATATGTATATATGGAAAATAGAGAACAGAATCAAAAACAAGATCAAAGGCGATTCATCAAAGTAAAGGCATTAACAATCATCAAAGTAAAGACAAAGACATTAATATTTGATAATATTGACAATATATACAAAACTCTATCATTATTCCCCCTGTTTATGGAATTTAATGTCTACATTCTCAGCATCACTGTAGAAACGTCAATAAACTTACAGTGTACTTAACTATCATTTTGCCCCGTTTGGATGGGGTGACATGATTCAGCATCCATTAGCAATAACGCAATATAGTAACGGGCCAGTAACCATTAACTGTAGTGGAAATCATCCGTTGATCCATTGATCAAGCAAGAGGACAAATCACAATACTTAGTAAGCTAGTTACCCCAGTACATTCAATAGTAAGAATTTAAAGGAAGCACATTCATCATACAACACAATTCAACGTTTTCCATCAGATACACATTCGTCGAACACCATTTCTTTGTATAAATATTTAAACTGATTGATATTTGGACATTGTTGGAGTTTCTCAGGTAGCTTATTCTAATTTTTTGGCCACAAATGGAGACACAAGCATTTCCTGGTCATCCTTCCTCCCGCAATTTTTAAAACAATACAAACCCCTTAAATTAAATATTCTGTCACGTTGCATAAAATATACTTGAATTCTGAGAGGTACTTGCTTAATTTTTTTATTTTTTTTATTTTTACTTTATACATCAAACAGTCTTAAATGAAATCATGTCACGGAGTTTTTAAAATCTGTGATGTAATAAACAGTGGATTGGTATGATCCCGATAACCTACATTATAAATTATTCTTAATGCTCTTTTTTTTAAAGGTTGAATAATGGTTGTTTTGTAGTTATTGCCCCATACTTGCACCATAAGTTAAGTAAGGTGCAATCAGTGTGCCATACAGAGTATGTAGTGATTTAACATCAAGAATGTGCTTTGCCCTGCTTAATATTGCTGTACTTTTTGATACTCTTTTGACTATGTTGAATATGTGCTTTCCAGTTGATTCTGTCATCGATGACCACACCTGACAACTTGTTCTCGTTGACAGGTTCCATATTTACCCCCTGTATGTTTAACTGTATTTGTCCATCTTTTTTATGGTTTCCAAATAACATTATTTTAGTTTTTAGACCAATTTAGTGACAGTTTGTTCATATCGAACCATCTCTTCAACTTTATCGTTTCTGATCCCAGATCATCTAGTAATTGTTGCAAATTATCCCCTGAACAAAATAACTTTGTAACATCTGCAAAGAGGACTGTTCCAGACAGATCTGAGACTTTATGTAAATCATTCATATACAATATGAATGACTTTGGTGCCAACACATAACCCTGAGGAACTCCACAAACGATGTCCAGACATGAAGAACAGCAGTCCCCAAGTTTAACAAACTGTTTCCGGTTTTGTAAATAGCTTTTAATCCAATTCAAAGCCACTACTCTGATCCCATAAAGCTCCATCTTTTGAAATATGTTGTGATTGTGTCAAAAGCCTTTTTTTTTTTTCTTTCATTATGTCAACAAATAATCCTATCACTATTTTCCTGTGGTCCACATGTTTATTAATCTCTTCTATTGCATCTAAACCCATATTAACTATTATTAAGCAAGTTGTGTTGTTCAATAAATTTATCCAATCTGTTGTAAAGTTTTTTCCAATATCTTTTAAAATTGTGACACTAGAAAGACACAGGCCTATGGTTAGTAAAAAGATGCTTGTCACCAGATTTGAATAAAGGTATCACTTTCTTCTGGTCTGAATTGTAACATGGTTCATATTTTTTTTTTTTTATATATATATATATACCACCACACAGTAAATGCCACAATCACAGCAATAATTGTCAAAATCATCATCAGGGTGCGAAGTTTGCATCCTGCTCTGGCAGCAAAGCTCTCCATAGCTAATACAGTGTTTTGAACAACCTGTTGATATTTCTCTCCTTCTGTCCCTGTGTTGTTGTTGTTGTTTTTTTTTTTTTTTTTTTTTTTTTTTTGTCTTTCAAGGGACAAAGAGAAACTACAGTTCTGATCTTAAACATGTCTTCTTTCTTTGGTGACAGTTCAAAAGGTGCAGTTTGTCTGGGCTTAGGGGCTGAAGGTGACAGTTCACAGTCTCAGTTCAGCAAGGGACTGAGGGAATCTGGAACTTTTTTTATGTTATTTCCCTTCAGCTGTAGTGCATAAATCTGTACTATCATCAGTATGTGTAAGGCATGCTGCAAGTGGAATTAAAATAATGTCATGTACTCTGTCCTGTGCCCTGTTCTTGACGTTTTCTTCAAATACAGGTGCACAGGAATAGAACAGGATTATCTTGTCTCCCGGATTCTCTTGTCTCCCATTCTCAAAGATGCAGTTTCGTCTGCTTCTGTCTCCTGGTCTGGTCACGTCAGTGCTGTATTTCAAGCTTGTAGTACGTCTGCTTCTGATCCTTGTTCAAGTTGACAGACCTCTCCTTGGTCACAGCTGGTTACTCGTCTGCTTCAGGACCCTGGTATCTGCTTCAACCTCTGGTCTTTGTCTTTGTTCACTCCTGGTCACTCTCTGTCTCTGTTATGACGCGCTTATGACACGTCACTCCCCTTGTATAGTTCAGGATCTTTCAGGTATCTTTGTCTTTTACAGTGGGATAGATGCACCCAACATGACCTCTCTGCGATTTTCACTGCAGTGGGGGTGGTTAGCAGCACTTGGAATGGGCCTTTCCACCTCGGAGATGACCAGTTCTTTCTCTTAATAGTCTTTATCAGCACCCAGTCGCCAATCTGGATATGATTGTCAGGGCCCTGCCCAGAAATAGGAGAGTCTGGTATCTTGTTAGCGTGTATGACATTCTTATGGGGGACAACACACGTTTTATATAATCAACTAATCCCTCATCCTCACTATCAGGCCCAGCTATTTTCTGTAAATCTAGTATTCTGTAGGTCCTGCCATACAAAATTTCGAATGGCGTATGGCCAGTCTCTGAGTTGGGTGTTGCATGTACAGTTTCACCAAATCCAAACAATAAACCCAGTTATTTCCTGTTTCTTCCATAAATTTTCTGAGCTTACTTTAATTGTCCCATTTGTTCTTTCCACTAAACCTGCACTTTGAGGATGATAAGCACAATATGTTTTTGCATTTATTTTCAAATGTTCTGTCAAATGTTGGATGATTGTATTTACAAAATGTGTACCATTTTCACTGTACATTGTTTCAGGTAGTTCATGTCTTGGAATTATGTCTCTACAAAGTACCTTTGCAACTGTCAGAGCATCTGCATGTTTAACAGGGAACACCTCTACCCATTTGCTATATGCATCAATCAATAGTAGGAAAAATTATTTTTTTTTCCCTTCACATTGGTTCAACTCAATAAAATGCACATGGATCGTTTGAAACGGGTATTGAGGGGTTGGAAATTTTCCTCGTATTAGCCTCTTATTCCCCTGCGAGTTATGCTTTGCATAAATTAGACATGCTCTGCAGTAATGTTTTGCATATGCCTGAAATCCAAACGTCACAAAATGAGTATTAACCAGGCCAACCATCCCAGCCATAGAAACGGGACATGGTCCATGACTTACGACAGCTGCTCACTTGAAAAGGCTGCGGGGTAGGACCAGTTTGTTTGAGGATCAGGCATACACACCATCAGCAGTTTGGTGGACATTGTGACGCAAAAATTGATTGATTGGATGAATGATAAGCATTGATTAATATCGATTATTACGTGCAGGCCAATCTTAATATGACGAATCAATTCCTGACAATGATCCAATACTCCAATTAGATCAATACACTACCTACCATGTAGGCATACGGGCAAATTTGACCCCACCACAGTACCCCAGTGCCATATCCTCACGTCCTAGTGAGTCAGAGCGTCACAGAGACAAGGTTGAGTAATCGTGACTGTGCCTGCCTTAGGTTGTCCCAGGGTTTAAGATGGGATCTTACCCGTCATGGGCTCGCAGCCTTCCATACTTGGCAGGGGTTCCAAGGGGTGGGGGAACACCCATTAAGAGGTGTCATGTCAAAACAGTTTTAATTGCACAGAACATCAAACATGCAGCATCATTGAAAGTGAATTGAAGTATCTTTTAGCAATTTATCCCAGAATAGAACTGTTGGATTAATCAATGCTTAAACACCAATAATAAATAGAAATAATGACAATCTGATACATAAACAATGTTTAGTTTGCAGGAATAACTATGGGTCAGGATGGACAAAAATCATGTGAAAAGTTGTCCAACAATCTCTATCCTTTAAGGCCTAACTTAATCTGCATACATCAAATAATAATTAATAAGCACTTCATTGGTCATCAGTGCTTTATGAAAGCCTGCGTCGTCTTGTTTGATTTACAGCAGGGTTTAGTTGCATCTCATGAGAGTTCACATTATTTCAATCAAAACACGGGATGATCAAAATATTATTTGTTGCTTCTACACTGCTGTCAATTCACCCTCACCAACATTAATGCTTTCAACAGGAGCGCTATAAACATGTTACAATAATCAACATAGTTTTACTGTTCACACACTGTACAACCTTCTGCTCTGCTCTTCGGCTGGAGTGATAAATTACACTTTGTTTCCAAAACAAACCACGCTTCAAAAAATAGAACACTGAATGTATTTGGTAAAGTCAATGCAACGTAATGCAAAACAACATTAAAGCTGGAATTGATTACATGAAATAAACAATATCTCTCTAAATTTAACAGTAACAAACACTTTTAAAACACTAGTAGCAATTACATGTAAAACCCCTGTATTTCATGTGTTAAAGCACAAAATTGATTAATGTGCACTTATTTCTCAGTATCTTAACGCCACACTTTAAAATGTTGAAGAGCCAGCGACTGTGACCTTGACAGTTTTATCTAAAACAATTCACAATAATTACACACGATCTGTCTATATAGCGACAGCAGAATAAAAGTAAGGAAAAAATTGATAACAAGTATAATCTTCTAGAAAAGAAAAAACTGCAACCTTATATGTACATAAACAAAATTCATGTTGAAAACGTTGAACTCCTTATCTTTGCGAGTGTGAACATTCACGTGCAACGTGTCCATTCTTCCCACACTTCCAACATGTCAATTTCCTCTTTATCTCACGCCCATAGGCTTCCTCACACATCATTATGACTGCTCCGGCAGGTTTAAAAACTGCTGTTTGGTGCAAAAGCATGGTCTGGTGTATTTTTCACTCCACCTCTCTCTCTTGCCTTTTTTGTAAAATCACTGGTGTTCTCTTTTATGGTATCAAATGACTTTGTTGTGGAGTTTTACTATAATTTTCCCAAGAAGTTAACTGTCTCTCACCACATTTTTAAGTGTTCAGGTGATGCTGGATCTTTGGTCATCATCTGTGGTCTGGTGAGTGTAGGGAGGTAGAGGAGGCGCACTTGCTGTAGCTTCAGCATTATCTGCGGCTGGGTAAAGGGCTGTGCCTGCATTCTGTGGAGGGGGCCTCTGGCTCCCTCCCGGTGTCTCGTTACCAATTTCATTTTTATTATAAAAGACGCTCTTAAGGTTGTCTTGTCCCTGCTTCAGTTTATTTTTGACTTTATTCTCAGCCTCACGCTGCTTGTAGGCTTCACTTTTCCACCATATACCTGAAATCATTAGACTGTGGTCGTGTATCATGTTTGCTGTGAGAACAACAGCAGTTAACCATTTTAGCCGTTCGTGGAGTTATATCTCATAGGGAGATCTAAATGAACAGGCTGTTGCTCTTTTTCACTGTTTGGTCGCCGATCAGTCTGAAGTGTGTCACCACGTCGACCTCTGAGAGGTGGGGGACCTTGCTTAGGGCTTCTTTTCAGACTCGTAGGTTCACAAACAGGTGTGGTGCATATAGAACACTTACAACCTACTTCACAGACAGGGCTTCGTTTCTGCCAGTGGGTTAAAACTGGTGACAGGCCCCCCACGATTCAGTTGCGCACGTCCTCAGTCATAAAAACACATTCACAGCGCTGCGCTTCAGCTGTTATCACGTTTTAGCTCCAACCGGTTTTTATATCAGAATTTTACGGCTTGCCCACCGAAGATTTCACCGACCTTAGGCTGTACAGTTTTTTACACGCTGTTCCGGACCCGAAAGTGGTCTTTAAGTTGTCTCTTGCTTTTTTTTAATTGCCAGTTGTAACCGCTGCCGGCTCAATCAGGTGTCTGACACAGCGGGAATTCAGCGCGAGCACGCGGCTCCGTAACAGATGGTCTTTAACCGCTGCGCCACCTGACTTTTCTATTTCTCTCCCAGAGAGTAAAATTTAACGCTTTACAGCCAGGCTTTAGCCTCACACCTTAGTGTTTAAGCCAAGAGACAAACCAATAAAGACATTACGGGGTTTTTCCTCGCGGTGGTCCCAGCCACACACACACACACGTCCACATAAAGAAAAGCAGTCTCACCCGTGATCATGCAATGTCGCTGAAGTCCGTATGCCTTCACCGACCTGTTAGGGAGGAGACCCGTCCCCCCGGAAAAGGGTCTGCGGGAACTAGTCCCGGCCGTGGCCACGGTCTTCCAACGGGGTCCTCCGTCACGGGCCAACCACCATTCTGGTCTATTGGTATCCGGCTTTCGAAGGACCAAGATGTCAGAGTTGTGATCGGAAAAAAAAAAAGCAACTCAGTTAACTAACACAAAGAATGATCACGCTAGAGACTGAATTTCATTTCCTGATCAGGGAGAGCCAGTATGACCCCTCGTCACTGTCCGTCAGTCAGCTCTGAAGGGTCCACCCACTCTGCTCCTGGATTTATTCTGAAGCAAGTTGCACACAGACATATTACAATACAATTATTTAAAAGTACAGCTGTGTTTCTTCAGTCAGTTGATATTTGTATCGCTTTGCACCTGGAAGGCGCCTTGTGGTCTTGCTCAGACAGATAGTAACTGTTCTTCAAATTGAAACATTACAGCGCCAGCCTTGAACAAGTGTACAGGCTGTTATTCTCTGCTCAAGGCCGAAATATTCATCTGTGTTCAGCAAAAACATAGCTCTAGCAAAACAGTCTGCGCATTCATTAAGCAAAAGGACAAATGTTACTTTTCTCATGGGAGCAGTTGTAATGATTCCTTCAACAGTTCACTGTATATTACTGCTTTTGACAGTGAGTGATTATTTAGAAGAATAATGGTGCATGAACTCTTACACATGCATATATGTATATATGGAAAATAGAGAACAGAATCAAAAACAAGATCAAAGGCAGTTAATCAAAGTAAAGACATTAACAGTCATCAAAGTAAAAGACAAAGACATTAATATTTGATAATAATATTGACAATATATAGAAAACTATCAATTTGTAAAAGACTTTTTAACAGATTTTAACTGTTAAGTTTGAAATGTGTCTAAAACTGTGTATATTTGAGCTAGGATTACATATGAAAGTGGTAGCTTGTTTGAAGTACTCTGAAAATGATCAAATTTATGTCGGGTGACTTGCAGTGTGCGGGAGGGTCCGGTATGACTTTTTGGCCATGTGCTGCATTTTTGTGGACATGATCCAAAGTATAGGTGTTTCAGTGTTGAGGACTCCAGTGGTTAGAGAAGCCCAAGGGTACACCGTTAGGGTTAGGCACCCACCGGCCCTGGGTGGTTGCCATCCAGGGCCTGGAGGGTTCTCTGTTGTGTGTAAAGTAGTAAATGTACTGCATTTATATAGCACTCAGAAGTTCAAAGCACTTTACAATGATGCAGCGCATTCATCCATTCACTCAGACACACTCGCATATCAGTGTCAGGGTGCTGCCATGTAAGGCACTCCCTACACACCACAAGCAACTTGGGGATTAAGGACCTTGCCCAAGTGTCCTTAGTGATCTTCAGGTCAGGCTGGGGTTTGAACCAAGGACCCTCTGGACTGAAGGTTAAGCCCAGCATTGAACCACTATACCATCACCTCCCCCACAATTTAAATGTCTTGAGATCCACTCAGCCTTTTTGAAATTATCATCTTGAACTCATTAATAATAAAATTAAATTAAAGCTGTGCATAATTAGTCACACAGTTACTTTAGACACCACTGTGAATGGTAAATGGACTGCATTTATATAGCACTTTTCCATCTGCATCAGACACTCAAAGTTCTTTACAAATAATGCCTCACATTCACCCTGATGTGAGAGTGCGGCCATACAAGGCGCTCACTACACACCAGGAGCAACTAGGGGATTAAAGACCTTGCCCAAGGGCTCTTAGTGATTTTCTAGTCAAACTGGGATTTGAACCGAGGATCTTCTGGTCTTAAGCCCAACGCCTTATCCACTCTTTACAAGTAGATGCAGGGACTATGAATGTCCCTGCATCTAAAATCCTACGAAAATTTCAAATCAACAACACAGGCGATGCAGTTAAAGCCTATTTTTGTAAAACATTACTTCACAAATTACATTAATTTCAATTTTTTTTGTTTTTGTTTTGAAGAAACACAAATAAGCTGCTCTTACTGTTTGGAGGAAACCTGTTTGGCCAAACACTTCATTTGCCTTGCAGATGATAGGATGTGACAAAATATTACATCGTCACGTTCTGTTACTGGGTGAACATGACCCATGTCAAAGAGAAAAAGAGGGAGGGGAAGTTAGATAGGGTGGAGTTCAGATCATGTATTCTGTCTCGCAGTAAAATCAGTTGTCACTTCTGTCAAATAGCTTGTAGATGTGTTGCATATCTGGCTCATTAATGGCCTGTTAAAAGCTTGTGTGCTTTATTAGGGATATCACACTTAACGTATGCAGCTGGTCAGTGCACGTCAGCGCTGACAAGGACCGATACGGTTTTTGCACAGCATTTTTGTTATTCTCTGAAATGAGCCAAATATGCTTTGAACACACTGAGGACAAGTGATGGACAAATTAACTGACTCGATTCCTGTTAACAGGAAAGTTGTGAAAAACGACAAAGGTAAGCTAGACTACAGTGAGATCTGTGCAAAATGCTGTGGCGCTGTACATTTTGGAGGTCTAAGGTCAAGGTGCAGTACACAGTCTTAACAAGGACCGTATGCAAAGCCATTTCATGAAATAGAACTGATAACAATTATCCATTAACACAGCAATATTTATCTCAGTTGTTTGCCCACACTATTTATCTTTCTATCATTTGATGTTTTTTGACGGAGAGAAAGTAAGAACAATGTACAAATTTTCTATTTGTCATTTTTGAATGACATAGTCACTTGCTGTAATTAACTTTGAATGTGCCTTTCTTCAGATGTCTGCAAGTCTCCCACACACGTGCCCAAGTTTGATTGGATCAGCAAGTACCCTAAAAGCACCAGAGGCCAGGGAGTTGTCAAACAGGCACTTGCTCCCCTGGGCACAACGATCACTAAACTCAATCAACACAGGAATTCAGGTTTGTGGTTTAAGTAGTCTTTTTGGATTTTCACAATTAGTGCCTCCATTTCCTATAAATTTGACAGAGAGCAAGTTGTACCAGCAATCACATTGTAGCTTACAGGACTGTTGGCATTCATGTTTGGCCCTGCTTGTATACACAACAGATGTGAGTACACCCCATGGACGATGTCAATTGAATGTCAGCTGATTCAGAATTGCTTCACCATCCCAAAATGGAATAATTCATTTTTCCCCTCAAACGTCCAATCACAATATCCCATAATAACATCATGAATGAACTTATGTTGTTTTTTTGCTTGTTTTTAAAAATTTATTAAAAATTTTAAAAAACTAAGAAATCGCATGAACATAAGTATTCACACCCTTTGCTCAATACTTTGTTGATGCACCTTTGGCAGCAATTACAGCCTCAAGTCTTCTTGAATATGATGCCACAAGCTTGGTGCACCTATCTTTGGGCAAGTTTGCCCATTCCTCTTTGCAGGACCTCTTAAGCTCCATCAGGTTGGATGGGGAGTGTCGGTGCACAGCCATTTTCAGATCTCTCCAGAGATGTTCAATCTGATTCAGGTCTGGGCTCTGGCTGAGTCACTCAAGGACATTCACAGAGTTGTCCTGAAACCACTCCTTTGATATCTTGCCTCTGTGCTTAGGGTCATTGTCCTGCTCAAAGATGAGCCGCTGCCTCAGTCTGAGGTCAGGAGCGCTCTGGAGCAGGTTTTCATCCAGGATTTTTCTGTATATTGCTTCATTCATCTTTCCCTCAATCCTCCCAGTTCCTGCTGCTGAAAAACACACCCACAGCATGATCCTGGCAACACCATGCTTCACTGTAGGGATGGTGCCTGGTTTCCTCTAAACATGATGCCTGGCATTCACACCAAAGAGTTGAATCTTTGTCTCATCAGACCAGAGAATTTTGTTTCTCATAGTCTGAGAGTCCTTTAGGTACCTTTTGTCAAACTCCAGGTGGGCTGCCATGTGCCTTCTACTAAAGAGCGGCTTCTGTCTGGCTACTCTACCATACAGGCCTGATTGGTGGATTGCTGTAGAGGTGGTTGTCCTTCTGGAAGGTTCTCCTTTCTCCACAGAGGAATGCTGGAGCTCTGACAGAGTGACCATCGGGTTCTTGGTCACCTTCCTGACTAAGGCCCTTCTCCCCGACTGCTCCGTTTAGACGGGCAGCCAGCTGTAGGAAGAGTCCTGGTGGATCTGAAGTTCTTGCATTTATGGATGATGGAGGCCACTGTGCTCGTTGGGACTTTCAAAGCAGCAGAAATGTTTCTGTACCCTTCCCCAGATTTGTGCCTTGAGACAATCCTGTCTCGAGATCTACAAATTATTGTTCTCATCTATTGACACTCAACTGAAATAGTTTCTTGGCACAGGAAGGTTCCTATCCAGCACTAATTTTTACGTGCACAGTGTTTATCTGCTCAGATAGCCTTTACGTATGTGTGCCATTTCATGCCATATCAAAGGTTAATATTTGATGTGAGGTTCCAATTAAGGGAGACTTTATTATACAAGCTATATATATATGATAAAGCTGCTCCTTTGTTTCATTTCATCAAAGATGGCCATTGGGAATTGCAAAGACTTTTTGTCCGTCGATCTGTCCGCCTGTCTGTGCTCAGCATAAGTCCAGTCCTATTACTGCCAGACTCTTGAAATTCACAGGAAAAATTCTTGGGACACAGACCTTGGACAAGTTCAAAGATGGCTAAGCTTGAGGTATTTTAAGAGGTTAAAAAATCACATTCGGTTTCAATCTGATCCATTTTGTGTTTGGGTACGCTGGTGACAGCCAGTCAGAATAGAGCTATACCGTGACATCAGTCACTGGTCTCTTCAAAACCATTTCATTTTGTGTGTTTATATACATGTGTCATGTATATTATGTAAAAGATGGCAAAAAAAATAAACACTTCTAAAACTGAAAATGCTGTTTTTGAAACCTGTTAACACCTCTGGAAGGATTTACGAACCATTTAGCGGATGCTAGCGTGGTGATGTCACAGGCTGCTAGCTAGGAGGAAACTCAGTTTTTTGTTTTTGTGTAAATATAACCTCTTTGTCATATATTATGTAAAAGCTAGCGAGAAAGAAACACCTCTAAAACTGAAATTCCATTTTTGGACCCTAATGACACCTCTGGAGTGATTTATAAGACATTTAGCGTATGTTAGCATGTGTGTTAACGTCCACTAATGCTAATGTTCGCTAACGCAAAGCTAACTTGTTATGAGTTCAGTTTGTCTTATTGAGACCTGCAAATGTACAGAGGCTGATCTACAAATATTCTTTGATTTGCACAATTTCCACTCTTGTCAAAAGCTCACGTAAACACGCACGCAAAGCCTCCCGCAGACACCATTAAAACGTAAACATTGTTTATGATTGATTATTGAACATGTAAAAATTGTACGTAAGATAATAGGATCTTGATAATTAATTAAACAACTGTAAATTATAAAGAACACATTTTCATACGGCCAAGGGTATTTTAACATTGCATTATTATTATTTTTTTTATATATATTCCTCAATAGCACAGAATTAGCACAGAATTATAGGAGTAAAACTAGCACACTCAGAGTAGTATTGATTGAATTTTTTATTTGTTAAAAGTGCATTCAGGAGTAGTATTGTGCAAAAATGTCTTCAAAAGTAGATCTTTACTCTCAGGGGCTTGGGGGTCATTCCCACCCCTCGTCACTCTGCCTATGCCCATGTCACAGACTGTGACCATCTGTGGGCATGAAAAAACCCACACACGGATAGACTTGTTTACATTTGTGTAAAGTGCTACAATAAGAAGTTTCTGTCACACATCATCCAAGAGAAACATACATGGTATATCTTAGAAGGAAAGGAGAGTGAACTGAATATTTTTTTAAGCTTTCACCTTGCGTGCGCTGCCTGTTATTTTTGTGTTGGCACAGTACTCTGAAACAGTGAGTGACACATACTGTTGATGTTGTGCGTTGCTGAAATGGTGTGATGCTTATTTAATGCAAATCAATCTGTTACTGTACTTTCAAAACATGTAATGTGCTGGCTAAGTTGTACACAGAAAATGCTTCTGCAGCCCCAGAAACATCACTGAAATACCTTGATTTTTGACCAGATTTTATTCTCAGTGCACCTGAAAATTAACTTGTCACATTGGGCAAGAGAGAAACATGGTGAACTCATCCAGTAGTACCGTTCACTCACCAATATCGAGCAGACAGTTGTTAGTGTCAAGCCCTGAGAGACTGTGTCTGGTTGCTTTCAGCCTCTGGCAGTTTCTTATTGCTATAAAACAATGAGAGGCTGAAGCCTCTGGGACTTTTCTGTCTTCTCTTGGAATTGCCACACCTGCCACAACTGCTTTTTTTTTCTGTTCCTTGTCATCTACCACTATGGTGGTTGGTTGACCAGCTGTTGAGTCTCTATGTGGAACTTGAAGTCCCACAGCACCTTAGCTTTTTTTTTTGTTTTCAGCCACTTTTGATGGTATTCCTTTGTTGGACTTTAGTACTTCCAGTCTGTATTTGGAGTCAATGGTCCTGTACCCTAGCGGTCACCAACCATGCACCTGTAGATCACATACCCTGCATGATTTCCATGTGAACCTGTTGCAGTAACAGCTGATTTGTTAGCCTGGTGTCCCTTAGCTCTTGACTGGCTGAGCACACCTGACTCGGTTAATTATTTAGTAAAGCAGGGAGAGTCTGGAAAACATGCAGGACAGGTGATTTCCAAGAGCGTGGTTGAACCACTGTTATACACTATCCCAGCTCCTTGGTTGTGTGTCCCAGCTCCCATGCTGTTTCTTTCTTTAAACCCCTTTTCTGTGTATATATTTTCCAGTGTGACTCATGACAGGTCCATGGCCTCTGTATTTAACCCATCCTAATTACAGTCAGACACAGTCCAACCACAAGGAGCCCAGGGACCAACTTTGGCTCTCGAGACTCTGCATTGGTCAAAAACAGACACTAATGAGCATGTTTTTCATGGTGTGCGGAAACTGGAGTCCCCAGAGGGAAACAGGCAGACATGAGGAGATCACAGAACTCCACACAGAAAGGAACTGGGCATTGAGAAAATTGCACCCCAGACCTTATTGCTTTGAGGCAAGAGTGCTAACCACTTAGCCACTCAGCTGCTGACTATCAAGACCCACCAACCAACAACAAAGATGCCAACAAGGACCGTGAGGAGAGAGAGAGCAAGAGAAACAACATGCAGACAAACAAACTACTACAAGCCATGCCCTCCTAGAAATATGAAGGCCTTAGGTAACCTGTATATATTCTTCACTGTTTTCATTGTTCACTGTTGTTGCGTAATATCTCTAATTTATCCACAAATATTAGTCCTATCAACTTTCTGTTTTTGCGGCGCTCATCCTTTATCCAAAGTACATAAGCATACCAAACGGCAAATGTCAGCTCTCCCCAGTTTCTCCGTGATTTAAGTTGCATACACGCAGATGCGATTCTAGGGTCTGTTGGGGCCCCAAGCAGAAATTCACTGCCCCCCCCCACCCCCACCCCCCGCAACAGAAATTCACCAAATTTGGTTTTTTGTTATTTTAATAAATCACCAACAAATTGTAAATAGTATAGTTTTTTTTCACAAGTTACAAATAGTGAAGTTACAAACACATGAATTTTTCACCATTTCAATAATTCAATAATAATAATTCAATAATTATAAAAAGAAGAAAAAACAAACTTTACATTAGACCTTGACATTAAATATAAATGTACTGTACAAGTTATACTCAGTCATAAGCTGGCAAAGATGAAACATCACCGCATTCGCTGTCTTTACTAGGCACTGACTGCCGAGCACAAGTGGGCCCAGGTTGAGCTGAAAATAAACAATTATAAAAAGAAGAAAAAAAAAACAGAAACTTGGCATTAGACCTTGACATTAAATGTAAATGTACTGTACAAATACTCAGTCATCAGCTGGCAAAGATGAAACATCATTGCATTGGCTCGCTTTACTAGGCACCACTGGTGTAAAAAAACTGTGTGTGTGTGTGTGTGTGTGTGTATAATATGCATAGTTTGATGGTTTGACCATGCAAATACAAATGTGCTATTTTTGAAAATATTGTAGAATATTACTAGCGTTTGGTAAGTACATTCTTACTGTCTTTCAGCTTCTCAAGAAACACACTGAGGAGCTGTGGTTTATTAGATAAGGTATTTTTCTGTGAAATATTGTGCCTGGGTTTTTCAAAGTAAACCCTTCCTTCTCTCTGACGTCAGCAGCTAGGCGGGGCAGTTCTTTGGTGATTCTGTGTGTGATTTGTGAACACTGGACGTTACTGTTCTCTGCACAGAATGCGCCGCACCGGGGCAGAGACATGTCTGCGGTAATGAGAGTCTCTGGTATGAGGAAATACTCTAAATTTGTTGGTTTTGAATTAATGTGTGAAGCAGTACACGCGGATTAGCTGGCTAGCCGGGTCGTGGTTAGCATGGGGCAACTTACCCAGTCTGTTCAGGAAGCTAACTTTAGCCTGATAGCTTGGAAGCAGAACAAAATGATTGCTGGTCGTTTTATTTGCTGCTAACGTTATTTGTATTTGGTTATTTGTGACTGTTTAAATATCATCATAGCATTTGTATGAGATTATGGTCGTAGGTTATTTTACTAGTGATGATGGTTGGCTTTCAATGACACACCTGTTCGTGGTGTGTAAATAATAAATAGTCCATGGTTTGTCCGCAGCGACATATGAAGTGTATTTGATCTTGTAAAATGGATTTTGTGTGTGTGTAAATTCCAGATGGTGCGTTCACGTTGGGCCAGATATCTTAGTCAAGAGGTTTCAGATGGTTAGCCTGCCCTTATTGTCAGCTCTTATCCGATTACTAAAAAACAAATGTAATTTACATGTCTACAGTTAAAATAGGATTTATAAGGAAAATTGCAAGTTAATTTCAGACAAGCGTTTAAAAAAAATGTTTGCACATTTTTTAATGTTTGTAGGCATATTTTTTGAGAGATCCTAAGTACTCTTGTGAGCGCAGTTTTTGTTGTGAAACACTGATATCAAATAATATAGATTTTTTTTTTTTTTTTTTTTTTTTTTTTTTTTTTTGCAGCTGAATTTGCCAAAATGTAATTTCTTTATATGTGACAGATGTGAAAGCATGCAGGAATTGTGACTACATAGCGCTGTACTGAGCTATGGGTTGCTGCAGAGATACATCACTTCCGGCGAAGTGGCGAATCCGAAGGCGAGAATTCGTACGCCACTGGCCACCCGATGAAAACGAGCTTGGGCTGCATTGATTGTCTATTCAGATCAGCTGGTTTTGTTTCTAATTTGCCTCTAACAGCCAGCTGACAGCTCTCACTGCCTGGAACGGTGAGATTTATACACCAGGCTGAGCTGAAATGAACCATTGTACATTAAATTGACTTTATTGATCAGTCTGACCCCTTTGCAAACTCACCAAATTACATGTATTTGTTTTGCGGTCGGCGGTGTTTTCATCGACCAAAAATGGCCACCAGAGGGTGCTCGGGTAAAGTCCGCAGCAACCCATACTGTTTATATGACAGTTGGTAGACATACAGCGCTTCCTGTTAAAGATTTCATTCCGATCTGATGAGGGCACACAAAGATATGTGACTCATAAATGCACAATTTTATGTTTTGGGCAACTTGAGCATCACCCATACTCTCATGCTTTCATTGTCCTACATTAATGTCAAGGGTTACGTTATTGGGCTTGCTAATGGAATCCTATCATGCATAAATTAGCTTGAGATGTTGACAGTGCAGTCCAGAAATGCCTCATTTGTCACTTCAAAAAGTAGCATTTTGCAGCACCCTCTCTATATGGTGTCCTCAACTGCCTGCCAAAATTTTGCAATTTACCTGAACTTTTCCCATCACAGATTATGCAATAATAGGTTGTAAAAACGTTTGCTACTGTTGATCTGTTAAAACTGTTGTGGTATGTGGTATTGTTGTGAAAAGAAAGTTTTGATTCTGAAAACAACCAAAAAAAAAAGAAAATTCTGATTAACTGAAATCTGTGTTGAAGCAAAACATTCTTATATACAGGCTTGTGCACAGTTTAAAATGTCTCAGGACTTCAGTAGGATTTTAGAAGTTGCCTTTCACTGCAGTTTATCACTTGTGGTTAGGCAGGCAGACAGAGTTGTGCAATGCTCATCTTTGTGCAGTCGTAATGAAAAAGCTAACTGGTGGTTTTCATACTTATCAGGCATGTTGGGGCTGCTGGACATTTGCTCTCACTTACAGTGAACTGTTGATAGTGTGTCATAGATGTGTGAAATAGCAGCTCAAACCCTTCTCAGCTTTGTCAGTGAGGTGAAAAGTTTAGTGAAACTCTTGAGCTTGTTAGTAATAATGAGAGAAGTGTAGGAATGTAACACATCACCGGATGTAACTTGTCACTCCAAACCCACATGGGTCTGACCCTGAATCATGTACCATTTGCAAATAAGTTAAGCCTCGGTCCCACAGAATAATGAAGGCTGAAGAAGGAGCCACGCATGGGTGTGGGGTGATTATTTGAAGAGTGACCCACGTTTTCATCTTAACACGTATCCACTATGAAGGTGCCACTATGTGCCTCTCTGTACCCCGCATGTGCCGCGTAGCAGCCTCTAGTGAGCCATGACCGACCTGTCATTACAGCCTCGAATGGCTCGCATCAGCCACACTAAGCCACGTAGTGCCATGATAGCGCCATGATAACGCCATGTTGGCGCACGTTTAAGCATGAGTTTGGTCCAAACCTCCAGCCCTCCCACACCTGGTCCCTTCAAAGTGTGGGTTTTCAATTCAGATTCACAGCAGCATTTAAAGATGTCCCTTCTTGTTTTTTTAACGCAGTCCAAAAATAGACACTCCATCACAGTTCCGCAGTTGTGCGCTGTGCGCCAGGCTGCAGTCCACCTGTAATGCACCAGACCAGCTAGACCCGAACCACGGGTTCCTGGAGAGCCGCCTCTGTGCTCCTCGCTGGCTCCGCGGCTCTCTGGCTCTTTTTTTTTTTTTTTTGCGGCTTTAAACACACAAAACTTTGTCTGTTTATTTCTGCAAAATGGCTCTTTTGCGCACGCATGCTGCTGTTGTCCTTTCATGGACAGCCGCCTCTCTGCTCTTTCTGGCTTCCGTTCCATCCATGGCTTGCTGGCTTTATTTTTTCCCTAGCTTTAAGCACAGTCATTTTTACAACGTGATTCTACTTTTGACTTTGTGTTCGTCTGTTTATTTCTGCAAAAGCGCTCTTTTGTGCGCGGTGCCATTCTGCGTACAGAATGAGGTGGCCGTTTTACTATATACACCTGTGGATCGTTTTCAATATATATATTTCTTTATTTCTTCCGCAGCTTACAAGTCACCATGATACAACTTTTAACTTTGTGTTATGTCTTCAAAATTGCTCTTTTGCGCGCTCTCCACCTGTGCTGCTGCACAGCTCTTAGCTGCTCCACTGGAGTTATCTTCCATGGATTTAAACACACATCCACTTTCACGCAGTCACCCAAATTTTAACTTTGTGTTCGTCCAATATTGACTGAAATATCACTCTTTTGTGAGCTGGCATTCTGCCTAAATGCTCGTTTGAAGCGTGATGAGGAGTCACTACTGCCTCAGTGCGCACATACAGCGGAGCTCATGTGATACATTAATTCCAGAAGTGATTACAGGTATTTTCGGCATCCAAGGTTTGACAGAAAATGATTAATCCGCTACGAAATAATTATTTTCAGAGTCCAGCGCACAGAGCAGGTGGAATTTGGTGCGCAAAGAGGAGACCCGCTCCAAAAATAGCCATTAACAAGATATTAAATCAACATACTTTTACACACAACAGACATCAACATACAGACATACTTTTATAGCAAGGAACTGTTTTATCAAGCTATAAAAAAACATTAAAAATAATTACCTTAAGCTGCTCAAAATACATTCCACATGGAGCAGGAAAGAGATGAAAAAAAGTGTCCAGATGAAACAGTCCTCTGTGATGCCAGAAGTGATTAGAAGTGTTTTCACCATCCAAGGTTTGGCAGAAAATGATTAATCCACTACAAAATATATAGAGTCCAGCGCACAGAGCAGGTGCAATTGTGTGCGCAAGAGGAGGAGCCACTCCAAAAATAGCCTCTCAGGTCCTGCGACGGTGCCAGGCGCACGGATAATGGACTTTTTGCAGACTCGGAAGCACCACGCAAATGCCTCTAAGCCGTCGCAGTAACTCAAACACAAACTGCGCCACGCTGTTGTTGCTAAATTTTGAACATCTTAAAATTAGTGCCACACTCAGAGAGGAGCCTCGTTAACTGAAGATAATGCCTCTAAGAGCCACTCTGAGCCACTATAATGCCACGATAGCTCACGAAACAAAAAAAACAGGGTGCGTGGCTCCTTCTTCACTCCTTCTTCACTCGGTGGGACCGAGGCTTTATTTTAGTATCAGATGCTTTCTGATGGTGCCTGCCTGTTTTCGCTGCATTAAGGATTACACAAGTTACAGGCATAACGTTATTACAAAATTTTTGATGTCACAAAAATGATTCAATACTTATCAGCAAGAAAACTGGCTCATTGTGATGTGGCCACAGAGAGCTGCATGCAAGCCGTTGGGTAAAGCACAAACTTGTGTGTACCCAGATTTTATACGTTTGGGGCAAGCTTTCTAATATTGGCAACATTTGTTCATTTTAAAAAAGCCTCCAAATTGGATTGCTTCATATTTGTGTTATCAGTTTCATTGTTTTATGATATTTATTCTGTTGCCGTGTTTATTTTTATACAAAACATTTTATATATAAAAAACTGATACTTTTTCAGATGCAGTATAAGACACTGAAGGTGGTTCCTGTATCTTTCTAATTAATTTATAAAGGTAATACAAGCTCCAAAATGGGATCTAACTAATATCTGATGATGACTGAAGGGCCTTTCAGGTCACGGTGCACTCAATTTTTTTGCTTCCTCGTGTGTGTGTGTGTGTTTTTTTTTTTTGTTTTTTTTTTTTAGCATTTCTGCATGTGCCGTACACGGTTAGGGAGCAGAGTTTACTTCGTTGCTGTGTTTCTGTTCTGGAGGCTAAAGCTGAACAAGTCTGAAAGTCGCCATGTTTGTGAAGACTTGTGTATTAACTGCCAAAAGAATTAAATAAAAAGTGAAGCACTCAGTCTGGGATCAGAACCATAAGATTAGGAGCAAAAAAACTGAAGGAGTGACGGACATCACCTTGCTAGGAGGAGCTTTTTTTTTTATTTTTTTTATCAACTGCTCTGAGTGAGGCCCGGCGGAGCTAAAGCAGCCACTCTCAATCTGAAGTTCTTCGCTTTAGGACATATACACACATCCAGTTTGAGCAACAGAGCGTCTGCAAATTTGTCTGAGGTGAGTAATCTGAAAATGAAATTAGTGCACCACTGAACACTGAAGTTTTACCATCTAATGTTAGCCTAGCCTTTAGCTGCAGTGTGCTGAATCAATCACTCATTTGAGCTGAATGATTTGTAAATTGTTTGATCTATTTTTTATTTTTTACCAAATAAATCTATACAATAGGTCTTTAATTGCTACTGCTTTATTTATTTATGTTTTTAAACTATTGAGTAATCAGTCCTTAAAGGAAGTAGCACATCGCTGTTCTGTGTTTCTTCACATTTTAAGAAATATGTTTCTTCACTTGTCCCACATCAGGAACATTTCAACATTTGCTGGCTAGAGAACCTTGCAAATCCAGATGTACTTCAAAACTTCCAGTGATGGAGCAGCCACCAAAACCTGAAATCCAGATGGAAGAAGAGAGCATCTCTGCTCTTCAAAATGTGAGAAAGTGTCTCCAAAAAGGTTGAAGCTGCGGAGAAGACCTTCATCTGGTTAAATACAACCCCTGACAAAAATTATGGAATAACCGGCCTCGGAGGATGTTCATTCAGTTGTTTAATTTTGTAGAAAAAAAGCAGATCACAGACATGACACAAAACTAAAGTCATTTCAAATGGCAACTTTCTGGCTTTAAGAAACACTAAGAAATCAGGAAAAAAAAAATTGTGGCAGTCAGTAACGGTTACTTTTTTAGACCAAGCAGAGGGGAAAAAAAATATGGACTCACTCAATTCTGAGGAATAAATTATGGAATCACCCTGTAAATTTTCATCCCCAAAACTAACACCTGCATCAAATCACATCTGCTCGTTAGCCTGCATCTAAAAAGGAGTGATCACACCTTGGAGAGCTGTTGCGCCAAGTGGACTGACATGAATCATGGCTCCAACACGAGAGATGTCAATTGAAACAAAGGAGAGGATTATCAAACTCTTAAAAGAGGGTAAATCATCACGCAATGTTGCAGAAGGTGTTGGTTGTTAACAGTCAGCTGTGTCTAAACTCTGGACCAAATACAAACAACATGGGAAGGTTGTTAAAGGCAAACATACTGGTAGACCAAGGAAGTCATCAAAGCATCAAGACAGAAAACTTAAAGCAATATGTCTCAAAATCGAAAATGCACAACAAAACAAATGAGGAATGGATGGGAGGAAACTGGAGTCAACGTCTGTGACCGAACTGTAAGAAACCGCCTAAAGGAAATGGGATTTACATACAGAAAAGCTAAACGAAAGCCATCATTAACACCTAAACAGAAAAAAACAAGGTTACAATGGGCTAAGGAAAAGCAATCGTGGACTGTGGATGACTGGATGAAAGTTATATTCAGTGATGAATCTCGAATCTGCATTGGGCAAGGTGATGATGCTGGAACTTTTGTTTGGTGCCATTCCAATGAGATTTATAAAGATGACTGCCTGAAGAGAACATGTAAATTTCCAGTCATTGATGATATGGGGCTGCATGTCAGGTAAAGGCACTGGGGAGATGGCTGTCATTACATCATCAATAAATGCACAAGTTTACGTTGATATTTTGGACACTTTTATTATCCCATCAATTGAAAGGATGTTTGGGGATGATGAAATGATAATGCATCATGCCATAGAGCAAAAACTGTGAAAACATTCCTTGCAAAAAGACACATAGGGTCAATGTCATGGCCTGCAAATACTCCGGATCTTAATCCAATCTTTGGAAGTTGAAGAAAATGGTCCATGACAAGGCTCCAACCTGCAAAGCTGATCTGGGAACAGCAATCAGAGAAAGTTGGAGCCAGACTGATGAAGAGTACTGTTTGTCATTCATTCATTCAAGTCCATGCCTCAGAGACTGCAAGCTGTTATAAAAGCCAGAGGTGGTGCAACAAAATATTAGTGATGTGTTGGAGCATTCTTTTGTTTTTCATGATTCCATAATTTTTTCCTCAGAATTGAGTGAGTCCATATTTTTTCCCTCTGCTTGGTCTAAAAAAGTAACCGTTACTGACTGCCACAATTTTTTTTTTCCTGATTTCTTCTAGTGTTTCTTAAAGCCAGAAAGTTGCCATTTGAAATGACTTTAGTTTTGTGTCATGTCTGTGATCTGCTTTTTTTTCTACAAAATTAAACAACTGAATGAACATCCTCCGAGGCCGGTGACTCCATAATTTTTGCCAGGGGTTGTATCCTGACGAGTCCAGCTCACCTGTCATCCCAAAAACTCACACTTGCTGTTACATTTCTGAATAAAACAAAGGATCTTTAAAGAGCACCTATTTTATTATTTGAAAAAGCCATTTCCTTTTACATTTTAACATAAAATGAATAAATCATTAAACATGCCCACAAAGTCAAAGATCAACTTGCACAGGTAGAAGAAGCCCCACCCCTCTTGTGCATAATTTCAAAGCATTCATAATCACTAGAAGTCAAATTCATATTTTAGTAATTAATCTGTAGTAATTCCATTAAAAAAAATCAGTCAATGAGGACGTAATTAAATGTTGAAATGACTAAATTACATGTACTGACAAATAACCATCAAGAGTAAATGAAATGTGACTGTAGAAAACATACTTTAATCTTTAACAGACACACTGTAGTCGTTACATCATCTCCTGCTGTGTTTATTTTATATATATATATATATATATTTTCTTTTTTTTTTCTTTTTTTTTGTCTTGGTGGATCATTTTCATTGTGTACAGATGCTGCTGAGTCTGTCTGTGGTAAAGGCTGTCGTGAATGAAGTGCTGTGGCTCTTTAAATTTTTAAAGCTCGGGTTGCTCCAGTCAGGTTCGATTACCTGTTCTGAGCACACAGAGGCGCTGTGGGCTGTGTGATCATGCCTTCCAGCTGATTCACTCTGGATGCACACAGTTTTTGGATGTGTACAGGAGCACGGTGTTGCACAGACTTGCATGCAGTAATGCCGTGTTGTGCAGACCTGCTTGAGGACGCATATTTTCTGTGTGCAGTGCTCTATGCTGAAAAAATTAAATGTTTAATTTCTTCCGTCCTACATGCGTAGCCCTCAACATACTGCTGCGTAGGCAGCAAAAACTCTGATTAGAGCTGCTAAAAGTGGGCGTAGAGCTGCTCAACTTGGAGTAGATGGTACGCGACAATATGCAGCTCTACGTTTGCGCCAGTGTGAAAGGGGCTTTAGACAGAAAAACGAAAATAAAAGTGGAGCGCCCTGTTGAGACGAAAATTTCGATTCACTAACGGGTGATCTAGTTTGGTCATTTGCGTGCTAGCTTTCATATTAAGGTGAAATTGATGACCAGTGGACTTCCACATCAAGTGCTGTGACATCCTGACTGTCCAACTGACTTTATGAATGTAAAATCAGCTGTATCTGATAGCTGTGTAGTGGGAAAGCGTGTTGTTTTGGTTATCTAACATAGTTAATTAGAGGTGAGTGTAAATATTGAACATGATGTTAAAAGAAAAGTTCCTCATTTTACAACTCTAGGTGCCATACTTCCTGTATTATATCTTAGTGTCTGTAGCATAGCATAAATTTTGTTAGACAGAAGGGACCACACACACATGCAGGCAAACAAACGCACACAAACGTTTGCACATAATACAGAGATTGACCCATTTACCTGCCAGAATATACAAAACTTAAATACATTTGTCAGTTGGAGACGTGTGTTTCTGTTGTTTGAAACTCTGATCAATAGCACCTGAAAGATATATTAAAAGCTGTACCCTGACTTCCAAAGTGCACACATGGTGTCCACACCGACAGAGCCCTGGAGTGGCCCGAGAGAAGACATGATAGGAACAAAACAAATTTAGAGCTCACAAAATCCAGTTGCATGCACACATTCTATATTTCATTCTCAGTTTGACAAATTCATGCACGTGACATTTTTTTTTTTTTTTTTGCAGTATATGCGTGTTTCCACTCATGTATGCACATTTCTCTGTGAGAAAACAAAACCTATTCGATGTTCAATAAGTGTTTCCGTTTGCTGTTATCCACAAACACCCAATAATATGTTTCACCTGGGGTTTTATTTGCTAGGGGGGGTGGAAGGGTTCGTTCCTTGTTAAAGCCAGTAAACTCCACACTAAAGACACTTATCTTTCCTCAAAAGATGTTTTACACATGGCATGTGTGCATCTGGTGGAGGGTGAAATAAAATGTACAAAAGTTTGCTGATGCATGCTGCCTGGTGCTCATGTATGTGACAAGGTGAGCACCAGGCAGCATACATCAGCATCGGGTTGACTGGTCTCTGTGTACTGTAAAATTATATTGCTGACTGGGGGGGAAAAAGTGGAATTCAGCTTTTATCTTCCTGGGCAGCTCTCAATTTACCTGAGTGGGCCACCCAAGTAGCTCCTATGTATGGGAAACAATGTGTAGTGGTGAAAAAGAAAACTTGCCATGACTTAAAAGTAAAAAAAAAAAAAAAAAATCTGTGGGATTACATCTTTAAAGTAGTGTTTTCATTAAAATGTTACTGCATTTTATGATTACTTGCAACTACAATTGGGGAGTTAGACGATTTCATTGTCCGTCATGATGTAGATGGCGCCATCGTGATGCTACACCCCCACCCTGCCATGCATATAGTAATTCCATTGTCTGTGCTACAATTAAAAATAAATAAATAAAAATCCCACTGTTTATGTATTTAACCAGGTTTAGCCAGAGTGCATAAAGAATCACTGTGGTCCTGTATTTCTATGTGAAGCAGTTGAGACTTTGCAAAATAGTCCTGTGAGTCGTTCATTGGCTGAAAGGAGTGCAACAGCCTGTGAGCCATGTGTTCCTTGGGGAAATGCTGTACTGCTTGGCACACAACCAAACATTGACTGTTCATGCTGTACACAAAAATAAATACAGGGGTGTTGGCCAAGTGCTTAGTGCGCTTAGTTTCAGTGTGGAAGGTTTCCAGGTCAAACTCCACCCCTGCCACATTTCTCTGTGGAATATGATGTTGAGTCAGGAGGGGCATCTGGCGTAAAACCTGTGCAAAATCACCATGCAGATCCACCTAGGATCGGCTGTGGTGACCCCGAGTTGAGGGGAAAAGGGAGCAGCTGAAGGGACTTACACAAAAAAAATAAATAAATGAATATTCCGAGATATCGAGAAGAGTTCACCGCCTGGACAAAGAGGTGACCATAATAAGATGTGTGCAGCTAAATTGAAGTGTGCACTCTAGCCAAATGTTTTTTTTTTTTTTTTGGGGGGGGGGTGAAACATGTCCATAAAATTTAAAGGACAATTCGCAAACTTACTTCCATTATGGCCCCATGTCTTGTAGGGGTGTCACAGTACACAGAGGTCACGGGTCAGTTCCCTTTTGTGTTTGGACATCACAGTTCGATACAGTATCTTTAACCTATAAGCAGCAGAGAGTTGCTGTCAGCCACTTCAACACGGTCAGACAAATTGTAAATGTAAACTTTTCTTTTCCGTTAAACGTTTATGAAGTGGATTGCATCTCCGGTCATTTGCATTGGGATAAATTTACTGTGCAGTGTTAAGCCAGACACCCTTCAGTATTTTGTCAATTTTAAGTTTGTTTTATTTTTGCGCAAATGACAGCATCTCATCAAACCTCACTCTGTGCAGATTTGAAATCATACACAGCGTCACTATTCAGTTGTCATCTCATCTGTGAAATTTTACACTAATTTATATAAAATATCAACTTATAAGTTGGTGGCGTTTTCTGTCTAAACTCGAATGTGCACTGCTGATATCCTGGGACAGCAATTCAACACAAATCCGGGATTGGTACGCTTTCATTTTTAGGTTAATGTTGTGGAAGAAAAAGGTAAATTAACGAAATTCATTTATGCTTCCAAAATTTGTGACTGGAATAATGTGGTTGCTCGCATCAACTGGCTGGTTCGTAGGGGTGTCGGAAAAAAATCGATTCACGTCCGAATCGCGATTCTTATTTATTACGATTCTGAATCGATCCAAAATGTCCAAGAATCAATTTTTTAAAAGCATTTTTTAAACATAATCTTGCTTACTCGCTGCGTGTACTGTTTGTCAGGCAACGGCTTCCGTACTACAGCGTCCCCGCGAGGGGGGGGGGGGGGGGGGGGGTCCGGCGTGCTTCACTCGTGCGCTGCAGAGTTCAGTGGCTGTAGGTTAGCATGGCGGACGAAGAGCTAATTCAGGCAGCACCGTCTTTGCTGAAGGCAAATGTTTGGGCGCATTTTGGATTTTATTATTTGCTGCGTAAGAAGGAGCTTGACATGACTTATGTAGTGTGCAGAATCTGCAAAATGAAAGTCAAGTACTTCGGAAACGCTTCAAATCCGCAAGCCCACATGTTACGCTATCACCCAGAGCTAAAAGAGGGGAGCAGCGGTCTCTGCCGACTTCTGACCAGCACTTCGCTAAACTGCCAGCCAACTCCGAACGAGCAAAGCAGATAAGTAAATTTACATCTAGAATCACTTGATTAACCTTGTAAAGCTGCATTTTCTTAAACATAAACATTTTTTAAGTAATATAACTATTTCTCAGAGCTCTTTGAATCGAAAATCGATTCTGAATGGAATCGGAATCGAATTGAATCGTGAGTTGTACGATTCACATGCCTGCTGGTTCGCTGCTTTTCTCTTTTTGCCTCAGACACACAGACAGCAGACTGACGGATGTTAGCCATGCTTCCTGCATTCAGGGTCTGTCCACGCCTCATGATCATGAAGATCATGAAACAAGAGTGAACCATCTATGGACATGAGATTAAAATGTCAGTGACTTACAGAAACAAATAAGCATGTGTCTATAATCATACTGTGCCAATTCGTATCATGTATTCTGTGCACCAAACCTTTTGGTTACCATATGGTTCAATACAAATGCATGTGACACCTCAAATGTCCTGTGTTGTCCATGTTTCTGTCCCCGCCTTCAATTGTGATAATTCAATTAAGAAGACGTCACTCAACCCAACTTGCAACATATATTTTAATTGAAATTTATGGAGTATGTACCTTATGCAATATGCACAGTTAAAAAAAAAAAAAAAAAAAAAAAAAAACTGATTGGTGCCAACTTCTGATGCAGTGTTGATTATTCAGACCAGAAGGTCTTAATCCTCGTCCTCACGTACCACCAAACCTACACATTTTCCATCTCTCTGTGCTCTGCTGTAAGATGATTAGCTCAAGTGCTGACAGACACAGATTACGCTAATCAGTTTGTGTAGATTTGGTGGTACATGAGGACCAGATTGACAACCACCAACTGAGACAAATGCAATACTACAATTCCTAAGTAAGCCAGTTCACTAAAGCACAGAGGGTGCATCACCTCCTCGCAGATTTCCTCTCACCAGTACCTTATCAACCTTCCGTGCCCAGTAGTCCACTTTAGAATTGTCACCAAGCTGTGTACTGTTACTCCTCTGGATATTTAGACTGCATTCTGAGATAATCCGTGAACATCATCAGCTACAATACAATCCCTGACAGCTTTCAGTGTTTCAATGTGGCAGAACACACACATTAGTCATGTCAGTTATTGTGTCCATGTTTGTAATTCTTCCACCCGCTGATTGTGTGCAAAGTTTTCAATCATACAAAACACTCTGATAAAGGCTGGCCAGATTAAGTCAGACCCTGAACAGACTGCTGTGAGC
Source organism: Thalassophryne amazonica (assembly GCF_902500255.1). Taxonomy (NCBI): domain Eukaryota; kingdom Metazoa; phylum Chordata; class Actinopteri; order Batrachoidiformes; family Batrachoididae; genus Thalassophryne; species Thalassophryne amazonica. The sequence continues at coordinate 40,785,193 of NC_047109.1, read as the reverse complement.
GGGATTTCAACTAGACAAGTCTGTGGTTCTACAGATCCTACAGTTGTGCAGGAGTCTTTGGCGTCTCTACAGGAACATGATTAATCTCTTTAGCTACACCATTAATACTGGAATGCCATATCCATTGGTGAAGCTTTGAATGCTGGAATCAGGATTCAACAACTTGTAGCCCTGAAAAGCAGCAGTGGGCCATTTTCACCATTTCACCTTTTTTTTTTTTTTTTTTTTTTTTTTGTTTTTTTTTTTTTTTTTAGAGACTGATAAAGTCATCATAACCTCCCCTGTCTGAGGTCATCAAGGTTGGGTAGGATTACTTTGAAATGTAATCAGATTACAAGTAATCCAAATGTATGTACATAAATACATGTAATCCACGTATTCTTTCAGTAATCCTACCCAACCTTGGAGGTAATCAGAATGATAGTGTTGCTGTTTTTAACAACTAGAACACAGCCATAGTCTTTGATCCATGTTCTCCCATCAATATTACTCTGGGTTCTAGTTTTACAACTGCACTGTTGCACTAACTGTAATTGATAAGAGCCATTCACAATAAAGTAAAATGGAAAAAAAAAATCAGTTTTAGTTTTTAAACTATATTTGCTTTAATGAGTAGCTTGAATTGAAGGTAGGTTTATTTTCTTAATGTAAAGTTGCTCAGTTATCAATCGCATAAACTGAGCAGATGTTTTTGTGTGTGCCCTGTGGTAGTGTATTTATCTCTGACTATACAATCAGGCACCAATCTGCCGATACTTAAATGACTCGGATCAGTGGAAGAAAACCTGATTGGGCCATTCCTACTACACTCAACAGAAATATAAACGCAACACTTTTGGTTTTGCTCCCATTTTGTATGAGATGAACTCAAAGATCTAAAACTTTTTCCACATACACAATATCACCATTTCCCTCAAATATTGTTCACAAACCAGTCTAAATCTGTGATAGTGAGCACTTCTCCTTTGCTGAGATAATCCATCCCACCTCACAGGCGTGCCATATCAAGATGCTGATTAGACACCATGATTAGTGCACAGGTGTGCCTTAGACTGTCAACAATAAAAGGCCACTCTGAAAGGTGCAGTTTTGTTTTATTGGGGGGATACCATTCAGTATCTGGTGTGACCACCATTTGCCTCATGCAGTGCAACACATCTCCTTCGCATAGAGTTGATCAGGTTGTCAATTGTGGCCTGTGGAATGTTGGTCCACTCCTCTTCAATGGCTGTGCGAAGTTGCTGGATATTGGCAGGAACTGGTACACGCTGTCGTATACGCCGGTCCAGAGCATCCCAAACATGCTCAATGGCTGACATGTCCAGTGAGTATACCAGCCATGCAAGAACTGGGACATTTTCAGCTTCCAAGAATTGTGTACAGATCCTTGCAACATGGGGCCGTGCATTATCCTGCTGCAACATGAGGTGATGTTCTTGGATGTATGGCACAACAATGGGCCTCAGGATCTCGTCACGGTATCTCTGTGCATTCAAAATGCCATCAATAAAATGCACCTGTGTTCTTCGTCCATAACAGACGCCTGCCCATACCATAACCCCACCGCCACCATGGGCCACTCCATCCACAACATTGACATCAGAAAACCGCTCACCCACATGTCGCGACACACTGTCTGCCATCTGCCCTGAACAGTGTGAAACAGGATTCATCCGTGAAGAGAACACCTCTCCAACGTGCCAAACGCCAGCGAATGTGAGCATTTGCCCACGAACTGGAGTCAGGTTGAGACCCCGATGAGGACGACAAGCATGCAGATGAGCTTCCCTGAGACGGTTTCTGACAGTTTGTGCAGAAATTCTTTGGTTATGCAAACCGATTGTTTCAGCAGCTGTCCGAGCGGCTGGTCTCAGACGATCTTGGAGGTGAACATGCTGGATGTGGAGGTCCTGGGCTGGTGTGGTTACATGTGGTCTGCGGTTGTGAGGCTGGTTGGATGTACTGCCAAATTCTCTGAAACGCCTTTGGAGACGGCTTATGGTAGAGAAATGAACATTCAATACACGAGCAACAGCTCTGGTTGACATTCCTGCTGTCAGCATGCCAATTGCACGCTCCCTCAAATCTTGCGACATCTGTGGCATTGTGCTGTGTGATAAAACTGCACCTTTCAGAGTGGCCTTTTATTGTGGACAGTCTAAGGCACACCTGTGCACTAATCATGGTGTCTAATCAGCATCTTGATATGGCACACCTGTGATGTGGGATGGATTATCTCAGCAAAGGAGAAGTGCTCATTATCACAGACTTAGACTGGTTTGTGAACAATATTTGAGGGAAATGGTGATTATTGTGTATGTGGAAAAAGTTTTAGATCTTTGAGTTCATCTCATACAAAATGGGAGCAAAACCAAAAGTGTTGCGTTTATATTTTTGTTGAGTGTATTTTATCTCAAGGCCATTGTGTTTATTGGACATGTTCTTAATGTATCTGCTGGAATTTTGTGTTTTGGCTTTATATTCACGCAGCCTGGCTTCCCTTTTTCAGGAGAGCAGGCCAAGTTGCAAGAGACAAGAGGCATGCTGTCACATGCATCACACTTACCCATTAAGTTGAACTACTTAGGATGCAGTCTGCGTGTCCAGTCACACCAAATGGCCTCACTTGATTGACCACAAAGAGTGATGTGGCACTTTTATGAAGTGTGTGTGAGAGAGATTCTGAGTCATGCTTAGCTACTGCTCATTCTTCAAATATTCATAAACCTTGAAAAACGTGTTTAACTGTGGCTGTTTCTTCTTATCAGAATAGTTCATCTTAGGCTGTTTATACATAGGGCAGTTCCTTCATCCTTAGGTTATATACTGTAGATGGAAAATTCAGTCAGGTTGCAAGACAGTGACACGTAGACCTGGGTTGCATTCTCTTCCTGTTGATTTGTGAGGAAATTCTTACTAACCTTTAAAATTTTATAGTTTGTCCTTGTTGAAATAAATGGATCAGTCATTCTGTTGTTTTGTTTTTCCCCTTGTTCTTTTCAGAGAGATTATCAGACAAAAAGCCGTCCACCGAAACGGAAAAACCTGTCGGTGCCACACAGAAAACTAAAGCACAATCCAATCCAGAGAGGTAAGGAGTTTCTCATTCACACTGACCTGCCAGATGTAGCTTTTTTTGCCATCTGTTATTTTCTACAATAAGCACTAAATGCTGCTATTTAAATTTTACTCTGTATTGGTCATTTACAACCCCAGTTCCAATGAAGTTGGGACATTGTGTGAAATGTAAATAAAAACGGAAGACAATGATTTGCAAATCCTCTTCAACCTATATTCAATTGAATACACCACAAAGACAAGATATTTAATGTTCAAACTGATGGTCTTTTTGTTTTTGTGCAAATATTTGCTCATTTTGAAATGGATACCTGCAACACATTTCAAAAAAGCTGGGACAGGGGCAACAAAAGACAGGGAAAGTTGATGAATGTTCAAAGAACACCTGTTTGGAACATTCCCCAGGTGAACAGGTTAACTGGAAACAGGTGAGTGTCATGACTGGGTATAAAAGGAGCATCCCTAAAAAGCCTCAGCCATTCACAAGCAAAGATGGGACGAGGATCACCACTTTGTGAACAACTGTGTGGGGAAAAAATAGTCCAACAGTTTAAGAACAATGTTTCTCAATGTTCAATTGCAAGGAATTTAGGGATTCCATCATCTACAGTCCATAATATAATCAGAAGATTCAGAGAATCTGGAGAACTTTCTACGTGTAAGTGGCAAGGCCGAAAACCAGCATTGAATGCCCATGATCTTCGATCCCTCAGGCGGCACTGCATTAAAAACCGACATTATTGTGTAAAGGATCTTACTGCGTGGGCTCAGGAACACTTCAGAAAACTATTGTCAGTTAACACAGTTCATCGCCACATCTACAAGTGCAAGTTAAAACTCTACCGTACTAAGTGAAAGCCATACATCAACAACATCCAGAAACGCTGCTGCCCCTCTGAGCCTGAGCTCATTTGAAATGGACAGATGCAAAGTGGAAAAGTGTGCTGTGGTCTGATGAGTCCACATTTCAAATTGTTTTTGGAAATCATGGACGTCGTGTCCTCTGGACAAAAGAGGAAAAAGACCATGGCATGGGCAACTTACACATCTGTGATGGCACCATCAATGCTGAAAGGTACACCCAGGATTTGGAGCAACACATGCTGCCATCCAAGCAACGTCTTTTTCAGGGACGTCCCTGCTTATTTCAGCAAGACAATGCCAAGCCACATTTTGCACGTATTACAACAGCGTGGCTTTGTAGTAAAAGAGTGCCGGTACTAGACTGGCCTGCCTGCAGTCCAGACCTGTCACCCAATGAAAATGTGTGGCGCATTATGAAGCTCAAAATACGGCAATGGAGACCCCGGACTGTTGAAGAAGTCGTACATCAAGCAAGAATGGGAAAGAATTCCACCTACAAAGCTTCAACAATTAATGTCCTCAGTTCCCAAACGCTTATTGAGTGTTGTTAGGACAGGTGATGTAACACAGTGGCAAACATACCACTGTCCCAGCTTTTTTGAAACATGTTGCAGGCATCCATTTCAAAATGAACAAATATTTGCACAAAAACAACAAAGTTTATCAGTTTGAACATTATATCTTGTCTTTGTGGTGTATTCAAAAGAATATACATTGAAGGGGATTTGCAAATCATTGTATTCTGTTTTTAATTTACATTTTACACAACGTCCCAACTTCATTGGAATTGGGGTTGTAGAAGTTCTGTGATGAATACCTCAAGTAAATGTACAAATTTAAGACACACTTTTGAAAACTGGCCTAAAAGCCTAAAATACTCCCTTTAAACACCAGAAGACCCTTGAACTGAATTTGTGTCATACCAGGCCAACACTGAAAACATACATCTACACTACATGTATGTCCAACTCAAGGCAGGTCTGGGAGCATGAAATTAACACCGTTGTCATGAGACTGTTGCATAGCTTTCAAATTGGGCATGATCAAGTCTCGATGCCATATTATTCCTTCAAGGTATATATTCACATTTGGCTGAATACCAACACGTTTCAACTGTTCAGTCTTCATCAGGGCTTGTTATGTAAACATAAGTGAGCTCACTTACAAGGTCAAGGGGTGTGGTGAAAGTTACATGACTTTACACCAAACCTACACATCAACACATTAAGCATCTTATCACATTGCCAAACACATACAAAGCTGTCCAAAAGGACAGAAGAAACAAGGAAAATCACTTTCACAACAGGTTACATACACAGACTGAAGTGTTAACACAGATCTTTCTCTCACACTTAAAATAGTTTCCTAACCCAGAGAAGCCTTCCTCTTTTTCTGGGCATATTTTAATTTATTTTGCTGAGTGTAACACCACAAGGAAGCCTTTTTAGTCCACTTGCATTTTGAGTGATGTTTTTACGAAGGTGCCACCACAAAATGTTTTGAACTTTTATCATGTACAGTATGGATCTGAAAATTTGTATTTAGTTGATTTCTTTCCATAGTGTATTTGTTTATTTGTTTTCATAACTTAATTGCAAGCATTCGCTAGCTTTTTGACTGCCTTCAGGGATGTGCACTTAGCCCTAGAGGTCACTTGTCATGCCGGGCAAGTGCTCTATGGCAAGTAAACGAATTTAGCATCAGGGAGAAGCTCCAGCATTTTGCGTTTTTTTTAAATACAAATGGAGTGGGGGGGGGGATCATCACAAAAGCTGCTGAAGTTAAGCCAACCATGTTTTTTATATATTGCTCCTCAATTCCACTTAGCACAAAATTGTAGAAGTAAAACATAAAACATTTAAAACATTTGTGCTGAATGCTGAGCTACATGTGCCAGCTCACTCCAGTGATACCATACATATGAGACTAGCTGAGAGGGAAACATGCATGGCTTTAGAAAATCTTTTATTTATCCTAAATCAGTCGATCAGAAAAACGCTTCTGCCACCCCAGGAGCATCACTGTATATACATTGATTTTTGACTAGATTTCATTCTAAATGCACCTGAAAATTAACTTGCCACGTCAGACAAAAAAGTGTCATGGAGCACTAGTCCGATAGTACGGTTCACTCGCCAACATCGAGGGGCAAGTATTACTGTCAAGCCTTATACCTACATAGTTTGTGTGTTTGTGCATAACAGAGCACAAGACACATACCTGCAAGCGAATTAATTTCACTTTGTGCTCATGGCCATTTAACATGCCCAGAATCCTCATTTACATACTGCTGTCTACGTCATGTTACCACACACTATCAATAAGTGAATTAATTAGCTTAGCGTGCACAATGAATCATTGGTACACCCAAAGGTCATTCGTGATAAATTTAACCTGGAAGCGATAAACCGCCAATGTTTTGATAGCAACGTAGAAAAGGTCAACACACAATGCAATGGAAAAGTTGATTTAAGACACGATTTTGGCCAGGACAGAAAAAAATTCATGGAAATGGATGATACTGGGATGAGTTTGGATTGTTTTCGGCAGTGGATATTAGTGAATCTAAAAGCATTTTTGAAGAAATGAGGAAAAGAAGAGAGAAGTTAGTGGCATGAGTGTTCAAGAAATGAACATGGCAATCTTGTCGGACTCTGAACAAGTTGTCTAACAAACCCAGGCAGATTATGTAAAATTAATTAGGACCAATGACAGGGAAACAATACCAGACCCATGAAAAGTGGACAGGGGAGAAGGATGGAGTGTGCCGGTAAACTTCTTTACTTCTACAATTTATTCTTAATGTATTTGGCTGATGTATATGATGCTATGTTTGTTGCAAAATCTTGCTAAAGCAGTTGTTATGAACTGCGTAAACAAACATAGGCATTCATGTATCCCATAAACAGCGATATCACAGCTCATTCAAATGTTATATGTACATCGGTCAACAATAGCAAATTCAATGAAACAGTTCTAATAAGTTTCTATAAAATATTACCGGTTCATTGTACAGAACAATACATGAAACACATCAAAAAACAATGACTATAACAGGTGGTTTCAGTGCTCGTCACAAACATAACCAAATGACAGCATCCATCTTTCCCAGAAATGGCAAAATATGCTAAATTACTCCATTTGAATGGAGGCACAGACACCCATTAATACCCTTTTAATATTTTCATGGTATTTTAATATGCCACAGATATGAAGCCTGTAAACATTGTCAATGTGTATACACTTTACACTATCACAGTTCTACTTCCAATTGACCTTTGATCGGAAGTGCTAGCGGGACCTTTAGCCACACTGCATGCTCTTGCTGAGATAGCTACTTTGCATATTGCTCCATTAGTCAGCCACAAAAGTGTCTCCACCCCAACATACAATAGTTTGGCTTGCCCACGCAGTTCAGCACTTGTTATGGGGAATCTTAGTAAATCAGGCCCCAAGTGTTTTAATTTAATTCCATTTGTGTAAATATGTACAGTTCTTCTCTAACACTGAGGACACAGTTGCAATGAGTGCTTCTATTACCCACAGATTAGTAACAGTGTGTTCTTGGAAGTTTACAGGATCTTGCCATATTGTTTGATCTGCTTCCATCAGCCCTCTTCCATATTGATGACATGGAAGGAGAGGTCGATCCCAAACACCTGTAGTAGCTGTGATTGTTGCCCATTTGTGTTTCACTGGAACAGAGTACAAAGTTTCTGTTGAGTAGTTGATTGTCTCCAAGCTTTTGAGAAAGGTGTGACTTAATGCAAACAGAGCAGAACATATCCTGAAGCTAAACTGGCAACAAAACAGCACATTGTTATTTGAATAGGAAAATCTACATCTTCATGTTGGTATTCAGTGTTTTTACAAGTGTCAGGCCTGTGCTCAGTGAAGTCTCATAAACGTGGTACTGATCATGTTTCTGTTTTGGTCCAACTACTATAACAATCCAGTCCTCACCACTCACTACTACTGTTGTTGTTGTTGTCGTCATCATCCCTCGGTATGAAATGGGGGATGTAGTGATCAGGGGGTCAATCTGTCTGTCCATCTGTTTTCAATTGTTAGCGTGATATCTCAAAAACCAGGTGATCAGTTTCATTCATATTTAGCATAAGGGTGTACTTGGGTGATCCTCCTACACTTCTTATTACTGGTTTGTGGAGACCGAGGAGATATATCATCTCCTGATGACTATTGTTTTTACTGATTTTATTTTTTCTTCTGTCCAGTCAAGGCATCTCTAGTCGTGAGGAGCGGAATGACCTTATCCGCTCTTCCAGTCACACTCCCTCCAACAAAGCTCAGATTCTGGTCATGCCACAGTTTGGCCTGCGTGATAATCTCATCAGATGTGAGCTGATGAAGAATGAAGACTCTTACACTTACCTTGAACATTTCAGGTATGCTACATTTTTCTGTATCGTATTAGACAGCTGATATGTTTTTCAAAGGTCTGTGCTGTTAGCAGTGACACGTTTTACAGAAAAAGTCAGCTCATGGCCAATATGCAATGCAGACATTTTTCTTTTTAAATGCACTACAATAAAAGCAATAAATGAAACACAAAATTGATGTACTTAAATGAGTTATTTAACCCTTTTATTGTCTTCATGAACTTGCTATAGTTTTACTTGTGAAGACAGCAGGTGCTATTAAAATGGATATGCCATTGTGAATTCCAGAGTGTTTCTTCTTTTTATTTAAAAAAAAAATCCTCTCTATCACTTCATGATTATGCTGTGTAACAGATGAGGCAACAAGCAGAAGTTGCACTTTGCACAGTTTCTCCACTCACAGCCACAGCAAGTCTTTAACTACTTTATAGTTGTCTGGATGTTTTGGTGGCTTCCCCCACTGGTCTCCCACTTGCACAACCACTCAGTTTATAACAGCTGCCTATTCCAGACAACTTTTCTAGACAGTATATATTATCTCTTCCCTTTCTGTTTCAGCTTTTTCCTCGGCACGTACAATGTGAATGGACAAACTCCCAAGGAAAGCCTCCGGTCTTGGTTAAGCTGCACTGTCAACCCTCCTGACATATACTGTGTGGGGTAAGTTCCCTCCACCATGGCCTTTCAAAAACTTACTTAACCCCAATACAGTCAAACTGCACAAACCCTACCACCGTTTGATCTCCTTTGAAGTAGAACACACTAACCAATGGGCCACGTGTGCCTCTTGTCATTGTGGTCTGACTGTGAGACTAACACCAACATTTAGGACTTAATTTTGCAAATTGCACCATAATGCCTTAAACCTCAACAAGGCTGTGCACATCCTAGCATTTGTGACTTGACACAAGGGGCAGTGTTGATGGACAATGAAAACTTCTGTTTTGTGGTTGTTACTTTAGTAATAATAAACTTTATTTTTATAGCACTCTCTCCAGATGATGCTGCACTTGAAAGTGCTTGTACCATTAAAAAAAAAAAAACATCCACAGTAGTATGCTGAAATCAAAACACAAGACAAAACTGAAAATATAGACAGTAATTAACATAAAAATCAACCACTTTCAGTTTAGAAGAGCCATCCCCAGAAATTTAGACAGAATAATCTTAATGTGATGATTGGGCCAAACTGACTGAGTGATTCATCATTATTATTATTATCATTATTATTCTAAGTTATATGTCTATAAGGACAGATGTCTTGATTTTAAAAGGTTTAATTGAGCCACACTGTCTTATCTCAGGTTGCAGACTGTTCAATAAAATACATCCACAATGTGAGAAATCCCTTTTTCTTTTCCTTTTGAATACATAGCAATCCTACATCCTGAGAACTCAGTATACAAGCTGTATGTAGGGTCTTCAGTTCTACCAGGTAGGATGATGTTAGTTCATTTGCAGTTGTACAGTCTACAACACATCGCCCTCTGCTGAATTAAAGCAGTACTGCATTTCTAATTCATTTCCACGAGCATTTGAATTATATTGATTCTTGACTTTAAGAATTGATTCTCATATCAATAAATTAAAGGCCATGATATGAGTTTCTCGCATCCTTACTAACCAGTAACCAAAGGCAATGACTAGATGTCTTTGGTACTTGCCACTGGGGTTGATTTTTGTTAAATGAATGAGTCAGGTAAACTAAGATGAATATCACTTTCATTGTGAGGGAATGTTAGCTATGACATTTTGGCCATGTGGTGCATTTCTCTGGGCGTGATACAGCACACAGGATGAAGACTCCAGTGGATGGAAAATGCCAAGGGGGTGCCCACGTTTTACCTGGTTGCTACAGATAAGTGGTTACTTTTGATAGGTGGAATGGAGCTGTTGGGTGCCTGGGTGGTTGCTATCCAGGAGCTAAGGCGGTTTTGCAGTGTGTAGGTTTCAGTGACACATGGCACTAGCACATGCTCCCAGACATGACCTGACCTATACATCACAGAACAACTGGATAAAACTAGAATGCAAGGTTGAACCCTCAAGACATTATTTCTTTTTGTCATTTCTTCTAGTTTCCAGGAGCTTGACCTCAGCAAAGAAGCCTTCTTCTTCAATGATACCCCCAAAGAGCAAGAGTGGATGAAGGCTGTGTCTGAGGGCTTGCATTCAGAAGCCAAGTATGCCTTAGTAAGGAACTATTTTTCTCTGGTGGTGTTGTCGCTTTATAAAATATCAGTATTTATTTGAAGCAGGTTTGTTTGTTCCTGTAGTTTTGATGTGGATTCTCGTCTGCGTAACCTAATTCAATGATTACCACAGTTTTTTTTTCTCTCACTGTTCCTGCACTGGGATTTTTTATTTTTTTATAATTACCTGCTCTTTCACCTTTTTTCCCTTACAGGAAATGTTGACTCCAGCTTATTAAATTCCCATTTCTAGATTGCGTCCTTTTTACAGTCAATTGTATCTTCCCAGAAGTCACACAGGCAGCGTAATGTCATTTCTTCAGTCAATTGTCTGTAAAGGACAAATGTCTGCTCTGTAATCTGCAGAATAAAAAACAAATGTTTCCACGTTAATGTGGATGTTATTTGCCTGTCTGTTTTACTTCATCCTATGCATAGCTTGAACTTGTTCTATGACTGTTCTTAATGCTACGCTTTCTTTTGAAGGCATTTCATTTGTTTGTGCTTATTTGGCTGTATTTTTCTGTGACATGTTGCATTTCTTTGAGACCTCTCATCACCTTGAAAGATACACATTTAACACATATGCTCTGCTGCAGGTGAAGTTGGTGCGTCTGGTGGGGATCATGCTCATCTTTTATATAAAGAAGGAGTATGCGGAGTTTATTTCTGAAGTGGAGGCTGAGAGTGTGGGCACTGGCATCATGGGGAGGATGGTGAGCATCGATTGTAGCAATGTTATGCTTTTATACACAGCCTTGTAAATACAGATCTTGTTAAATAATGACAGTCACTCCAAACAGAGGTGAGCTGCTGTGACAAGCTCTGATGATAATTGATAATTGCTGAATATAACTTTCCTTGTTCCTGTTCACAGTCCCTGCAAAAGATGTAGCTCACTCCTATTTGTGTGTCACCACTTAAATCATGTAACATCACTTTTTTACTACAACAAATTGTCCTTTAACATTAATCATGTGTTTCTTAACAAACATGACACTGCCAGACATCTCACTGAAATGTAACTTGTGGACTTCAGCACTATAAAATATACAGTACATGTCACAGTACATGTATTTGCATTGAACCGCACAGTACACACGCGATGGTTCTGTGCCAGAACTTCAAGCAGAATAACACGGCACAACTCTGCACAGTAGAACCACATTTGTTTTCAAATAAGTCTGATGTATTCACACACTGTGGGGGTTTCATCCCCCCCAACCTGCTGTGTTTGAGCCAAATGGAGAAAACAGCCAGTTGAAGGGAGTGCCTGGATTATTTAACCCAGAAACCTTGGAAGCATAAATGGAATTGGTGAATTTACCTTTTTATTCCAAAATATAAACATGAAAATGAAAATGGACTAATACACATTTATGTAGAATTACTCTCCCCATATTAGGTCAGTCCACATTCAGGTTTATCAAGGTACAACCCCAATTCCAATGAAGTTGGGATGTTGTGTAAAACGTAAATAAAACAGAATACAATCATTTGCAAATCCTCTTCAACCTATTTTCAATTGAATACACCACAAAGACATGATATTTAATGTTCAAACTGATAAACTTTTTTTGTTCTTGTGCAAATATTTGCTCATTTTGAAATAGATGCCTGCAACACATTTCAAAAAAGCTGGGACAGTGGTATGTTTACCGCTGTGTCACATCACCTTCTAACAACACTTAATAAGCGTTTGGGAACTGAGAACACTAATTGTTGAAGCTTTGTAAGTGGAATTCTTTCCTATTCTTGCTTGATGTACAACTTCAGTTGTTCGACAGTCCCGGGTCTCCATTGTCGTATTTTGCGCTTCATAACGTACCACACATTTTCAAAGGGCGACAGGTCTGGACTGCAGGCAGGCCAGTCTAGTACCCGCATTCTTTTACTATGAAGCCACGTTGTTGTAACACGTGCAGAATGTGGCTCGGCATTGTCTTGCTGAAATAAGTAGGGACGTCCCTGAAAAACGTTGCTTGGATGGCAGCATGTGTTGCTCCAAAACCTGGATGTACCTTTCAGCAATGATGGTGCCGTCACAGATGTGTAAGTTTCCCATGCCATGGACACTAACACGCCCCCATACCATCACAGATGCTGGCTTTTGAACTTTGAGCTGGTAATAATCTGGATGGTCTTTTTCTTCTTTTGTCCGGAGGACACGACATTCATGATTTCCAAAAACAATTTGATTGTGGACTCATCAGACCACAGCACACTTTTCCACTTTGCATCTGTCCATTTCAAATGAGCTCGGGTCCAGAGAAGGCGACGGCTTTTCTGGATGTTGATGTATGGCTTTTGCTTTGCATGGTAGAGGTTTAACTTGCACTTGTAGATGTAGCGACAAACTGTGTTAACTGACAATGGTTTTCTGAAGTGTTCCTGAGCCCATGCAATGATGTTGGTTTTTAATGCAGTGCTGCCTGAGCGATCGAAGGTCATGGGGATTCAATGTTGGCTTTTGGCCTTGCCGCTATGTGTAGAAAGTTCTCCAGATTCTCTGAATTTTCTGATTATATTATGGACTATAGATGATGGAATTCCGAAATTCCTAGCAATTGAACATTGAGAAGCATTGATCTTAAACTGTTGGACTATTTTTTTTTTCCATGAGTTGTTCACAAAGTGGTGATCCTCGCCCCATCTTTGCTTCCAAACAGGTGTTCTTTGAGCATTCATCAACTTTCCCAGTCTTTTGTTGCCACTGTCCCAGCTTTGTTGAAATGTGTTGCAGGCATCCATTTCAGAGTGAGCAAATATTTGCACAAAAACAAAAAAGGAATATCAGTTTGAAAATTAAATATCTTGTCTTTGTGGTGTATTCAATTGAATATAGGTTTAAGAGGATTTGCAAATCATTGTATTCTGTTTTTATTTACATTTCACACAACATCCCAACTTCACTGGAATTTTGGGTTGTACCTTAAGGTAAGTGTCAAGGTGTCTTACGGAGTATTTGTGGTGAAATTGGTACTTGGTATCACCATTGCAGGATTGTTTCAGTTGTCTGCTGTGCTATATTACACTTTGAAGCAGGTGATCTACAGCAACAGAAGGCCAGCAGAAGGTGTCACTCCTGTCAGACAAGAATGGGAAACAGAGGCAACAGTAGGCACAGGTTCAGCAACACTAGACAATGAATAATTGTAAAACATTGCCCGGTCTAAAACATCTTGACTTCTGCTGTGACTTTCACAGGGTCAGGTCAGAATTTGGTGCTAAAGGCCTCAAAGCATGGATTCATCCTGCCTTATACCTTATTCTTCTGCCTTTTTCTTCTAATGTGCGTGTGTGTGGAGAGCGGTGGTGTGTATGACGTGGATCACGGGAGGGTTCTTGTGGGTTGAGGTTTTTACGTGGGTGGATGGTAGGTTAAAGGTACTGTTTTTACTTTGTGAAGCACTTTGTGTTGCATTTAATTGTATGAAAAGTGCTCTAGATAAAGTTTGATTTATACCAATAATTCAAGGTGGTGATGTAATAGTGTGGCAGCTGTGAAGTAATTATGTCAGTGTGTGAATCAGAAAATTTAAAGAATGTTTGCAGCGTTTTGAATCTGCCACAAAGAGTTAAAGTAGTTCTGAAGGTAAAAGGGAGTTGAGCTCATGGTGTACCTCATGAAGTATTGAATGTTATTGTAAGATGTGTTAAATAAAAGTCTGCCATTTTTCTTGCCAGAACCTGCTGAAACCATGATTACAATTGTGTCAGGATATCAGCATATTCATTATTTCACTCTTTTGGTCACTTCTTGTTTCTCACTCCTTGATTCACAGGGAAACAAGGGCGCTGTGGCAGTACGTTTTCGTTTCCACCACTCGGACATCTGTGTGGTCAATTCTCACCTCGCTGCTCACAGTGAGGAATATGAGAGGCGTAATCAAGACTTTAAGGATATTTGCAGCCGTCTACAGTTTCCCCAGCTAAACCCTGCCCTGCCTTCTCTCACTGTGATGAAGCACGAGTATGAAACCAGTCATGTTTGTTGTTTTGTTTTGTTTTTTAAGGGGGTGGGGTCCTTTCACTCACAAGGTCTGCCAACTGTCTTCTGCTGCAGGAAACTAATTAGGGAGCATGCCACTCTGAGTACACCTTATCTCGTCAGACCTCAGAGGTGAAGCTGAGTTGGTCTTAGTTAGTACTTGCCTGGGACACCATTTGGGAGCACAGAAGCTGTGAGCATGTTTATTTATGCAGCAGTGGACTTGTCAGCAAGGGTAGAACCTAAGCCATTTTCCAATGCAAGTGTGTACTAAATCCACTGGTGACCCCAAGCGCGCAGCTGAGAGAAAATGGCATGAAACTAACATGAGCATATATAGTCGAGCAAGGCCTTTTGCCTCTCAAACAGGATTCTGGGAAACTAGCCCCCAGAAAGGCTAATTTGGATCATATTGGTGATATAAGCTTGTGAATCTTAATTATTTTAATATTATAGAACAAAATTATCATGGTGTGAAATAAGAATTTTTTTTTTTCAAATGTAAACAATTCAAAGGCGTTACACCTATTTTGAGTCCGGCATAATGGAGTTACATCAGAGTTAATTTGATTTCCCTGATCAACTATTTGTCATGGACAAATGGACTGTAACTACTTCAGAGTTGTCACAGGTGTATTAGAGGCTTCCCTCATTCATCTCTTTCTTGCATAGTCTCTTAGTTTTTGAGCTTTGCCTACTCCAGACAGATTTGCCATATAGTACCACACTGTCTAAATAAAAATCGATCGAAATTATGGGTAGTCGTGCAAAATAGGGAAAATGGCAGCAGGAGAGGGTAATTTGGCAAGGGACTATAAATATAAAATACATAAAATTCTTATGTATCATGGAGCTATGATGGCAACAGCTGCTCTGCTTTCTATGTCCCTGATCCTGTCAGATCTCAGAAGCTAAGCAGAATAGGTCCTGGTTACTACTTGAATGGATAGCCTCTTAGGAAGGCATGCATGGTGTCCCATGTCTTCCTAAGAGGCCTTCCATCCAAGTACTACTTTCTCCAGGTATAACGGGTGTTGTATCAGGGAGGACATCAACATAAAACTTCTACCTATGCAGACCTGTACTGGCTCTGCTGTGGTGACCCTGAACACAGAACTGAGGCAGACGAAAGACAATACAACAGCATGCAGCTATGATAACATGTAATAAGCATTTGTTCCTCTTTCTTTTAACTTTCTTCATGGTCCTTCTGCCAGTGTGGTTCTGTGGATTGGGGACCTCAATTACAGGATCAGTGAGCTGGATGTTGATAATGTGAAGGAACTAATTAATAAGAAGAATTTTAAAAAATTGCACAATTATGACCAGGTAATCCCTGTGGTTGCTACTTATTACTTTTTCCTTCTTTTCAAATAACTCTTGATTTGTCATTCTTGTATGCGAGTGCTGATGCCTAACTGCTTCTCATTATTCTCAGCTTCAGCGGCAGATCAGTGAGAAGGCCGTGTTTGTTGGTTTTGCAGAAGGAGAGATTAATTTTCAACCCACCTATAAATATGACACTGGTTCTGACAACTGGGATACAAGGTAATTTCATATACAAATAAAGTAACATATATATATATATAACATGTTGTCTTTCTAACCTCTGAGATTATGCTCATCATCAAAATAAGCAAGTGCAGAAATGTGTATTATTGCAGCTATATATTTTTAAAGGGCATTATGCACTCCAATCAATACTCATTTAAAAAATAATATACCAGATTATGAATTGTGCGAGTCCAGATGGAGCTGATAGAAATAAATTAGCTATACAACATCTGAAAAATGCATATAGATTCAGAGCTATTTTAGCCATAAAAGTGACATAACTTTAGGTGCTGAGTGTTACCTGTCTGAAGATCACTCCACCTGTGTTCAGCTACAGTCCAGTTCATGATTTACGAATCATGAACTCGTACTCCAGTATACACAGTTAATCTGGGTTATTTGTCTCCAAATACAATATGGCTTTAATTTGGTTTTCAAATTAAATTCTCATATTTTACAATCAACAGTTGTCTGTCTCTACCTCTTTTTAAACCTGCCGCGTATTCAGAAAAAAAAATTGCATACGTCTCAATAAAACCGAATAATAATGATTATGTACTATGAAAGTGGTGTTTGATTTCATTCCCATTGTGTTCACACACACAGCCATGTAAAACTCCACCATGTGGCGGTGTGTTTTCTCCACATGAAAACTGTTCCTTTACATCCTTCTAAGGATTTCTCCCGGTAGCTTCGCTTAGCTTAGCATTTGGTTTAGCTCAGCTTAGCCAGAGACACGAATCGTCTGGAAGTTGATCCACATTGCTGTTCTCCTGCTAACAGCGATCACTTGTTGTATGACTGTCCGACTCATGATCACAGGAGCATGTTCATCAGCGAGACTCCGTATGCAGCATCTTAGCTTCACTTAGCATATAAAATATATAAAAATATATAATTGACACATAATAATATAAGACATATAATAATATATAATTATATATTATAAATATATAATTATAAAAAATGTTTTAATAAAATATTATCTTTGGAAAATCTGTCCACCTAATATGCAACAATAGTTGTGTGCCTCCATCCTTGCAAAACACCCATTGTAACGATTTTGACATAATCACCGTCAAAGTACACACAAACACTGATTTCATGCTCTCAAAAAAATTGTTAGGGGTGTGATGTAAGATGATGTCACCAAAATTCATATTCCTCACAGCTTGGGGTGTCTGAGTGTTTATCAGAAGTAGGTGAAATCAAGCTAATATCTTCATGTTTGAGTTAATTTCTCTAGGCATATGGCACCAAAGATGAAATGAAATGCATCAGTATTTTCATAAGTCTTTATTTATTTAAAACAGTCAGCTTATTTGACATTTTATTTACTAGTGATACACACTTAATAATTTTGTAAACATGCTTTAAAACTGCTTCTCGTGTTTGCTTCACCTTATAGGCATTTATATTAAGGGCATATTTCTGAGAGTATTCTAATCAAAAACTGCCCACAATCTAATCAGCTCATTTTGATTTGAAAACTGAGTTGATTAATTTGTGTGCAGTTTTTCATGGATATGCCCCATAATGAATACATGCCTGAATGCTCAGTAGGGGTATTTGTCTGCACTCTCTGTATGGATGATCAGTCCATCCTGATTAAATATAAGTGAAACAGAAATTTGAGATTTTAGGGATTGCATATTTTTATTTGAGCTTCTTTTAATAATAAACAATTACTCTGTCACAATTGGGTGGGTGGGTATTTGGTTGATGTTGAACAGTGGTTAGCACTCTTCCATCACAGCAAGAAGGTTGTGGGCTCTGTTCGACTGCTCCTTTGTGTGGGGCTTGCATGTTCTCCCTTGGGTTACGTTTCCTTTCACTTTCAAAACATGCATATTAGAGTCTGGTCTGTCTTCTGAAAGTGATATTCATCCAGAGGGTTTTTAAAGTTTTTCCAGTGCATGCTCATTTAGAGTGTCTGTAGGTGCATATAAGTACACAGTCACAACAAATTGGAGCTGTACTGCACCTGATTTAAATGGATGACAAAATTTTCAATTAATTAATTTAATGTTGAAAGTATAATTTGTCAATAATAGATCAACACTGAACTTTGCTCAGGATCTTGACCTTGCGCTGTTGGTACATACAGTAGTGTTCAGAATAATAGTAGTGCTATGTGACTAAAAAGATTAATCCAGGTTTTGAGTATATTTCTTATTGTTACATGGGAAACAAGGTACCAGTAGATTCAGTATATTCTCACAAATCCAACAAGACCACGCATTCATGATATACACACTCTTAAGGCTATGAAATCGGGCTATTAGTAAAAAAAAAAGTAGAAAAGGGGGTGTTCACAATAATAGTAGTGTGGCATTCAGTCAGTGAGTTCGTCAGTTTAGTGGAACAAACAGGTGTGAATCAGGTGTCCCCTATTTAAGGATGAAGCCAGCACCTGTTGAACATGTTTTCTCTTTGAAAGCCTGAGGAAAATGGGACGTTCAAGACATTGTTCAGAAGAACAGCGTAGTTTGATTTAAAAAGTTGATTGGAGAGGGGAAAACTTATATGCAGGTGCAAAAAATTATAGGCTGTTCATCTACAATGATCTCCAATGCTTTAAAATGGATAATAAAAAACAGACCCATGGAAGAAAACGGAAAACAACCATCAAAATGGATAGAAGAATAACCAGAATGGCAAACGCTCACCGATTGATCAGCTCCAGACAGTCTGGAGTTACCTGTAAGTGCTGTGACAGCCAGAAGACGCCTGTGTGAAGCTAATTTATTTGCAAGAATCCCCCGCAAAGTCACTTTGTTAAATAAGACATGTGCAGAAGAGGTTGCAATTTGCCAAAGAACACATCAACTGGCCTAAAGAGAAATGGAGGAATATTTTGTGGACTGATGAGAGTAAAATTGTTCTTTTTGGGTCCAAGGGCCGCAGACAGTTTGTGAGATGATCCCCAAACTCTGTATTCAAGCCACAGTTCACAGTGGAAGACAGTGAAGCATGGTGGTGCAAGCATCATGATATGGGCATGTTTCTCCTACTATGGTGTTGGGCCTATATATCGCATACCAGGTATCATGGATCAGTTTGGATATGTAAAAATACTTGAAGAGGTCATGTTGCCTTATGCTGAAGAGGACATGCCCTTGAAATGGGTGTTTCAACAAGACAATGACCCCAAGCACACTAGTAAACGAGTAAAATCTTGGTTCCAAACCAACACAGTTAATGCCTCGCAGATGTGAAGAAATCATGAAAAACTGTGGTTATACAACTAAATACTAGTTTAGTGATCACAGGATTGCTAAAAAAGCAGTTTGAACATAATAGTTTTGAGTTTGTAGCGTCAACAGCAGATGCTACTGTTATTGTGGACACCCCCTTTTTTTAACTAATAGCCCAATTTCATAGCCTTAAGAGTGTGCATATCATGAATGCTTGGTCTTGTTGGATTTGTGAGAATCTACTGAATCTACTGGTACATTGTTTCCCATGTAACAATAAGAAATATACTCAAAACCTGGATTAATCTTTATAGTCACATAGCACTACTATTATTCTGAACACTACTGTATCTCAAAGATGTGAATGAGATTTAGCGCTGCGATATTTCCATATAATTATGACACGAGTGGTTCTCATCAAATGACATTCAAATGAAAATAGGCTGTTTTTCCAGCATGTTTCTTCTTATTATTATTTATATTGACTTAGCCTCAAAAAATTGTCATGCCTACCCACCTGTAATCACAATTACATAATAATTTGTATATAATACAATAATTACAAATAAAGCTGGAAGTTTTATGTCTGCACAAAAACAAAATGATTATTCAATAAATTTCACACAAAAAATAACTGAATTCTATTCTGAATAATAAACCTGCTTGAGAATTAATTATTTTTCTGCATTTAGTGAAAAATGTCGAGTGCCAGCATGGTGCGACCGCATCCTGTGGAGAGGGAAGAATGTCCGGCAGCAACACTATCAGAGTCACATGGCCCTGAAGACCAGTGACCACAAGCCTGTCAGTTCTCTGCTTACCATAGGGGTAAAAAAAAAAAAACTTCCTTCTGCTGTTGTTCTTTTTGATCTCCTTATATTTACATCTTTCTCCTGAATGAAAATAAGATGAGGGGAGACGAGATGATGTACCCTTTATTTCAAGCCTCTAAGATTAGCTAGGATAGTTATTGCAATGGGCAGGCTGTAGTGTGTAAATATTTATCACACTGATTTCTTGTATCAGGGTAAAACAGTAAGCATTCAGTAATTTTCAGGTAATAAAAAGCTAGGGTTTTCTTTAATTCTCTGATACAGGAGACTTGGACACAGACCTCTGTATTTTTTTCCTGTCCTCTGACTTGTACCTGTCTTCTCCTACAGATCAAGTGTGTAAATGAAGAGGCCTATAAGAAGAGTTTTGAAGAAATCGTTCGTAACATAGATAAGATGGAGAATGAGTGCATTCCATCAGTTACCTTGTCCAAGCAAGAGGTAAAGCTTCTCATCTTTATTGTTCATTGATTGTGGACTAGAAGTTGTAATGTTTTTCTTTTATGCTGTACTTTACTAGAGTTCCATTTCGTATTGTTTGAACATTAATTTACTTTAGTACTGATCTCACATATTAAAAACTCCTGTCTTTATGAATCTTCTTCCATTTTCAGTTCCACTTTAAGGATGTGAAGTTTATGCAGCATCAGGCGGAGACATTACACCTCATCAATGATGGGCAGGTCCCATGTCAGTTTGAGTTTATTCAGAAGCCAAATGAGGCTACTTATTGTAGGCCCTGGCTCACAGCCAGTCCTTCCAAAGGCTTCGTCACTCAAGGTAAGTAACAAAAACGGCAAATTATCCAGCAGCCATATAAAGTCATAAGAAGTGCACTCAACAGTAACTACCGGCTTTTCATCCCCCGCTGGCCGAAGGCCCAAAGGGGGATTATGTTAGGGGTGATTTCTGTCCGTCTGTCCCTCTCAAAAACTGTTTAAGCTTTTGAAATCAGCTCCTCTCGCTTGTTAGGCACTCCACCAAGACCCTTTGTAAACTCTTGAAGTTGTTACAGTCTTGATGTGATTGGAAAAACCAGACATCTAAACTCACAGCTTCATGGTGCAGTGGCACAGACAAGGACTTTTTATTTATAAGTGGCTGTGTACCCCATGAGCTTGAATGCCTGATTGCTTAGAGCAGTGGTGTCCAGAGACATTTTCACTGATTAACTTATCCCATCTGCTCAATGTGATTTAATCAGTGAAATCTCCTTCCTGAGTCAGTGGCTACAAAGAAAAGCTGCACCCTCTTGGCCATTTCTAGAATGTCTTTGGACATCACTGGCTTTGCATGACAGCTGATTTTGATTTTGGCTTGCAATGGTTACTTAAGGAACTTCAATTCAATTTCAGTTCAATTTAATTAGCTTATAATGCGCCAAATCACAGCAAAGCCGTCTCAAGGCGCCTTACATGAAACCATTCAACATAAAATTTAAATAAATAATTAAAAATGAATTAAAAAAAAAATTCAAATACATGATTAAAAACAGAAGTAAAAGAATAAAACAGATAAAAAAAAAACTATTCATAAGAAAGAGAATAAAAATAGGTTTTCAGTCTTGACTTAAAAATGTCCATGGACTCCGACTGTCTCATGGTCACAGGAAGACTGTTCCACAGGGTGGGTGAACGATGTGAAAAGGCTCTTTGACCTGCTGGCTTCTTCACCCTGGGAACACAGAAAAGTCCTGCATCCTGCGACCGCAAAGCCCGGGCCGGCACGTAAAGTTCCACCAGATCAGCCAGACAAGATGGCGCCAGTCCATGAACAACCTTATAAGTCAATAACAAAACCTTAAAATCTGCTCTCACAGAGACAGGGAGCCAGTGCAAAGATGCCAAAAATGGGTGTGGTATGTTCAGACCTTCTGCTACGTGTCAGAAGTCTGGCGGCAGCGTTCTGAACCAGCTGAAGACCCCTGATGCTGGACTGCGGTAACCCTGAAAATAGAACATTACAATAATCTGACAAGAAAGTGAGATGATGTAGCCTTTCATGGTTACTGCCACAGGTGGGTGAAAGTCACTCTCAAGCCTTAACTTTGCAAATCTCTGCTCATCTTGACTGTTCAGGAGATGTTGACTGAAGACTGGCTTGAAACTGGCTTGGTGCCATGTCTTGTTACTGCAGAGAACAGCAATTGGAAAAGCTACAGTATTAACTGGTGATTGAAATTTGATTAAAAGTATATGTGAAATAGTAATTAAAGGGTTGCTTAGTGTTTCACATTTTAGATTTCCTAACGTGCAAAAAAGCAGTGCCAGAGCAGGACATATTGGCTACAACATCTTAACATTAATGTGGAGCAAAAATATCACCACAGATTACTGATGATGCAGTGCAGACATTGTAGTTTCTGGCACAGCAGACAACAGTTTAATTATATATGACAGTTCAGTCACCTTGTATGTGCATGTGTCTGAACCTCCAGGGGCTTCTGTGGACATTGAGTTTGAGGTTTTTGTGAACCGCTCAATGGCACCTGAACTTAACTCTGGGAAACAAAAGATTGAAGACATCTTGGTGCTTCACCTGGAGCGTGGCAAAGACTACTTCATCTCTGTGACTGGAAACTACCTGCCCAGCTGCTACGGTACATCCATTCATACGTTGTGCCAGCTGCGGGAGCCCATCCAGGATATGCCACAAGAGACCATCTATGAGCTGGTAAGTGCTGCCATGTGTAGAGCAGGAATAACAGCCTTGAAAAAAGTCTTCTCCAGGGAACTCATGATTTACATTAACATACATACAGTAATGTTCAGAATAATAGTAGTGCTATGTGACTAAAAAGATTAATTCAGGTTTTGAGTATATTTCTTATTGTTACATGGGAAACAAGGTACCAGTAGATTCAGTAGATTCTCACAAATCCAACAAGACCAATCATTCATGATATGCACACTGTTAAGGCTATGAAATTGGGTTATTAGTAAAAAAAAAAAAAAAAAAAAGTATAAAAGGGGGTGTTCACAGTAATAGTAGCATCTGCTGTTGACGCTACAAACTCAAAACTATTATGTTCAAACTGCTTTTTTAGCAATCCTGTGAATCGCTAAACTAGTATTTAGTTGTATATCCACAGTTTTTCATGATTTCTTCACATCTGTGAGGCATTAATTTTGTTGGTTTGGAACCAAGATTTTGCTCGTTTACTAGTGTGCTTGGGGTCATTGTCTTGTTGAAACACCCATTTCAAGGGCATGTCCTCTTCAGTATAAGGCAACATGACCTCTTCAAGTATTTTGACATATCCAAACTGATCCATGATACCTGGTATGCGATATATAGGCCCAACACCATAATAGGAGAAACATGCCCATATCATGATGCTTGCACCACCATGCTTCACTGTCTCCACTGTGAACTGTGGCTTGAATTCAGAGTTTGGGGGTCGTCTCACAAACTGTCTGCGGCCCTTGGACCCAAAAAGAACAATTTTACTCTCATCAGTCGACAAAATATTCCTCCATTTCTCTTTAGGCCGGTTGATGTGTTCCTTGGCAAATTGTAACCGCTTCTGCATGTCTTTTATTTAACAGAGGGACTTTGCGGGGGATTCTTGCAAATAAATTAGGTTCACACAGGCATCTTCTAACTGTCACAGCACTTACAGGTAACTCCAGACTGAGTTGATCAATGGGTGAGCCTTTGCCATTCTGGATATTCTTCTATCCATTTTGATGGTTGTTTTCCGTTTTCTTCCACGCGTCTGTTTTTTTTTTTTGTTTTTTTTTTTTTTTTTTGGTCCATTTTAAAGCATTAGAGATCATTGTAGATGAACAGTGTATAATTTTTTGCACCTGCTTATACGTTTTCCCCTCTTCAATCAATTTTTTAATCAAACTACGCTGTTCTTCTGAACAATGTCTTGAACGTCCTATTTTCCTCAGGCTTTCAAAAAGAAAAGCATGTTCAACAGGTGCTGGCTTCATCCTTAAATAGGGGACACCTGATTCACACCTGTTTGTTCCACAGAATTGACAAACTCACTGACTGAATGCAACACTGCTATTATTGTGAACACCCCCTTTTCTACTTTTTTTTTTACTAATAGCCCAATTTCATAGCCTTAAGAGTGTGCATATCATGAATGCTTGGTCTTGTTGGATTTGTGAGAATCTACTGATATGTTGTTTCCCATGTAACAATAAGAAATATACTCAAAACCTGGATTAATCTTTTTAGTCACATAGCACTACTATTATTCTGAACACTACTGTAGGTGGTCAGACAGTGAACCCTTTATAGTTTTGCTTGGTCTAAAAAGTAACCGTTACTGACTGCCACAATTTTTTTCCTGATTTCTTATAGTGTTTCTTAAAGCCAGAAAGTTGCCATTTGAAATGACTTTAGTTTTGTGTCATGGCTGTGATCTGCTTTTTTCTACAATATTAAACAACTGAATGAACATCCTCCGAGGCCGGTGATTCCATAATTTTTGCCAGGGGTTGTATAAACTTGTGCTTGTAATTGCATTAACCTTTTAGGAATTATGACCATTTCTCTGTATAGGCTCCCCATTTCCTGAGCCCATAAGTAGTTGGACAAATTTAAAAGCTCATCACTGTTGCAGCCACTTCTCTTTAGACATGTCAGGAGATGGATATGTGAACATTTTTAAATCAATGAATGTCTTGAGGTTTATTTAAATCAATTACTCCAACAGTGGGTGCAGTCACAGTGTATTGTAGACCTCATCTGAGTGTTACCTGATGTTGCTCCATTTCAAACAATCAAGAAAAAATTATGGTGGAAGTCGAGAAATTTCCACAAGGATCATTGGTAATATTTACATAGGATTACATTAAGGATGGAGGCAAGTCTGTAGTTGTTTAAAGGTTGAAAAGCACAGGTTGTTCAAGAGTCAAACATGGTGGTCTGAGGGGGGCTGCTGCAGCAGGTTTCCTCTGAGCCAAGTTACCATGCTGCCAAGTCCCATGGCTAGTTGCTGGCGGTAATGCCCACCTACAACATGTGCTGTAGGTGGGTATTGATGCATGGTTGCACATTTCTGCTTATGATGGTTTAGCAGCATATCAGTTTGCACAGTTTTTTTTTTTGGGGGGGGGGGGTATTTTACTTTTTTACTTTTATTTTTAGAAAATTACTCTGTGTATTTTTCCATTTGTTCATAAACTATATACAAAAATCTAATGATTGGTATCCAGCAAGTATACTGGGCACATGCTCTATATATCTGTGAGCTTTTGCATTCAGAGAAATTGTGTGACTGAAGCATCGGGTCTGGTCTGGGATGCTGGTACTGTACATCACTGCATCCATCTCACTATGGAGCCACCCTGTCTCTTTGTTAGTAACCACTCAGGTTTCAAAAGGAGCCATCTATCCACTGCAGCCAGGTGAAACATCAGTGTCTTAAATCTACCTAAATAACTGCTGTGACACTCATCACCTCACATTATTTTCATTTAAATCAAGATTTTTCTGTGTGATTACAGTAGATATGTGTAGTCGCACTGAAGTCTCTTAGCTGCTCATGAGATGGTATTGTAGAGCAGGTGCATCAATGGATAAGGAGCTGGCCTGCAATATGTAGACCTGAGTTCAAATCCCGCTAACGGTACCTGCCTGTGTCTTTGGACACTTACCTACATTGTCTTAGTCCACTCTGCTGTAAAAATGTGTTTGTGCCTCGGCTGGGGAAATAACTGTGATGGTGTCATCACACTGTGATGGATAGAGCAAATGGGTCTAGTTGCATTTTTAATTTTGTCCAGGGGCAAAATTGTGTAATCTTTGGGTCTTCTGTGGCTTTGGGGCTCTGAAGGACAGATTATGTCACATTTCCACTGGCAACACAAAGAGGTGCATTCAGCCGAATGATTTTCTCTGTTTCAAGACTTGTATATGTGACACAGTCTTCTAACTGTGCTAGCCTTCAGTGCAGCTACAGCAGTGAGGTCATCAAACAACTCTGGATAACCTCCTCACCAGGAGACTCTACCAGGTGCTTTGACATCCAGATTAAAAAAGCACACAGCCACGCTGTCTTTTTTTCTTTAGTTAAGTCTGACCTTTGCTAAACAAACAGCAGTACTGCATGGTGCTGCATCAGGATCTGGCATCTTCCGCTGGCCAGAATTAACAGTCTGTGCCAGAGCTTTGGACAATCAGAAGCCCAGTCTGAATCAGACAGCCACAGGATATAAATGCCTGAGTATTGTAGAAGTAAAAAAAAAAAAAGTCAAGGACACAATGGTAAAGAAACGTGCAGCCACCAAGAAAGCTCTCCATATGATGTCCGCTCAAAGTTTTGAGCATGCACAAAACTTTCAGACGGACTTGGTGGACATCAGCTGACAAGGAACGCAATTATTGAATGGGAAAATAACTTTTGCAGGACAAAAACGGATATCCAAAATTTGTATCAGTTTCTCATACATTTCCAGCAACTAGGTGGAATTGCATTTATTTTGCAAGATGGCGCCTGTGTGTTTAGCATGCCATCAGCCCTGTCTTTACCACTCATCGAGATTTTTATTTGTTGCTGTGTTTTTGCTCTGTGTGTTCTGCCGGGACATCTCTGCCTTGCTTGTGTATAATCATCAGTCTCTCTTGGACATTAATTAATGCTCTTTATGAGCCGCTGCTGTCATCTGGGTCCGGGCTGGGAGGGCCCCACCCTGCTTTGCCACCTGTGGTCGCAGAGGTCCCGCTGCACCTGCTCCATTTTCCTTGCGCTCCTCTCCAGAGGAGGCGCTTTAGAAGGCGCGGAAAGCGGAGCGGTGCGTTGGTGAAATTTAAGTTCTACCTGGCAGCCTTCACTAGAGGGTCTGATCCTCGCCTCCTGTGGGATGGACAATATTTTTGGGCATGGGAGCGCGCGCTGCACATGAGAGGCTGCTGGATTTGTCCTGTTGTTCCTGGACTGTCCCCTCCGATGACCGGATCGGCTCCGTTAAAGCTATGCCCGTTTTTGCCGCAGCTTCCTGCTGCTGCCTCTCGCCGGGCTACGGAGTTTTTATGCCGATGCTGTCGTCTGCGGGCTTGCAGATGCGGTGTTTCACCTGAGCTCCTCCGGCTGCTGAAACACGCTGCGTCACTGGCTGCTGAGAAGCATGAAGTTCCGCATGACTTCATTAAAATCTGCTGATCCCACCGAGATCCTTAGTTTGGGTCTCATTAACATCAGATCATTGTCTCTGAAGTCATTGCTGGTTAATGACTTAATTGTGGATCATCGTCTGGATATGATTGGATTATGTGAAACCTGGCTTAAATCCACAGGTGTCCTTCCTCTGAATGAGGCCTGCCCACCGGAGTACACTTTTAGTCACGTTTCACATGATGTGAGGAAAGGCGGGGGTGTTGCTTTTATTTATAAATCCAGGTTTACTTTATTAACTGTTGGGGGACAAATATAATTCATTTGAGCATCTGATTCTCCGTTATGCCCATAATGCTAAGTACTGTCAAGGTCATAAAACTGGAAATCAGCTATGTTATATTGTCACTGTCTATAGGCCTCCTGGCCCATATTTTTTTTTTTTTTTTTTTTTTTAGATGAATTTGGCACGTTCATCTCTAGTCTTTCAACTAGTGTAGACAACATTTTGATTATTGGTGACTTTAACATTCATATAAATAAGCCCTCTGATCCCCTTGGTAAATCATTTATGGAAATCATGGATGCACTAGGATTTCGGCAGTTCATTCATGGTTCAGCGCATATCAGTGGTAATACTCTGGATTTGGTTCTTGCACGTGGCCTTGCTGTCACAAATATCGACATCCTGCCTCTTGCATCAGCGGTCTCTGACCATTCGCTTATTAGGTTTACAATTACGCTGCAGCGTTTAGTGGAACAGCAACCTTGCCTATCATTGTGGCGACGAATTAAACCTTCAACTTTGACAGAACTTGAAGCGAGATTACCAGAAATCTTAACTTCAAGCTTGATGAATTTTCAGTCGGTAGACAGACTTGCGGATAGCCTGAATTTAGTGCTAAAAACCACACTTGATAAGATTGCGCCTCCTCTATTAAGGCCATGCCTTCCCAAGGCACAGACACCTTGGTTTAACAGTTATTTGCATGACCTTAGGCAGAAGGCTAGAGGGTTGGAACGGAAATGGCGTAGTTCCAAACTAGAGGTGTTCCACCTTACGTGGTGTGAAGCTATTTTAGATTATAAGCATGCTTTATTGGCTACGAAGCAGGCCTATTACTCTGAATTGATAAACAAAAACAAGCATAACTCAAAGTTTTTGTTTGATACGGTGGCATTTCTTATTCATGGACAGCCACCTGTTGGCCGTTCTCCTTTTTCAGCACAGGACTTTCTGGACCATTTCGAAAAGAAAATAGAAGATATTAGGTTAAGCACAACTCAGCATACTTTGGTCCAGTCATTATATCCAGCTACTGAGCTGAGGTGCTACCTAGATTCACGGAATTTAACAGTATCTCACAAGGTGTGCTGACGAAACTCGTGATGTCTACTAGAAGCACAACCTGTTTATTTGATCCTATACCAACAAAATTGTTTAAGGATCTTTGGCCCATTCTTGGGCCGACTGTGCTGGAAATTGTTAACCTTTCTTTAAACTCTGGATCTGTTCCAAATTGTTTTAAATCTGCCATGGTTAAACCACTACTCAAGAAATCTAATCTTGATCCTCGTGTATTGAAAAATTATAGGCCGATATCAAATCTATCATTCTGCTCTAAAATTCTGGAAAAGGTGGTGTCACGGCAGCTTGTGGACTATCTTACTGAGAATGACCTTTTTGAGCCACTGCAGTCTGCTTTTAGAAGACATCACTCCACAGAAACAGCACTTATTAAAGTAGTTAATGATCTTCTGCCAGCAATGGACTCGGATACTACTACAGTATTGGTGTTGTTGGATCTCAGTGCTGCGTTTGACACAGTTGATCATCATATTCTACTTGATAGGCTAGAAAACTGTTTCGGGATTACTGGAACTGCTCTTGCGTGGCTGACGTCTTATTTGTCTGGTCGTTCCCACTGTGTTTTGTCCAATGACATTACCTCTGACTTTAAGGGCATGAAGTTCGGGGTTCCGCAGGGATCCGTTCTGGGTCCCCTGCTTTTTTCCCTGTATATGGCACCCCTTGGGAACATGTTGCGGTGTTTTGGGGTTGCTTTTCATTGCTATGCTGATGATATTCTGTTGTATATGCCAATAGCTGCTGGAAATTCTGTCCACATAAAATCTTTACAGGACTGTCTCGCAGCAGTGAGAAGTTGGATGTCTAGCAACTTTATACTTTTGAACTCTGATAAGACTGAAATGATCGTTCTTGGTCCAGCAAGACATTGGCATCAATTTCATCAGCTGGCGCTTAGCCTAGGTTTATGTGTTATACATCATACTAACAACGTGAGGAACCTTGGGCTAATTTTTGATCCTACGTTGTCCTTTGACCTCCACATTAGGGACATTACGAGGACTGCTTTCTTTCATTTAAGAAATATAGCAAAGATTCGTCCCATTCTGTCTATGGCTGATGCTGAGACTCTGATTCATGCGTTTGTCTCTTCTAGATTGGACTATGGTAATGCTTTGTTTTCTGGTTTACCACAGTCCAGCATCAGGGGTCTTCAGCTGGTTCAAAATGCTGCTGCCAGACTTCTGACGCAAAGCAGAAGGTTTTATCATATTACGCCGGTTCTGGAATCCCTTCACTGGCTTCCGGTCTCCTTGAGATCGGATTTTAAGGTATTATTGGCCTATAAAATTGTTGACGGACTGCCCCCCTCTCTGGCCGGCCTGGTTGAGTCCTATGTGCCGGCAAGGGCTCATAGGTCAGCGGGTTACAGAGCTTTTTATCACCGCGCTCCAGTTCTGTGGAATGATCTGCCTGCACAAATACGACAGTCGGACTCTGTGGAGACTTTTAAAGCCAGGTTGAAGACACATCTCTTCTCCCTGTTTTATCATTAGTATTTTATTGTGTGTCTTTTTTATACGTTTTATTTATTTTACTTTAATTTTTTATGGTTAAAGTTTTTATTGTATTTTAATCTTATTTCATTTTATTCTGCTTTTAAATTACTCTTTTAGATTACTCGTGATTTGGCGCTATATAAATTAATAAATTATTATTATAAATTATTATTATTCCTTGATCCATCATGGTGTTACAGGCACTTGAGGCATTATTGGAAAGTGCTTTGAGCATTGGCTAGGTGGAAAGCACTATAAAAATGCAGTCCTTCTTACGGAGTTGAGAGCCACATGAATGGGATATTTTTTTTGTTCGTGGAAAACACAAGGATCATTGGCATTGTTTATGAAAATGATATGCATTATAATCTGTTATTTTTGCCTTGGTGTTGTCACTGTAAAATTTACATACCAGTTTTGTTGCTGTTATCAGCAAAAGGCTGAGATGTCAGGAGATGATGGTGGAGCAGCAGTCTGTGAAAAGCCTCTCGATATTCCTAAAGAACTTTGGATGATGGTGGATCACTTATTCCGTAACGGCATGCAACAGGTCAGAATCTGTGTAAATGAAAAGTATCTGTTGCAATTATATTAAAATAACACTGTGATGCTTGTATGTTTTGTGAAATTTTCTTATTTGAAGGTTTGTTATAAATGTGAATTGTACAACTTGTGGACTTTACCTTGACACTCAGATGATTTTGCAGAGTTTTTGACATTAAAGAGTCTTTTCCTCTTTTGTGTGTCCAAAAAAAGTTGAAATCACAAGTATTATGATCAGTGGGGTGGCAAAGTGGATAATGCACTTGCTTTCAAAACAGAAACATCTTTGTGTAACATTTGGATTTACTTACAGTGCATTCACAGCGCTTCACCCTTTTCCACATTATATGTTACAGCCTTATTCCAAAATGAAATAAATTTTTCCCCCTCAAAATTCTATTCACAACACCCCATAATGACAACGTGAAAAGGTTTGGCAGTAATTACTGCCTCAAGTCTTTTGAATATGATACCACAAGCTTGGCACATCTATCTTTTGGCAGTTTTGCCCATTCCTCTTTGCAGCACCTCTCAAGCTCCATCAGGTTGGATCGGGAGCATCGGTGCACAGCTATTTTCAGATCTCTCCTGAGATGTTCATTCGGATTCAGGTTTTTTTTTTTTTTATAAATTCATGAAAATGTAAAAAAGAAACTTTTTTTTTTTCACATTGCCATTATGGGGTATTGTTTGTAGAATTTTGGAGAAAAAAAATGTATTTGATCCATTTTTGAATAAGACTGTAACACAGCAAAATATGGAAAAAGTGAAGCGCTGTGAATACTTTCTGGATGCACCGTATGAAGGGATTTGGCCTAAATTGTAAATGTGCCTAACTGTGATTTATGTATTTTTATGTATCCAAAATCAAAATCCACACCAGCTCCTCTACACTCTCAAACCATGAGAATATTTACTAGGGGTGGGGACAAGGAAAAACACTTATGTGGAATCCAAGTCGAGACCAAGGCAAATGGTCGAGTCAAGACCAAGATTTTGGGATTTTGGAGTGGTCAAGATCCGGAATTTGATGCTTTATATTTAAAAGTGAAATTTCTCTAGGGTAGACAGTCTCAGCAGCTCATCTGGAGTCAGCCTGAACCCTGTTTGAAGTTTTAAAAAATAAAACTGAGTTATGAGCTCTGTTGATGGCTCACATTAGAATGTTAATAATTAACATAATAATAATAATACAATAACATGCTTTCGGAGGGCTGTATGCATTTTCAGAGGCCTGATGTTCACACCCAGTCACCCAAAATGACAGATATTCGCCTGAGTTAGATGGTTTTTCATGTCATAGAATTATTGCTTATTGTTAAGCTTCTATTTGCAGGAAGATATATTTCAACAACCTGGCCTTCGGAGTGAATTTGCAGAAATTCGGGATTGTCTTGATACAGGCATGCTAGATTCTCTCCGTATCCTTTGAGATTCTCACCATCTGGGAGGAAGAATTTAATAGGGCTGAACCTTTGAGAGCATGCTGAGTCTGTCCAGTTATTCTGCCCTTGACACTGTGTTGTAGCGGGCAGTAACCATTCGGTGGCAGAAGCATTGCTTCTCTTCCTTGATGCCCTTCCAGAGCCTGTGATTCCATATTCCTTTTACCAGCACTGCCTCGAATGCTGCTCTATTGCCAGTCAGTGTGAGAAGGTTAGTCTGCACTAAATCATATGATGTCACCACTTAATCATTCAAATGGGTTTGGAAGTGGATGTGTCTTAACTCCTTCTCTTTTTTTCTTTTTTTTTTCTTCCAATTAACACACCTTTGTTGTCTTCAGGTTATCTCAATGCTACCTCAGTGCCATCAAAACGTATTCAACTATTTAACTGCCTTTCTCCGTGAGATGTTGAAAACTTCTGCTAGCAATCGCTTGGATGTCAACATTTTGGGTAAGAAAAGGGAAAAAAAAAAACATTACAAAGGAATTTCTTAAGCAGGGGTGGTGGCCAAGTGGTTAATGCGCTTGGTTTCAGTGCAGAAGGTTCCGGGTTCAAATCCCACCTCTGCGACATTTCTCCATGTAATGTGGAGTTGCATCAGGAAGGGCAACCGGGGTAAAACCTGTGCCAGTTCAACATGCAGAGCCACCTTGGATTTGCTGTGGCGACCCCGAGTGAAAACAAGGGAGCAGCCAAAGGAACTTACTTTTTACAAAGGAATTTCTTATGTGTAAATGTGTTGTCCTCAGCTGACTGTTTTCATTATGTTGGCATGTTGAGTCACAAAAATACCTTGGCAGAAATGTGCCTCAAAATAATGTATTTTAAGTTGAATTTCTGATCATTTTTTGTTTTTCTGCATAACATTAAAAAACTAATCTAAAAATGGCACCACATTCCAATTGGAGAAAAGGAAAGTAGAATTCAAAGATATGCAGTTTGAAGTGTCCTGTTTGTTTCTTTGTAGTCTCCATTTTTGCTGCCTTGCTGATGAGGTCACCTACGAAGCAGGATGTTGCAGAAAAAAGGAAAACTCAGGGAGTTCTTTCAACATTTCCTCAACCAAGATGTCTAGATGGAACGCTATTCACTTATGCTGATTAAGGAACACTAAAATTACGCAGTCCAGTATTTACATTTTAATGATTTCTGATATTGCTTGATTTTTTTTTTTTATTTTTTTTGGTATAAATAGTATTATTGTAAAAGCATAATAAGTTATAATATATTCTGTTCTTTCACTGTTTGCAAGCTGTTAATGCACAGCATTCATTGTACATCACAGAGTATCATATGGAGAGTTAACCATTTTTAATTTGTTTTTTTTAAAAGAAAGTTTGTATTATAATGTTATCACATCTCAAGAACCGATTGTTTTATATTATATAAAAGATGTGGAAACAAGGTGTGGCGTGGTGGTGATGTCTCACAATGAAAGCAGGAGTCCAGGTTTGTACTTTGTACCATATGTTATAGATCTTTAATAAGAGCCACTTCAGACATGAGCTTCTGCAGCAGGGGGCCTCCTACATGCACATTCATGGAATTGTGGGTTTATTGAATATATTTTACTTGGAATGCAAAACATAAATAAATTGTATAATACAACTGCAACGCTAAAAGAACTTAAAGCTTCAGTGTGTAGGATTTAGTCCCATCTAGTGGTGAGGTTGCAGATTACCATATTCAGTCACTAATCATGATTTTGTTTTGCTTCGTTTTCATTTCTTTGTCAGTGCTTATTCATGCTCCCTTATCTTATGATAAGCATTATGTCTGATCCTCCATTTCACAAAAATGAGGGTTCTCGAAATGTAGTCTCCACTAGGAACCAGCGTACAGTGTATAAGGGAGGAACCACTGATTCCTCTTTTTTTTTTTTTTTTTTTTTTTTATTCAATCTTGCATTTTTTTCTGCAAAAGACAGAGTATGCTCTTTTTGGGCTGCTGTATTGGAGCTACAATATGACAACCTCCATGAGGGGGCTTGCTTGCGAAATTGTTGTCCCCCAGGACAACTGAGACCAGACATGACAGCACATGTCTGTATGCCTCCCACTCATCGCTGACAGTTTCCAGCAAACATTTTCTGTTGAAAAGCTGTTTAACAATCATTTATTCCCACCTTTAAAACTGTTTAAAAAGTGCGTTTTTAGTCGTGATTTCAACTGAGAAGTTTTTCATCCTCTGCAATGTGCAAATTATAGCAGATAATCATTTTGGAGCCTAGCAACCCTTACCAAAAAATAATACTGATAAGTATATAAAAAGTAAACGAAGTATACTTGAAACATACTTGCATGTACTACTTTTTGGTAAGGGAAGCCACTTTCATCTATATCTACAGTAGTGTTCAGAATAATAGTGTTATGTGACTAAAAAGATTAATCCAGGTTTTGAGTATATTTCTTATTGTTACATGGGAAACAAGGTACCAGTAGATTCTCACAAATCCAACAAGACCAAGCATTCGTGATGTGCACAGGCTTAAGACTATGAAATTGGGCCATTAGTAAAAAAAAAAAAAGTAGAAAAGGGGGTGTTCACAATAATAGTAGCATCTGCTTTTGATGCTACAAACTCAAAACTTATGTTCAAACTGCTTTTTTTTTAGCAATCCTGTGAATCACTAAACTAGTATTTAGTTGTATAACCAGTTTTTCATGATTTCTTCACATCTGCGAGACATTAATTTTGTTGGTTTGGGACCATTTTGATGCATTTGATCCATTTTGATGGTTTTCCGTTTTCTTCCACGTCTTTTTTTTTTTTTTTTGGTCCATTTTAAAGCATTGGAGATCATTGTAGATGAACAGCCTATAATTTTTTGCACGTTTTGGCCTCTCCAATCAATTTTTTAATTACGCTGTTCTTCTGAACAATGTCTTGAACGTCCCATTGTCCTCAGGCTTTCAAAGAGAAAAGCATGTTCAACAAGTGCTGGCTTCATCCTTAAATAGGGGACACCTGATTCACACCTGTTTGTTCCACAAAATTGACAAACTCACTGACTGAATGCCACACTACTATTATTGTGAAAACCCCCTTTTCTACTTTTTTTTTTTTACTAATAACCCAATTTCATAGCCTTCAGAGTGTGCATATCATGAATGCTTGGTCTTGTTGGATTTGTGAGAATCTACTGAATCTACTGGTACCTTGTTTCCCATGTAACAATAAGAAATACACTCAAAACCTGGATTAATCTTTTTAGTCACATAGCACTACTATTATTCTGAACACTACTGTATATAGATATAGTGATTTGTGTAAATTTGTGTAGAAAAACTAAAACATACAATAGACAGTGGGGTTGGGGGGTTACAAACCTGCTTTAAAAAAAAAAAGTTAAAAGTTGAACTGTCATTTATCGTCATTGTGCCAATTAATGTATGATAAATATGTAATTGTGTACATGCTTTGGGTGCAGTGGATTGTAAGTAGAGATGCATTTATTTAATTGATCATTTTTGGTCATGGGATTTTATTTCAAGCACATTGTTCAAGGTATATTTAAATTGTTAAATGTATTCTGTATCACAGGCTGATTTTTGTCCTCTGCACACTGTTATGACTGTCACTGACTCTGTTGTAATTCTGCCTTTCTATAGCCAGAATGATGTATCAGGTTAAATTTTTTGAGCAACTTTAAAAGTAGGATGCCCCCCCCCCCCCCCGAGTTGTCTTTTTGTGCAAGCTGATAAAATACTACTTTCCCCCACCAGATTTGTTTTACCAGTTTTAAATATTTTTTCAATTTGTTTTGCTAGTTAAGATACAAAATTAGCAGCTGATCTGCTCTGTGTCAGCCTGATCCTGTCAGATCTCAGAAGCTAAGTAGCTACCCGCTGTGGCGACCCCAAACACAAAACGGGAGCAGCTGAATGGACAAGTTAAGACACAATTATAATCTGTAAAAAATATCACTACTGAAAATCCAAACATTGTTAAAAGTTATGTGTGAGTGTTTGATACAAGTGTGTGTGGGGGACTTCTCAATCTGTTTCAAACGTCTGTTTAAAGGTGGCCATAATTTTTGTGTTTTGGTTTTTTTTTTATTTATTTTTTACATTTTATCAACTAAAATGGTCAGTAGAAGCAGTTGGTGAGTAAGTAGCAAACCCCTACACACCCCTTTGTTAATTGGCCTCTATTAAACACCCATCAGTCTGAACTTGCCACGGAGGTCTTGGTGGCCACCAGAACTAGGCTTTGTAAACACAACATACTCTGTTTAATGATCGGATTCCCTTCGTACCCCAACTCAAATGTAGCACATTTATTTTCAAAAACAAGGTCTCGTACTCTATTCACAGCATACTTAAACTGCTTTCCTTTTCCTTTACTGCGAATTCATACCAAATCTTTTCCACAGGTTCACGTGGATGTATGGCTGTTATTTGAGTTGTAGATAGCAACTACTATGAAATGATGAGAAACCAGCACAATGAGTTTAGTTTTAGTGCATTTTTGTGCAGAAAATGGTCTGTCAACATCCTTTTGAGTCCTCGCCTGCTCCTAATCCATCATCAGTCTTGCAACTCCTAACCATCCTACAGGTAGCAGAAACTTTTACAGGATTTTACACAGGTGAAACAAAGATGTTTTTTGGAATGATGTCGCCAAAATTGAAGGAGTTTCTAATATGCTCTCTTAATTGTGTAAATTAAAATGTGTGTAGTTTTATCACATTTTTTATTTTATTCACTCACTACGTTTGAGAAAGTGCATGTCTATGTATAGTCTTGAAAATTACAGGAAAGAAAAATCTGCATTTGTCACCTAGTTACATCAACAACAAAAATAAATACCGTTTGTGGCTTGGTTTAAAAATACTACAGATATAAATACACCACCAACTAAAATGCTGAGGGAATTTGCGAATTTAGTTTTAATCTGTTACTATTAAAGGTGTTCAGGGTTTGATACAAAACAACTTTGAAATCCCATAATTCTACATGTAGTCCTGGACAAACGTATTGGCACACAATTTTTCAGTTTAAATTTTTCATTTATATAGTCCCAAATCACAAACAAACCCACAATTTTCAAGAACAAACTTCAGACAACAGAAATGAATGGAAACAACAAAAGCATTTTTCTCAGAATATTTTATATGTCCACATTTGTATTGAGAGGCAGTATGTAAGCGGGGAACTGTTCACACCCATTTGAGTATTAATTAGTTTTTCAAATACAAAACAAGACCTTGTGTTGAGTTGTCACTATTTATATGACCTTACTTAATGATTGTTTTACTGCCTTTTGTGCCACAGTATTGGGAAGAAACACACTCTGAACATAAATGTGGTTATTAAAAAAACAAATCCCAAAAACTCCACACTTCAAAGAGCAAAGTAAAAGTATTCCGGTTATTGATTAGGACAGATTTGTTTTGAGTTCTTTAGTATTTTATTACTCATCAGCTTATAGGCTGAATGGATATTGTCCTCACCAAGGGGCTGAGTGAGCAATGGTCGTTGGTGTCAACAATTGGCTTGTTGGCGCAATTGCCCTGGAATGGAGAGTCCTAGGGTTACAGTGTATCAATTCAAAACCCCATTCATGTCGAAAATGGATGACCTTCCCCTCAAATTCTGGTCCTGAGCTGCATCGGAGGATGTGTTGTGTGGTGAAGAGGGTGTCATGTAGTCTGTGAGAACACAGTTCCACCTTTGTCATTTTAGTACTTCAAACTATATTAAGATGCTTCCACAACGTAATGGTCTTTATTTTAACATGGGTAGCCAGCGATGGCACCAAGCCTATGTCCAGAAAGGGCCCACAGTGCCCCAGTTCAAAGTTCACACATGGTGTGATGCTCAGATCTGAACGTGCCAGTTGGGATCTTTGGTTCAATCTGGAACCAAACAGACTGGCATTCCAACGTGCAAACTAGTGTAAAACATTACACCACCTCACCCTCGAGAGAACTGCAAATAATTTTCCTCAGTCAACGTAGGAATGACGGTGTGGGCGTGCCTGGCTCAGTGGGCGTGGCCTCCAATTCTAAAACGAGGCATTCCGGGCTCGTATTTCGCTTGTAGTTGTGTATCTTCTTCATGCACAGCTGCAGAACTCAGAATTTGCGAGTTAACTTGGAAACCTAACCATGTTATGTTTAAAAGGTAGATACAAATACAGTTGCACACTTTGACCCCTTTAACTGTTAACTATTTAAATTAGTGCTAAAAAAAAAATCTGAAACAGAATTCACACGTCCTATAATGTTACAAAGATCGAAGCTTACTGAAATAAAAATTTAAACTTTTAGTTGCAGTATCTGATTTCCCATAATCCACCGAGAAGCTGACGTCATGTGTTTTGTCATAGGACAGGGAAGAAAGTGAAACGCAACTGGAAAAGCAGGCGCAGCAGGGGGCTGAAAGTCTCCACAAACGGTAAATACCTTATCTGTTTTTAGTTTTAGGGTGACAGGCCGTAACTTGATCAAATTAATTTAGTTCTCCCCGAGAAAGTGGCTATCGTCAGTTGCTAGCTGTTGTTTAGCTAGCTTGCTAACACAGGTTTTATCGATGTTATCTGACAAACTTAAAACCAAGAAGAGGGGGGAAATGTTTGTTTCTCGTGCTATCCTTAATAATTACATTAATATTGAGATTGTGAAAAATTGCTCATTTGTAATGTGTTATATATGGTTGTGCAGTTAGCTTTAGCTAGCCTCGGAGGCTACTTACTGACGCCTTGATGGTTTACTGTTGTGATATAAGATTAAATATAAAATGAAACTGATCACCGTCAGATGAAGCTAAAAATCACACGGTGATCTCGGTCAGTTGTGACATTTTGTTGACAGTTTAATTGCGAATCACTGCGTAGCTACGGTGTTCTTACAAAGTGTTACGACATAAGTAAACAGCTGGATTTATATTGGCGAAGACATATTTTAATTTGTTACTTTTAACGTCAGTCTGCAATATTGCCATAAAATTGTGTGTAATTAAACATGTTGATTGACGTTTAGGTTTCTCGTGACTTCTGTTAGAAAGTTCTAGATGTTGCATTTTCTCCAACACAGGCCACTGTTGCCGCTTGTGGTTTGTGTTGTTGTTGTTGAGGGTCATTTTACTGATGTGTTAGTGGTGATAAATTGTAATTTATTCAGACAAACCATCAAAATGTATTGTATTTCAAAACAATTAATGCATTTGATGCTAGCTGTCAGAAAATCAGAGTTATGGGTGACTTCAGAATGCCATTTCCAGTATGCAGATTGAGCCCTTTAATGAAGGCATGTACAAATAACTTAAATTTATTAACTTTTAACAGGTTGTAATATTAACCGTGTGAGTGTGAAAGTCTCCTTACCAAGAGGGGAGAGGCACCAGGGACCATGAGTGAGAATGGCCCTCGTACAGAGGCGCCTATGTATTTCGAGGTCGAGGTGGATCACCTGGAAGAAGAAGAGGAAGACAAGATCCACTTTGATAAAGATGATCTGATTGTTGAGCCACCGCCGTCATCGTCTGGCCGGGTTTACGACCGCACTACGGTGCTCATTGAGAGGGACCCAATTCGGCTGGATGAGGAGGGCGAGGAGGAGGGTCACTGTGGAGGTGATGAAGATGGTGTGACCTTCCTAACCGAAGGGGAGGGTGATGAAGAAGATGGCTCTTTGGCCTTTATGTCAGACCATGATGCCATGTCACAAGGTTATGTACACCACACCATTTCACCGGACCAGATCCAATTCACAATAAATCCAGGCTCCACTCCTATGCCACGTAACATTGAGGGGGCAACACTCACCCTGCACTCTGAGTGCCCAGAGACAAAGCAGAGGGAGGTGAGTTGAAATGGGTGCCTTTCTGTTTGTAGGTGTCGTTACGTTAGTAATGATTATTTTGCTGTTGTCCCAGAAATAACTTCCACAAAAGATATTATCATGTTTCCACTGTTTTATCCAATTGAAAATTCATGAACGCATTGATTCAGGTGCGGTTCAGGTGCGAGTTTTACATAACGACAATACTGCACAAAGAGGGGGAGCATTTTATTGGATAAAGTACTGCTTGTTATGTGTGGTACATTTTGTACCTGTTGCTTTTGTGCCATCTTAATTTCTCGCCAGACCAGCAGTGCAATCTTAAGAGAAATCTAGATTTAATTTGAGTTGGAGTGCACTTTTCTTCACTGTGAATATGAGGAACCAAAGCACAACACGCTCTTACTGAGCAAACTGATGTTGGAGGAGTCACGAAGGCGTGGGAGATGAACACAATACTGAGTTACTATAACAAGCTTAAGCAGACCAGCCACTGTTATTTTCATAGACATTTGCTTAACAAAGTTTCTCCTTCTATAAGCTCTAAATGAGTGGGTGTAACCTTTTTGTCAGTCAGTTCAGTGTTTGTCAGTATGATTAAAGGGACTTTTAATTGGCCTTGTTAGTTTAGGCTACTACATATGTATGACAAGTTTACCGCCGCGGTTGAACGCATTATGAAGTGTTTGCATGATTTTGATTAATACTGTTTTTTTATGGCTGGTTTGTAATGTCCTGTTTGAGCTCTAAATAATGCGCATCTAATCATGCTCTGAAATGCTGTGTTGTAAACAAGATGTGAAGGTTTTGGTTTTTTCCCCCATCCATGAAAGGTTCGGGATCTGAATCGAGAATCTATTCCAATTTTTTCAATCTAGATATTGTCAGTTCCTCTTATCAATGCTGGCATTTTTTTCCTGACTGTTCCACGTTGCATGCTCATGTCAATTTCAGATGTACTCATAGTGTCATGAAATGCTCCACCTGGAATTTGCTGTATTGATGTTGACAATCTTTGTATGTCTTCATTTCTCCACTCAAAGAATTTATCAGGAATTGATTAGGGAGTCTGAAAAGAAGCAGACCAGTAGGCTGAATTGATAATTGTACCTACTAATTAAAATTGTGTCAATTTCCACCCCATGAAGGATGTTTAATGTCATAATAAGAAGTTGCACTTGGGGAGTGCCTGCCTTCACTGGGGTAACTCTTGTCAGCTGAATCACAATTCTGGCTTTTGTCCTGTGATGTCTTTTTGATGCCATAGGACAAGATTATTAAATCAAGATCATATAAGGAAGGAATGCTTAAAAGCAGTTAATGAAATGTTAGGTAGCCAGTCAAGAAGACCAACTGGTTCATCCCTTCCAGGGTTCTCACCAGGATTCTTTCACAGCATGGGGGGCACTTAGCGGGGCATAGCCGCATAATGAATGTTGCAGGCGCAAGTATTGTAGGATGGTCCGGGAGAATCCCCCCCCCCAAAAAAAGAAAACATTTGAAATTTACAACCTTTTGAAACACTATTTACTGCATTTTGAGGGCCACTTTGTGTTGTTAAGGGGCCCCAGTGCTCAACTGCACTGGCGAGAACCCTGCCTTCCACAACTTTTAAGATTCACACACACTGCTGTAAACATTTTACCTGACATATTTACAGTATGTCATCATTTTCTTCAGCTGCATTATGTGGGGAAATAGTCCGAATGGACTCTCATTGACACGCTGGTTCATTTTCAACATGGTGTTTAATACAATACTTTCTTGGTTTAAAATGATTATAATGGTGTTGGGTTTTATTTATGTGGACTTGTTGTGTAAATTTGTTGTACATTTATTTATTTTTGTATATTTAAGGCAGAAGTCTCAAACTCATTCCAGAAAGGGCCGAGAGGGTGCACGCTTTCTTTGCAACCACCCACTCCACCAGGTGATTTCACTGATTAACATCACTTTGAGCAGATGGAATCAGTTAATCAGTGAAATCACCTGGTAGATTGGGTGGTTGCAAAGAAAGTGTGCACCCCCTCGGCCCTTTCTGGAATGAGTTTGAGACTTCTGATTTAAGGTGTTAATATATTGTTCGATTTGACATTCAAATTTGTATTAGCAATAAAAAAAGCCGTTATTTAATGTAGTCAACCATCATCTAATTTTTAAAAAGTAGTGGTTTAATCACAGGCACTCTTTTAAAAATATCTTGTTAGCAGCAGTTTTGCAGTTAATAAATAAATGATTAAAATGTCAAACGGTATCTAACCCCATCTCACACTCACATTACTGCGCTCATCCCAACAGAGGCCCTCTTATGTGAGCCAAACATGTTAAAAACATGGGGTCAAACATAATACCCTGTAATTGGGGGAAAATATGGGGCAAAATGAATACTGTAAATGGATAGAATGAATGGCAGAAGATGACACCAAAGCCATGTATAAGTACTACAAATGCAAGATTTGCACATCCTGTGCAGGAGTGATCTCGTCAACTGGGAAATAAAGG
The DNA here is from genome assembly GCF_902500255.1 of Thalassophryne amazonica. Taxonomy (NCBI): domain Eukaryota; kingdom Metazoa; phylum Chordata; class Actinopteri; order Batrachoidiformes; family Batrachoididae; genus Thalassophryne; species Thalassophryne amazonica. The sequence goes on along the minus strand of NC_047109.1, from coordinate 40,742,862 downwards.
AACACATTGAAAATACTGCTTCCTTCTCTGGCTGTTGAGTTCATTCATTGAGAGTGGCGTAAACGTAGCAAAAAATAACCAGTCAAACAGATAAGCTGAAAAGATTTGAATTCATAGTTAGCTCACTTCTATAGACGCCAACTTATTAGATCCACTGAGATAAACCTATGTTGGAGCAGCCCTGTAATAATTTTTTTTCCTTTCTGCAGATTGTGCTAAATCTGTTTGACAAAGGATTTGGTATTTTAAGGTTAATTTGTTGCTGTTGAACTCTTCTGGGTGTGCTGAGAGTTGCATCTAAAATGCAGGCAATCCTTGTCCTAATTCTGGTGGCAAATTGCAGTGCAGTTTCACCATATGAGGCTAAGATTTATTTTAAAATCTTAGCCAGAGAGAAGAAATGGTTTGAGAGAGGTGTCAAGGAAGCATTCTTTGTAAAACAGTTGAAACCCAGCCTTAACCGGGGTGCGGGTCTCAGACACGCTTTGTCCCCTGTTTACAATGGGGTACTCAGGTCAAAGCAGTTTCAGTCTTTTGTTCATGGTAATGAATCATTCACGTCATCAGGAGAGTCGTCAAGGGAGCCATCAGGGGAGGCTTCCATCCCATCATTAGGAGAGTGCTAACTAGAGCACAATAGGTGCTAATTAGAGCTATTGTTTAGTCACTAGCCTATAGCAGTCGGCCTCTCGGTAGGAGGGGTCTGGTTAGGTTAAAAACTCCAGCTTTTGTTGGCTTCTGGTTTATTCTTCTCTACAAGAGTCAAGACAGAAGTCAGACTACCAGAGCAAGAATTTTAGCTGAGGAAGCTTCTGTGATTTGAAGCGAAACGTCCTCACGTCAAGCAACCCAGTCCAGTCGAAGATTCAAGCTTCTCTACTATGGAAACCACCTGGACAACTGAGAGCCTACACAGAAATCATCTTATTACCCTAATTTTACCTGATAAGAGGCTATGATGTCATCTCATTTCACATTCAAACAAGTGTGTTGGGGCAACTGTTTGTTGTGATTTGGCGCTATATAAAAAAAAATTGATTGATTGATTGATTTGTTTGACATCATGGCCTCATATTAAGAATCAAAATATTAGATATTTTGATTCTTTAATAATGTGGTTCTTTAATAAAAGACTTTATTATATGGCTGCATGCGCTCTGATTGGCTGATTACCGGTCAGATATTTTCCCATATTCGGGCCAGTTTCCATGACAATCGGTCTGTAACGCGGATTTTCATTACAAACCAGGAAGCTAAAAATATGATTAGAAAAATTAAGTCGGACATGAACGTACTCCATAAATATCTAAACAGCATCTCAAAAAAACACACAGATTGAAAGCTTACCAGCTAACAACCGGACCATCTGTTAGCAAGTTCTTCATGGAGTTGAAGCGAACAGGTCGGATGACAAGCCGTCAGCAGCTTTCATATTCGGGCGATACTGTAAGTTTGTGTTTAAATACATAATAGCCATATAATAAACAAACTATTAACCTCACTCACTTGGTCTGTACAGGGATATCAGACCTCTGTTTTTTTTGCACAGACCGAGCGAAGCATGCAAAAAAACTGACAACACATTGGTCTGATATTTCCCCGGATAGACCCCACAGTCAGTTCATGGTCCTTTAGTATAAATTTATGATCTAGACGGAGCACCCTCAGTGGGCGCCTGGTGGCTGGGCTTGCCACGGAGACTGGTCGGGCACAACCTTTAAAGTCAACATGGACTTGCCATCTCCACCCTGTGAGCTCACCACCCACTTGGGGGAACTGCAGGGGGCCAGTGCGCTGTACCATGGGTGGCAGTGAAAGTCGAGGGCCTTGACGGACCAAGCCCAGGCAGCAGAGGCTAGCTTTGGGGGTATGGAATGTCACCTCACTTTGGGGGCTATGGAGCCGCAGCTTATGCAGGAGGGGGATTGCTATCAGTTAGATCTGGTGGGCTTCTCCTCCGTGCGCAGCCTCGGCTCCAGAACCACTCTCCTTGATAGGGGTTGGACCTTATTCTTCTCTGGAGTTGGCCAGGGTGTGAGGTGCCGGGCATGTGTCGGGATGCTCACAAGCACCCAGCTGAGCACCGCTATGCTGGAGTTTACCCCGTACATGAGAGGGTCACCTCCCTACACCAAACAGCAGTTCGGAGTAGTATTCGGCCTTCTTGGAGTCCCTGAATGGAGTCTAGTATGGGGCTCCAGTGGGGAATTCCATTGTTGTGGTGGGGGGCTTCAACGCGCACGTGGGCAGTGACTGAGACACCTGGAGAGGTGTGATTTGGAGGAATGGCCTCCTTGATCTAAACCACAGTGGGTGTTGTTGGACTTTTGTGCTAGTCATGGACTGTTCATAACGAACACCATGTTTGAACATAAGGATGCTCATAAGTGTACTTGGTACCAGATCCCCTTAGGCCGAAGGTCAGTGATCGATTTTGTGATCATATCATCTGCTCTAATGCCACATGTTCTGGATACTCGGGTGAAGAGAGGGGCAAAGCTGTCAAATGATCACCAGTATGATAGTAAGTTGGATCGGAGAGTGGAGGAGGACTTAGGACAGACCTAGTAAGCCCAAACTGATAGTGCAGATGAACTGGGACCATCTGGAGGAGCCCACTGTCCAGCAAAATTAGAAATATCAAAATTAGAAATTTTGCACTTTTCTATGACCCTTCTAAATATGTACCAGTCATTCTGAACATATTGAGTACCTTGGAAAATCTGTAGCTGCTGCGGTTTAGAAAATACAGCTGTATTTGAAGTAACACTTGGGATTACAGAGGGTGTTTGTCCCAGATAGAGATTTTTGGCACATATCCCAAGTTGTTCATTGGGGTCATATTAGTCTAGAACAGTCAAGTTATCCTCTCATAAATGATGTGCATACATGTCTAAGCTAGGTCCTAGACTATAAGGTGACACCTGGATGTCTTTGGCACTAGAGGATCTTGGGTGCCAATGGAATGACTGTGTCAAATGAACGGTCACTTAGGTAGTCTCGGCTGAGGAGTATCACTTGTATTGTGATATAATACAACCCCTGGCAAAAAATTATGGAATTACCGGCCTCGGAGGATGTTCATTCAGTTGTTTAATTTTGTAGAAAAAAGCAGATCACAGACATGACACAAAACTAAAGTCATTTCAAATGGCAACTTTCTGGCTTTAAGAAACACTATAAGAAATCAGGAAAAAAAAATTGTGGCAGTCACTAACGGTTACTTTTTTAGACCAAGCAGAGGGAAAAAAATATGGACTCACTCAATTCTGAGGAATAATTATGGAATCACCCTGTAAATTTTCATCCCCAAAACTAACACCTGCATCAAATCAGATCTGCATGGTCGCGGGCCTGGTTTTATAACCAACACTATTCAGAGACGGATTATGAAGACCTGCTGTCAGCAATATCCAAACTTAAGTGTCCCAAAGCTGTGAAATGCTTCTCTACTCACTGGAAAAAGGAACCATCTACTTGCAAAACAGACAAATATCTTAACAGCAAATTTATTAACACTAATACACAAATCTGAAACACTATTAAAAACACTACAAATGCTATATGTATTCATTTTCATGTATTCCTCATGTGTATTGTATGTAAAACTGACATGTTATAATAAAGAGTGTTTGAGCCGCGAGGTGTTTTAATGTGAAATATGAAACTGTCTTAGGTGCAGGAGGTTTTTTCAAGATCTGGCAAAACCAAAGTCATTTTTGTGAGTTTTAGGTAAAAGTTCATCATTTATAACCCCAGGCTAATAAATTTGAGATTTGTCATAACCCTAGTGGGGATGGACCAGACCTCTGCTGGAATTGTCACCATCTAGGACTCAAGGCGGTTTCAAAGTATGGTGGATGCAACAATGTGTTGCACCAGCATATGCTGATGTGTTGTGACTATCCACTTAATTCAGGGCCAGACTGTAAATGTTCTAAAATAGGTTAGTTTGTGTAGTGGTACTTTATTTTTGGTACTTAGGTATATTTTAATGCACCGCTCAAATGTATTAGTCTAGCAATACAATATTTATGCAATGTGATATTACTACTTTACCTTAAGGAACCATGTGAGTGAAAGCTTAATCCATGTTTGTGGGCACTCCTCTGTCCGTTGTGGTACAAGTGATTATGACCACATGGTATCAGAATACAGGATCAGGATCACTGTGCACATTTGTATCGTGGCATCACGTCATCATGTAGTATCAGATCAGCTGAACATATTTGAATTAACTTGAAGACTTCAAAATGGATTCACATTTATATTTAAAATGGGATGTTTCTGAAGAGATTAATGTTTCACCCCTCAATTAACTTAGAATTATTCTGATTTACAGCATACTTTTATAGGTTATCTGTAGAATTTAACTGGAAAAAATGTATGTGTTCTCATCGAGTGGTGATAAATTTATTTAGAAAATATTTATGCTATGAAAATGCACATCAGTCTGCAGAAAATTCATATATCCCAGTTTTCCATCAGCGCTTAAATGCAGCATAGTATATTTGTGGGCCTGGAGGCTGTGAAGAATCTCAGAACTCCACGTGCGAATGTGACCTGATCCATAGGTATCAGGTTGTCCTTTCACACACATTTAACAGTCTGTAAATAAAAATGCAAAATAACAAGTATTTTTAGATGCATTAGGAAGCTTTGTGAAAGTAAAAATGATCAGATCTGTGTTTAAAAAAAAAAAAAAAAATCTGTTTTGCAAATATTTTTTTAAGGCTGTGAGGTGTGCATTGAAATTGTTTTGAGTTCAAAGAGCTTGGTATTGGAACACACATTTGGAAGTCACCAATGCAGCCCACAAATCCTTATTAGTGGTGGGCACCAATACGTAATACTGTATACCGGTGTCGCTGACCAAACGTCCCCCTAAAAATCCACCCCCCTCCCCCCGATGACGCGATTCACGGATTAACATCTCGTTTCTGCTTCAAACTGCACTCGTCATCATCTCCGAGTATCTCAGTAACAGATATCTGAAGCTTTTGTACAAAAATCATTTCCACATAAATTCAGCATTATTTCATCATAAAAGAGGGCAGAGCGCCAAGGCAAGACGAGCTGCTAGCTGATGCGTTCACTGTGCGTCGGCCATTTCAAAGCGTCATAGAATTTTGTCGAGTTTCTGCTTAAACTGCCTCGTTTCTGCTTAAAACTGACTTCAGAATGATCTAAGAGGCTTTACCTTTATCATCCGTTGGTTAATAATCCCATTAATCCATTTGATCACTTTGGGTGAAGATACTTTGGAGAATTTTGAAACAAAAAAAATGCAACGACTTTGGGTCGGCATCAAGTTGCTTCTGGAGGACCGTGTGGCACCTCAGGATAAGATGACAGGGAGTCATCCAAGCTGTGTACAGTAAGGATGGGTCTCTGTTGACCTCAACTGAGGAAGTAATTGGGCGCTGTAGGGAGCACTTTGAGGAACTCCTACACGAAATTGGAGTACCCTCTGTTGTAGAGGCAGAGCTGGAAGCTGATGGGGGATCATCATCAGTTTCCCTGGTGGAAGTCACTGAATTAATCAAACAACTCTGCAGTGGCAAAGCGGTGGGGGTTGATGAAATCCATCCAGAAGTGCTGAAGGCTCTGGGTGTCGAGAAACTGTGTTGGATGAAACGTCTCTTCAACATTACATGGAGGTCTGGGACAGTGCCAAAGGAGTGAAAAACTGGGGTGGTGGTCCCCATATTTAAAAAGGTTGAAGAGGAAAAATGCAGGTTCCGTCCTGGCCATGGAACAACTGAACAGCTCTTCACTCTCACAAGGATCCTGGAGGGGGCCTGGGAGTATGCCCATCCAGTCTACATGTGTTTTGTGGACTTGGAAAAGGCATATGATCAGGTACCATGGGAGATACTCTGGGAGGTGCTGCGAGACTGTGTGGAGTCCCTTTATTCAAAGAGTACCGACATGATGAGCTGAAAAAAAAGGTAACTTCTGGTGCCATTTTGGGGACAAAATAGCATTCGCTTTTAATCTAGCTTCATGTAAATCCAGCTATTTTATTTATTTAATTGCTGAAAATACCAGGTTATTGTGCATTTGGAGGCACAAATAGACACAAGTGGTTCAAGATGTACAGATTCCCTTCAGATCTGAACAGAAGAAAAATTTGGGAAAATGAAGTCATCTGGGTGGGAAGTTTTGAGAGGTAAATGTAGTGTTCAGTCCCATGTACAGTAAAACTCACCTAAACCGTCATCGTATAAACCAGATATTCGCAGTTACTAGACAAAAAAGTCCCAAAGTTTTTGTATTGTCCATGTAATAAACACCGTCTATAATGGATTTTGTGTAACGGATTTTTTGCTCACATCGGATAAAATGTCCCATCCTATCCCAATGTACTTCCATTAAAAATCTCTCGCATATTGGACCGGAGTCATTTCCGTGATTAAACGTCCGACCGTTTATTTTTCCAAACCATGCTCAGACTCAGTCCTGCAGCCTGACGTGCACCTGTTAAATCAGACACAGCAAAAGGCTGTGATTTGACACTTTTTTGCTTTCACTCTTTCTGCTTTCGTCATCTTTCCTATTTTAATAGTTTTTACAGTGCGCATGCTGATTGCAAATGGATAAAAAAAAATCAGAAAAAATGCACGTAAATCGGGTTTTAAATCAATTAAATAAATCATCCTAAATTGTAAATTTGATAGCTTAACTATTTTTATATTGATTTTGAAAGCACCTGTACCTGGATGTGTTGCTGTATGTGGTTAACTAATAAAAAAAAATGTTGAAAACATAAAAGGTTCATTCAGTAGTTCAGCACGATTGGCCCAGAAATGCCGCCCTGTTTTCAGTTGATGTTACTCTCTCAATAAAGGACTATGGAGTAGGGGGGTTCCTTTCTCAGGGCCATCCAATCTCTGTACTCACAAAGCCAGTGCTGTGTTTGAGTTGTTGGCAGTAAGTCGGACTCCTTTCCAGTGCAGGTTGTCCTCCGCCAGGGCTGCTCCTTGTCACCAATCCTGTTTGTGATATTCATGGAGAGTCTTCAATTTGGTGGGCTCATGGTCTCATCACTGCTTTTTGCAGATGATGTGGTCCTGTTGGCTTCATTGGGCTGTGACCTCCAGCACTCACTGGATCAGTTTGCAGTCAAGTGTGAAGCGGCTGGGATGAGGCCATGGTTGCCAACAGGATTGTCTACTCTGGGTAGGGAATGAGGTCTTGACTCAAGTGAAGGAGTTTATATGGCCACACTGGCCTAGGAATGCCTCTGGATTCCCCAGTCAGAGCTGGCTAATGTGGCACGGGAAAGGGAAGTTTGCGGTCCCCTACTAGAGCTGTTGCCACCCGCGACCCGATCCCGGATAAGCGGTTGAAGATGTATGTATGTAAAAATGCAGTGACGGCCCCGTACTGTTGCACACCTTAGGGCATTTGTCTGAAGAATAGGACAAAAACACCTGAAACACTTAATCAGTTGGAATCTTCGAAGACAAAATGTCTTCAGTGATGTGAGAAGAAATAGCAACATCAACAGTGATAAAAGTGTGTTGTGTAGTTTTTTACTTTTTCCATGCTGTCATTTTACTTTTTTCTGATTTAGACTTGTACAAGTAATGTGTACAAGTAATACTTTTAAAAAAGTTGAATTATCCAAAACCAAAAAAATAAAACCACACAACTAAAATGAGTCAAATGGGCTCTGACTGCTTTAAAAACAAAGAAAAAAAAGAATTCACTTAAATAAACAAAGTGGACATAATGGCTTATTTATAAGTGTTTGTCCTCTCTAACTCCACTTAAACCTAAAACATTTACACACCAAAGTTGTGAAGTGTAGTTTTGAAACCATGTCTATTTGGACATTCTCTTCAAAAATGTTTCTTTCTTCCTTCCTTCTCCTCCCTCTTTCCCTCACCCAGCTGGAATCATGCAGTTCTTTGATGACAACCATTATTAATTTGTGTTTGTTTGTTTGTTTGTTTTGTTTTTACATTACCCAGTTCAATGTCTCTGTGCGGACACACGCTCATGTGGTGAAGCTGCTGAGCACCACCCACAGTGACAAAGTGAGCAAATCAGACCAGAAATAACAGAAAAACATGTCTCAGCATTTTCCCCTCTGTTTAGATGCTGTGCCAAATTTCATAGCTGTAGTGAAACCCCTGTTTTTTATTCTGGCATCATGTAGCTGAAGTGGTGGTTATATTCTTATGTAAGCATGAGACCATGAGGGTAAATTTCATAAAGTAGGCCTACTTCTTGTAAATTTCTAAGGACATAAAAAATAAGCTACAGGAATAAATCTGTGAAAGGATCTTTATCTTGTCAAACGGACAGCTCTCTGCATTGTTGTCCTGACTTTGTTGCTGTTCTCCCGTATTTTTCTAAGAAGACACATTGTCGTAGCCTCAGGACTGTTGTGTGAGGATGGAATGTGCCACACTGCAGCAGACATCACTGCTGTGATACAGAATGAGTTGGATTGTGCTGCATCACCGTCCTTTGTGCTCAGTTTCTCTTTCTGCAGATGGCTGGCTGAGTCATTAAACTCTGTCCTAAAAGGTCATTCTGACTTGCCAACTTCATCATGTTTCACGGCTTATTACTAGCATGTACTGACTCTCACAAATAACTTTTCACTGACTCTGAAATAAAAATGGAATGATTGAGATTAAACTATCGTTTTAGCTTTATTGATTACACCTACATTCACCAGTCTTGTTGTCAGGCCAGTGAGTTCCGTGTGTGTGTGTGTGTGTGTGTGTGTGTGTGTGTGTGTGTTTATGTATAAAATAAATGTTTTGATCTGATTTGGACCTACCACAATGGAGTGACTGAGGGTCAGCCAAGGACAGTGACTTGAAAAGACAAGATCACAGTTAGTGGTGACCCAGCACTTATGTAAATGTAGGGCATATTTAGAACAGCTATTTTGAAGAAATGCTTTAGAGGTACAATTATAGCTTAGCCTACTAGCTATTAATTATCTAATAAGCTGCCTCACCCTCATTCACCATATGTATGTGTGTGTGTATGTGTGTATGTATGTATATATATATATATGTGTGTATGTATGTATATATATATATATGTGTGTATGTATGTATATATATATATATGTGTGTATGTATGTATATATATATATATGTGTGTATGTGTGTATATATACGAGGTCTATTAGAAAAGTATCCGACCTTATTATTTTTTTCAAAAACCATATGGATTTGAATCACGTGTGATTACATCAGACATGCTTGAACCCTCGTGGGCATGCGAGAGGTTTTTCATGCCTGTCGGTTACGTCATTCGCCTGTGGGCAGTCTTTGAGTGAGGAGTCGCCCACCCTCTCGTCGATTTTTTTCATTGTTTAGGAATGGCTCAGAGACTGCTGCTTTGTTTGAGAAAAATTTTTTCAAAACTGTAAGGCACAACTGAGTGGACACCATTCGATAAATTCAGCTGGTTTTCGGTAAAAATTTTAACGGCTGATGAGAGACTTTGGTCTGGTAGTGTCGCTTTAAGGACGGCCCACGGCGCCTGACGGCGATCTGCGCTTCGAGGCGGCAGCGTCTCACCGTTTCAAGTTGAAAACTTCCACATTTCAGGCTCTGTTGACCCAGTAAGTCGTCAGAGAACTTTCAGAAGAAGTCGGCATGAGGAGTTTATTCGGACATTCCATTGTTAACGGACATTTTGTAATGAAAGAACGTGTGGGCAGAGTCGCATGTCGGGCCGGACCCGACCGCGGGGGGTCGCGACAGGAAAAACACCTCTGTTGGAAACCTTAACGGACAAGTTGGAACATGCCCAAGCTGTTAAACAATTTCTCAGTTACTCACTTGTTGAAAGCCATCAAAAGCCGCCTGAATTTTACAAATGGTTTTCAACACGGAGGTGTTTTTCCTGTCACGGCGCACACAGATTCGCCGAGTCGTCACGGAAACGACTCGGCGAATTTGCGCACACATCTTTCATTAAAAAACGTCCTTAAACAGTGGAATGTCCGCATAAAGTCCTCATGCCGGCCTCTTCTGAATCTTCTCTGTTCTCTCACGACGTCCTGGGTGAATTAAGCCTTAAATTAGGATGTTTTCAGCTCGAAACAGGCCGTCGACGGTGCCTGGAAGAGCTGCGCGACGTCCTGCTCCGTGGGAAGTCCTTACACCGACAGAAACACCCCATAATCTCTCATCAGCCGTTAAACTTTTCACCGAAAACAGCTTAATTTCTCGAATAGTGTCCACTCGGATATTCCTCACAGGTCCAGAAAAAATTTTGATAAAGCAACGCGCTCCGTCTCGAGCAGCGTGTGAAACAAAGGAATTCAGCCGAGAGGGCGGGACCACATCTCACTCAAGGCCTGCCCACAGGGAAAGGACGTCACTGACACGCGTGAAAAAACTCACGCATGCGCACGAGGGTTCAAGCATGATTGGTGTAATCGCACGTCATTCAAATCCATATAGTTAAAAAAAATAAAAGGGTCGGTTTATTATCTAATAGACCTCGTATGTGTGTGTATATATATATGTATATGTGTGTGTGTATATGTGTGTGTGTGTGTGTATATATATATATATATATATATATATATATATATGTATATATATATATATGTGTGTGTGTGTGTATATATGTACTCAACAAAAATATAAACGCAACACTTTTGGTTTTGCTCCTATTTTGTATGAGATGAACTCAAAGATCTAAAACGTTTTCCACATACACAATATCACCATTTCTCTCAAATATTGTTCACAAACCAGTCTAAATCTGTGATAGTGAGCACTTCTCCTTTGCTGAGATAATCCATCCCACCTCACAGGTGTGCCATATCAAGATGCTGATTAGACACCATGATTAGTGCACAGGTGTGCCTTAGACTGCCCACAATAAAAGGCCACTCTGAAAGGTGCAGTTTTATCACACAGCACAATGCCACAGATGTCGCAACATTTGAGGGAGTGTGCAATTGGCATGCTGACAGCAGGAATGTCAACCAGAGCTGTTGCTCATGTATTGAATGTTCATGTCTCTACCATAAGCCGTCTCCAAAGTCGTTTCAGAGAATTTGGCAGTACATCCAACCAGCCTCACAACCGCAGACCACGTGTAACCACACCAGCCCAGGACCTCCACATCCAGCATGTTCACCTCCAAGATCGTCTGAGACCAGCCACTCGGACAGCTGCTGAAACAATTGGTTTGCATAACCAAAGAATTTCTGCACAAACTGTCAGAAACCGTCTCAGGGAAGCTCATCTGCATGCTCGTCGTCCTCATCGGGGTCTCGACCTGACTCCAGTTCGTCGTCGTAACCAACTTGAGTGGGCAAATGCTCACATTCGCTGGCGTTTGGCACGTTGGAGAGATGTTCTCTTCACGGATGATGCGAAGGAGATGTGTTGCACTGCATGAGGCAAATGGTGGTCACACCAGATACTGACTGGTATCCCCCCCAATAAAACAAAACTGCACCTTTCAGAGTGGCCTTTTATTGTGGACAGTCTAAAGCACACCTGTGCACTAATCATGGTGTCTAATCAGCATCTTGGTATGGCACACCTGTGAGGTGGGATGGATTATCTCAGCAAAGGAGAAGTGCTCACTATCACAGATTTCGACTGGTTTGTGAACAATATTTGAGGGAAATGGTGATATTGTGTATGTGGAAAAAGTTTTAGATCTTTGAGTGCATCTCATACAAAATGGGAGCAAAACCAAAAGTGTTGCGTTTATATTTTTGTTGAGTATATATATACGAGGGCTGTCAATAAAGTAACGGTCCTTTTTATTTTTTTCAAAAACTATATGGATTTCATTCATATGTTTTTACGTCAGACACGCTTGAACCCTCGTGCGCATGCGTGAGTTTTTCCACGCCTGTCGGTGACGTCATTCGCCTGTGAGCACTCCTTGTGGGAGGAGTCGTCCAGCCCCTCGTCGGAATTCCTTTGTCTGAGAAGTTGCTGAGAGAATGGCGCGTTGTTTGATCAAAATTTTTTCTAAACCTGTGAGACACATCGAAGTGGACACGGTTCGAAAAATTAACCTGGTTTTCAGTGAAAATTTTAACGGCTGATGAGAGATTTTGAGGTGATTCTGTCGCTTTAAGGACTTCCCACGGTGCGAGACGTCGCTCAGCGCTCTCAGCCGCCGTCGTCAGCCTGTTCAAGCTGAAAACCTCCACATTTCAGGCTCTATTGATCCAGGACGTTTCCCATCTGAACTGGTTATCTAAGTAAATGCCTAGATACCTGTAAAAGCTGACCTGATTGATTTCTTCATCTTGGATTACCAGAGGGGTATGATCACCAATAGAACGAGGGTCAGTTATCATCTCCTTAGTTTTCTTTACATTTATAGTAAGAAAGTTAGCATCACACCAGTGGACAAAAGACTGCACCTCCTCAAAGTACAGTGATGGATCTGAGTCTTTATGAAGCAGACTGAGGATGGCAGTATCATCAGAAAACTTAAAAACATGATTTCCATGAAAGTGGCTAATGCAATCATTAGTATAGAGAGTAAAAAGGACAGGCGAACTGACACAACCCTGAGGTATGCCAGTACTGATGTTTTTAGAATCAGAGATAGTGTTATTAACTCTGACATTTTGAATTCTATCTGTTAAAAAAGAATAAAACCATTTTATAATTACAGGGTTTACTGACAGGTGAATTAATTTTTGAATCAGTAAATGAGGCTGTAACGTATTAAAAGCGGAACTAAAATCAATAAATAAAAGACGTGCGTAAGCGTTTGGGTCTTCAAGGTGTTTTAGTGACAGGTGGGTGATGCCATTAATGGCATCATCTGTACCCCGCCCTCTCCTATACGCAAACTGCAAGGGATCTAGATCTGAATTTATCTCTGACTTTAAAATAGACACCATATATTTTTCCAAACATTTCATAACAACAGAAGTTAAAGCTACCGGTCTGAAATCATTGTTAATCGTTGGGCAGGGTTTTTTGGGTACTGGAACAATAATTGACTTTTTCCAGAGTAAAGGAACTGTGCGCTGATCTACAGACTGCTGGAAAACCGGGCACCAGGCTGGTGTGAGCTCCTCTGCAAAAGACTTTAAAAGAAAAGCTGAGATGCCATCTGGGCCAGCAGACTTATTTTTCTGAACCCTACTAAAAAGTAACTTAATTTTGCCTGGATCAACTACTAACCTGGGGCGCAAATCAATAGGTGAAATGGAATTTAAAATGTTAGCACGATCCAAAGAAAAATCCTGAGTCTCAAATCTCAAATAAAAGTAATTGAGCTCATTTGCTTTTTCCTGATCATCATCTGTTACAAAGCTTTTCCTTTTTATTACCATATTAGCTGCCACTTTCATTGAATCCCAAAGTTTTTTAGAGTCCACTGAGGCAAAATTCTGCTCACTATTGTCCTTGTGCCTCTTCCTTGCATGCCTTAGCATCTGGTTCAGTTCTTTTTGCACAGTTTTTAACCCCATCCGGTCTTGAGTCTTAAAAGCCATTTTTTTTACGGTTAATACAGTCTTTAACTTCCTTGGTTATGTAAGGCTTGTTGTTTGGATACATAATAATATCCTTTCTGGTAACTACACAATCAGTACAAAACTGTATGTAGTCTGTTATAGTATCCGTGGCCTCATCAATGTCCAGAGTATGAAAAATGTCCCAATCTGTGCAGAGGAAAGATCCCTTTAAAGCCTCTATGTTATCACTTGACCAAACAGGCACTGTCCTGATCTGTGGCTTGCTGCTCTTCAACACAGTCTTATAAGTTGGGATCAGATGTATTATGTTATGATCTGAATTAGACAGAGGAGGCTTTGCTCTGGCCCTGTAGGTATTCTTAATATTGCCATAACATTTGTCTAAAATCTTATCCTGAGTGGCACAATCAACATATTGATCAAATCCAGGGAGGGACAGTTCTAATTTACAACTATTAAAATCACCAAGTATAAAAACAGGAGCACCAGGCGTACGTTGCAATTGAAGGTGAACAAAGTCTGCAATTTGAGCGGCAGCTCGGGCTGCATTTCCATTTGGGGGAACATACAGCAAAAATTAAAATATTACCAAACTCCCTCTGAAGATAAAAGGGTCTCACGGAAAGGCACAGAAGTTCCACATCTCTGTTACACACCGTCTCCCTGACGGTGTAATTCCTGCACCAGTCTTCATTGACGAACACACAGTTCTAGTTTAGCTAGACATTATTCTAGACAGCCTAGATTTAATGATTGTACTCTTTATTTTCCTATAGTATGCTAACAGAGTTACTTTAGATAGATACCAGTACACTCACAGCTTCTGCTTCTACAGCTTAGCCTACTAACTATATTTTATTTTACTACTAGTCTACATACTAATTACCTATACTGCAATCCTCTCCTGTAAGTCTTATCCTTCTTATGTCTTATTTATTATATTATATATACCTTTTTCTTGAGCTGCTTGGGTGGGTAGGGAGAGTTCCCATGGGCTAAAAAAGCTTTTTAACCTACCATCCCTGGTTCTCAAAACCAGGCACCTAAGTGGCTCTACTCTACTCTTTTCTACTCTCCTATTTTACTCGTCCTTTTTAGATGTTTAGATATACCTTTGTATACTGGCATAGTTCCACCTTAGAATTGGAATATAATATATAAGATATACCTTATTACTGAATTTTCATGTATGGTTGCGATTAAACACTAACACGAAGTCCTACAGTGGCTTGCAAAAGTATTCAGCCCCTTGGGGGCCGATCTTAAATATGATCAATCTATCTTTGTTAGTTGGCTATGTACCACAGGCTTTTAAGGTGGCAGTAATTAAACCATTACTTAAAAAGCCATCACTTGACCCAGCTATCTTAGCTAATTATAGGCCAATCTCCAACCTTCCTTTTCTCTCAAAAATTCTTGAAAGGGTAGTTGTAAAACAGCTAACTGATCATCTGCAGAGGAATGGTCTATTTGAAGAGTTTCAGTCAGGTTTTAGAATTCATCATAGTACAGAAACGGCATTAGTGAAGGTTACAAATGATCTTCTTATGGCCTCGGACAGTGGACTCATCTCTGTGCTTGTTCTGTTAGACCTCAGTGCTGCTTTTGATACTGTTGACCATAAAATTTTATTACAGAGATTAGAGCATGCCATAGGTATTAAAGGCACTGCGCTGCGGTGGTTTGAATCATATTTGTCTAATAGATTACAATTTGTTCATGTAAATGGGCAATCTTCTTCACAGACTAAAGTTAATTATGGAGTTCCACAAGGTTCTGTGCTAGGACCAATTTTATTTACTTTATACATGCTTCCCTTAGGCAGTATTATTAGACGGTATTGCTTAAATTTTCATTGTTACGCAGATGATACCCAGCTTTATCTATCCATGAAGCCAGAGGACACACACCAATTAGCTAAACTGCAGGATTGTCTTACAGACATAAAGACATGGATGACCTCTAATTTCCTGCTTTTAAACTCAGATAAAACTGAAGTTATTGTACTTGGCCCCACAAATCTTAGAAACATGGTGTCTAACCAGATCCTTACTCTGGATGGCATTACCCTGACCTCTAGTAATACTGTGAGAAATCTTGGAGTCATTTTTGATCAGGATATGTCATTCAAAGCGCATATTAAACAAATATGTAGGACTGCTTTTTTGCATTTACGCAATATCTCTAAAATCAGAAAGGTCTTGTCTCAGAGTGATGCTGAAAAACTAATTCATGCATTTATTTCCTCTAGGCTGGACTATTGTAATTCATTATTATCAGGTTGTCCTAAAAGTTCCCTAAAAAGCCTTCAGTTAATTCAAAATGCTGCAGCTAGAGTACTGACGGGGACTAGAAGGAGAGAGCATATCTCACCCATATTGGCCTCTCTTCATTGGCTTCCTGTTAATTCTAGAATAGAATTTAAAATTCTTCTTCTTACTTATAAGGTTTTGAATAATCAGGTCCCGTCTTATCTTAGGGACCTCGTAGTACCATATCACCCCAATAGAGCGCTTCGCTCTCAGACTGCAGGCTTACTTGTAGTTCCTAGGGTTTGTAAGAGTAGAATGGGAGGCAGAGCCTTCAGCTTTCAGGCTCCTCTCCTGTGGAACCAGCTCCCAATTCAGATCAGGGAGACAGACACCCTCTCTACTTTTAAGATTAGGCTTAAAACTTTCCTTTTTGCTAAAGCTTATAGTTAGGGCTGGATCAGGTGACCCTGAACCATCCCTTAGTTATGCTGCTATAGACGTAGACTGCTGGGGGGTTCCCATGATGCACTGTTTCTTTCTCTTTTTGCTCTGTATGCACCACTCTGCATTTAATCATTAGTGATTGATCTCTGCTCCCCTCCACAGCATGTCTTTTTCTTGGTTCTCTCCCTCAGCCCCAACCAGTCCCAGCAGAAGACTGCCCCTCCCTGAGCCTGGTTCTGCTGGAGGTTTCTTCCTGTTAAAAGGGAGTTTTTCCTTCCCACTGTAGCCAAGTGCTTGCTCACAGGGGGTCGTTTTGACCGTTGGGGTTTTACATAATTATTGTATGGCCTTGCCTTACAATATAAAGCGCCTTGGGGCAACTGTTTGTTGTGATTTGGCGCTATATAAAAAAATTGATTGATTGATTGATTGGTATTTCACGCATTTTAATTTATGGCATTTCAGATACAAAAAGTAAATCAGGCTTCTCAGTATAGAAAATTCAAAAATTATCTTCCTTAGACTCACACTGAAAGTAAATCTCTACAACATATAAATATATATAAATTAAATATAAAAGCCAAGATGATGGGTTGCATAAGTGATCAGCCCCTTTGGTGTAATACCTGTAAATAATCAGTTTAATTGCCAGTTTTCTTCAGACAAGTCAGGGGATGGATACATGAACATTTCCAAGTTACAGAATATGTCTTGAACTTTATTTAAATCTGTTAAGAAGAAATACAAACAGTATGGCACTCTATGGTAAATCTGTGTGGAGTAGACAGTTCTCAAAAACTGACTGTACAAGTAGGAGAAGAGTGAGGAAAGCCACCAAGACACCCAGACAACCCAGAAGAAGTTACAGGCTTCTGTGGCTGTTACTGGAGAAATTGTGCATTGTGCATGTTTTTCATTTTGTATCCCCACTTATACAGCTTCATGATGAAGTGGTACAGAAGAGGGTTTTATTAAAAAGAAGACCTGAAAGTTCAGCTACAATTTGCCAGAAGGTACATCTGAGATGCAAGCCTAGATTTAATGTTTTGGTGAAAGAAAACCCTCCTCTGTACCACTTCATCATGACTCGTGACCTTGATTGTTGATGTTTGAAGTTCAAATATCAAAACTGCACAGAATTGTATATTATAGTATCACTGTATCACAAGTAATGAATTTGCATGAGCCAATCGAATATGTAAAGCAAGAGTGTTTATCTCTACATGCCCCTTTTTAGTTGTCTAATAAATGTCTCGAATAATATAAACTCTTTCTTCACAGAACGTTATCTTCTTTTGATGACAGCTGTCTGTAACTACAGTTGAAGTTTTTGTTATTTTCTTACTTCTTGTTTTACTATTATAGGTAAAACGTTACCAGTGTACGTTTGAGGGCTGCACAAGGACATACAGCACGGCGGGCAACCTGCGGACACACCAAAAGACGCATCGGGGCGAGTACACATTTGTGTGTAATCAACAGGGCTGTGGAAAGGCCTTCCTCACCTCTTACAGTCTCAAGATCCATGTCAGAGTCCACACGAAGGAGAAACCCTTTGAGTGTGATGTGCAAGGCTGTGAGAAGGCTTTCAACACACTTTACAGGTTAGCTTTATAGTTTTTTGTCTTTTCCGCATTCAGCCGCAAGCAGGTGGTTCTAATTTTAGACAGAAACAGAGACGGTGGCGGAAGACATCAAACATACATTTCTCACTTATGGTACCAGTATCACAGTGGCAGTTATACACTGAATTTCTCCTCGGGTGAGACCACCTCCGATCCCCCCCAAAAGAAACATAAACAGCCATTTTTTAATTTTATTATTATTTTTTATATTTTAGAAGTGCCCTTGAAATTGCAGTTGAAATTGACATCCAAAGGCTGCAGGCTACAATGTGACTCTTACACAAAACATTCATGAATTGCAAATTTGAATAAACATCCCCTTACATGCTAAATGTCTGTCATTAGATGCTATATTAATATGTCTTTCAGGGAGGAACAATTAGCTCCTTGGTTACGAACATATGAAAATTACGTTTCTAATTACAGGGCACAACATTCACTCAAATGATGGCTATAAATAATAAGTGTAATAATAAAGCCTGGGTCCCACCGAATAATAAGCCATGAATAATGAGCCACGCATGGTTGTGTCAGCGATTATTCGAAGAATGACTCACGTTTTCATCTATCACGTATCTGCTACTAAGGTAGTAGCCTCTCTGTACCCCGTATGTGCCACGTAGCAGCCTCTAGTGAGCCACGACCGACTTGTGATTAGAGCCTCGAATGGCTCGCATCAGCCACACTAAGCCACGTAGTGTCGTGATAGCGCCATGACAATGCAATGTTGGCGCACATTTAGGCATTGGTTTGGACTAAACCTCCAGCCCTCCCACACTTGGTCCCTTTAAAGTGTGGGTTTTCAATTCACACATTCACAGCAGCATTTAAAGATGCCACATTTTTTTAAATGCAGTCCAAAAATAGACGCTCCAGTACAGACCCGCGGTTGTGCACTGTGCGCCAGGTTGCTGTCCACCTGTAATGCACCAGACCAACTAGAACCAAACCAAGGCTTCCTGGACAGCGCCCTCTGTACTCCTCGCTGGCTCCGTGTCTCGCTGGGTTTACTTCTTGTGCGGCTTTAAACACACACATCCTGATCCCACTTTTAACTTTGTGTTCATCCATTTAGTTCTGCAGAATCGCTCTTTTGCGCGTGCTGCTGTTCTCCATTCATGGAGAGCCTCCTTCTCACTGGCTTCCTTTCTATCCCTGGCTTGCTGGCTTTATTTTTTCCCTGGCTTTAAACGTCACACCGTGATCCCACTTTTAACTTTGTGTTTGTCCGTTTATTTCTGCAAAAGCGCTCTTTTGTACGTGCGCTGCCATTCTGCATACACGAGGTGGCCGCTTTAATTATATACACCTCTGGATCACTTAAAAAAAAATTCTTTATTTCTTCCGCAGCTTACAAGTCACCATGATACAACTTTTAACTTTGTGTTATGTCTTCAAAATCGGTCTTTTGCGCGCTCTCCTTCTGTGTTGCTGCACAGCTCTGCGCTGCTTTTCACAGCTTCACAGGAGTTATTTCTTCCGCGGCTTTAAACACACATCCACTTTCACAGTCATCCAAATTTTAACTTTGTGTTCATCCATTATTGACTGAAAAATCACTCTTTTGTGAGCTGGTGTTCTGCCTAAATGCTCCTTTGGAGTGTGATGAGTCACTGCCTCAGTGTGCACACACAGCGGAGCTCATGTGATCCATTAACAAGATATTAAATCAACTATAGACATACTTTTACAGCTAGAAACTGTTTTATCAAGCTATAAAAACATTAAAAATAGTTACCTTAATTGTTCAAAATACATTCCACAGCAGGAAAGAGAGGGGGGAAAAAAGCGTCCAGATGAAACAGTCCTCTGTGATTCCGGAAGCAATTAGCGGTGTTTTCAGCATCCAAGGTTTGGCAGAAAATGAATAATCCGCTAGAAAATAATTATTTTATATACAGTGTCCAGTGCCCAGAGCAGGTGTGCACTGGACAAGGGCAGCTGCTCCAAAAATAGCCTCTCAGGTCCTGCGTAGCTGCCAGGTGCACGGATAATGGGCTTTTAGCAACCTTGTAAGCACCACGCACATGCCTCTAAAACCTCGTACACAAACTGCCCCATGCTGTTGTTGCAACATTTTTAACATCTTGAAATTAATGCCACGCTCGGAGAGGAGCCTCATTAACTGAAGATAATGCCTCTAAGAGCCACTCAGAGCCACGAAACTCCCACAATAGTTGAAGAAACCCTCTCGTAACAAAGAAAACATGCTGCGTCGCTCATTATTCATTCTTCATTATTCGGTGGGACCCAGGCTTAATAGTTTTGTTGCAAGTATGAGTCATTGAAGCATGTGTTAATTTTACACATTACTGCTTTAATTATTGAGATTTCTCCCCTAAAATATCCACCCAAAAATAACAGAAATTTATGTTAAAGAATTATTTTATTTACCTGTAACTCAGCTTCAGCAGATTTACCTCACAATGTCTCATAAATAATTTACAATAATTATTATTAGCAGCAGTAGTAGTATATCATTAGCATTATTAGTGCGTCCCTCTGACAAAGTCCAGTTTATGCCATGTAGCAGTGTGTAAAATAATAATTTTAAAAAGCCTGACAATTCCTCAACCATTTTGAATACAATTTTTATGGTGAAATTAGTTCTTGTGTTCATTAAGACCGAATTATTGATGCAAAAATAATAATTATTAGAAAATACTACGATTTACCGTGAAGCTTCTTGGTCATACTGTCTATCATTAATTTAGTTGCACACACAACAGTAACAGTGTTAGTACCCCGCTGACCTGCTGCCGTGGGTGAGGGAGCGAGTCGCTATGATGGAGTTGCATATTATGTTTCCAACTCCTTAAACATGTTTTGAAGACTGTTCTTCGCTACACTGTTAGGGTGACTCAGCTGTCCCATGTGAATGTACCTCTGTGGACTGGTGGCCTGTGTGGCAGCTTGCTTTTATTTTTAGCCCCCTTCCAATCACAGCTGTTGTTCACTCAGGAATCTAATTTTGTTTAAATTCAGTACCACGTCAGTGAAAACATTGGTTGTGCTCTGTATGTTGAAGCTGCCACTGTAATTTTTTTTCTCTCCAGGCTAAAAGCACACCAGAGACTTCACACAGGCAAGACATTCAATTGTGAATCGGAGGGATGCACAAAGTACTTTACCACGCTCAGCGACCTGAGGAAGCACATTCGCACACACACTGGGGAGAAACCATTCCGGTGAGCTTTATTGTGATCACACTGTTGATTCCAGCTTTGATGGAAGAAGGACCAGACTAGTATATTTTCTAAGACTGTTCTTTTAGTCCATTTGACTTTTTTGTCAAATGACCAGCATGTTTTGATCTGACATGTTCAGTGATTCATTGTGGTTCTGTCTTTGCTTCAAGGTGTGACCATGATGGCTGTGGCAAAGCATTTGCTGCAAGTCATCACCTGAAAACACATGTACGGACGCACACAGGTACACATAACAAGTTTGTTTCAAGTAACCTTTGGTTGTTCTGGAGGGATGAGCAACAATGTGCTCATTTTCCAACACTGGCTGTTGTCTTCTTATTACATAAGAGCATCAGCCCGACTAATTTGTCTCTGGCCAAACAATTACATGATGAGCAGACTTGGTTCTACTTTGTTTCATGTAACAGTGCCAGCTGGTGATCAGTTTGTCCTGTAAACTTGTGAAATCACAGTGAACAGCTATTAGTGGCATTTTATTTATTTATTTATTTTATTGTAGTTTAATAGTAATTGTATAGGTTATTTTTTTATAGCTACACACGAAGGGTTTTATGAAATGCTTGTTCACCAAAAGTTTTGTTCTTTTGAAATAGACATTTGTAGACACACATGTATTGTGTGTAATGGATACTAGGCCTTCAAATGCAACATTTTCCTTTTTAAATTTTCAATTACTTGATTGATCCCCCTCCTTGTACGGTCACTTAGGGGAGAAGCCATTCAACTGTCCAAGTGACGGCTGTGAGAAAACTTTCAGTACCCAGTATAGTCTCAAGAGCCACATCCGGGGCCATGACAAAGAACAGACCTTCAGCGTCACCCTCACCCATCCGCTGTCTGAAGTGAGTCATACCTAGGATTGGTTTGTTAGCATAATGATCAGGCTCACCAGAGCCCACCCTGTCACCGCCACTCATCAACCATCATCTGACCACTTACATTTTAACATTTGAAGCACAAACTCTCAAAAGCCTCTTGGATCAAATCCAAAGTATTTCATTGGCAGGCAAGCTTTGGAGTAAGCCCTTTTTATGCCCTTAGGGGCCTTTACATTTTGAAAAAATATGTCACAATATATCAAATCATTTAAATCTAGTACTTCATATTGAAGTGGTTGCCATGCAGGATACAAGGCGGTGCTGTAGTGTGTGTGAGATGTGGCGATTTACAGCATCAGCTCATACGCCCAGTTTTTAATGCTTCTAAGAATGAGTTTTTGTTCTAAATTATACAAACACGACTCGTAGTGTAGATATTATACAATTATAGACTTTTGATGAGGTGTACCCGTGATTATCCAGACCTGGTAATGTTCTCTGCTCAGATAGTCCTGATATTTTCACACAAAACGTGTGGAACATATTCCCAATGTATGTGCACATGTCATTGAAAGGGCTGCGAACAGCAAAATACGTCATAGATGAATGTCTTAATGAGAGTCGGAGGTGTTGAGATAAAATGTGCACGAAAACCTTTGTGTAGCAGTAATAATTAGGAAATGAATTACCTTAATTTCTCAGTACTGGTAATAAAATTGATGACATCAGAGTATACTGCAGTTTTAAATAATTTAATCCCAGGACTTGTTTAATACCAGGTGTTGTACCCAAACCTAGCAAATGCCCAGTTCTCTTCCTTTTCTTCTACCTCTGTCTAGTTCTCATGCAGCCTGAAGCTGTTAAATGTTCGACACCCTGAGCATTTAGAGCAAAGATCGTTCTGTTTCACTTCTTTCTGAAGCATGATCCTAACTGTGTAGCCTAAATACTCTGTACATTCACTTCAGTGAAAATGGATCCTTCACCTCATCTGAGTGCAATGAGGACAAACTGTCCTGAGAGTCAGTGATGTCCACACAAACTGAATGGGCTTATCGCACTCTCTTTCTGTAAATGGACTGCATTTAGTGCTTTTTCCATCTACAGTTGTGTTCAGAATAATAGTAGTGCTATGTGACTAAAAAGATTAATCCAGGTTTTGAGGTTTTGAAATTGGGCTATTAGTAAAAAAAAAAAAAAACGTAGAAAAGGGGGTGTTCACAGTAATAGTAGCATCTGCTGTTGACGCTACAAACTCAAAACTGTTATGTTCAAACTGCTTTTTTAGCAATCCTGTGAATCACTAAACTAGTATTTAGTTGTATAACCACAGTTTTTCATGATTTCTTCACATCTGCAAGGCATTAATTTTGTTGGTTTGGAACCACGATTTTGCTTGTTTACTAGTGTGCTTGGGGTCATTGTCTTGTTGAAACACCCATTTCAAGGGCATGTCCTCTTCAGCATAAGGCAACATGACCTCTTCAAGTATTTTGACATATGCAAACTGATCCATGATACCTGGTATGCGATATATAGGCCCAACACCATAGTAGGAGAAACATGGCCATATCATGATGCTTGCACCACCATGCTTCACTGTGAACTGTGGCTTGAATTCAGAGTTTGGGGGTCGTCTCACAAACTGTCTGTGGCCCTTGGACCCAAAAAGAACAATTTTACTCTCATCAGTCCACAAAATATTCCTCCATTTCTCTTTAGGCCAGTTGATGTGTTCTTTGGCAAATTGTAACCTCTTCTGCACGTCTTTTATTTAACAGAGGGACTTTGCGGGGGATTCTTGCAAATAAATTAGCTTCACACTGGCGTCTTCTAACTGTTACAGCACTTACAGGTAACTCCAGAATGTCTTTGATCATCCTGGAGCCTTTGCCATTCTGGTTATTCTTCTATCCATTTTGATGGTTGTTTTCTGTTTTCTTCCACGCGTCTCTGGTTTTCTTTTGTCCATTTTAAAGCATTGGAGATCATTGTAGATGAACAGCCTATAATTTTTTGCACCTGCGTATAAGTTTTCCCCTCTCCAATCAACTTTTTAATCAAACTATGCTGTTCTTCTGAACAATGTCTTGAACGTCCCATTTTCCTCAGGCTTTCAAAGAGAAAAGCATGTTCAACAGGTGCTGGCTTCATCCTTAAATAGGGGACACCTGATTCACACCTGTTTGTTCCACAAAATTGACAAACTCATTGACTGAATGCCACGCTACTATTATTGTGAACACCCCCTTTTCTACTTTTTTTTTACTAATAGCCCAATTTCATAGCCTTAAGAGTGTGCATATCATGAATGCTTGGTCTTGTTGGATTTGTAAGAATCTACTGAATCTACTGGTACCTTGTTTCCCATGTAACAATAAGAAATATACTCAAAACCTGGATTAATCTTTTTAGTCACATAGCACTACTATTATTCTGAACACTACTGTACGTATATCAGAAGCTCAAAGCACTTCACAGTGATGCCTTGGATTCACCTACACACTCACATACCAGTGTTAGGGTGCTGCCATGCAAGGCGCTCACAACACACCGGGAGCAATTTGGGGATTAAGGACCTTAGTGATGTTCAGGCCAGACGGGGCTTTGAACCGAGGGTCCTCTGGTCCTAAGCCCACTGCTTAACCACTAGACCATCACCTCCCCTGTAGTTCTTGAATTTCTCACAACTGGAAAGATGGACAGTTTTTGAAGATCCTTTTTTTTTTAGTATACTTTTTTTTTAGTTACATGGGAGGATTGAGCATAAATCAAAGATGGTGTATGTACTCTGCTGTTTTGCTACATATATTCACACAGAGAAATGCACAGTAGTTTTCATCTGTTGATCTGAACAGAATGTTATTTCACACTTGGCTATGTTTGGTGATTCTGTGTATTTCAGTAAATTGTCCCATTTTTCATGATATGAGGGAAACAAAGCATGGGATCTAATATTTGTAGGCCATTAGATTCTGTTTCATTGAAGCTGCTCTGTGCACAACTCAGTAGTTAAAGTTGTAGTAATGGCAGAATTAATTGGAGACAATTTATGTCTAATTGCAGGATGCAAATCACTCACTGTGCCTCAGTGACCTAAGCCTCATCTCGACAGACTCAGAAGTACGAGAAAAAGTCCCAAATGTGAGTGTAAATTGTCATTCGCCTGCTTTAAACAAAGTGTATAAAGACACATTAGCTTTGTGAATCAAATGTATCATTATTTAATTTGATACCTGATGGTTAATCATATTTTCAGTCACACTGCACTGAGTGTACAGCCAGCATGTATATATTCAATGATCATATAATTTAAACTATATTCTAGGGTCAGAATTTTGTCATCAGCAGTGCGACACCTGTGAAAATCTTTGAGCTTATGTTCCAGAGTCCTGAAAATAGTGTCAGTCAAGATGGTGGTCATCCAAATGGTAGGTGCTTTTCAGAGCCTCTGCCCTTGAATTCATTGGTTGTTCTCATACACACACACACACACACACACTGATGACGGTTACATTTTCTTTTTTAGAAAGCCTTGCTGAACCCTGCAGCCTTGAAACCCCCACTGACCCAAGAGTGACTGATGCCTCGCCTCTCATCTCCTCTTTGAATCCTGCCTCCTCCTGTTCCCACTCAGTTCCAGTCTTGGATGTTGCTTCTCAGTTCAGCTCCAACACCTCCACTCAGACCTCCACTTCTGCTTCTCTCAGTGCTGCTGTTAGCTGCAGCCAGCCTTCTGCCTTCATCCAAGTAACAGACCCTCCGCAGATTCCAGATGTGTCTGTGCAAGCACCAAGCCATGTCACTCCTCAGCACTACGTGGCTCTGCCTCCCACGTTCCTGCAGGCAGATACTGCTGCACAGTCTACTCATCCAACGCTGACGACCACATTGCCGTGCACAGCTGCCGTTTCTGTTGTTGCAGCCAGTACAACAGATAGCACGACAGCTGTGACAGCTCAACCAGTGCCTTTAGCTACTAACCCAGTACCAGTTTCTGGACCAGGTCTGGCTTCCACCCCTACCACCATCACCATTGCACCCACTCAAAACCTCCTGCAACCCAACTTGGTCATGTCTGACCAGAACCTACAGTGGATCCTCAGCAGTGCTGCCAACAGCCAGCAGAACCAAGACCAACCAGTGAGTAGTGTTTTAAGTCATTGTTCAGATAAAAATAAGAATTTCTTGCTCTGAGCTGGATGATTACAACATAATTATAATATCTAATTCATACAAGAAGAGAATTCATGTTTTTGTCAAAAATCTTTGGTTTAATTGACAGACTATCAATCAATCAATCAATCAATCAATTTTTTTTTATATAGCGCCAAATCACAACAAACAGTTGCCCCAAGGCGCAAGACTAGCCAACAAAATATATCCTATAGTTATTAATCTTGTAGGATGAGGTGAAATTTAGGTTTTACAGGCATGTACAGTGCATCCAGAATATATTCACAGTGCTTCACTTTTTCCACATTTTATGTTACAGCCTTATTGCAAAATGAAGTAAATTCTACTCACAACACCCCATAATGACAGCATGAATAAAGTTGTTTTTTTTTTTATTATTATTTTTTTTTTACTTTTACCTACTTCTAGTCATGTCTGTACTGATTCCACAGAGTTTTAGGTCAGTGCAAGTGCAGTGAAAAAATGAGGCCACAGTGATTCAAAATGTGATGGGCTAAAAACAAAAAATTCCCACAATCTGCTTGGGGTTCCGAGGACTGATCAGTGATGAATGATATGACTGGAAAATTCTAGGCAGTGTGATATCTGAATTTTGTAGTTGGAGCACCAAAGAGAACGGCTTTCCAGATGATAATAGCTGTACGTTTTTCTTCTTTTTTTTAAATTGATATTAATTTTTATCCCTCAGCCCAAACTGTTGTGTGTCTCTTGGCTTATATGTGTCATGCTTGAGCTGTGACTTTCTGTTTGTTATAGTCACATCAAGCAGCTCCAAAAGTGGAAAAGGTTTTCTTCACCACTGCCATACCAGTTGGAGGAAATGCAGGTATGTGAACTTAAAGAAAAAAAAAAGATGCTTGAGAAGGTCTTATGGAGTCATGAGGTATTTGGGGAAAAGTATTTGGTGGTCATTATGTTTGCAGGAGAAGGTCCAAGTCCTTAAGGCCCTGGTGGTGCCTGTCTTAATTCAGTTCAATTTATTTATAGTACCAAATCACTGCATAAGTCAAACATTATCAATCAATCAATCAATTTTATTTATATAGCGCCAAATCACAACAAACAGTTGCCCCAAGGTGCTTTATATTGTAAGGCAAGGCCATACAATAATTATGTAAAAACCCCAACGGTCAAAACGACCCCCTGTGAGCAAGCACTTGGCGACAGTGGGAAGGAAAAACTCCCTTTTAACAGGAAGAAACCTCCAGCAGAACCAGGCTCAGGGAGGGGCAGTCTTCTGCTGGGACTGGTTGGGGCTGAGGGAGAGAACCAGGAAAAAGACATGCTGTGGAGGGGAGCAGAGATCAATCACTTATGATTAAATGCAGAGTGGTGCATACAGAGCAAAAAGAGAAAGAAACACTCAGTGCATCATGGGAACCCCCCAGCAGTCTAAGTCTATAGCAGCATAACTAAGGGATGGTTCAGGGTCACCTGATCCAGCCCTAACTATAAGCTTTAGCAAAAAGGAAAGTTTTAAGCCTAATCTTAAAAGTAGAGAGGGTGTCTGTCTCCCTGATCTGAATTGGGAGCTGGTTCCACAGGAGAGGAGCCTGAAAGCTGAAGGCTCTGCCTCCCATTCTACTCTTACAAACCCTAGGAACTACAAGTAAGCCTGCAGTCTGAGAGCGAAGCGCTCTATTGGGGTGATATGGTACTATGAGGTCCCTAAGATAAGATGGGACCTGATTATTCAAAACCTTATAAGTAAGAAGAATTTTAAATTCTATTATAGAATTAACAGGAAGCCAATGAAGAGAGGCCAATATGGGTGAGATATGCTCTCTCCTTCTAGTCCCCGTTAGTACTCTAGCTGCAGCATTTTGAATTAACTGAAGGCTTTTCAGGGAACCTTTAGGACAACCTGATAATAATGAATTACAATAGTCCAGCCTAGAGGAAATAAATGCATGAATTAGTTTTTCAGCATCACTCTGAGACAAGACCTTTCTAATTTTAGAGATATTGCGTAAATGCAAAAACGCAGTCCTACATATTTGTTTAATATGCGCTTTGAATGACATATCCTGATCAAAAATGACTCCAAGATTTCTCACAGTATTACTAGAGGTCAGGGTAATGCCATCCAGAGTAAGGATCTGGTTAGACACCGTGTCTCTAAGATTTGTGGGGCCAAGTACAATAATTTCAGTTTTATCTGAGTTTAAAAGCAGGAAATTAGAGGTCATCCATGTCTTTATGTCTGTAAGACAATCCTGCAGTTTAGCTAATTGGTGTGTGTCCTCTGGCTTCATGGATAGATAAAGCTGGGTATCATCTGCGTAACAATGAAAATTTAAGCAATGCCGTCTAATAATACTGCCTAAGGGAAGCATGTATAAAGTGAATAAAATTGGTCCTAGCACAGAACCTTGTGGAACTCCATAATTAACCTTAGTCTGTGAAGAAGATTCCCCATTTACATGAACAAATTGTAATCTGTTAGATAAATATGATTCAAACCACCGCAGCGCAGTGCCTCTGTAATAAAATTTTATGGTCAACAGTATCAAAAGCAGCACTGAGGTCTAACAGAACAAGCACAGAGATGAGTCCACTGTCTGAGGCCATAAGAGGATCATTTGTAACCTTCACTAATGCTGTTTCTGTACTATGATGAATTCTAAAACCTGACTGAAACTCTTCAAATAGACCATTCCTCTGCAGATGATCAGTTAGCTGTTTTACAACTACCCTTTCAAGAATTTTTGAGAGAAAAGGAAGGTTGGAGATTGGCCTATAATTAGCTAAGATAGCGGGGTCAAGTGATGGCTTTTTAAGTAATGGTTTAATTACTGCCACCTTAAAAGCCTGTGGTACATAGCCAACTAATAAAGATAGATTGATCATATTTAAGATCGAAGCATTAAATAATGGTAGGGCTTCCTTGAGCAGCCTGGTAGAAATGGGGTCTAATAGACATGTTGATGGTTTGGATGAAGTAACTAATGAAAATAACTCGGACAGAACAATCTGAGAGAAAGAGTCTAACCAAATAACGGCATCACTGAAAGCAGCCAAAGATAACGATACGTCTTTGGGATGGTTATGAGTAATTTTTTTTCTAATAGTTACAATTTTATTAGCAAAGAAAGTCATGAAGTCATTACTAGTTAAAGTTAAAGGAATACTCGGCTCAATAGAGCTCTGACTCTTTGTCAGCCTGGCTACAGTGCTGAAAAGAAACCTGGGGTTGTTCTTATTTTCTTCAATTAGTGATGAGTAGTAAGATGTCCTAGCTTTACGGAGGGCTTTTTTATAGAGCAACAGACTCTTTTTCCAGGCTAAGTGAAGATCTTCTAAATTAGTGAGACGCCATTTCCTCTCCAACTTATGGGTTGTCTGCTTTAAGCTGCGAGTTTCTGAGTTATACCACGGAGTCAGGCATTTCTGATTTAAAGCTCTCTTTTTCAGAGGAGCTACAGCATCCAAAGTTGTCTTCAATGAGGATGTAAAACTATTGACGAGATACTCTATCTCACTTGCAGAGTTTAGGTAGCTACTCTGCACTGTGTTGGTATATGGCATTAGAGAACATAAAGAAGGAATCATATTCTTAAATGAATTAAAGCTCTGTCTGGGTTTTTGATTTAATTAATAAGCTGGAATGGAAGATTGCTGCTAATCCTCCGCCTCGGCCCATGCTACGAGCATTCTGGCAGTTAGTGTGACTCGGGGGTGTTGACTCATTTAAACTAACATATTCATCCTGCTGTAACCAGGTTTCTGTAAGACAGAATAAAACAATATGTTGATCAATTATTATATCATTTACTAACAGGGACTTAGAAGAGAGAGACCTAATGTTTAATAGACCACATTTAACTGTTTTAGTCTGTGGTGCAGTTGAAGGTGCTATATTATTTTTTCTTTTTGAATTTTTATGCTTAAATAGATTTTTGCTGGTTATTGGTGGTTTGGGAGCAGGCACCGTCTCTACGGGGATGGGGTAATGAGGGGATGGCAGGGGGAGAGAAGCTGTAGAGAGGTGTGTAAGACTACAACTCTGCTTCCTGGTCCCAACCCTGGATAGTCACGGTTTGGAGAAAATTGGCCAGATTTCTAGAAATGAGAGCTGCTCCATCCAAAGTGGGATGGATGCCGTCTCTCCTAACAAGACCAGGTTTTCCCCAGAAGCTTTGCCAATTATCTATGAAGCCCACCTCATTTTTTGGACACCACTCAGACAGCCAGCAATTCAAGGAGAACATGCGGCTAAACATGTCACTCCCGGTCCGATTGGGGAGGGGCCCAGAGAAAACTACAGAGTCCGACATTGTTTTTGCAAAGTTACACACCGATTCAATGTTAATTTTAGTGACCTCCGATCAGCATAACCGGGTGTCATTACTGCCAACATGAATTACAATCTTACCAATTTTACGCTTAGCCTTAGCCAGCAGTTTCAAATTTCCTTCAATGTCGCCTGCTCTGGCCCCCGGAAGACAATTGACTATGGTTGCTGGTGTCGCTAACTTCACATTTCTCAAAACAGAGTCGCATCCTCGGCGGGTGTGTCGTCGAGTGGGGAAAAACGGTTAGAAATGTGAACAGGTTGGCGGTGTACACGGGGCTTCTGTTTAGAACTACGCTTCCTCCTCACAGTCACCCAGTCGGCCTGCTTTCCCGGCTGCTAGGGATCTGCCAGAGGGAAACTAACGGCGGCTAAGCTACCTTGGTCCGCACCGACTACAGGGGCCTGGCTAGCTGTAGAATTTTCCACGGTGCGGAGCCGAGTCTCCAATTCACCCAACCTGCCCTCCAAAGCTACGAATAAGCTACACTTATTACAAGTACCATTACTGCTAAAGGAGGCCGAGGAATAACTATACATTTCACACCCAGAGCAGAAAAGTGCAGGAGAGACGGGAGAAGCCACCATGCTAAACCGGCTAAGAGCTAGTAGCTGCGGTAAGCTAGCGGATTCCTAAAAACACACAAAGTGAATAATGTGTAAATAATTTAGAGGTGATTCAGCAGAGGGAGTGCTTTAGTTAAGGCACGTGAAGATTACAGTGAAACAAATCGTTATCTAGGTAACTAGATCAATCTAACTGCGCAGATTAAACAGCTAACATACAGCAAAACACCGCTGTGCTCCAGAACAGGAAGTGATACAATACCGCAGTGAGAGCCAACCACCAGTAGAGGCAAGCAAGAGGCTACCACCTGTCCATGCACATTGACAACAGTGGTAAGAAAAACCCCCCTGGCATTTTTCAAAAGAGGAAAAAACAAGCATGCCAGTCTCAGTGGGTTGACCATTTGCTTTGGCCATGCTGACAAACACAAAACAAGAAAGGCACAACAACGAATCATCAAACATGCAAAGACAGAAATCTTGGAACTAAGCAGCCATATAGAGTTCATTGAACACCGGTGAACACGTTGGCATTTTGTTGTTAGTATTAAAGTGGTCTGTTCATTCTGGGTGGTAGTTGTGGCGAGTATCACCAGCAGTGCTCCCAGATAGTGCAGCAGATAAATGAAACAATCCTTCAAATGGTGATGCCAAGTACCAAATTTGGCACAAATACTCCTTAGACATTACTCTTGAAAAAACCAACTGGCCACTTGAATTTTCAATATGCTGCCAGGTAGGGGTCAATGGAGGAATTACACAGGGGAGAAAATTTAAAAAATGCTCCCATCATATTGAGAACTATACCACATTATTTGTCTGATTGTAAAGATTCCAAAAAGGGATAGTTTGGATATTGATGATTGAATGTCTGCATGTTGAATTGATACAAATTTTACACTGGATGCCTTTCCTGACACAACTCCTCATTACATGAAGAAATGTGGCAGGGTTGGGGTTTGAACCAGGAACCTTCCACACGGAAACCAAGTGCATTAACCATTTGGCCACCACCCCCCTTGACTGTTGTCACCAACTGTTGCTTGCCTCTACTGGTGGTTGGCTCTAACTGCGGTATTGTATCACTTCCTGTTCCGGAGCACAGCGGTGTTTTTTCTGTATCTGTTAGCTGTTTAATCTGCGCAGTTAGATTGATCTAGTTATCTAGATTACGATTTGTTTCCCAGTGTAATCTTTACGTGCCTTAACTAAAGCACTCCTTCTGCTGAATCACCTCTAAATTATTTACACATTATTCACTTTGCGTGTTTTTAGGAATCCGCTAGGTTAGCGTAGCTACTAGCTCTTAGCCGATTTAGCATGGCGGCTTCTCCTGTCTCTCCCGCACTTTTCTGCTCTGGGTGTGAAATGTTTAGTTATTCCTAGGCCTCCTTTAGCAGTAACGGTACTTGTAATAAGTGTAGCTTATTCGTAGCTTTGGAGGCCAGGCTGGGCGAATTGGAGACTCGGCTCCGCACCGTGGAAAATTCTACAGCTAGCCAGGCCCCTGTAGTCGGTGCGGACCAAGGTAGCTTAGCCGCCGTTAGTTCCCCCCTGGCAGATCCCGAGCAGCCGGGAAAGCAGGCTGACTGGGTGACTGTGAGGAGGAAACGTAGCCCTAAACAGAAGCCCCGTGTACACCGCCAACCCGTTCACATCTCTAACCGTTTTTCCCCAGTCGACGACACACCCACCGAGGATCAAACTCTGGTTATTGGCGACTCTGTTTTGAGAAATGTTAAGTTAGCGACACCAGCAACCATAGTCAATTGTCTTCCCGGGGCCAGAGCAGGCGACATCGAAGGACATTTGAAATTGCTGGCTAAGGCTAAGCGTAAATTTGGTAAGATTGTAATTCACGTCGGCAGTAATGACACTCGGTTACGGCAATCGGAGGTCACTAAAATTAACATTAA
Source organism: Thalassophryne amazonica (assembly GCF_902500255.1). NCBI lineage: Eukaryota > Metazoa > Chordata > Actinopteri > Batrachoidiformes > Batrachoididae > Thalassophryne > Thalassophryne amazonica. The sequence goes on along the minus strand of NC_047109.1, from coordinate 40,710,084 downwards.
ATCGGTGTGTAACTTTGCAAAAACAATGTCGGACTCTGTTGTTTTCTCTGGGCCCCTCCCCAATCAGACCGGGAGTGACATGTTTAGCCGCATGTTCTCCTTGAATTGCTGGCTGTCTGAGTGGTGTCCAAAAAATGAGGTGGGCTTCATTGATAATTGGCAAAGCTTCTGGGGAAAACCTGGTCTTGTTAGGAGAGACGGCATCCATCCCACTTTAGATGGAGCAGCTCTCATTTCTAGAAATCTGGCCAATTTTCTTGGATCCTCCAAACTGTGACTGTCCAGCGTTGGGACCAGGAGGCAGAGCTGTGGTCTTATACACCTCTCTGCAGCTTCTCTCCCCCTGCCATCCCCTCATTACCCCATCCCCGTAGAGACGGTGCCTGCTCCCAGACCACCAATAACCAGCAAAAATCTATTTAAGCATAAAAATTCAAAAAGAAAAAATAATATAGCACCTTCAATTGCACCACAGACTAAAACAGTTAAATGTGGTCTATTAAACATTAGGTCTCTCTCTTCTAAGTCCCTGTTGGTAAATGATATAATAATTGATCAACGTATTGATTTATTCTGCCTAACAGAAACCTGGTTACAGTAGGATGAATATGTTAGTTTAAATGAGTCAACACCCCCGAGTCACACTAACTGTCAGAATGCTCGTAGCACGGGCTGTGGCAGAGGATTAGCAGCAATCTTCCATTCCAGCTTATTAATTAATCAAAAACCTAGACAGAGCTTTAATTCATTTGAAAGCTTGTCTCTTAGTCTTGTCCATCCAAATTGGAAGTCCCAAAAACCAGTTTTATTTGTTATTATCTATCGTCCACCTGGTCGTTACTGTGAGTTTCTCTGTGAATTTTCAGACCTTTTGTCTGACTTAGTGCTTAGCTCAGATAAGATAATTATAGTGGGCGATTTTAACATCCACACAGATGCTGAGAATGACAGCCTCAACACTGCATTTAATCTATTATTAGACTCTATCGGCTTTGCTCAAAAAGTAAATGAGTCCACCCACCACTTTAATCATATCTTAGATCTTGTTCTGACTTATGGTATGGAAATAGAAGACTTAACAGTATTCCCTGAAAACTCCCTTCTGTCTGATCATTTTTTAATAACATTTACATTTACCCTGATGGACTACCCAGCAGTGGGGAATAAGTTTCATTACACTAGAAGTCTTTCAGAAAGCGCTGTAACTAGGTTTAAGGATATGATTCCTTCTTTATGTTCTCTAATGTCATATACCAACACAGAGCAGAGTAGCTACCTAAACTCTGTAAGGGAGTTAGAGTATCTCGTCAATAGTTTTACATCCTCTTTGAAGACAACTTTGGATGCTGTAGCTCCTCTGAAAAAGAGAGCTTTAAATCAGAAGTGTCTGACTCCGTGGTATAACTCACAAACTCGTAGCTTAAAGCAGATAACCCGTAAGTTGGAGAGGAAATGGCGTTTCACTAATTTAGAAGATCTTCACTTAGCCTGGAAAAAGAGTTTGTTGCTCTATAAAAAAGCCCTCCGTAAAGCTAGGACATCTTTCTACTCATCACTAATTGAAGAAAATAAGAATAACCTCAGGTTTCTTTTCAGCACTGTAGCCAGGCTGACAAAGAGTCAGAGCTCTATTGAGCTGAGTATTCCATTAACTTTAACTAGTAATGACTTCATGACTTTCTTTGCTAACAAAATTTTGACTATTAGAGAAAAAATTACTCATAACCATCCCAAAGATATATCGTTATCTTTGGCTGCTTTCAGTGATGCCGGTATTTGGTTAGACTCTTTCTCTCAGATTGTTCTGTCTGAGTTATTTTCATTAGTTACTTCATCCAAACCATCAACATGTTTATTAGACCCCATTCCTGCCAGGCTGCTCAAGGAAGTCCTACCATTATTTAATGCTTCAATCTTAAATATGATCAATCTATCTTTGTTAGTTGGTTATGTACCACAGGCCTTTAAGGTGGCAGTAATTAAACCATTACTTAAAAAGCCATCACTTGACCCAGCTATCTTAGCTAATTATAGGCCAATCTCCAACCTTCCTTTTCTCTCAAAGATTCTTGAGAGGGTAGTTGTAAAACAGCTAACTGATCACCTGCAGAGGAATGGTCTATTTGAAGAGTTTCAGTCAGGTTTTAGAATTCATCATAGTACAGAAACAGCATTAGTGAAGGTTACAAATGATCTTCTTATGGCCTCGGACAGTGGACTCATCTCTGTACTTGTTCTGTTAGACCTCAGTGCTGCTTTTGATACTGTTGACCATAAAATTTTATTACAGAGATTAGAGCATGCCATAGGTATTAAAGGCACTGCGCTGCGGTGGTTTGAATCATATTTGTCTAATAGATTACAATTTGTTCATGTAAATGGGGAATCTTCTTCACAGACTAAAGTTAATTATGGAGTTCCACAAGGTTCTGTGCTAGGACCAATTTTATTCACTTTATACATGCTTCCCTTAGGCAGTATTATTAGACGGTATTGCTTAAATTTTCATTGTTACGCAGATGATACCCAGCTTTATCTATCCATGAAGCCAGAGGACACACACCAATTAGCTAAACTGCAGGATTGTGTTACAGACATAAAGACATGGATGACCTCTAATTTCCTGCTTTTAAACTCATATAAAACTGAAGTTATTGTACTTGGCCCCACAAATCTTAGAAACATGGTGTCTAACCAGATCCTTACTCTGGATGGCATTACCCTGACCTCTAGTAATACTGTGAGAAATCTTGGAGTCATTTTTGATCAGGATATGTCATTCAAAGCGCATATTAAACAAATATGTAGGACTGCTTTTTTGCATTTACGCAATATCTCTAAAATCAGAAAGGTCTTGTCTCAGAGTGATGCTGAAAAACTAATTCATGCATTTATTTCCTCTAGGCTGGACTATTGTAATTCATTATTATCAGGTTGTCCTAAAAGTTCCCTAAAAAGCCTTCAGTTAATTCAAAATGCTGCAGCTAGAGTACTGACGGGGACTAGAAGGAGAGAGCATATCTCACCCATATTGGCCTCTCTTCATTGGCTTCCTGTTAATTCTAGAATAGAATTTAAAATTCTTCTTCTTACTTATAAGGTTTTGAATAATCAGGTCCCATCTTATCCTAGGGACCTCGTAGTACCATATCACCCCAATAGAGCGCTTCGCTCTCAGACTGCAGGCTTACTTGTAGTTCCTAGGGTTTGTAAGAGTAGAATGGGAGGCAGAGCCTTCAGCTTTCAGGCTCCTCTCCTGTGGAACCAGCTCCCAATTCAGATCAGGGAGACAGACACCCTCTCTACTTTTAAGATTATGCTTAAAACTTTCCTTTTTGCTAAAGCTTATAGTTAGGGCTGGATCAAGTGACCCTGAACCATCCCTTAGTTATGCTGCTATAGACGTAGACTGCTGGGGGGTTCCCATGATGCACTGTTTCTTTCTCTTTTTGCTCTGTATGCACCACTCTGCATTTAATCATTAGTGATTGATCTCTGCTCCCCTCCACAGCATGTCGTTTTCCTGGTTCTCTCCCTCAGCCCCAACCAGTCCCAGCAGAAGACTGCCCCTCCCTGAGCCTGGTTCTGCTGGAGGTTTCTTCCTGTTAAAAGGGAGTTTTTCCTTCCCACTGTAGCCAAGTGCTTGCTCACAGGGGGTCGTTTTGACCGTTGGGGTTTTACATAATTATTGTATGGCCTTGCCTTACAATATAAAGCGCCTTGGGGCAACTGTTTGTTGTGATTTGGCGCTATATAAAAAAATTGATTGATTGATTGATTGATTCTTGATGTTTATAACATTGAGTTATGGAGTTACATGCCTCTCTGTTACAGACAGTCCAAGCTGTACCTTTTTGGAATCTTTATGTTCAGACAAATAATGTGCTATAGTTTTCATTATGGTTGGAGCATTTTAAAATTATGGCTCCTGCGTAATTCTTCAATTGACCCCTACCTGGCCGCCTGTTGAAAATGTAAGTAGTCAGGATGTTTTTTCAGAAGAGTGTCTAAGGAGTATTTGTGCCAAATTTGGTGCTTGCATCATGATTTGAAAGATTCCTCTAAATATTCTGTTATCTGCTGCACTATGAGGTGACCTAATCTATATCAGTAGCCTGTGATGAGCTGGAGATACAGTTAGCCTGAGAAGTTACATGCTGTATGACAAAGCCAGAAACATATCAGACACCTGCTTTAAGGTTAAAAAAAAAAATCTAATAAAATCAGTGCCCATCTGAGTTATCAAATGCTGACAAATGACTGATTTACTGTGTTTGTGTTGATTTCCAAGTGAAGTTTAACGTTCATGTTTTCTGTTCCAGGCAGCTCTGTCCAACAGATTGGTCTCAGCCTGCCCGTCATCATCATCAAACAGGAGGAGTCCTGCCAGTGCCACTGCTCCTGCAGGGACTCTGCTAAAGACGCAAGCGTCTCCTCCACTGCTAATGTCTCCACACTGCCGCAGTCGTCCGAGCCGCCTCCTCCCAAGCTGTCACAGCACCCAGACCCTCCTCCCAATCCAGTCTCCTCCTCACCCTCACACTGCCTCCCTGAGGCTCCCTCTACATTGGCTGAAGTTCAGCCGGAGGTTCCCCCTCCTTCTTCATCTCAGACTTTCCCCACTGTTATGAGCAGCACTGCTACCAGCCAGTCTCCGTCTGCCTTGACGAGTATGGATGTGTCAGACTTCCTCTCCCTACAGAGCCCCGAGTCAACTGCCAGCATTGAGGCGCTGCTGCTTGTTGCTGATGATTTTTACAGGGCCACCCAAAGTAACAGAAATCCCTAAAAGAGCTGCCAGTGTAGTGTCTTATGTTTGTCTGTATCCACATCCTCTCCTTCTTCTCAGTGGTTGCCTATGTTTGTTTGTTTGTTTTCTGTACTGAGAGCACTGCACAACCCCTCTCTCCAGTGCATTCTGCTCTCTTTGGCATTATAATCAGGAGCTGTGGATCATTTAGTCTTTTGTTGAGCTTTCACAAGCAGTATTAATATAGCGAGGTTATTGCGCCGTAACACGAGGAAAAGGCAGTCTACTTAATGGTGAAGCAGTCAAACTGTATATAGCAACCCATGAAATCAATTCTGAATTGATTGTAATGAGTGAGTGTTGTCTAAGCACTGATACTTCGAGTTTAAGCAAAACTTGAGTTGTCTGTCAATCTTTGTACTGTACTTCATGACCTAACATACTTAAAGTCAGTGCATGGCTGACAAGAATGCACTGTATATTAGAGTAATATTCTGTAGTTTCATCATGTTGTTTCTAATAGGAATTTGAAGGGTTGGTTGTTTTGTTTGTTTTTTTTTCTCATTTTGCATGCAGTGCCAGAATTACAAGTGTTTTTTTTTTTTTCTTTCAGTAATTTTTTCTTAGAATGAGTGTAGTCCAGAAAAGTGTTTTCTTTATGCTTTTGATTTTCAAAACGTGTGATCAGACCTGCCTGTCTGTTTAAAAGAAATATGGCAAAACATAGATAAATTACCTAATAACTTAAATCTAATATTTAATTTGTATGTGATAATTTATTTAATTGTTAATTCTTCAGTTATACTTTTACTATTGAAATTAACAAAGTACATTAATATATTCCAATGTTGATTTCAGCACAACTGTTATGTTACTGTTTTATGAAAGTACAGTGGGAATTGCTAAAAGCAGCTCCCATCGTAGACTGCATAATACAGCAAATAATCCTCATGGGTCTGCCGATTTGCAAAAATTGTCTAATGAAGCATTGATGAATTTCAACATCCCATACGTTTTCTCGGGTTATGACCCACTCAGGGATGCATTATGTCATAACTGGTCCTGGTTGCATTAGTTGTTGGACATTTCCTTGACAGAAGCCCCACACTTGCAGTAGCCCTACGTTTTGCTGCACTCTTCCCTGCTTATTGCACACTAACGTCATAAGTGAGTACTCTCACTACTTGTTAGCTGAGGTGCAGCACCACTAGACTTTTTGTACACAACTGCTGTAAAGTAGAGTTTAAAATGGTGTCCTGGTGACCGTGTAAATACAGTACATTTTAGTGTAAACCTCTTTGGAAAAACTTGTCAATTGTTCTAGAGTTTGTATTTTTGTATAGATTTTCAAATCACCAACTGATACCTGGCCCTGATGTTGATCTTCTATCCTTGCATAGTTATTCTAAGCAGACAGCTTCATTTATGCAGGTGTTGAATAATTTTTCAAACCACTGGGCATCTGTACAGTTTAAGTAAATTATTGTAACATACACCCTTGTGCTCAGAGTATAGTTTAACAGTATTGTTTCACATGGGACGCAATGCAATTTATTATAGTGCACATGAAGTATGGTGGTGTATAACTTCTTAGGCTTACATGTTTGGGGCCATGTTGCCTTGGCAGACTGTGCTTTAGAAATCCAAGCATGTTCCTCTTTGGAATCTGTCAGCTTCCAGCAACACATCATTAGCTGTGTTTATGTGGACAGCAATATTCTGATATAAAATCAAGACAATACCCTAAATAAACCACTGCCTTGCAAATGGAATTTTCTGATTACCTTAGCCCAAATGAGGTCATCAGAGTAAGCAATAATCGAATAAAGCCCAATCAATATGGTTTTTTGGGGGGACAGAGAAGATACAGATGGGGGAGTAAAAAATTTATGATGTGTATTTATTTTTTTAAGGGCAATAATTGGTATCATTTTATTATTAAACCCCAAGGACAAAGAAATGTAATTGAGACTTTGTTTCTCGGTTTAAATATGAACTTGATAACTACAGTATAACTAACCACCAGTCAATGTACTTCACGTTGCCTTCACTCGGAATGGCACTTGGGATGGCCCATCACCCAGCATTTGCATAAAATAGACTTGTCTGTTTTGACCTCGCCGAGCTGGTGGCATAGCAAACACTCATTGCACAACTTCTATTCTGTTTGAAAATGAATGCGGGATGATCAGTTTGCTTTCATCTCTTATAGCTAATGTGATCATGGGGTAATGGGGGCCCAGCTATGCTTGAGAGCATTGTTAACAATGCTGTCTGCTACAACTGCCAACATACAAAGGATTTTTTTTATCCTGCATTGTTAATTTGACAAAATAAGAGTTTTCATATCACCAACACCAATCTGTGAACGACTCTTCTCAGCCAACCGTTATCCATCTAGCTCTACTATTTAAGACTGAGATAATGTGCATTGTATTCATACAGTCACCTTAATTGGACAGTGGTGTTCTATTGGGAGTTTTCACAGCATTTTGCATCGCAAAGCATAGGGAACATAACATGGCTGTAAGCCATTAATCAGACTGTGTTCAGTAACGTAAACAGGAATATTCAAAAACAACTTTAACACTGTCATCTAAATATAGTCTTACTTAGAATGTCAGATTATTGCAGTCCATGTAAACAGTGAGGCGACAGTACTGGGGAGGGAACAAAGTTTTTTGAGAATTGTGATAAACTCCATGTATACAGTTAGTGATGCATGTGAGGTGACTTTGTTTCACTTCTAGGGTTTAATGCTGCATTCCAGACAAAGTTGAATGTTGGAATTGCACAGTTGACAATTCTCTCTTCTGATCTCAGAGTTTTTTTTCATCCTTGACAAACTAAACAAACATGGTTGTTTGAACAAAAATGTACGTTTCCTGAACGTTACACACAAATATTGACTACATAGAAAAGTGCACCTGCAGCACTGACAGCATATTTAGATGGTACGTGACATGTCAGTCATATGCAGGAAAGTTACTTTGATCTGTTGACAGAGCAGCTGCAAACAGATACTCTGGTTCAGGCACTGTTCAGTTATGCCCCCCCCATGTGCATCTGGGAATTTCAAATTCAGAGTTGCCTGGAGTGCAGTATAATATACACTTAAATTGCTGTCCATGTTTTTAATTCACATTTGGCTTGCTGGAGTTGAACTTGCTTTTAAGGCACAGGTGTCATTGTGGAGGTCTCCATTCACACCTTAGTCGGTTCTGGAATATCATCTGAAGCTGGTTTACTAAAAAAAAACAAAAAAAACAAAACTGGTCGAGTTATTTTCAGAAGGACTCAGTCTATACACTCATACATACTGAACACAACTATGCAATTTGAGTACGGCATTCACAAATTTCAAGTACTGGTGGCTACAAGACATCAAACCCATCATTCTGCTTGCGCATTGTATGCACAACTTAGGCAAACTTTGGTAAAAGTTGCATTTCCAAACATAAGCATGTTTTGTGGTGTTAAATGTTATGTTGCTTTTCTTTTGTGTCCACATTTTCCTGCGAGTGTTGCACCATAGCTCATCCAATGTGCCAGTTTGCCTCCACTGGTTTAGACCCACTAAATGTGTTGGTCCAGATGAAAGGCTTTACCTTTATTAAAGTCTAAGATCACATTTAATTAGCAGGATTGTGTTAGAGAAATATTTTGTCCCATCTTTACTAATGAGAAATCAATGCTGCCAATATCCAATTAGTAAAGTTTTTTCCTCTTTTGCTTTGATGCTGCAGTTTGTGAAATATAGTTAATGTCAATTCAGTAATGGTGACATTTATTTGGAAGCAGGTTACTACAGTGGTTTGATGCCTCAGATTTAGCCGCAGAGACAAAACGAAAACTATGCTTCAGAAAGAATGTCTTGACCCAAAGAGTGAGGAAAAGTTGAGAATTTGTATTTTTTTTTTCCCCCAAAGAATGTATGTGAATTTTTTTTTTTGTATGTACCAGTGGTTAAAAAAAAAAAATCTATTCAGGAAGGCAGGCATTGTTTTTTTATAACATCAGCTGTGTTCTGCCAGTAAAGTTGTGGCACTTAATCAAAAAAAAAAAAAAAGGCAATACTTGGTTCCTTGAGAGTAGCTTTAGGAACCACTGGTTCTTTAAATTAATGAAATATAACTTTTAATTGAGAGCAATATAATACTAATAAATCCTTATCCTTGTCACTGGAATGTGTTTTTATTGTACAGACCAATATGAGCCCAAATTAAAGTACATCTTAGATCATTTTATTCTGTGGCGCTCCTCTTGCGGTGTTGTGATGAAACAGGCAGATCCTGGCAAGTCTTCATCTGCAGGACAAAAAAAAAAAAAATTGAGGTTTCTTTCTTCCCAGGTTGCAGAGAGAACACAGATAGCTCACCTCAACCACATCCTTCAAGTCTGTTAAGTCCTTCAAGATAGTTTTGCACAGATGGATATTCTCAGATAAAGTCAGCAGTCTGTCAGTCAGATCCTTCACATCCTGTGGAGGACCAAATATGTTCATCAAAACATTTGGACAAATGGCAGAAAATGACTCAAACCAGCTGGTGAAGGTGACCTGTGAAATACTGCTTTCCATCTGTTGTGCCATTGTATCTTCTGTACAGCCTGGTGTCACAAACATACCATGAAACAACATGTAAAACAGATTAATTTACCCATTTATTTAATTTTACCTGTCTGTGCAGCCATGAAGTTAACTGGGTTTGTCTCGAGCCCCACACGGTCTTGTCCCTTTTTGAAGAAGTGTGCACAGGTGGTAAGAATCTGACTAATGAAAGGTTGACAGCCAGGTGACAGTGAACACATCAGCATTAGTGTGCACAGCATCAGGGTCATTCAAAATGTCTAGTGTTTTGGGTTCTCTTACAAAACTGCATAGGACTCATACTGGAACTATATGTACACACAAATCCTATCCCCCCACACACACACACTACCAAAAAAAAAAAGATTTACAGAACCATGAGCAATGATTATGTTTACAAATCACACTCGACCTGAAATTGTGCAAACATTCAACCACAAGTGTTCAGAATGTGGGGGGAGGTGATGGTCTAGTGGTTAAGGTGTTGGGCTTGAGTCCAGAAGATCATGGGTTCAAATCCCCACCTGACTGGAAAATTACTAAGGGCCCTTGGGCAAGGCCTTTAATCCCCTATTGCTCCCGGTGTATAGTGAGCGCCTTGTATGGCAGCACCCTAACATCGGGGTGAATGTGAGGCATAAATGTAAAGCGCTATGAGCGTCTGATACAGATGGAAAAGCGCTATATAAATGCAGTCCATTTAATGACTAATGAATATTTAAGCCTGTTAAACGTACTTACAACAGAGGAAGTGCAGGAAAAGAAACCTATGTCCATCGTTAATATCTTTACATTTACACAGCTGCGGTGTGAGACAGTGCTGGTGAAATGTGAAAATCTGAGTCAAATTATATATTATGCAATTAAGTCCTCACTATCACAAATAAAACTGATGATGTTTACAGTGGGTGTTGGCAAAGTGGTGATAACGGTATTGTTTTCACTGGCATGTGTGATTGTTGACAAGATAACTCAAAAATGACTGGATGGCTTTCCATCAAACTTGGGGGGGTATTACTTGGAATGATATCTGAAAGTGATTGGATTTTGAAGTAGTTTGGTAAAGGTCAAAGAAAATATGGTCTGAAAAACACCTTTATTGTATAGCTCAACAATGGAAACGTAGATGGATGATCTATAAATTGATCAGCAAAATATTTGTGATTGACTGTGAATGACTTCAAAATTATGTCACACAAAAGTCATGATGATGAATGTTGAAATTTCACAGTCACAACTAAAAACATGATTTTCGTTGAATGAACCAAAGAGAAAATTCTATGGAATTAAGCACTTTTTTTATTTATGTGCACATGTGTGTACTGTGGGGAGCTCTGCCTTTCTTAGGTACCAGTGGGGGGCTCCAAGGAAAATATGTTGGAAACCATTGGCTTATTTGGAGGAAGTGGGCACGGTGGGTTAGCAGTTGTTGTTAGCACTGTTGCCTCATAGGAAAAGCCATGGGATTGATTGGAAGAGAAGGGAAGAAAGTTTTTTTTTTTTTTTTTTTGTGCTTAATTTCCTGATTCACACTCCCGTCCAGTTGGGGGCGATAATGCAGGTATAAGGATTTTTCTTTATTCCAGTTGTCAACAAATAAAAAAATTTAAAAAGCACAGCACAGACGATCGGAAGCAGCTGGTTCTTTAAGACGAGTACGTACGTCACGTACTGTGGGCGGAACCCGGAAGAAGCTTGTGTTATTTCATCAGGTTTGTGAGGTTGAAATGTGGTTTGTGTTTTGCCGCGTTGTTTCACTTTATGAAGGCTGTCATTAACGTCGCTGTTAATTTAATGAAACCAGGAAGTGCTCGTCGACAAGGGGCCAAAATGTGCAAAGAGCTGAAGACCAAAGTGCTGAGCCTGGTACCGCTGACCTCCAACGGACCGTCTGTCCAAATAGGTACCGTAGAACTCGAAAGTAGTAATGAAATAAAGGACCGGACATGTACCGTAGAATATTTTATTGGTACTTCTAGAGTTCTACGGTACCTGTCCAATCCAAGTGGGAGTAATGCAACATTTGCCCGTGTCAACCCGATTCACGGATTCATGTTCTTTTTCAGAAACCTCTCTTCTATGCTTCATCATTAAGTTGTGTAACTGGCGATGCAGCACACAATAGTTTTATTATGCGCAATTTCTCCAACCAAAGAAGTCTATAACTCCATCAGAGTTATCTGTCTGCCTTGGTGGTTTCCTTCACTTATCTCTTTCCAGCATGGTCACTCAGGGTTTTTTTTCTGTTGTTGTTGTTTTTTTAGAACTGGCTGTAAAGTGATGATTTAATCTTTATATTTAGAATAAATTTGGCCTGATCATCGAGGGTGCGATGGAGCGTGAGATTGGCCGGAGAATCAGTGCAGTAGGGGCGGTACTGCATTTGCTCTGCCGTACTGAAGTGATGAAAAGGGAGCTGAACCAAAAGGCGAAGCTCTCGATCTACTGGTCAGTCTTCCTTCCTATTCTCACCTATGGTCATGAGTGTTGGGTCATTACCGAAAGAACAAGATTGCGGGTACAAGCGGCCGAAATGGGCTTCCTCAGGAGGATGGCTGATGTCTCCCTTAGAGATAGGTTGAGAGGTTCGGTCATCCATGGGGAGCCCGGAGTAGAGTCGCTGCTCCTTTGAGTTGAAAGGAGCCTTCTGAGGTGGTTCCAAGGGAGGTGTTTCAGGCACGTCCATCTGGGAGGAGACCCCGGGGAAGACCCAGGACTAGGTGGAGAGACTATATCTCCACACTGGCCTGGGAATGCCTCGGGATCCCCCAGTCGGAGGTGGTCAATGTGACACGGGAAAGGGAGGTCTGTGGTCCCTTGCTGGAGCTGTTGCCCCTGCGACCCAAACCCAGAAAAGCGGTTGAAGATGAGTGAGAGTAAATTTGGCCCATCCCGGTTCTTACTGTTATGCGCAATGTCCATAAATCCTGGAAAGTTTTCATTTCTGGATTGTAAGTGAAGAGTTACTGTAGTTATTGAACTGAAATTTGTATGACTGGTCTGTGCTGGTTAGAGGAAGACACTTGCCAAAATTCAGACCTGTCACACTGTTACACTCAGTGTTCCCATCTACACAATTTATTGCATATTGCTGCGGCAAAGGAGTATGGCCTCTAATGTTCCTGCTTTACACCCTGTGGATCAGGTTTCTTTTGTTTATGCATCTTTATTTTTGACCTAACCCAAACTCTAGTCCATATACATATTGAATATACTTATTATATACAGGCTTCTGTGGCTATTATAAATGCTGCGGTGTGTAGTATAAGGTTAAATTGAACACATCATTCTTGAATGACCTTGTTTTAGTGTTTTTGTTGCTTTGAAGAACATGGGTTTATTTTCTGTCATTGTCCTTTTTACTCAGGAATGTAGATTAAATGGTTTAATTAGCATTTTGGAAATTCACTGGGCTGATGCAGTTAAATATAATAACTTTTGACACTATGTAATGGCTGCCTTATTGTATTTGATATCACATTCTTTGTTTCTGAACTGCAGATGACACTGAAATCCTGCAGTGTACTGTGAAGGCTCTGAAGGATGGCCATGTGGTCGCTGTACCCACTGACACTATCTACGGCCTGGCATGTCTAAGCCAGAACTCTGAGGCCATCAGAAGAATTTATGACATCAAAGGACGAAATGGGCACAAACCACTGGCCATCTGTGTTGGAGAAATTCAGGACATTTATAAGTAAGCGTGTGGGTCTGAAAGGGTTAGGGTTAATTTCAGCAAAAATCTATTGTAAATCACTTAAGACCACAGTTTTTGGATTTATTGGGTTAATAGATTTCTCTGGGACTCGGGGTGCCAGGGATGGTCGAAAAAAAAAAAAAAAAAGATTTAATGATAACATTCAAAGGTTGTTGTTTTTGAGAATTGATGGGTTTGACTTTTAATTAAAAATTATGAACCAGGACCGAAGTTTTATACTTTTATTGTAAACAATTTTGTGAACAAACAAATCTGCTGCATTTCTTCCAAACACTGATTTATTTATTTATTTATTTTTTCTGCCAACTTTAAAATCAAGTCACCATGACACAAAATCACAATTATGTAATCTTTGCAATTAATCCGCAGTTGACACCGTGGAAAAATGTCAGGCTGATTTAAACGTTAATATGTCAATGCGGCTTTTGGACATGTAAGAGGTCAGAACAATACATTATTGACATGGTCGCGCTGGCATATGAGGACCATGAAGGCAATCATTTTCTGCTGAGCAATCCATGGATCCACATGATCGGATCATTTTGGCGGGGGAGATTTAAAAAAGAAAAACAGGAATCTGCGTTTTCCTGGAAAACGTGCATGTCTGATGATGATGAGCTGTGTCTCTGAACTCCAATGACATCCTCACCTACAATGGGAAAAAGAAAAAAAAAATCCTGACCGCTCCGTCCACATTCTCCACACAGGTGAAGCTCACTGTCGCTCCGTGCACGGGATTTGTTGCAGGCCCGGCAGCATTAGTTATTTCCACAGCGGTCCTCAGAATAATAAATAAAAAGGGGTAATAGAATAATAAATTAAAAAGGTAATAAATTTGGTTTGTGCAATGACTCTGTGGCTGAACAGGATGCGTCCAGCATGCGTGCACATCCAGACTGTGCGTGCACAGCCAGTCCACACACAAAACTTAATTCCATCAAATGCCGTGGCTCCTCCATGGCCGAGCAGGACATGTCCAGCATGCGCATGCGTAGCTGGATTGTGCGTGTACAGCTAATCCACGCATTAAAACTTAATTCTATTAGATGGCGCAGCTTCCATGGCTGGACAGGAAACACAGGCATCATGATCCTTTGGAAGTGCTCAGATAAAAATTTTGCTTAATCTGTAATGCAGGGTATCAGGTAAAGCTCACAAACCCAGGACACAACATCACTCTTGAAGTCACTTTTGAGTTTTGAAATGTTTGGGTGGCACGCCAAGCAGTCAGCGGGAAAAATAAAAAATGTACCCGGGGCAATTTTTTTTCACTGTCTGCAATTTTTAGAGCAGTTGTAAACCAATAAATCCAATAACTGCGACCTAAATTGTTTGTGACCTGCTGTATGCTAACTTGGGTTAATTTTGTTGCATGGTCAATGCTTGTTTTTATATATATATATATATATATACTCAACAAAAATATAAACGCAACACTTTTGGTTTTGCTCCCATTTTGTATGAGATGAACTCAAAGATCTAAAACTTTTTCCACATACACAATATCACCATTTCCCTCAAATATTGTTCACAAACCAGTCGAAATCTGTGATAGTGAGCACTTCTCCTTTGCTGAGATAATCCATCCCACCTCACAGGTGTGCCATATCAAGATGCTGATTAGACACCATGATTAGTGCACAGGTGTGCCTTAGACTGCCCACAATAAAAGGCCACTCTGAAAGGTGCAGTTTTGTTTTATTGGGGGGGATACCAGTCAGTATCTGGTGTGACCACCATATGCCTCATGCAGTGCAACACATCTCCTTCGCATCATCTGTGAAGAGAACACCTCTCCAACGTGCCAAACGCCAGCGAATGTGAGCATTTGCCCACTCAAGTCGGTTACGACGACGAACTGGAGTCAGGTCGAGACCCCGATGAGGACGACGAGCATGCAGATGAGCTTCCCTGATACGGTTTCTGACAGTTTGTGCAGAAATTCTTTGGTTATGCAAACCGATTGTTTCAGCAGCTGTCCGAGTGGCTGGTCTCAGACGATCTTGGAGGTGAACATGCTGTATGTGGAGGTCCTGGGCTGGTGTGGTTACACGTGGTCTGCGGTTGTGAGGCTGGTTGGATGTACTGCCAAATTCTCTGAAACGCCTTTGGAGACGGCTTATGGTAGAGAAATGAACATTCAATACATGAGCAACAGCTCTGGTTGACATTCCTGCTGTCAGCATGCCAATTGCACACTCCCTCAAATCTTGCGACATCTGTGGCATTGTGCTGTGTGATAAAACTGCACCTTTCAGAGTGGCCTTTTATTGTGGGCAGTCTAAGGCACACCTGTGCACTAATCATGGTGTCTAATCAGCATCTTGATATGGCACACCTGTGAGGTGGGATGGATTATCTCAGCAAAGGAGAAGTGCTCACTATCACAGATTTAGACTGGTTTGTGAACAATATTTGAGGGAAATGGTGATATTGTGTATGTGGAAAAAGTTTTAGATCTTTGAGTTCATCTCATACAAAATGGGAGCAAAACCAAAAGTGTTGCGTTTATATTTTTGTTGAGTGTGTGTATATATATATACATATATATATATATATAAAATACACACACACACAGGTAGATACAGTGGGGCAAAAAGTATTTAGTCAGCCCCTGATTGTGCAAGTTCTCCGACTTAGAAAGATGAGAGAGGTCTGTAATTTTCATCATAGGTACACATCAACTATGAGAGACAAAATGAGGAAAAAAAAAAATCCAGGAAATCACATTGTAGGATTTTTAAATAATTTATTTTTAAATTGTGGTGGAAAATAAATATTTGGTTACCCACAAACAAGTAAGATTTCTGGCTCTCACAGACCTGTCACTTCTTCTTTAAGAAGCTCTTCTGTCCTCAACCTGTTACCTGTATTAATGGCATCTGTTGGAACTCATTATCTATAGAAAAGACACCTATCCAGAGCCTCAAACAGTCAGACTCCAAACTTAACCATGGCCAAGAACAAAGAGCTGTCGAAGGACACCAGGAAGAAAATTGTAGATGTGCACCAGGCTGGGAAGAGTGAATCTACAATAGTTAAGCAGGTTGATGTGAATAAATCAACTGTAGGAGCAATTGTAAGAAAATGGAAGACATACAAGACCATTGATAATCTCCCTCGATCTGGGGCTCCATGCAAGATGTCATCCCTTGGGGTCAAGATGATCATGAGAACGGTGAACAAAAATACCAGAACTACACGGAGGGACCTGATGAATGACCTGCAGAGAGCTGGGACCAAAGTAACAAAGGCTACACACTACGCAGAGAAGGACTCAAATCCTGCAGTGCCAGACGTGTACCCCTGCTTAAGCCAGTACGTGTCCAGGCCCGTCTGAAGTTTGCCAGAGAGCATATGGATGATCCAGAAGAGGATTGGGAGAATATCATTTGGTCAGATGAAACCAAAATAGAACTTTTTGGTAAAAAGTCAACTCACTGTGTTTGGAGGAAGAAGAATGCTGAGTTGCATCCCAAGAACACCATATCTACTGTGAAGCATGGGGGTGGAAACATCATGCTTTGGGGCTGTTTTTCTGCAAAGGGGACAGGACGACTGATCTGTGTTAAGGGAAGAATGAACGGGGCCATGTATCATGAGATTTTAAGCCAAAACCTCCTTCCATCAGTGAGAGCATTGAAGATACAATGTGGCTGGGTCTTCCAGCATGACAATGATCCCAAACACCCCACTCAGGCAACAAAGGAGTGGCTCTGTAAAAAGCATTTCAAGGTCCTGGAGTGGCCAAGCCAGTCTCCATACCCCAACCCCTCAGAAAATTTGTTGAGTGTTGAAAGTCCATGTTGCCCAGCGACAGCCCCAAATCATCACTGGTCTAAAGGAGATCTGCATGGAGGAATGGGCCAAAATACCAGCTACAGTGTGTGCAAACCTGGTGAAGACTTACAGGAAACATTTGACCTCTGTCATTGCCAACAAAGATTATGTTACAAAGTATTGAGCTGAACTTTTGTTATTGACCAAATACTTATTTTCCACCATAATTTACAAATAAATTCTTTAAAACTCCTACAGTGTTATTTCCTGAATTTTTTTTTTTTTTCTCATTTTGTCTCTCATAGTTGAAGTGTACCTATGTTGAAAATTACAGACCGCTCTCATCTTTCTAAGTAGGGGAACTTGCACAATCAGGGGCTGACTTAATACTTTTTTACCCCACTGTATAACAAAATTGGATATACCGTTTGAATTTGTCAATTTACACATCACGCATCAGTGGAGTCAGATATCCCATTTCACATTTGCAGCAAAACACGTTTTGCATTTTGACACATCAGCTTGCTCCCTATTCCATTCTGTTTATTACTTTTCATTAATTCACCAGCAGCAGTGACTTCTGTGGCCACCAGGATGCTGTGATGAACAACATGGCTGCTGCTGGCTTGATTGATGCACGCATTCTCTGAACTGTGATTAGTGTACAGCCCGGATGAGACAGGATATTTGCTCAGCATTTTCAAAAAGTATGAAATTAACCTCATATTGTTAAAGAGCAAAACTCAGCCACATGGTGTACAAACCAGTGCATTCTGAGTGTTTGTTCCAAGCCAGGATTAATGAGCAAGGTTATGTCCATAGAGCAGGTAGCTAGGAGGATAAAGAGCTCTCCAGTATAGACCTGGGTTCAAATTGTGATGGTGCTATGTGTTTGTGTCCTTGGACAAGGCATCTGCATTGTCTCAGTCCATCCAGCTGTAAAATGGGTACAGACTTGGGCTGGGGAAGTAAGATGAAATGGACTGGTGTCCTGTCCAGGAGGATTTGTGGTTATGTCATGCTATGATGTGGCATGAAGTTAATCAGCCACATCATGAACTTATGGGAATGAGTTTTGAACACTGGGCTTGGAAGGCAGGTGAAGATCTGTGAGCAGCAATGGTGTCTTCAGTGGCATAATATGTCATCTTAAAGGTAACACTAAGTTTTTATAGCAGAAAAATAGTATGGGAGACTCTAGCTATTCAGGTCCCCAGGCATGACTGATTTAATTATGCGCATTCCTAGGCACACAGACTATCCACGAACTGGTGGTCATTTACAGTCATTTAAGCCTGGGTCCCACCGAATAATGAAGGATGAAGAAGGAGCCACGCAGCATGGGTGTTTTTTTTTTTTTTTTTTTTTTTGCCGCGAGAGGGTTTCTAAAACTATCGGAGTTTCATGGCTCTGAGTGGCTCTTAGAGGCATTATCTTCAGTTAACAAGGCTCATCTGAGTGTGGCGTTAATTTCAACAAGTTGAAAATTTAGCAACAACAGCGTGGCGCAGTTTGTGTTCGCGTTACTGCGACGGCTTAGAGGCATTTGCGTGGTGCTTACGAGTCTGCTGAAAGTCTATTATCCGTGCGCCTGGCACCTTCGCAGGACCTGAGAGGCTATTTTTGGAACGGCTGTCCTCTTGCACACACAATTCCACCTGCCCTGTGCGCTGGACTCTATATAAAATAATCATTTTGTTGCGGCTTAATCATTTTATGTCCAACCTTGGATGCTGAAAACACCTCTAATCACTTCTGGAATCACAGAGGACTGTTTCATCTGGACGCTTTTTTTCCTCTCGTTCCTGCTCCATGCGGAATGTATTTTGAACAGCTTATCGTAATTAATTTAAATCTTTTTTATAGCTTGATAAAAGAGTTCCTAGCTGTAAAAGTAAGTCTGTATGTTGATGTCTGTTGTATGTAAAAGTATGTTGATTTAATATCTTGTTAATGGATCACATGACCTCCGCTGTGTGTGAGCACTGAGGCAAGACCTGAGCGGCTTCCTCTTGTGCACACAATTCCACCTGCTCTGTGCGCTGGACTCTACAACCCCTGGCAAAAATTATGGAATCACCGGCCTCGGAGGATGTTCATTCAGTTGTTTAATTTTGTAGAAAAAAGCAGATCACAGACATGACACAACTAAAGTCATTTCAAATGGCAACTTTCTGGCTTTAAGAAACACTGTAAGAAATCAGGAGAAAAAAAATTGTGGCAGTCAGTAACGGTTACTTTTTTAGACCAAGCAGAGGGAAAAAATATGGACTCACTCAATTCTGAGGAAAAAATTATGGAATCATGAAAAACAAAAGAACGCTCCAACACATCACTAGTATTTTGTTGCACCACCTCTGGCTTTTATAACAGCTTGCAGTCTCTGAGGCATGGACTTAATGAGTGACAAACAGTACTCTTCATCAATCTGGCTCTAACTTTCTCTGATTGCTGTTGCCAGATCAGCTTTGCAGGTTGGAGCCTTGCCATGGACCATTTTCTTCAACTTCCACTAAAGATTTTCAATTGGATTAAGATCCGGACTATTTGCAGGCCATGACATTGACCCTATGTGTCTTTTTGCAAGGAATGTTTTCACAGTTTTTGCTCTATGGCAAGATGTATTATCATTATCATCTTGAAAAATGATTTAATCATCCCCAAACATCCTTTCAATTGATGGGATAAGAAAAGTGTCCAAAATATCAACGTAAACTTGTGCATTTATTGATGATGTAATGACAGCCATCACCCCAGTGCCTTTACCTGACATGCAGCCCCATATCATCAATGACTGTGGACATTTACATGTTCTCTTCAGGCAGTCATCTTTATAAATCTCATTGGAACGTCACCAAACAAAGGTTCCAGCATCATCACCTTGCCCAATGCAGATTCGAGATTCATCACTGAATATGACTTTCATCCACAGTCCACGATTGCTTTTTCTTAGCCCATTGTAACCTTGTTTTTTTTTCTGTTTAGGTGTTAATGATGGCTTTCGTTTAGCTTTTCTGTATGTAAATCCCATTTCCTTTAGGTGGTTTCTTACAGTTCGGTCACAGACGTTGACTCCAGTTTCCTCCCATTCGTTCCTCATTTGTTTTGTTGTGCATTTTCGATTTTTGAGACATACTGCTTTAAGTTTTCTGTCTTGATGCTTTGATGTCTTCCTTGGTCTACCAGTATGTTTGCCTTTAACAACCTTCCCATGTTGTTTGTATTTGGTCCAGAGTTTAGACACAGCTGAATGTGAACAACCAACATCTTTTGCAACAATGCGTGATGATTTACCCTCTTTTAAGAGTTTGATAATCCTCTCCTTTGTTTCAATTGACATCTCTCGTGTTGGAGCCATGATTCATGTCAGTCCACTTGTTGCAACAGCTCTCCAAGGTGTGATCACTCCTTTTTAGATGCAGACTAATGAGCAGATCTGATTTGATGCAGGTGTTAGTTTTGGGGATGAAAATTTACAGGGTGATTCCATAATTTATTCCTCAGAATTGAGTGAGTCCATTTTTTTTCCCCCTCTGCTTGGTCTAAAAAAGTAACCGTTACTGACTGCCACAATTTTTTTTTCCTGATTTCTTATAGTGTTTCTTAAAGCCAGAAAGTTGCCATTTGAAATGACTTTAGTTTTGTGTCATGTCTGTGATCTGCTTTTTTTCTACAAAATTAAACTGAATGAACATCCTCCGAGGCCGGTGATTCCATAATTTTTGCCAGGGGTTGTATATAAAATAATTATTTTGTAGCGGATTAATCATTTTCTGTTGAACCTTGGATGCTGAAAACACATCTAATCACTTCTGGAATTAATGGATCACATGAGCTCCGCTGTGTGTGCGCACTGAGGCAGTGATTCATCACGCTTCAAACGAGCATTTAGGCAGAACGCCAGCTCACAAAAGAGTGATATTTCAGTCAATATTGGACGAACACAAAGTTAAAATTTGGATGACTACGTGAAAGTGGATGTGTGTTTAAAGCCATTGAAGATAATAACTCCAGTGGAGCAGCTAAGAGCAGAAGCTGTGCGGCAACACAGGTGGAGAGCGCACAAAAGACCGATTTTGAAGACATAACACAAAGTTAAAAGTTGTATCATGATGACTTGTAAGCTACGAAAGATATACACTCAACAAAAATATAAACGCAACACTTTTGGTTTTGCTCCCATTTTGTATGAGATGAACTCAAAGATCTAAAACTTTTTCCACATACACAATATCACCATTTACCTCAAATATTGTTCACAAATCAGTCTAAATCTGTGATAGTGAGCACTTCTCCTTTGCTGAGATAATCCATCCCACCTCACAGGTGTGCCATATCAAGATGCTGATTAGACACCATGATTAGTGCACAGGTGTGCCTTAGACTGCCCACAATAAAAGGCCACTCTGAAAGGTGCAGTTTTATCACACAGCACAATGCCACAGATGTCGCAAGATTTGAGGGAGCGTGCAATTGGCATGCTGACAGCAGGAATGTCAACCAGAGCTGTTGCTCGTGTATGAATGTTCATTTCTCTACCATAAGCCGTCTCCAAAGGCGTTTCAGAGAATTTGGCAGTACATCCAACCAGCCTCACAACCGCAGACCACATGTAACCACACCAGCCCAGGACCTCCACATCCAGCATGTTTACCTCCAAGATCGTTTGAGACCAGCCACTCGGACAGCTGCTGAAACAATCAGTTTGCATAACCAAAGAATTTCTGCACAAACTGTCAGAAACCATCTCAGGGAAGCTCATCTGCATGCTCGTCGTCCTCATCGGGGTCTCGACCTGACTCCAGTTCGTCGTCGTAACCGACTTGAGTGGGCAAATGCTCACATTCGTTGGCGTTTGGCACGTTGGAGAGGTGTTCTCTTCACGGATGAATCCCGGTTCACACTGTCCAGGGCAGATGGCAGACAGTGTGTGTGGTGTTGTGTGGGTGAGCGGTTTTCTGATGTCAGTGTTGTGGATCGAGTGGCCCATGGTGGCGGTGGGGTTATGGTATGGGCAGGCGTCTGTTATGGACGAAGAACACAGGTGCATTTTATTGATGGCATTTTGAATGCACAGAGATACCGTGACGAGATCCTGAGGCCCATTGTTGTGCCACACATCCAAGAACATCACCTCATGTTGCAGCAGGATAATGCACGGCCCCATGTTGCAAGGATCTGTACACAATTCTTGGAAGCTGAAAATGTCCCAGTTCTTGCATGGCCGGCATACTCACCGGACATGTCACCCATTGAGCATGTTTGGGATGCTCTGGACCGGCGTATACGACAGCGTGTACCAGTTCCTGCCAATATCCAGCAACTTCGCACAGCCATTGAAGAGGAGTGGACAAACATTCCACAGGCCACAATTGACAACCTGATCAACTCTATGCGAAGGAGATGTGTTGCACTGCATGAGGCAAATGGTGGTCACACCAGATACTGACTGGTATCCCCCCCCCAATAAAACAAAACTGCACCTTTCAGAGTGGCCTTTTATTGTGGACAGTCTAAGGCACACCTGTGCACTAATCATGGTGTCTAATCAGCATCTAGATATGGCACACCTGTGAGGTGGGATGGATTATCTCAGCAAAGGAGAAGTGCTCACTATCACAGATTTAGACTGGTTTGTGAACAATATTTGAGGGAAATGGTGATATTGTGTATGTGGAAAAAGTTTTAGATCTTTGAGTTCATCTCATACAAAATGGGAGCAAAACCAAAAGTGTTGCGTTTATATTTTTGTTGAGTGTATATATATATATATAAAATGATCCACAGGTGTATATAATTAAAGCGGCCACCTCATTCTGTATGCAGAATGGCACCGGTCGCAAAAGAGCGCTTTTGCAGAAGTAAACGGACGAACACAAAGTTAAAAGTGGAATCACATTGTAAAAATGATTGTTTTAAAGCCAGCAAGTCACGGATTTAAAGGAAGCCACTAGAAAGAGCACAGAGGCAGCTGTCCATGAAAGGACAACACCAGTGCGCGCACAAAAGAGCGATTTTGCAGAAATTAACGGACAAACATAAAGTTTTGTGTGTTTAAAGCCGCAGAAGAACAGCCAGAGAGCCGCGGAGCCAGCGAGGAGCACCGAGGCGGCTCTCCAGGAACCCGTGGTTCGGGTCTAGCTGGTGCATTACAGGTGGACAGCAGCCTGGCGCACAGCGCACAACTGCGGAGCTGTGCTGGAGTGTCTATTTTTGGACTGCGTTTAAAAAAGAAAAAAGGGACATCTTTAAATGCTGTTGTGAATCTGTGAATTGAAAACCCACACTTTGAAGGGACCAGGTGTGGGAGGGCTGGAGGTTTGGACCAAACTCATGCCTAAACGTGCACCAACATGGCGCTATCATGGCACTATGTGGCTTTGTGTGGCTGATGCGAGCCATTCAAGGCTATAATGACAGGTCGGTCGTGGCTCACTAGAGGCTGCTACGTGGCACATGCGGGGTACAGAGAGGCACATAGTGGCACCTTCATAGTGGATACGTGATAGATGAAAACGTGGGTCATTCTTCGAATAATCGTGACACACCCATGCGTGGCTATTTCTTCATCCTTCATTATTCGGTGGGACCCAGGCTTTATATATTTTCAAAGATGCCAACAGGGCTCAAAATACAAAGTTCGCTGTTCCTCACCTGTATCTATCGGACCCAAAATTTAGAACTAAATCTGTACTAGTTTTTATGGAGTTATTGAATTCTGTGAACTAACTGACTCATTGCCCGACTCAGTTAAGCCTGTGCTTGTCCTGCTCATCACAAGAAATTTCAATAGTTTATTACGTGAGGCCAAAATATGGCCATGGGGTATTGCGAAGACTTTGCGTCCATTCGTCCCTCTGTCTGTCTCTGTGCTCAGCATAAGTCCAGTCCTGTTACTGCCAGGGTCTTCAAATTAACTGGGTGCATTCCTGGGACATAGACCTTGAACAAGTTCAACGATGGCTACCCTTGACCTATTCTAAGGGGTCAAAAGGTCACATTCTTTCTACACATTCATTTATTACATGCTCATATGGCCAAGGGTACTTTAGCATTGTGTTTTTTATAATATAAAGACAGGCATACGTGTACTGTGCGCAGTATCAGTCTGATTTTTGAGCTGAATTCTGGGCCATGACTTTTCTCTCTCTCTCTCTGATAACTTTGGCTGTACATTTAATTTGATTTACTTTTAGAGTAATACCCTATTCCACAGAGTGCCATTCCTTCCAGTTTCATCCCAAATAGCAAATGGGTGTGCGTTTTGAAATGTCACAGTTACTCCTTGATTCATCATTTGTCAGTCTTCAACAAACTTGGTATACGCAGTAGTTATGGCCATAATTGTCACCAGTTTTGAAATCAGGGTGAAATTTTCAAGCGGTTAAAAATAAAAAAAAATTCAATCCCAATTAGACAAATCGGTGTCATTACGCACCCACTTCCAGGTGTTCGTAGTCTTCACTCATGTTCACACTTTTGTAACTGGGGTCATCCTAGTGAGTACAGCTTGATTCTTGTTTGAGTTTGCTCCATCAGGATAAAAATGAGAACGCAGCCGGGTGCAGCTTTATTTCCGTTTTTGAGCGGGTTGCCAGTTATGTGCTTTATAAGCCAGCCAGTTGCCAGGTCTTTACTTTATAAGGCAGCCAGATAGGAGGCGTGGTGGAGTAAGCTGTTTCATCCCATTTTTGCGCTTTTGCTGAATCGTGGGGGATTGCAATAAGGGGTGTCCTGGGGAATGGGGGTGTAACAATTTAACAAAAACATGGTTAAACTCTCATAGTGTATGCCCAGTTCAAGGCAGTAAAATCTGAAGTTGTACTCATGAATTACTTTTTGTACTTTGAACAGGTACTGTAAAGTGAAAGTAAAGAAAGAGCTCCTGAGTGACCTGCTGCCTGGTCCTGTCACTCTGGTGTTTGAAAGGTTGGAGATATTGAACACTGATCTGAACCCATTTACTTCAGTAAGTCTGGCAACATCAACTCTGGCCTCAAGTCACTCAAGTTGTTTTATTATTTTCTGGATTTTTTTTTTTTTTTAATTCTTCAGAAAATTCATACAAACAGCTTCTTCATCATATATTTAAGTCCTTTGTTTACGGCCCCTTCACACATAACACGATTGAAGCTGACTAGCAGACGAAGGAGGAATTGCATGCCATTCGTGAAAATCTGAGCCGCTTCCAACGCCTCGTATACCTGTCACTACAATTATTTGCACACACCAGTGGCTGAAAGATAGTGTGCCCTGTGAGAGCCCATTCGATCCCTCTCGAGGCAAGTGTCGGCCAAATTTCAGGTGACACACATGAACATCCAACACCGCTCGCTTGATACTTAGAAAGTGTGGGGCCGTTCGCACTGTCAGCACTAAAGCAGTGAGCAGACGATCACTTGGATGTGAAATTGTCTAAGTGCCCCCAGGGAGGCTCGTCTAACTGCCCCCAGGGAGGCTCCCCTGTCAGCTGATTGCAGCAGACTGACAGCTGGAAATGATGGACTCAGTGCACATGACATGTCACATTAAAAACACAGAGACCACCACCAGGACAGGTATATAAATAATTATGATAATATCTACATACACAATTACATGACAAATAACTAAAATCAATGGCCACATAACATAGACACAGAGTGACACGTTGGTGTGTGCATTGAACTGGCAGGGGGCGTGTCCACCAACAGCTGCAGCTGTTGAGATCTCAGGTTCTGGACATCCCAGCTAGGGAACACGTACCGTGTTTTGACGGACATGAACTTACAACTGTCCACTGACGCATGTGTGTTTGCTTGCTGTTCTAACGTGGATGTGCATAAAAACATACATCGCTGTTGTGGCGGGCTGCAGCGAGTGAGCACGCACAGGCTGTCCCAGGTGAAATGGGCCGTCAGATCATAACATGCAGCAGGGGATCTGAATGTCAGGTCACCCACGTGAGCTCTGTTCCACGTGACGCGATGTCTGTCTTGCGGTGCGCCGTCCACAGGACGCGTGTCAGGCTGGACACGCTGGGCCAGCAGATGTGGACATGATAGCGCACTGCTTTTTTCCCCTCCACAACAGCAGCAGTTACGGTGTGTTTTTTCACCCGTAATTAAAGACTTCCTCTTCGTCTACATCGTCTGATTTGTTTTTTATATATGTATATCTCCTTGTTGATTTCAGGCATTTTACGCACCTTTTATAGGAGAGCGATGTTAATCAGAGCTCTTGTAAATTGCAGGTTCGAATCCTGTGGGTTGCATGTATTTTTATTTTTTTTACCACAGCAGCTGTGTGATGTGGTTTCACATACTCCAGCTGCTCGAGCAGCAGGATCGTTCATGCCTGCCCGACCGTGTGTCCCTCCCGATGCTTGATGCTTTTGTGGTTCACTCATTTGGGCTGTTTCACCACAATTCGGCCTGATTCCTGCTTATTCATGCTACAACCCCAATTTCAGTGAAGTTGGGACATTGTGTAAAATGTAAATAAAAACAGAATGCAATGATTTGCAAATCCTCTTCAACCTATATTCAATTGAATACACCACAAAGATGACATATTTAATGTTCAAACTGGTAAACTTTATTGTTTTTGTGCAAATTTTGAAATGGATGCCTGCAACACATTTCAAAAAAGCTGGGACAGTGGTATGTTTACCACCGTGTTACATCACCTTTCCTTCTAACAACACTCAGTAAGCATTTGGAAACTGAGGACACTAATTGTTGAAGCTTTGTCGGTGGAATTCTTTCCCATTCTTGCTTGATGTACGACTTCAGTTGTTCAACAGTCCGAGGTCTCTGTTGTCGTATTTTTTGCTTCATAATGCACAACACATTTTCTGCAGGCAGACCAGTCTAGTACCTGCACTCTTTTACTACAAAGCCACGCTGTTGTAAGCAGGGATGTCCCTGAAAAGACGTTGCTTGGATGGCAGCATGTGTTGCTCCAAAACCTGGATGTACCTTTCAGCATTGATGGTGCTATCACAGATGTGTAAGTTGCCCATGCCATGGGCACTAACACACCCCCATACCATCACAGATGCTGACTTTTGAACTTTGCGCTCGTAACAATCTGGATGGTCTTTTTCCTCTTTTGTCCAGAGGACACAATGTCCCTGATTTCCAAAAACAATTTGAAATGTGGACTCATCAGATCACAGCACACTTTGCCACTTTGCGTCTGTCTGTTTTAAATGAGCTCAGGCCCAGAGAAGGCAGCAGCGTTTCTGGATGTTGTTGATGTATGGCTTTTGCTTTGCATGATAGAGTTTTAACTTGCACTTGTAGATGTAGCAACGGACTGTGTTAACTGACAGTGGTTTTCTGAAGTGTTCCTGAACCCATGCGGTAAGATCCTTTACACAATGATGTGGGTTTTTAATGCAGTGCCGCCTAAGGGATTGAAGGTCACGGGCATTCAATATTCGTTTTCCGTCTTGCCGCTTACGTGTAGAAAGTTCTCTGAATCTTCTGATTATATTATGGACTGTAGATGATGGAATCCCTAAATTCCTTGCAATTGAATGTTGAGAAACATTGTTCCTAAACTGTTGGACTATTTTTTGCATGCAGTTATTCACAATGTGGTGATCCTCGTCCCATCTTTGCTTGTGAACGGCTGAGCCTTTTGGGGATGCTCCTTCTATACCCAATCATGACACTCACCCGTTTCCAATTAACCTGTTCTCCTGTGGAATGTTCCAAACAGGTGTTCTTTGACCATTCATCAACTTTCCCAGTCTTTTGTTGCCCCATCCCAGCCTTTTTGAAACATGTTGCAGGCATCCTTTTCAAAATGAGCAAATAGTTGCACAAAAACAAAAAAGTCCATCAGTTTGAACATGAAATATTTTGTCTTTGTGGTGTATTCAACTGAATATAGGTTGAAGAGGATTTGCAAGTCATTGTATTCTGTTTTTATTTACATTTTACACAACGTCCCAACTTCACTGGAATTGGGGTTGTATGTGTGAAGGGGCCCTAAGAGTTGCTGAAGTGTGGTTGGACAGAACAATGACATTTTTAATCGATTGACAGTTTGGGCTAACTGCATCTTCAATGCCACCTGTCTCCAGTCATGTTTTTAACGACGGTCTCTTCTTAGAGTATGGTTCGTCAGGTGGGCTTTCCAATACGCCTTTCACGTTTCCTCTAGTAGCTTCCTTTGGAGAAAAGAAACAGACAAAACCAAAGCCTTTGCTGTGTGCACCTTCCAACATGATCTTAGCACTGGCTGTGGTGCCACATGGTGTAAACGTCTTTCTCAGAGGAGGTGATGGTCTAGTGGTTAAGGTGTTGGGCTTGAGTCCAGAAGATCATGTGTTCAAATCCCCGCCTGACTGGAAAATCACTAAGGGCCCTTGGGCAAGGCCTTTAATCCCCTATTCCTCCCGGTGTGTAGTGAGCGCCTTGTATGGGAGCACCCTGACATCGGAGTGAATGTGAGGCATAATTGTAAAGCGCTTTGAGCATCTGATGTAGATGGAAAAGCGCTATATAAATGCAGTCTATTTACCATTTACCATTTCTCAGGTATAATCGTCAGTTTTATCTTCCAGGTATTTTTATACAGTGCGTCTGGAAAGTATTCAAAGTGCTTCACTTTTGCCACATTTTATGTTACAGCCTTATTACAAAATGGATTAAATGCATTTGTTCCTCAAAATTCTACACACAGTACCCCCGTAATGAGTCAAAGTTGTTTTTACATCTTTGCAAATTAAATTAAAATAAAAACTAAGAAATGATGCGTACATAAGTATTCACAGCCTTTGCTGTGAAGCTCAAAATTGAGCTCAGGTGCATCCTGTTTCCACTGATCATCGTTGAGATGTTTCTACAGCTTAATTGGAGTCTACCTGGGGTAAATTCAGTTGATTGGACATGATTTGGAAAGACACACACCTATCTACATATAAGGTCCCACAGTTGACAGTGCATGTCAGAGACAAACCAACCATGAAGTCAAAGGAATTGTCTGTAGACCTCCGAGACAGGATTGTCTCAAGGCACAAATCTGGGGAACGGTACAGAAACATCTCTGCTGCTTTGAAGGTTCCAGTGGGTGCATTGGCCTCCATCATTTGTTAATGGAAGATGTTTGGATTCACCAGGACTCTAACCAGAGCTAGAAGCCCATCTAATCAGTCCAGAACGGCCTTAGTCAGGGAGGTGGCCAAGAACCCGATGGTCATTCTGTCAGAGCTCCAGCATTCCTCTGTGGAGAAAGGAGAACATGCCAGGAGGACAACCATCTTTGCAACAATCCACCAATCAGGCCTGTATGTTACAGTGGACAGACGGAAGCCACTCCTTAGTAAAAGGCACATGGCAGCCCACCTGGAGTTTGCCAAAGGGTACCTGGAGGACTCTCAGACAATGACAAACAAAATTCTCTGGTCTGATGTTTTTAGTGGCAGGAACTGGGAGACTAGTCAGGATTGAGGGAAAGATGAATGCGGCAATGTACAGAGGCATCTTGGATGAAAACCTGCCCCAAAGCGCTCTTGACTTCAGAATGGGGTGACAGTTCATCTTTCAGCAGGACAATGGCCCTAAGCACACAGGCAAGATATCAAAGGAGTGGCTTCAGGACAACTCCGTGAATGTCTTTGAATGGCCCAGCCAGAGCCCAGACCTGAATCCAATTGAACAACTCTGGCGATATCTAAAAATGGTTGTTCACCGACACCCCCCAGTTAACCTAATGGAGCTTTAGAGGTGCTGAAAAGACGAATGGGCAAAACTGCCCAAGAATGGTGCGCCAAGCTTGTGGCATCACATTCACATTTTTATTTTTAATAAATTTCCAAAAATTAAAAAAAAAATGTTTTCATGTTGTCATTATGGGGTGTTGTGAGTTGAATTTTGAGGGGAAAAAATGAATTTCAATCATTTTGGAATAAGGCTGTAACATAAAATGTGGAACAAGTGAAGCCCTGTGAATACTTAGTGGATGCACAGTGCATTAAAGGTGACTGTGATTGCAAGCTATGTAGTCCATCCATTTTCTATCCTGCTTTTTTCAGTTAAGTCATGAGGGGGTGGAACCTGTCAAAGCACTCATATGGTGAGAGGCAGGGTAGCAGGGCCAGCACGTAGACATTCACACACTCAGTCACACCCATCTTCACTTCAGAGTCACCAATTCACCTAAGGCTGCAAGTATGGTTTTTACCCCCCAAAAATTGCTGCAAGTGGTACCTCAGAGGTGTATACTGGCAGTGTGCATCATTACATACCTAAATTCAACTACATTCTCACCATAGGAAAGGTCTAATTTTCAAGATGGACATCAAATTTTTAAAATGCACATTACTCCTTCTGTAGTCAGCATTATAAGCAAGTATTTATTTTTTTTGTGTCTAACCCTGTGTTTTGCCGATCTAAGAATACAGTGAGCATATTTAAACTTTAATAAGTGATTAGAGAATTGTGAAATCTAAGATCGCAGTCCAGTATTGCCACAAAAATAAGAGAATGCAATCTTAGACAAGTAATTTTGATGCCTTATCCCAAATTTTGGGATATATGGATCCATTTTGCATATTTGAACTATCATGAAATGATTACAGTGATGGCTACTCTGCTGCATCCATGATGACCTCTGCAGCTATTATGGGTAGCGCATGGCGTTTAACAGTGAGATTGCAAATGAAATCCAACACAAAATGCATGTCTTGTCCCCAGGGACACAAATTTTGTTTTAGATTTTGAATCTTTTTTTTTTTTTTTTTTAACATATGTTTTTAATTGTGCAAATGTCATTCATGCAACATGATCATTTATTTTATTCTACCATCCTCCATCCAGACCTATGTTTAAAATAATGCTCCAGAATGGGGGGTACTGATACTGTAATATATTCTATTTTTTTTTTTCCCTCCCTGTAATGTATTGAGTCTATGTTGTAGTATCACTCTGCTTTGCTACTTTTTCAAAATCAACAAGACTGTATGTAGCAGAGCTTCGACATACTTCATTAAAGAAGCATAAAGGACAGCCTGGTTAAAAATGTTTTAACAGCAGTGCTGCTGTGCCTCTGTTCTACACTTTGGGAAAGTCTGTGTATAACCCTTAAATGATAAATACAGTAATACAATACTGATGGAGTCCATATTGTTGAAAAGACTGTGATATGAATTTTAGACTCAGTCGCCCGCCCTATAATATCGATTGAGCCCAACATGAATGCACATAGTCTGCAGGCGGCCAGCTGCTGAACTGCACTGATGCAACGCAAATTGTAAAACTGAAGTTTTACAATGTTTTTACAAATGTTTCACTCACACTGGTTCTTCTGGTTAAAGCATTTGTAATGGTTCTGAGTTGAAAAAGTTCTGTCGTAATGTGTTATTTCTTTATTTTTATGTAAGTTATAAAGAAAATGTCTGATCAGCTCCTGTTGATGTTTCTGTGTGTCCTTCAGCTTGTCGGTGTTCGTATTCCTGATCATGACTTCTTGAGGCGCCTTTGTCAGATGTGCGGGGAGCCTCTTGCACTCACCAGCGCCAACGTCAGCTCACACAGCAGCACGGTAGCCGTCCCTGTAAGTGAGCGCTGACACAGTGAGCACCTACAAAAATCATTCCCAGTGTTTTCTCAAAGACCGAATTTGTGATTTAGACTGTAGCATCAACAGTGGTTTAGGCCTGCAGCTGACAATTATTTCCTTTCTTGATTATCTTCTTATGTAAAACTTTAGTTTATGGTTTCTGCCGTCAGACTTCATAACAGGGTGACCACAGACTCTGCTGTGGAGATCTTAACACACGACTATGTCTGACATCTCATCCTCTGAAGGAGTTTAAGGAGCTCTGGCCCAAACTGGCTGTGGTGGTGGACGGTGGTGTTATTGAAGACCAGAGCCGCCTCGGGTCAACAGTGGTCAACTTGTCAGTACTTGGCAAATACCGCATCATCAGGCCTGGCTGGTAAGTTTACCATTTGGAAGGAAGAACTGCCAGACTGAATTACATGCAGCTGACAGGACACATTTTTCTCCTTTGCATGAAAGCATCAGCCTTCTGAAACAAGTCCAATACTGGTGCAGGTTGGTGTGTACAGTACACCAAATCCAGAAGATTCCTTCTTTATGTTCGTGATAAACCTGGATCATGCACTTTTTTTAGAATACTTCGGGAAGAAGCGCCAAGGTGGTGATGATGAGGATCTTGAGAACTACAGTGTTAAAATTCAGATTCGTCTGCAACACCTACTATGACTGCACATTTCTTCAAACTAGTAAACATTGCAAAGGCCAGGGGCCTCCTCGGGCCTCACCTAGAAGATGCGCATGACAATATTAATGCATACATTCTGATCTGTAAAAACAGACTAGATGGCAAAATGTTAACATATGTACACAAACTGACCCATACGTATTTATGTTTTGAAGAGGATTCAGATGTGAGTGGCAATATTCCATCACACTGTAGACAGTTCATAATTTGCATGCAGGCTACTTATTTTCTCCCATTGACAGTCCACATACTTAGATTGCAAAATTTCAGCCACTTCAAGCCTCACAGGCTTTCAACATTTTGACCCTTTCTGAGCAACAAATCCCCCAAATTTGTTAACAGACAGAACAAATGTTACAGAGATTAATTTGATGTACTTTTGGTAGAATTAACCTTTTGTCTACCAGATTTAAACCCAAACTGTTCAGAATATTGACATCCATTATGAGAAAACCCCACATTATGATGTTAATAATAATAATTATGTAATAATAATTTATTAATTTATATAGCGCCAAATCACGAGTAATCGCCTCAAGGCGCTTCACAAACATTTAAAAGCAGAATAAAATGAAATAAGATTAAAACGCAATTTAAAAAAAAAACATAAAAGGTAAAAGAAGTAAAATAAATAAATAAAACGAATAAAAAAAGACACACAATCATATAAAATACTAATGATAAAACAGGGAGAACAGATGTCTTCAACCTGGCTTTAAAAGTCTCCACAGAGTCCGACTGTCGTATTAGCGCAGGCAGATCACAGAGCTGGGACGCGGTGATAAAAACTCTGTAACCCGCTGACCTTTTCTTCACCCTCGGGACACACAATAGTCCCGCACTCTGTGAACGCAGAGCCCTTGCTGGCACATAGGACTCAACCAGGCCGGCCAGATAGGGGGGCGCCAGTCCGTCAACAATTTTATAGGCCAATAGTAACACCTTAAAATCCGATCTCAAGGAGACCGGAAGCCAGTGAAGGGATTCCAGAACAGGCGTAATATGATCAAACCTACTGCTTCGTGTCAGAAGTCTGGCAGCAGCATTTTGAACCAGTTGAAGACCCCTGATGCTGGACTGTGGTAAACCAGAAAACAAAGCATTACAATAGTCCAATCTAGAAGAGACAAACGCATGAATCAGAGTCTCAGCATCAGCCATAGACAGGATGGGACGAATCTTTGCTATATTTCTTAGATGAAAAAAAGCAGTCCTCGTAGTGTCCCTAATGTGGACGTCAAAGGACAACGTAGGATCAAAAATTACCCCAAGGTTCCTCACTTTGTCAGTATGATGTATAATGCATGAACCTAGGCTAAGCGCTAGCTGATCAAATTGATGCCGATGTCTTGCTGGACCAAGAACCATCATTTCAGTCTTATCAGAGTTCAAAAGTAGAAATTTGCTCGACATCCAACTTCTCACTGCTGCGAGACAGTCCTGTAAAGATTTTATGTGGACAGGATTTCCAGCAGCTATCGGCATATACAACTGAGTGTCATCAGCATAGCAATGAAAA
Source organism: Thalassophryne amazonica (assembly GCF_902500255.1). Taxonomy (NCBI): domain Eukaryota; kingdom Metazoa; phylum Chordata; class Actinopteri; order Batrachoidiformes; family Batrachoididae; genus Thalassophryne; species Thalassophryne amazonica. The sequence goes on along the minus strand of NC_047109.1, from coordinate 40,676,488 downwards.
GAAACCCCAAAACGCCACAAAATGTTCCCAAGGGGTGCCATATACAGGGGAAAAAACCAGGGGACCCAAAACGGATCCCTGCGGAACCCCGAACTTCATGCCCCTAAAGTCAGAGGTAGTGTCGTTGCACAGAACACAGTGGGAGCAACCAGACAGATAAGACGTCAGCCACGCAAGAGCAGTTCCAGTAATCCCAAAACAGTTTTCTAGCCTATCAAGTAGAATATGATGATCAGCTGTGTCAAACGCAGCACTGAGATCCAGCAACACCAATACTGTAGTAGTATCCAAGTCCATTGCTCGCAGAAGATCATTAACTACTTTAATAAGTGCTGTTTCTGTGGAGTGATGTCTTCTAAAAGCAGACTGCAGTGGCTCAAAAAGGTCATTCTCAGTAAGATAGTCCAGAAGCTGCAGTGAAACCACATTTTCCAGAATTTTAGAGCAGAATGATAAATTTGATATCGGCCTATAATTTTTCAATACACCAGGATCAAGATTAGATTTCTTGAGTAGTGGTTTAACCACTGCAGATTTAAAACAATTTGGAACAGATCCAGAGTTTAGAGAAAGGTTAACAATTTCCAGCACAGTCGGCCCAAGAATGGGCCAAAGATCCTTAAACAGTTTTGTTGGTATAGGATCAAATAAACAAGTTGTGCTTTTAGTAGACATCACGAGTTTCGTCAGCACACCTAGTAAGATAATATTAAATTCCGTGAATCTAGGTAGCACCTCAGTGGTCGTCCCCAGCTCAGTAGCTGGATGTCTACCACGTGGCAGACATCCAGCTGCTGAGCTGGGGACACAGAAAGCTGTCTACATTCTGTTGCCAAAGGGAATTTTCCAAGGAACCACATGGATATGACAGAAAACAACAAAACAAATACCATTTTCACTTCTGGGCTTCAAAGGAGGAAAGAGAAGTGACACAGGAAATAAATGAAAAAAGATGGGGGGGGGGGGGGGGGGGTTAAAAGTGAAGGTTGTCTGATCGATTATACTGAGGTAAGGTATGTGATTCTATATCCTTAACATAAATTTTCCTGTTGAATGCCACTAATTTGACTTGGCTTTTTGTCATTGGAAAAGGCATAGAGCATTACTTTTGGAAAGCTTAAATCAATGTAGGGCTCAGCAATAAACAAAAATAAGCCAAAGTTATTAAAAATATAGGCCAGTGGAATGGTATATTACTAATATATCAAGCTAATAATCCAGTCACTCGCCATTTTCAAATTACGCAGTATTTTAAATTGCACACAATACTCTTCCCAATTTATGCACTATGTCCATTTACATAACCACACTATACTCTTCCCCACTTTAAAAAAAAAAATGCCATCCCTTTTTAATTTTATAGGCTGCTGATGTAGAGATGTGATTGGGTGGTTGTAATCTTGATGCAGTGGCTTATGAAGTCCTGTTATTAGGTATGAGTTATGATTTCTCTTAGTGTTCCAGTATAGTGTTTCCAGTTTTTACATATTGCATCCCAAAATAAGAATTTATTTTTCTACCAATTCTAAAATCTCCCTCCATTTTTTTTTTTCCAAATGTATTTTGTAACCAGTGTACTACACGTTACTAGGGTTGGGTATTGAGAACCGGTTCTTTTTCAAGTATCATTAAATGATTCGATCCACCAATATCAATAGCCTTTTTGCTTAACAATTCCCTTATCAGTCCTTCAGAGCTGCCGTTGTTTTTGAGGGTGTTTGTCAGGAAAACGATCATTCCTCTACGTTGATTACATACCCTGTAGCGGCTCTGTAATCAACCGTTTCTGCAGCGCGACACCACTTTGAAGTGTGAACCAATGAAACAATGCTTCGATCCACTGGCCCATGGTTCTTTGATTCACTGCTCTTCAGAAATGGCAAGTGGGCTTCTTAAACCCTCTCAAAGCCATTAAAATGTGAATCGTGAGTCACTTTTGTGTGGATTAAAGTCACTAACTGGCACTCTTGTCTTGTTGCAGTTAAGAAACGAGAATCGTCCTCCGTTCCATTGGCACAGCTCCAAACGCTGCACAGCTCTCTGCCGAGACAGAATCCGGTTAGAATTAATAACCTCAAAATGAATTGCCACTTTGAATAAAATGGCACCTCTTACAAACATTGTAATACAGACAAGAAACTACAGTCGAGTAAAACGTTTTGGGGTTTTTTTCCCAAAATGAGATGTGCTGTGTTTTTTTATAAATTACATACATCCTGATGTACAGCACAGCTGCAAGATCTCAGCTCAGATGTATGGAAAGACATTAATGCCAATAATGTCTGAAAGGAAATGCTTTTGACAGTAACTACAGATTTATTTCTATTTATGTCCAGAGATCAAGGATCCACCATGTAGTTTATTATGTCCAAAATTTAAGGATCCAGTGACCAATTTCATATTTATTTACTTTAAGACTCAATAAAATGTTGTTCAATTTCAATTTAATCGGCTTATAAAGCGCCATATCACAACAAAAGTATCTCAAAGTGCCTCACATAGAACAGTTCAACATAAAAAATTTAAATAAATAAAAAAAACTTCAAATACATAATTAAAACCAGAAGTAAAAGAATAAAACAGATAAAAAATAAAAACTATTCATAAGAAAGAATAAAAATAGGCTTTAAGTCTTGACTTAAAAATGTCCACAGACTCTGACTGGCTCATTGTCGCGGGAAGACTGTTCCACAGAGCAGATGCACGATAAGAAAAAGCTCTTTGACCCTTTGACATAGAAAACCTTTAAAGCCTACTTTTAGTACACAAAAAATTCACAAGAGGGATTGATAAGGAATCGGATTGATAAGCGGAATCGATACCAATCCCTATACGTTACATTTGCTTTAAAAGAAAAAGTTGTTTTGTACTTCATTTCAGACCTTCAAAATGAAAAGGAAAGCATACATTAATAGGACAAATCAAAGGAAAGTTTGCAGAGTGCTAAAAGGAGGAAATTATCAGCTGAAGAAAAGGAAGAAGAACCAGCAAAACAAAGGGAAAGAATAAAAAAATGATGTAATTCAAAAACTGGTGAAGAAAAGGAACAGCTCCTGCAGGATAAAAGGAAAAGGGCATCCAAACTGAGGAAAGAAATAAAGTGAATCCAAGAAGTGCCAAAGAGCTGCTGACATCCTTTATGTGAAAGACAATGTAACAAACAATATTGCGTATATAACGAGGCTTTGACATATTAGTTATTTTTTTAATAGTTATAATCAATAGTGGCATTTAATGTCATAGAGTGATGGGTAGTCAACATGTAAGTATAAAATTATGCTATGTGCAAGTCAGTCATAACTCGTACATGTCACATTAGAGTTCTTAGATATTCTTGGCATAAATCATGCATTTAATACTTCATCACTGATGTCTTAAGCCGCAGCTACTGAAATATAAATATTAGTGGTGGACCTGACAGGATTATTGCCATTATTTGGACAAGGTGTCACACGCTGCCTGCTATACTATTGTGATGGAGGCCAGCAGGAGTCACTGTGCAATAGTAGCCAATGGGCCTCATTCCTTCACCAGTCAAAGGATAGTCTGGCCACTCAGACCAGAGTCCAGATTTTAGTCGACTGGACAGAGCATCTGCCTCCCATGCCGGAGATCGTAAGTTAACGTCCTGAGGGTAGCGAATGGGGGAGTCAAACACAATGCAGAGCAAGCCACTACACTGACAAGAAGCAAATCATTTCCCTCCTGCAGTTAAAAAATAAATAAATAAATAAAGGGTTCAACAGTGCAATTTTGTCACAGCAGTGCAAAAGATACTTAGACAAGGGTAACGATAAATACTTGCCTAGTAATTCAGTTATTTGGAAAGTTTCAAGATGGTCCTTGTAAGATTTTTATAATTTGGTAAAGGTTCTTATACAGTCAGCACCATGAGTGTTTGGTTGTCAGGAATGGTTGGGCTCTTCTTGTGTGACTTGGGACAGTTGCTGCATTTTTCTTTTTAAATAATTCCAATTCTGTGATCACACACAAGCACTTTGATTTCTGTTTGAGGATTTTTTTTTTTTTTTTTTTTTTTTTGTCTTCGTCTCAGTTGGTGTGAAATATGTTGCATGCTTTATGTGTATGTTTGAATATTCATGAGGTATTTTGCAATATGTGTGTGGGGGGGGGAGAGATATCCAAATGGACTGCATTTATATAGCGCTTTTCCATCTGAATCAGACACTCAAAGCGCTTTACAATTATGCCTCACATTCACCCCGATGTCAGGGTGCTGCCATACAAGGCACTCACAAGCAATAGGGGATTAAAGGCCTTGCCCAAGGGCCCTTAGTGATTTTCCAGTCAGGTGGGGACTTGAACCCATGATCTTCTGGACTCAAGCCCAACACCTTAGCCACTAGACCATCACCTCCCCTGAGATATCCAGCAGATCAATGTGCGTACAATTCAAAGCAGCATGTGTATTAACAGTTTTTTTTTTTTTATGTCAGATTTTTTTTTCCAATGCCATTATTGGCTTTTCTTCATACACAAGTTTTATGTGAACCCATTGTTGGATTAGTGCTTCTGAATGTCAGTGACGTGTGTAAGCGGATGCGTGTGTGACATCAACCAAATTCTCACACTCAAACAAGCATGCCACATTTTACTGAGAATGTCAGTTTATTGTTGTCCATATGTTGATGTAAGACATCCGTGTCTCAGGGAATAACCACAGTTGAGTTGCCTGTTGGGATCTGGCACAGTGTCTGTAAGTCTTCCTCAGACAAGACTGGGATTCCACAGAGATGAGTGTTAATGTTTGCTCTCTGCTAGTGTTTATACTTAAATGTTGTGTGACCTAAAACCTGACAAACCCACAGTTGATTCACATTTCTCATTTCAGCGCTCTTTCTGCTACAGTGGAGGTGTTGGAGCACAAGTACGGACTGACAAAAGGTCCACAGGAAGAATGACCTTTGACCTCATCGCATTTAATAACGCACACCGAGACACACATGTCATTTGACCTGAGGCTTCTTCTGAACAGAGAGGTCCTTCATTCTTCTGTGGGAATGCTGATCATGTTTACCTTGAACTGTGGTGGAGCTGCAGTCGTCCTGGATCTGATGGATGACGTGCCGACTCTTCCAAGCTCCAGTTCGTGGTGTCGGGATTTGGCTTGTGGAATGTCAGACTGTCTTGTTTCTCTTTTGCCATGTTTGTTTTAATTCTGTAAAATGTCATAGTATAATGTATCAGTGGCTCCCAACTTTTTTTTGGAGCTCCCCCCCAAAAACATTCTTTCCACAGTTACAAAAAAAAAGAAAATCCTGAAAAGTGATAGGTTTTCCTAATTTTTCTCTTTGGTTCATCCAAAGCAAATAATGTCTAGATGGTTTTGATTAAGTGTGTTATTATGACTTTATTTAATCAGTACCCTTTTTAATCTTGATAATCTCGCAGCAGACAAAACCTTGGACACCCCCTGTGATAGGTGGCACCCCGATAAGGGGGGGGGGGGTCGGACCACAGGTTGGAACCAGAGTACTGTATAATGGTTTTTGTTGTTTTTTTTTTGCATTAAAATGCAGGGTTTTGTTTACTTTTTTGTAGCTGTCAAAGTAACTTATTTGAATTTCTATTTTGGCATTTGTAGAGCTCATTGTTTCAAGCAGAGCCATCACTGATAAAGGGATGGGGGCTTTGCTAAATACGTAAGATTGTAATTAAGGACCTGTTTGAGGGTAGGAAACCCCCCCCCAGTAGTTATTTTATGAACATATGTAAATTGAACAATTTGAGACATAAGGGTGTCACATAATTGTTCAAAAGTGACTTAAAATAACTTTGTGTTTGAAACCTTATGGCATTAAACAGTCACCTTTTCATTAAGCTACGGTGCATCTGTAAAGTATTCACTGCGCTTCACTTTTTTCATGTTTTATTCAAAAATGGATGAGATTCATTTTTGTCCTCAAGATGCTACTCACAATACCCCATAATGACAATGTGAAAAAGGTTGGGGGTTTTTTTTGTTTGGTTTTTTGCCAATTTATTAAAAATAATTAAAAAAACACTAAGAAATCGCATGTACATAAGTATTCACAGCCTTTGCCATGAAACTCAGATTTGAGCTCAGGTGCATCCTCTTTCCACTGATCAGCATTGAGATGTTTCTATAGCTTAATTGGAATACACCTGAGGTAAATTCAGTTGATTGGACATGATTTGGAAAGGCACACACCTGTCGACATACAAGGTCTCACCGCTGACGGTGCATGTCAGAGTACAAACCAAGCATGAAGTCAAAGGAATTGTCTGTAGACCTCTGAGACAGGCTTGTTTTGAGGCACAAATCGGGACGAGTACAGATCCACCAGGACTCTTACAAGACCTGGCCACCCATCTAAACTGAGTGATCAGGGGAGAAGGACCTGAGTCAGGGAGGTTACCGAGAACCTGATGGCCACTTTGTTAGAGCTCCAGCATTTCTCTCTGGAGAGAGAACCGTCCAGAAAGAATGAAGTTTTATTTTGGTACACTGAAAAAAACATGCATTGGATGAACTCAATTCAATTACGGGCAGAATTTCCATCTAATAAATATATGTAGCCCCAACTCAAAGAGCATCCATGCAAGACAGTTTAATTTAGTTGGGACTATATATATTTATTAGATGGAAATCCTGCCCATAACTGAATTGAGTTCATCCAACGAGTCAGTTGTTTGAGTAATCACTCAAACAACTGACTCATTGGATTGGATTCCATCTAATAAATATATGTAGTCCCAACTCAAGTTACATTATCTTGCATGGATGTTTTATTTGAGCTGTGGCTGCAGTTCATCCATTGAGCCACTTTTTTTGAATGTACAAAGGAAAAAAAAAGATTTTTCAGTTAACCTAAATAACCAAAAGGGTGTAGGTAGAAGCAAAAGCTTATATACACCTACCCCTTTTACCTCAGTAAATTTTCCTTCTCACAACATAAGCAGAACAAGCAAAGCACAAACGTGAAGATAATCAATGAACTTAAATTTCTCATCATAACAAAATAATAGCGAACATTGCACAATCCAAAAAATAATAGTACAAATTCAACAAACCTAATTGTCCATACTGTAACCAGAAATTATATAGTTTTTATAACGTCTTTTAAAGTTGGCTAGAGTACAGCATAATTTAATACCCTCTGGACAGTTGTTCCAAATGTTCACTCCTTTAACAGACATAGTGACTTTTTACAGTAGTTCGTGTCCTTGGTTTATCAAATGTCAATATTCCTCTCAAATTATAAGTCCATTTTAAACAGATTTTGGACATGTTGAGGTAAAAGTTTTTTTTTTTGTTTTTTGTTTGCTTTGTACATGGTTTGTATTGTAATATAAATAAAATAAAATAAAACTAAGTCCATGAATTTCAGAATAGTTAAGCAAATAAATAATGGGTTGGCTCACGGTAAGACTTATTGCTGATAATTCTTATGGCTTTGTTTTGCAATGGCAATATTGAATTAGTATTTGTTTTAAATGTATTTCCCCACACCTCAATACAGTATGTCATATATGGAGCTATTAATTCATGATATAAAGCAATTAATACTGAGAGAGGAACTCTTGAGATTTGTACAGAATTGCAATGGATTTGATATGTGTGTTTTCCAACTTAACTGCAAGAAATTTTGTTTGAATTGCAGTTTCAATTTCAGCGGCATGTATTGGTAAGCTTCGACTTGAATTCCTGGGCTTATTTCTAAATATAATACACTTTGTTTTACCAAGATGAAGTGATTGATTGAATCAAACCATTGTTTGAATTTATGTAATTCCTTCTCCACTTCATCCAAAAGCTGACCCAAATGATCCCCACGACAGAACACAGTCGTATCACCGGCAAATAAAATACAAAAACCATCTTTGGTTTCTAAGTCTCTGAAATGAACCATCTCTGCAGCAATCCACAAATCAGGCCTGTATGTTAGTGTAGGCAGACAGAAGCCAGTCCTAAGTAAAAGGCACATGGCAGCTTACCTGGAGTTTTCCAAAAGGCACCTGAAGGACTCTCAGACCATGAGAAACAAAATTCTCTGGTCTGATGAGACAAAGATTGAACTCTGGCATGAATGCCAGGCGTGCCTGTGGATGAATGCAGCAATATACAGAGACATCCTGGATGAAAACATGCTCCAGAGCGCTCCTGACCTCAGAGTGGGGTGACAGTTCATCTTTCAGCCGGACAATGACCCTAAGCGCACAGCCAAGATATCAAAGGAGTGGCTTCAGGAGAACTCTGTGAATGTCCTTGAGTAGCCCAGCCAGAGCCCAGACCTGAATCCAACTGAACATCTCTGTAGAGATCTGAAAATGGCTGTGCACCGACGCTCCCAATCCAATCTGATGTTGCTTGAGAGGTGCTGCAAAGAGGAATGGGCAAAACTGCCCAAAGATAGGTGCACCAAGCTTGTGGCATCATATTCAAGAGGACCTGAGGCTGTAATTTCTGCCAAAGGCGCATCAACAAAGTATTGAGCAAATGGTGTGAATACTTATGTGCATGTGATTTCTTAGTTTATTTTTAGTAAATTTGCAAAAATTTTAACTTTTCACATTGTCATTATGGGGTATTATGTGTAGAATTTTGAGGAAAAAAATTTACTCCATTTTGGAATAAGGCTGTAAGATAAAATTTGGAAAAACTGAAGGGCTGTAAACACTTTCTGGATGCACTGCAATATCGATCACCAAGTGTCTTCAGAAGACGCATTAAAGGCTGTAGTTAAAAAAAACTACCTCGGACATTTAGATGAAGCATTCTTATTTGCATCCAGCAAGAAAGTTTCTGCAGACACACTGATGGAATTGTGGGAGTCTGAAGGTGGTAAAAATGAAAGCCTGGTATATGAAACTGTAAAAGGTAGATTAAAAATAGATTTTTGCACAAGATTGCTGCTTTAAATGGCCAATCTGGTAAATGTATTTTTGACTGGTTGGTTTAATTGTGGTCCAACCCTTTAACTCATCACCTCAAATAAACCTGAATTGTACAGCCTTAAAAGCCACATGAAGCCTTCATATTTTATTGATCACAGTTTACGGTTTCACGTCTGTTTGTTCATTCTTAGATTGCTCAAATGAACCTGAGTAGGTCCTATTTACAATGGATCCAGAAAGTATTCACACCACTTCACGTCTTCCACATTTTATCTTCCAGCCTTCTTCCAAAATGGAGTAAATTAAATTTTCCCGTAAAATTCTACTCACAACCCCATCATCAGTGATACATCAGTGACACATCATCAGTGATGTAACCTGGGGTCATTGGGTGTTTCGGGTCTATCAACATCAGACACCCTCGCCCAGGCGACCTAGCCAGGGGTGATCAGACCCCAGCTTGTGTCCCAGCAGCAGCAGTCCACGGATCTGCCCTCTTCATCCAAAGCCATCTTGTGGCTTTTTCTGCGGCTTCAGTTGGTCAGTTTCTCAAGGCAATTCTCTTAGCCTGGCCCGTGATCCCCAGCATCGTAAATGTTCTGCAGAGAGAACGCCCCGCAAAACCTCTGCAACCGACCTCCACTGGTTCGCAACATGCCCTCCAGCCTTGTCTCCGCCACTCTTCCACCAGCTCACGGTACTTTGCACGCTTCCTCTCGTTGGCCTCGTCCATCCGGTCTTCCCAGGGAACAGTCAGTTCCAACATGATCAGCTGCTTGATATATATATATATATTTATTTATTTTATTTTATTTATTTATTTATTTATTTATTTTCAGTTGTATGCAAAAGTTTGGGCACCCCTGATAATTTTCAGGATTTTCCTTTATAAATCATTGGTTGTCTGGATCAGAAATTTCAGTTAAATCATATAGAAGATGAACACACTGATATTTGAGAAGTTAAATGAAGTTTCTAGTATTTACAGAAAGTGTGCAATAATTATTTAAAATTGGGCAGGTGCATAAATTTGGGAACCCTTGTCATTTTATTAATTTGAATACATTTAACACTAATTATTGGAACACAGAATTGGTTTGGTAAGCTCATTTACCCTTGACCTCCTTACACCTGTGAATCCAATCATGAGAAAGGGTATTTAAGCTGGCCATTTGCAAATGTTTCCCCTCTTTGCATCTCTTGTAATGAGTGGCAACATGGGGGCCTCTAAACAACTCTCAAATGACCTGAAAACAAAGATTGTTCATCATCATGGTTTAGGGGAAGGATACAAAAAGCTGTCTCAGAGATTTCAGCTGTCAGTTTCAACTGTGAGGAACATAGTGAGGAAATGGAAGACCACAGGCACAGTACTAGTTAAGGCCCAAAGTGACAGGCCAAGAAAAATCTCAGATAAGCTGAAGTGAATGATGGTGAGAACAGTCATAGTCAACCCACATACCTGCTCCAAAGACCTACATGATCTTGCTGCAGATAGTGTCTCTGTGCATCGTTCAACTATACAGAGCACTTTGCACAAAGAGATGCTGTATGATGCTGTAATGCAGAGGAAGCCTTTTCTGCATACACGCCACAAACAGAGTCGCTTGAGGTATGCTAAAGCACATTTGGACAAGCCAGCTTCATTTTTTGGAATAAGGTGCTGTGGACTGATGAAACTAAAATTGAGTTATTTGGACATAACAAGGGGTGGCATGGCATGCATGGCTGAAAAAGAACACAGCATTCCAAGAAAAACACTTGCTACCTACAGTAAAATTTAGAGGTGGATCCATCTTGCTGTGTGGCTGTGTGGCCAGTGCAGGTACTGGGAATCTTGTTAAAGTTGAGGGTCACATGGATTCTAGTCAATATCAGCTGATTCTTGAGAACAATATTCATGAATCAGTGACAAAGTTGGAGTTGCACCAGGGCTGGATCTTTCAACAAGACAACGATCCTAAACACTGCTCAAAATCTACTAAGGCATTCATGCAGAGGAACAAGTACAACATTCTGAAATCGCCATCTCAGTACCCCAGACCTGAATATTATTGAAAATCTGTGGTGTGATTTTAAGCGGGCTGTCCATGCTCAGAAACCAACAAACCTGAGATGTTTTGAAAAGAGGAATGGTCCAAAATACCTTCAACCAGAATCCAGACTCTCATTGGAAGCTATAGGAAGTGTTTAGAGCAGGGGTGGCCAAGTTCGGTCCTCGAGAGCCACCTTCCTGACACTCTTAGTCATCTCCCTGCTCCAACACACCTGAATCCAATGAAAGACTCATTAGCAGACTTTTAATGAGCCTTTCATTGGATTCAGGTGTGTTGGAGCAGGGAGACAACTAAGAGTGTCAGGAAGGTGGCTCTCGAGGACCGAACTTGGCCACCCCTGGTAGAGGCTGTTATTTCTGCAAAAGGAGGATCTACTACAACCCCAATTCCAAAGAAGTTGGGACATTGTGTGAAATGTAAATAAAAAAACAGAATACAATGATTTGCAAATCCTCTTCAAACTATATTCAATTGAATACACCACAAAGACAAGATATTTAATGTTCAAACTGATAGACTTTTTGTTTTTGTGCAAATATTTGCTCATTTTGAATTGGATGCCTGCACCATGTTTCAAAAAAAAAAAAAAAAAAAAACTGGGACAGGGGCAACAAAAGACTGGGAAAGTTGATAAATGCTCAAAGAACATCTGTTTGGAACATTCCACAGGTGAATAGGTTAATTGGAAACACATGAGTGTCATGATTGGGTAATGGGTATAAAAGGAGCATCCCCAAAAGGCTCAGCCGTTCACAAGCAAAGATGATGTGAGGATCACCACTTTGTGAACAACTGTGTGAAAAAAATAGTCCAACAGTTTAAGAAAAATGTTGCTCAACTTTCAATTGCAAGGAATTTAGGGATTCCATCATCTATAGTCCATAATATAATCAGAAGATTCAGAGAATCTGAAGCACTTTCTACACGTAAACGGCAAGGCCAAAAACCAACATTGAATGCCCGTGACCTTCGATCCCTCAGACAGCACTGCATTAAAACCAACGTCATTGTGTAAAGGATCTTACCACGTGGGCTCAGGAACACTTCAGAAAACCAATGTCAATGAACACAGTTTGTCGCTGCATCTACAAGTGCAAGTTAAAACTCTACCATGCAAAGCGAAAGCCATACATCAACAACATGCAGAAACACCACTGCCTTCTCTGGGCCCGAGCTCATGTGAAATGGACAGACGCAAAGTGGTAAGGTGTGCTGTGGTCTGATGAGTCCACATTTCAAATTGTTTTTGGAAATCACGGATGCCGTGTTCTCTGGACAAAAGAGTAATAGTTCAAAAGCCAGCATCTGTGATGGTATGGGGGTGTGTTAGTGCCCATGGCATGGGCAACTTACACATCTATGATGGCACCATCAATGCTGAATGGTACATCCAGGTTTTGGAGCAACACATGCTGCCATCCAAGCAACGTCTTTTTCAGGGACATCTCTGCTTTTTTCAGCAAGACAATGCCAAGCGACATTCTGCACGTGTTACAACAGCGTGGCTTCGTAGTAAAAGAGTGCGGGTACTAGACTAGCCTGCCTGCAGTCCAGACCTGTTGCCCATTGAAACTGTGTGGCACATTATGAAGTATAAAATACGACAACGGAGACCCCGGACTGTTGAACAACCGAAGTTGTACATCAAGCAAGAATGGGAAAGAATTCCACCTACAAAGCTTCAACAATTAGTGTCCTCAGTTCCCAAACGCTTATTGAGTGTTGTTAGAAGGAAAAGTGATGTAACACAATGGTAAACATACCACTGTCCCAGCTTTTTTTGAAATGTGTTGCAGGCATCCATTTCAAAATGAGCAAATATTTGCACAAAAACAATTAAGTTTATCGGTTTGAACATTAAATATCTTGTCTTTGTGGTGTATTCAATTGAATAGCCATTAATTTCGTACCAGATCTGGAGAAAAATGCAGGTGTGGAACTTTAATAGTTGGCTTCTCGCACACATCTTTACAGCACACACTCCACATGCGCATTGTGCACTGTATCCACCCGTCTGTGTGCCTGTGGAGGTTGTGTGTCAGAAACCTGTGGTTCAGAAGCCTGTGGTGCTACAGTCTTAAACTGCCACGTTTTTGACAAGATAAAAGATTCTCTGGGCTGTAATGGAACACCTGGTCAGAAAGTGAAGCGTTACTGTGCTAAAGGCTTAAAAATAATTCATGCAGTCCTCATATTTCAGTAACCACCGAGTCCAGTGATCAGAACATGAGTAAAGTACTCACAGTCTCCTTTTATATTTGCTTCAATTCAACATTTTTCTTGAAAATGGCCAGAAATGCCTATTTTAAATAGCTCCTGTTCCTACCTCAGGACCCATGAAGGCTAGAGAACAGATTTGGGGCTTGAAGTTATCATGTTATATACCCTTTATCTACACAACCATGTGGGGTGCTGTCGGGTAGTATGACATTATGGAGCCACAATGGAAGTCTTGGAGCAAAGTAGGAATGAAGCGTAAAATCAAACCTTTGTCACCAGCCATCATGATATCTAAAATCATGCTAAAAATCAAATGCTGAAATTGATTATTTCCTCCATATACAGGTGCATCTCACAAAGTTTGAATATTGTGAAAAAGTACAATATTTCTCCCAGGTATTCCGGAAAGTGAAAATTTGGTACATTCTACACTCATACAAACTAAAATGTTTCAAACACTTTTTTATTTTAATTTTGATAACTAGGGCCTATAACTTCAACAAATGTGTATCTCAAAATATTAGATCAACCCCCAAAAAAGTATTTATAGCACAGTAATGTCAACCTTGTGAAAAATATGCTCATTAATACCCTCAGCACTCTGTTGGGGCTCTTTTGAATGAATTAACCTGGGAAAGTCCAGGTTGCTTTGATAGTGGTCTTTCAGCTCATCTGTACTGTTGGGTCTGGTGTCTTTCATCTTCCACTTGACAATCCTTATCAATCAGGTATTGTCCATGGGACCAATCAAGTACAGTAACAACATGGTCAGCAAAATGGTTTATTGTAGTTTTGCCACTATGGATAGGTGCCAAGTCCTGCTGGAAAAGGAAATCAGCGTCTCCTTAAAGCTTGTCAGCAGATGGAAGCATGAGGTGCTTTAAAATCCCCTGGTAGACGACTACGTTGACTTTGTACTTGATAACACACAGTGGACCAACACTAGCGGATGACATGGCACCAAATCATCACTGCCTCTGGAAACTTCACACTGAACTTCAAGCAACTTGGATTCTGCTGTTCATCCAGTTTCCAGGACCTTGATTTCTGAATGAAAGCTAAATTTTCTTTCATCTGAAAAAAAAAAAAAAAAAAAAACTTTGGACATCTGTCAACAGTCCAGTTCTTTTTCTCGTTAGCCCAGGTAAGATATTTCTGAAATTGTTTCTGATTCAGGAGTGGCTTGACACCCCGAATGTGATACTTGTAGCCCATTTCTGGACACCTCTGTGCATGCTGGCCCTTGATGCACTGACTCCAGCCTCAGTCCATTCCTTGTGAAGCTCCTCCAAGTTCTTAAATCAGCTTTGCTTGACAATCATGTCAAGGCTGCAGCCATCCCTGTTGCTTGTGCATGTTTTCCTATCACGTTTCCCTTCCAGTCAACTTTCCATGATTTGTTTGGTCTAACACTCTGTGAACAGCTGGTCCTTTCAGCAACAGACCCTCTGTGACTTACTCTCCTTGTCGAGAGTGTCAATGAATATCTATCCAATCAGCAGTCTCTCTCCATGGTTTTGGTTGTGTGGACTGAACCAGTTGAAGAGATTCACTGTATTTAGATTGCATAAACAGAGTTAATCAAACTTGAAAAGAAATATTTTAATATTTAGATGTTTTTTCAGCAGTCGGCCATAATTATTAAATTAACATAAAAAATGTTTGAAATATTTTCCTTTATATATAAGGAATCTAGAATATATATATAATTTTCACTTTCTGAAATAACTGACAAAAAATATAGAACTTTTTCATATTGTAACTTTTTAAATGAACCTGTATCATTTTTTTTTGACAACTGTACTGAAAATTAGCTTATTACGCTTGTCTATGTGCACATAATGTATTTTTTTCATAGATATGTTCAGTGGGAGTGATGACTGGACTATGGTAGCTGACTAGCTGTTGTGATTGGGCTCATTACTATGTTCCCAGGGTCCCATGTTCCCCAATTATTAATTCCTATCTTCCCACGATCCCATGCTCCTCACGACTAGATTCCTATCTTGTCAGTCCTATGTTCCCCCAGGTCTAGAGTCCTATCTTCTTCATTGGGTCATTACTATGATCCCAGGGTCCTATGCTCTCCAAATCCATATGGAGCATAACAGGAGCATGACAAAAGGTCCTATGTTCCCCATTTCTAGATTTCTGTGTTCTCATTGTGTTATGCTCCAAAGGTCCTATGTTTCCAGGGCCCGATGTTTCCCATCTCTATAGCACATAATGGGAAACTGAAAAAGATGTCCACTAGTTATGTATTCACATGGGCTATTGCAGGAAATCATCAAAGCAGTTTTCTGTTTCCCACCACTACTACATGGATCTCTAACAAACGGTTAGAGACAAAAGCACACATATATACCAGTGGTTTATAGATATTTTTATGATTATGAAAAAAAGGAGAAAACTGGAGGCCCAACTAAACAGACTGAAACATGGTACAAATCCTGGCCTTACTGTAGCATAGTTGCAAACTTGAAATGATGCGACATCTGGGGCATGTTTGTACATTTGATCATTGTTTGCACAGTTGTTCCTTTACTGCGTGTTATCGGTTACAATGTGGTATTTCATCATGGTACATTGTTCATGAAAATCTTACAATTCATAATTGTAGCCTGCTCCAGTTGAATGTAGTTAGTTATTTAATGAGTTAGTTTGGTAATCTGCAGAAACAGGTGAAGTAAGCACATAAACATTGATTATATTTATTTATGTCAGAAAATCAGAACAGGTGTTTGTGATGTATGTGTGGGCATGTTAAGGGAACAACAAAAAGCCCTGAAAACATAAAAAAACAACATGTTGTAATGTTTACTTGAATCCCTGTATCCCTATATTGTGCTAAAAGTAAAGAGGGGTAAACAACAAAAAATGTATGTGTTTTCTTTTTGTATCTGTCAAATTTTATCTTTTTCTTAATTCACCACAAAAGAAAATCAAATGTAGCCTCTTACCTCATGACTTCAGTCTAATTAAGCTCAGTTTCATATGTTTATTTACTGTTTAACCCTTTGTGTGTATCACTTTAGTATGAGTCACAGCAAGTTCATATTTTTAATGTAGTAGTGGCACTTAGTTGTCCCCTTTATTCTAAATAAATTAAAGGGGTGACATGTAGAACTACCAGTTTCATGTACTATACACATGCACAAAATTGTTGCCACCTCTATATTTTATTTACACATTTTAATATATGGTCAGAAATATATGCAAAAAAAGTGATTTTACTAATCAAAATATTTTTTAAAAATGTCCAAAGTTATTTGGAAACACAAACAAAACGAAATTATTTCATGAAGTGAAAAAAAAAAATCCTGACATAAAATAAAAATAAAGTGAATACTGGACAGTTATTGGCACCCTGTTGATGGACTTAGAGTAAATCATCATTTTTACAGCCAGTTTTCTTTAGATAAGTCAAGGGATGGATACATCTCAAATCAACTCAACCTTTGTTTCTAAAGCACGTTTAAAATGACAGCAGTTGACCAAAGTGCTGTACATAACTAAAAAATCGGCACCAAGTTAACACCCATTCGTAAATAAATGAATTAAAAATAACAATAAAATTACAACAGGCAATAAAACAAATAAAAGTCAAAGTAAAATTAAAAAGTAAAAGTAGTAGGAAATAATTTAATTTATTTTATTTACATAGCGCCAAATCACAACAAAGCTGCCTCGGGTGCAATGCATAAGTAAGGTCTAACCATACCAACCCCTAGAGCAAACAGACAGGGGACAGTGGTAAGGAAAAACTCCCTCTGATGATATTGAGGAAGAAACCTTAAGCAGACAGACTCAAAGGGGCGACCCTCTGCTTGGGCCATGCTACCAGCACACTAGACATACTAGACACAATACATGAACATTTCTATGCCACTCAGCATGTCTTGGATATCATTTCCAACAATGTTTAAGAAATACAAACAATACAGTACTGTATGGTAAATCTGTCTGGCGGAGGCAGTTCTCAAAAACTGAGTGACCATGCAAGAAGGAAATGAGTGAGGAAAGCCATCAAGACACCCAAGACAACTCTGAAGAAGTCATAGCCATCTGTGACTGTGACTATAGAACCTGCATACAGTGTAACTTTGGTCTGTTGTAATTTATTTATTTTTAATAAATTTGCAAAAATAAATAAATAAAGAAAACTTTTTTCACATTGTCATTATGGGGTATTGTGTGTAGAATTTTGAGGGAAAAATGAATTTCATCCATTTTGCATTAAGTCTGTAATATAACAAAATGTGAAAAAAGTGAACTGCTGTGAATACTTTCCGGGGGCGCCGACCGAACTGTCCCCCTAAAAATTGGTCCATCCTGCCTTCACTGCACATGCATCATTTCTGTGCATCAGCCGCAGTTCACTAATAATCACCCCGTTTCTATTTCAAACTGCATTCCAGTCATCATGTATCTCAGTGACAGATATCTGAAGCTTTTGTACAACAATCATTTCCACAAAAATTCAACATTATTTCATAATAAAAGACGGAGGAAGCGATCAGAGTGCAGCAGCCGTGGCGAGCTGCTGGTGCTGCATTCACTGCACCTCTGTCATATTCAAAGTGTCAGTAGCGACTCACCGATTATCGCCTCATTTCTGCTTAAAACTGACTTTAGAATGATTTAAGAGGTTTTTCTTTGACATATGATGGTTAATAATCACATTGTTCCCTTTGATCACTTTGGGCATAGAGTAGACTCAGACATGCTGCTGTGGTCCCAAGTGACGCGTGCACAGTGAAGGCAGGGTGGACCAGTTTTTAGGGGAGGACCGTTCGGTCTGCGACACCAGATCCACTGTATACAGCTTCATGGTGGAGTGGAAGAGAGGATTTTTTTTTTTTTAAATGATGTGAAATTTCAGCTAGTTTGCCTGAGTAAGCCTAGATTTGATCTGTTTTGTTGTATGAAAATCCCTTTCTGCTCCACTTCTCTATGAGGCTGCGAGTGGCGGTGCAACAAACAAACGTTACACTATATGCACGATTTCTCATTTTGTTTTGTTCTTGTTGCCAAAAACTTTGGATGTTTTTCAAAATATTTTGATTAAACAAAACTCCTTTCCTTGCATTTATTTATGACCATATATTAAAATGTGTACATAAAATATTGCGGTACCAAAAATTTCATCCACTTGTGTACACAACAGCAACTTAAATTGCCTCAAGGTTCTTTACAGCGTCCAGAGCCTCGCCCCCCACCCAGTAACCATTCAAAAAGAAAAAACATCATTACAGCAAAAAAATTGACTTTAACTTTTTGGTATGGTCCAAAGGCCACGTGTTCTTTGGTATAGAAAATATCACCTCTTCAGAGACCTTCAAAAACACTAAAAAATAAATAATAATCAGTACTTTAAGGCATCTGCACGCACAACACGGAAGTTGGGCGAAACAGGCCAAATAATGAGAGAATATAGAACATAACACTATGTAACACAGTTTTTGTTCCTGGCTTCTAAGTGTATTTCAACTGCTTATGTCTAAAGTCTATGGAAAAATGACTACATTCAGCACAAACTTTGATTTTATTTTCTTTAACATTTTAGAAAGTTCTAAAAGTTTCTTGAAATTTCTAGATAATTCTGGAAACTTCTAGAAAATTCTGGACAGTTCTAGCAGTTAAAGAATATTCTAGAATCGAGAATATTCTTGAAAACAGACAAATTTCAAATATCATTGTCCTGATCACAGAAGCAAAGTTTCTGTGGAATAACAGCTATTTTCTATTTATTTAAGGCATAACAGGTTAGGAAAACACACTGTGTACCCAGGAACAAAACAAAAATAAAATTTTTTACATAGTGTTCTAAGAACAATGAATGTACTGTTGAAATGTAAGACAATCATGTTACTGGTAATGATTTTTAATTGATGCTTGGTGCCCTGACGCTGGGACGGCATCTGTGTTGGAATTGAGGAAACAAATGGTTTTATTTTTGTCTGTTAAAGGATTTAATTCCTGTCACAAAGAGCAGAGAATACGTTCATGAAGGACGCCCATGGAAGTAAACAAGGAATTAATGTAATTACATTAATTAGATTAAATAAAATGAAATAAAAACAACACTCCCTCTCTCCCTCGTGCATGCAGTGACCGGTGGTCAAGCCAGTGAAGTTCATAGCTGCTGCGGGCCACCTGCCTGATGTACCTGCCTGATGTACCTGCCTGATGTACCTGCCTGATGTACCTGCCTGATGTACCTGCCTGGCCACCTGCGTGGATGACGCACGGATGTGAGGCATCCACACGCTGACATCATGAACACATCAGCCAGCCACACGGAGGTGAAAGCAGCCGGCCACATGGAGGGTCCACGTATCCAGCTTTGTGTGGCCGCTTAGTGCGCAGTATGCCAAAGGACACCATATCATGTGGACTATAACATATGTGTTGGATGTGACATTAGCATTGGCTGATCACAAAGATCACACGGACAATTTCAGATGGTTCAGCCTGGCTGTATGACATGGCTGGGGGTGATCCAAAGGTGATTTTGTTTGTTTTTTATTTTTCCCCATGTGGGCCCACATTTTCTAAGTGCCCCGTGACTGCTGCTGGAAATTCGTGGGTGGCACCTCGACTGTGGCCGAGTGTGGGTCGAATGGGCATTCGGGTGCCATTCGCTGTCATTTGGCCACTGGTGTGATGGCCGGCTCGATCGCCACATTCGGCAATCCCAAAAGAAATTTCAGGAACTTTATTGTGTGAAATCGTAATCATAGAAACCTCAGAACATTACATCTGGAAACACAGGACCCTGGAAACAGACCTGGAATCCTCAGACCCTGGAAGTGTTACAGTTGGAATTCTCAGACCCTGGAAACATTAGACCTGCAATCCTCAGACCCTGGGAACATTAGACCTGGAATCCTCAGACCCCGGGACCATTACACCTGGAATCCTCAGACCCCCAGGAACATTAGACCTGGAATCCTCAGACCCCCAGGAACATTAGACCTGGAATCCCCAGACCGTGGGAACATTATACCTAGAATCTTCAGACCCCGGGAACATTAGACCTGGAATCTTCAGACCCTGGGTACATTAGACCTGGAATCCTCAGACCCTGGGTACATTAGACCTGGAATCCTCAGACCCTGGGTACATTAGACCTGGAATCCTCAGACCCTGGGTACATCAGACCTGGAATCCTCAGACCCTGGGAACATTACACCTGGAATCCGTACACCCTGGGAACATTACCTGTGAACATTACCCTGGAAACATTAGACCTAGAATCCTCAGACCCCAGGAACATTAGACCTAGAATCCTCAGACACTGGGAACATTAGACCTGGAATCTTCAGACCCTGGATACATTAGACCTGGAACCCTCAGACCCTGGATACATTAGACCTGGAACCCTCAGACCCTGGGTACATTAGACCTGGAATCCTCAGACCCTGGGAACATTACATCTGGAATCCTCAGACCCTGAGAACATTACACCTGGAATCCTCAGACCCTGGGAACATTACACCTGGAATCCTCAGACCCTGGGAACATCAGACCTAGAATCCTCAGACCCAAGGAACATTAGACCTGGAATCCTCAGACCATGGGAACATTACACCTGTAATCCTTAGACCCTGGAAACATTACACCTGGAATCCTCAGACCTCGGGAACATTAGACCTGGAATCTTCAGACCCTGGGAAAATAATCCCTGGAATCCTTAGACCCTGGGCACATTAGACCTGGAATCCTTAGACCCTGGGCACATTAGACCTGGAATCCTCAGACCCCGGGAACATTAGACCTAGAATCCTCAGACCCCGGGAACATTAGACCTGGAATCTTCAGACCCTGGGAACATTAGACCTGGAATCTTCAGACCCTGGGAACATTAGACCTGGAATCCTCAGACCCTGGGAACGTTACACCTGGAATTCTCAGAGCCTGGAGACGTTACACCTGGAATCCTCAGACCCTGGGCACATTAGACCTGGAATCCTCAGACCCTAGGAACATTAGACCTGGACTCCTCAGACCCTGGGAACATTAAACCTGGAATCCTCAGACCCTGGGAACATTAAACCTGGAATACTCAGACCCTGGGAACATTACACCTGGAATCCTCGGACCCAAGGAACATTAGACCTGGAATCCTCAGACCCCGGGAACATTAGACCTGGAATACTCAGACCCTGGGAACATTACACCTGGAATCCTCGGACCCAAGGAACATTAGTCCTGGAATCCTCAGACCCAAGGAACATTACACCTGGAATCCTCAGACCCCTGGAACATTAGACCTGGAATCCTCAGACCCTGGGTACATTAGACCTGGAATCCTCAGACCCTGTGTACATTAGACCTGGAATCTTCAGACCCTGGGTACATTAGACCTGGAATCCTCAGACCCCGGGAACATTAGACCTGGAATCTTCAGACCCTGGGAACATTAGACCTGGAATCCTCAGACCCTGGGTACATTAGACCTGGAATTCACAGACCCTGGAAATGTTACACCTGGAATTCTCAGAGCCTGAAGATGTTACACCTGGAATCCTCAGACCCTGGGCACATTAGACATGGAATCCTCAGACCCTGGGAACATTAAACCTGGAATCCTCAGACCCTGGGAACATTACACCTGGAATACTCAGACCCTGGGAACATTACACCTGGAATCCTCGGACCCAAGGAACATTAGTCCTGGAATCCTCAGACCCCAGGAACATTACACCTGGAATCCTCAGACACTGGGAACATTAGACCTGGAATCCTCAGACCCCGGGAACATTAGACCTGGAATCCTCAGACCCTGGGTACATTAGACCTGGAATCCTCAGACCCTGTTTACATCAGACCTGGAATCTTCAGACCCTGGGTACATTAGACCTGGAATCCTCAGACCCTGGGAACATTAGACCTGGAAGCATACATGTTTGCAAACACTGTGAACAGTAACTGTGCATCTGCATGGACCATTTTCTGCATCCAATTCCTGTTTCAGCTCACACCAGCCACTGCTCCTTTTCTTTGTGGAACTGCTCCGCCCAGTGGCGGGTCAGCTCCAAGTAGTGATCAGGCCCGTGTGGCTGGTAGTCCAAGTACATGCGGGTTGCTGTTTTTTTGGGCATCGCCCTCTCTATCTGCGTCCCTTCATGCCATTCATTAAAAGATGTTATGGAGACAATCTCAGGTCGCACATTCAGCGCCGCCTGCAGAGCTGTTTCATAATACCGGCCGTTGACCCGGTTGCGTGTGTTGTGGTTGTTCCATGGCCTGATGGTGGTGTCAATGTAGCCTGGTCCTATGGTCGGGATGAAGAGCAGATTGTTACCGTCGCAAAAGGCCTTGACGGTCTTCCAGTTCTGTTGAGAGGAGCCGAAGGAGAAACCATTGGAGGCAAAGTAAGTGTACATGCCATCAAAGCCGCCTGCCAGGATGTCGTGCTTGTGGTGCTCCTCCACAATCAGAGCGATGAAAATGGCATCGTAAGCTGAGCCGCGCACACTGTGGGAGCCGGTGGGAGTCAAAAATTCAGACCAGGCCTCTGGAGGAGTCAAGTAGGAGTCATAGATGTAAAACAGAGGAAGACTTTTCCCTATGTTCGAAGTGAACTTGTAGAAGGCCCCGTGCTCACCATATCTGTACGCACCATAAGACAGAAAAGTTATAATGCAGTCAAGCAGTGTGGAAACATTTCACTGTAGTCCACAGAGGGGGCCTTGTCAACGTTTGACTTCATATCAATCAACCTCAATCATACTTCAATATTTTTCAAGTTGAAAATGTGTACCCTTTGTATTGTCTCCAGTCTGTCATATTTTTGAGTATTTCTGTAAACAGTTGTGAATTAAAAGTCTCATAATCATAAGAAACAAGCCAACATTATATTCTATCTTCTTCCCAGGTGCCAATGGCCATGAATTACTATGCTCCCCCCCCCCCCCCAAAAAAAATGTGGGAAAATATATGATAATGGCATGAGAAAGGGAAATTATACTTAATTAATACTTAATTAATACTTAATTCTTAATTATTAAATATACGAGGTCTGTTAGAAAAGTATCCAACCTTTTTATTTTTTTCAAAAACTTGATGGATTTGAATCACGTGTGCTTGCATGAGCCAACCTTGAACCTTCGTGCGCATGTGTGAGTTTTTTCACGCCTGTCGATTGCGTCATTTGCTTGCAAGCAGCCTTTGTGTGAGGATGGGTGGAGTCTCTCGTCGTTTTTTTTTTTTTTTGCAAGGAAAATGGCGAAACGACTACAGCAGCACGACTGCATCAAATTTTGCCAGAAACTCCTGTAATGTTCTGTGGTGCACTTCGGTGGTCTAAGTCTATAGCTAAAGGTGCTCTGACAGGACATCAGTGCGGCATGCAGAGGTGTTTTCCTGGATGCTGAGCAGTTTCCTCAACATCCTCCTCTCTGACACCTCCATGGACTCCAGCTCAACCCCCAGGACAGAGCCAGCTCTCCTGATGAGCTTGTTGAGTCTGTTTGTGTCAGCTGCCTTCAGCCTGTCGTCCCTGCACACTACAGTGTAGATGATGATGCTGAAGACCACCAAGTGGTAAAATATCTGCAACATATTTCTGCAGACATTGAAAGAGCCTTCTGAAGAAGTACAGTTGGCACTGACCTTTCTTATACACAGCATCTGTGTTTACAGTCCAGTCTAGTTTATCTACAGTAGCGTTCAGAATAATAGTAGTGCTATGTGACTAAAAAGATTAATCCAGGTTTTAAGTATATTTCTTATTGTTACATGGGAAACAAGGTACCAGTAGATTCAGTAGATTCTCACAAATCCAACAAGACCAAACATTCATGATATGCACACTCTTAAGGCTATGAAATTGGAACAAACAAGTGTGAATCAGGTGTCCCCTATTTAAGGATGAAGCCAGCACCTGTTGAACATGCTTTTCTCTTTGAAAGCCTGAGAAAAATGGGACGTTCAAGACATTGTTCAGAAGAACAGCATAGTTTGATTAAACCTGGATTAATCTTTTTAGTCACATAGCACTACTATTATTCTGAACACTACTGTATGTGGACACCCAGGTCCTTGTAGTAGTCAACAATGTCCACCTCAGTTCCATTGATGGTAACTGATTTTGTACAGGTCTTCCATCTTCCGAAGTCCACCACCAGCTCCTTCATCTTAGATATGTTGAGATGCAGGTGGTTGAGTCCACACCACTCCACAAACCTGTCCACCACACTCCTGTACTCAGCCTCTTGGTCACTGCTGATGCAGCCCACAGTGGCATTTATGTAGGGTTAGTGTTGGGCCTTCACTGCCCAAATTAAAGGCCTATTGACGGCACTATGACTGAAAACTGGCCCTGCACCCCAGGGCACTGGGTGACCCCCCCCCCCCCTTGCTGTTTGATGTCCTGTTTTCTGTTTCTACAACTTTGTAAAACTTTCTAAAATCCTTGTAATTGTTAGAATGACGTAAGCAGTGGGTCGCCCCTCTGTGTCTGGTCTGCTTGAGGTTTCTTCCTCAACATCATCCGAGGGAGATTTTCCTTACCACTGTCACCTGTGTGCTTGTTCTAGGGGTTGGTAACTTTAGACCTTACTCATGTGAAGTGCCTTGAGGCAGCTTTGTTGTGATTTGGCCTTATATAAAATGAAATAAATTGAAATTGAAGGATACAAATACTGTATCTTTAATTTTCATCAGCTGAACATCAGCTCCAAGGAGCATTCAAAATGGGACAGTAGAGTCATACAACTTATAACATATGGGGTCAACAAATGCAGCAGCCTTTGAATTGATACAAAGCCTGTGTTTTAATCATCAAAAATATACTGAAACTGAGCTGGAGAGACTTCACCTGCATTATTGTTGAGGAACTGTAGACACAAATCAGTAGGATAAGCCACACTACATTTGATAACAATCTAGATGTTGTACGCGCAAAAAAATAAATTAAAACGGCAATTGCCGCTGCTGTTGGTAGACCTGTTAACCTGTGTCCAAAAGAAAGACCAGTGGTTGTTCTGTGGTTCAGTCTGCACACAAAAAGTCTCATTAAATTTACAAAGTTCTTGAATTTGGAGGGGGGATAAATGGATACAACCCCTGAAATGTCTCCACAACCTAGAAATAGGTTTTTTTTTTTTAAAGGGGGGAGGAGTCACAGTTAAAGGTACATGACAGGTGCACCTTTTTTCAAACAACCCCATTAAGTCTGTGCTTCAGAAACTCATTCATAAATAATCACAATGGTTTTATATAATCTGAATGGCTTTCTAAAAGTGTTTCAGTTCTGCAGTTTTCTTTCATCTATGTTTAAAGCTTCAATGCGTTTCCATCCGAGCTGACTGAGCGTTGAAAAAGTCGTTCAGCTTACCTGTCAATGATGTACTTGATGTTGTCATGGACACTTTGGTCGTTGCGTCCTCTGTATGGTTGGATGTGAAATGCAACCTGAAAAGAAAGCGTGTACACCTTGTTGGGTTTCATTCATCAAATTACTGTCACTAAAAGAAAGATGCTGTCGTAAGCACTTAGAGGTAACCGTGGCAACAACTGACTGGAACTCAATAGTGCCTCTGGGGAGACTGTTGACTTATAAAAGGAGGAGAAGTATGTGGATATGATCCAAACTCAAAACTCTGAGAGGTCAGATGGATACAAGAGTGCAATATAATCCACATTTAAATTCTCCAAGTTACCCACCAACAGGAACGCATTGAATTTCAATGCACTTAGCTATTTATCTATATATTAGCAAGGGGCTGGAAATTTGACCTTGATCTTTGACTGATCCAATCAAAAGTCAAATGATACATATAATAAAACATCAAGGTGGTCTATCACAAGAGTGTACCCCTCCTCTCACAAATAATAACTAAATCATTTTTAGACCTGAATTTCAACAGTTTTTACAGGTTCACAATTTTCTGCTTTTTTTGTGGGTTACATTCTTCCCTTTCCAGGTCTTGAATCAATCAAATTACATCTAAAATTAAGTTTTACATGGTATTTTCCAACATTCATAAACTTACTTAACTCATGACACTAGATCAGAGGTAAACAACATTTTATTTTGAAGTGCAGTGACAGTAGTGACCAAGTGGAAACCTCCCGAGCTGGAAAACAGAGTGCCAAAACTTGTTGTTCCTCGAATGGCCACTGGAGACTGCCTGAAAAAAACAGAGTAACTCCCCATAGACCCCCATGTTAAAATCCCCAACTTTACAGCAGAATTAAACACATCAGCAGCCTGGTACAAAAAATGGTTTTAGTCTCCATAGTTATAGTTTCCCTGTTCATGACAACTGTGCAGGAAATTAATTTTTATGTACATAGTTTAAATGAAGTCATAAAATTATGCATAATTAGGGGAATTCACTCCCTCTAGTCTGCATTTGGCCACATGTTTGTGCCAACAGCATATCTTATGTCTTCTGTGGCACCTTGGGAAGAATCTTTTAGGATGTTTGATCCAACCCTGGCAGGCTTTCGGTGGAATATCTTCACACCCTGCTTTCATGGCATCCACTAAGGACAGCTGGTCATAAACGTTCCACCTCCATGCAGACAAAAACTCTGCTGTGGGGTTCAGGAAAGGTGAGTACGGAGGCGAGAAAAGGACAGACATACTGGGATGTGCAGCAAAAACTAGTCAGTGACTGCAGCAGAGTGGTGGAACGTTACATTATCCAACACAACAACAAATGTTGTGTTTCTTGCCCTTTGACCTCTCTCCCCTAGAAGTTACAGTAACAGTCTCTAGCAAAGACGTATCAAGTCCCCGGAGTCGGAGACAATGCGGTTGATTTATAAAGGACACAGCATGTGCACTGTGGCGTCTGTTTCAGTTTCTGGTGCTTTGTTTAACTGCGCTGCACACGCCAGCTGCCACACTCTGTTGTGTTGTGTTTTTGTGCTGTTACAACACTCTCTCTCTCTCTCTCACTCACACACACACACACACACACACACACACACACACACACACACACACACACACACACACACACACACACACACACACACACACACACACACACACACAGCCTGCAGGAAAGTGACCAGAGAGTCACATGGTCCAGACTGCAGCAGGGAGAGTCGCACACAGCAGCTTTTAGCGCCGACATCAGCTTAGTGTCAGCGATGCACCTTTTGGCCGCACGTTAAGGCTGCGGTGAACCATCACTGCTTTGTTCAGTGCTGGAGCTGTGTGTGTGTGTGTGTGTGTGTGTGTGTGTGTGTGTGTGTGTGTGTGTGTGTGTGTGTGTGTGTGTGTGTGTGTGTGTGTGCGTGTTCATAATGAATGTGCTGGACGAGGATCAGTTTGTCACAAAATAAAAGGCTCTCAGACAAAAATGATGGAGTTAATCTTCCTGTAAGAAACCCAGAACAACATGATGAAGTTGTTGTACTGTAATGTGCAGTTATTATATCAAGCAAAATAATATTGTTATCCATCCATTTTCTTCCGCTTTATCCGGAGTTGGGTCGTGGGGGCAGCAGCTCAAGCAAATTCAGGCTTGTATTGGCAGATGCTCAATCTTAGAAAAAAGGATGCACAGTAGAGTACAAGTTAAATGCTTACTGTGCCTAAAACTTTTTAAATAAAGAAAAATGGTAAATGTGCCAAGTTTATGAATAAATAGAAATATGTGAATTGAATTACATAATGTCTTTTAAGTGGTCTCCTGTAATTCATAAAAAAATTGAGTTGTATTCTTTTTGAGTATTAGGTACATGCACTAGGATTCAAACCGCATTCTGCAGCATGTGGTGCCCACTTTAGTCCCTTTGGTGCATACAGTTATTACCTCTACCAAGGAGGTGATGTTTTCACTGGTGTTTGTTTGTTTGTTTGTTTGTTTATGTTTTTGTTAGCAGGATAACTCAAAAAGCCATGAATGGATTTCAATTAAATTTGTTGAGGAGATAGATAATGTTCTGGGGATAAATCAGTCAGTTTTGGAGGTGATCTAAGTGCCCCGGAGGAAATGAGATCCAGAAGAATGGTTGGCACCAGGGACGTCGGACTGGGGGAGTAAAGGGTACTATGTACCCAGGGCCCAGAGCATGGGGGGCCCACAAAAAACTGGCATTAAATACATTTTTGTGTTGCATGTTATTAATGTCCATACAATTCATGTTGTAAAATAATATAATTAGAATGAATGTATAAATGTTACAAAACATAATTCTGCTCTAACAATAATATTGAAAGATGAGGGCCCTTCCCACCCCTGCACAGTTGTACAATGGTTTAGTCCAGGCACACAGGTGGCACTCTGCCACACACACACACACACACACACACACACACACACACACACACACACACACACACACACACACACACACACACACACACACACACACACACACACACACACACACACACACACACACACACACACACACACACATCATCACAGAAAGAGGAGGTGTTTAGTAGTGCTGAAACAACTAATCGATTTAATCGATTATTAAAATAGTTGTCAACTAACTTTGTCATCAGTTAGTTGTTAAATAACTTTGTTTTACCTCAAATGTTTCGTTTCTTCCATATAAAACCGTTTCTGCAGCGCAGCTTTGCTTTGAACCTTGAACTAATTGAAGCAGTGATTCGCAGATCAAAGCAGTGCTTCGATCTGGTTGTTGATTCAGTGTTTTATTTTGCTTAATCTTAATTTTTCCCCACTAAAACCCAAAGAGCATATGTCTGTGAGTAATATTTACCTTTTTATGTTAATCTGACCTGTTATGGTCTTCTGAAACAGTTGATAGATGTATTTTATAACTTATAAACGGGACCGATGCTAACACGTTAGCATGTCTATGGCGTTTTCAATGTTGAAGTTAGCATTAAGCTGTTGCAGCTGTCAGCAGATTTGTTTTCTGTATAATAATTCATGGCTCAGCATTTGTTGTCATAAAAGAGTCAAATGTATTACAAATTGTAATATTTTATTCATTTATTTTTATTTATGTAATATTTTATTCATTTATTTTTATTTATATATCAATAATAATAATAGCAACAACAACAATAATAGTAATAATAACTAAAAATGCCACAATACAGTTTTAGAGAAACAGACAAAAAGAATCTGATAAAACAAAACAGAAAAGATTAAACCAACTATCAATGAAAATAAATAAATAAATATAGAAATAACTGTTTCCTGTAAACACCTAGTGACTCTTACACCTCCACTTCATCCCTGTTTTATTTAAGTTTAATGACAATTTGTTTCGGTCAAACTACATCTAAGCTGTTTTTACACAAGAAAAAAAATAAAATGCAGTAAACTGCACATTTGTGTCTTTTTTCATGAAAATATCTTATTAAATATAACATATTACACTTTAGTCAGGCCAACATTTAACTCAAAACAATGTGAGATAGATGTTGATTAAATTTGGTGAACAGATGAATAATTTCATAGAAAATGAGAGATTCTGAATTTGATTTGGAACATATTTCGGATCCAGCATCCAGAAGACGTTTTAAGCAATATGTAACATTGGCAGAGGTATGAATTCTCTGAATGCTTGTATTTGCTGCATGTAAACATCTTTATAAGTCTGATTGTTTTTGTTCATATGCCATTTTTGCCTTTTGCTCATTCATGCAGTTTTAGCACAAAGCCTGTGCAATTTTTCGTAAATAAGGGCCTTGGTGCTTCAAACCCAGTAGCATGCTTCCTTTTTTTTATACCTCTGCCAGTGAAGTTGGGCAGAAGTTACCGTATGTTTTCACGTTTGTTTGTTTGTTTGTTTGTCTGATGTGAACAGCCTGTAACTCACAATTTTTCATATATCTTTATGATTTTTTTTTTACTTTTTAATTTTTTTTTACATATCCTAATAAGCAAGAACTGATTCATTTTTCAAGGTCATAGATCAAAGTCAGCAAAAATCTTGGAACATTGGAAAAATCCCTCTGTTTAACATTGAATGAATTTTCAAAAATTCATAACTCTGTCACAAAGATCAAATTTCTTTCATATTTGAATGTTTGATATAGGATGGCATCCTTTATTGACTGACAAATTTTGTGGCCATTTAAATTTAACATTGAAAACCCCATTTAATCAATCAGTCGATCAATGAAAGTTTATATAGCCCTTTCCACAGCCCAGAGTGTGGCCAAAGTGCTTCACAGACAGATAAAAACAGAGAATAACTTAAAACCATAAGACAATAAGCAAATTTAAAACAGACACATCAGTAAAAATATGCGTCCAAAAATATTTGCAGATAAGAAACAAATAAAATGTCAGCGCGTGGCTGGTTGTGCAAAAGTCATTCTAAAAAGGAAGGTTTTTAATGTATATTTCACATTATATCTTAATCAAATGTGCCCCAATCACTCTCAAATTTTAATGTGAGGTACAGACTGGCACAGGCTATCACCTGACAATGTTTGATCAGGATCTGATCTGGAATGTGGATGGTGTGCCTCAATCTCTCTCTCATTTATGACAATGAGGTGCAAACTGGCACTCTCAATGAATAGACTAAGTTTGATCAACATCTGATCTGTATTGTGGGTTTAGCAGATATTTGATTTTAACAATGAAGACCCCTTTTGATTTATACTTGTATTATATTTTAGCTTATGAAAAGCCACTTCTAACCTGACTTTTACCTTGAACATTTTTTTCCAAGGTAAAAATTTGTGTACAGTAATAGGAAACTAGTGTTGGCGGAGGTTTGCGCTCTACGAGTGCTGTGCTCTAGTTTTCAAAATGTATTCTGTCCGTCCTCACTCTCAGTCCATGTCTCTGGTGAAAGTGACTCTTTACATATGGCAAAGAAAAGCAGCAGAGGAACAACCTGAAGAAGTGATGCCAACAGAAAAAGTGTCTATTAAACATTCTAAGGCACAACCAGGGAATTCGTGATGTTGAATTATACATGATCAAAGTAAAACACATTTCTTTCTGCACAGTGGACACACGAGGGAAACAACGTGAAAGAAAAATGACTTTCGGAGATGAAGCCAAGGTCACCTAAACAAGACATCAGCCAGTGTGACATGCTTATGTCTTAGGATCCCCCAGTTAATGACAATCAGACCATTAATTTACTTAAAATGTGTCCGTGTCACTGATAAGATCCACAGGGCTCAGTAACATTTATCACTATCAAACTACCAAATTCACAATCAAAACATTTTGGATTCACATATTTGATCTCTGTATTTATTCAATGAGACATGATTATTTAACCTCAGCACTTATCTGATTTCAATGAAACACTGCTATACGACTGGCTTGTCATATATTCCTGTGGCGCGCCGCTCACAGGACACGCGTGTCCTGTCAGACAGAGGTGACATTCAGTTCGCCTGCTGTGTGTCCTCATGAACTGATGGTCCATTTCAGCTGGGACAGCCTGTCAATGTGTGCATTGTGCGCTCTCTCCAGCCCGTCACAAAAGCGATATACGAGGGCTGTCAATAAAGTAACGGTCCTTTTTATTTTTTTCAAAAACTATATGGATTTCATTCATATGTTTTATGTCAGACATGCTTGAACCCTCGTGCGCATGCGTGAGTTTTTCCACGCCTGTCGGTGACGTCATTCGCCTGTGAGCACTCCTTGTGGGAGGAGTCGTCCAGCCCCTCGTCGGAATTTCTTTGTCTGAGAAGTTGCTGAGAGACTGGCGCGTTGTTTGATCAAAATTTTTTCTAAACCTGTGAGACACATCGAAGTGGACACGGTTCGAAAAATTAAGCTGGTTTTCAGTGAAAATTTTAACGGCTGATGAGAGATTTTGAGGTGATTCTGTCGCTTTAAGGACTTCCCACGGTGTGAGACGTCGCTCAGCGCTCTCAGCCGCCGTCGTCAGCCTGTTCAAGCTGAAAAACTCCACATTTCAGGCTCTATTGATCCAGGACGTCGTGAGAGAACAGAGAAGTTTCAGAAGAAGTCGGTTTCAGCATTTTATCCGGATATTCCACTGTTAAAGGAGATTTTTTTAATGAAAGACGTGCGGACGGATCCGCGCGTCGGGACGCAGCCGACGCGGTGCGGCGGCACAGGAAAAACACCTCCGTGTTGATAGCCATTTGTAAAATCCAGGCGGCTTTTGATGGCTTTCAGTGGAGTGAGTATATGAGAAATTGTTTAACAGGCAGGACATGTTCCAACTTGTCCTTAAGGCTTTCAACAGAGGTGTTTTTCCTGTGGCGGAGCGTCCCGACGTGCGGACCCGTCCGCATGTCTTTCATTAAAAAAATCTCCTTTAACAGTGGAATATCCGGATAAAATGCTGAAACCGACTTCTTCTGAAACTTCTCTGTTCTCTCACGAGGTCCTGGATCAATAGAACCTGAAATGTGGAGGTTTTCAGCTTGAAACAGGCTGACGACGGCGGCTGAGAGCGCTGAGCGACGTCTCGCACCGTGGGAAGTCCTTAAAGCGACAGAATCACCTCAAAATCTCTCATCAGCCGTTAAAATTTTCACTGAAAACCAGCTTAATTTTTCGAACCGTGTCCACTTCGATGTGTCTCACAGGTTTAGAAAAAATTTTGATCAAACAAAGCGCCAGTCTCTCAGCAACTTGTCAGACAAAGGAATTCCGACGAGGGGCTGGACGACTCCTCCCACAAGGAGTGCTCACAGGCGAATGACATCACCGACAGGCGTGGAAAAACTCACGCATGCGCACGAGGGTTCAAGCATGTCTGACGTAAAAACATATGAATGAAATCCATATAGTTTTTGAAAAAAATAAAAAGGACCATTACTTTATTGACAGCCCTCGTATATATATATATATATATATATATATATATCAACAAAAATATAAATGCAACACTTTTGGTTTTGCTCCCATTTTGTATGAGATGAACTCAAAGATCTAAAACTTTTTCCACATACACAATATCACCATTTCCCTCAAATATTGTTCACAAACCAGTCTAAATCTGTGATAGCGAGCACTTCTCCTTTGCTGAGATAATCCATCCCACCTCACAGGTGTGCCATACCAAGATGCTGATTAGACACCATGATTAGTGCACAGGTGTGCCTTAGACTGCCCACAATAAAAGGACACTCTGAAAGGTGCAGTTTTATCACACAGCACGATGTCGCAAGATTTGAGGGAGCGTGCAATTGGCATGCTGACAGCAGGAATGTCAACCAGAGCTGTTGCTCGTGTATTGAATGTTCATTTCTCTACCATAAGCCGTCTGCAAAGGTGTTTCAGAGAATTTGGCAGTACATCCAACCAGCCTCACAACCGCAGACCACGTGTAACCACACCAGCCCAGGAACTCCACATCCAGAATGTTCACCTCCAAGATCGTCTGAGACCAGCCACTCGGACAGCTGCTGAAACAATCGGTTTGCATAACCAAAGAATTTCTGCACAAACTGTCAGAAATCGTCTCAGGGAAGCTCATCTGCATGCTTGTCATCCTCATCGGGGTCTCGACCTGACTCCAGTTCGTCGTCGTAACCGACTTGAGTGGGTAAATGCTCACATTCGCTGGCATTTGGCACGTTGGAGAGGTGTTCTCTTCATGGATGAATCCTGGTTCACACTGTTCAGGGCAGATGGCAGACAGCGTGTGTGGCGTCGTGTGGGTGAGCGGTTTTCTGATGTCAATGTTGTGGATCGAGTGGCCCATGGTGGCGGTGGGGTTATGGTATGGGCAGGCGTCTGTTATGGATGAAGAACACAGGTGCATTTTATTGATGGCATTTTGAATGCACAGAGATGCAGTGATGAGATCCTGAGGCCCATTGTTGTGCCAACATCCAAGAACATCACCTCATGTTGCAGCTTGATAATGCACGGCCCCATGTTGCAAGGATCTGTACACAATTCTTGGAAGCTGAAAATGTCCCAGTTCTTGCATGGCCGGCATACTCACCGGACATGTCACCCATTGAGCATGTTTGGGATGCTCTGGACCGGCGTATACGACAGCGTCTACCAGTTCCTGTCAATATCCAGCAACTCCGCACAGCCACTGAAGAGGAGTGGACCAACATTCCACAGGCCACAAATGACAACCTGATCAACTCTATGCGAAGGAGATGTGTTGCACTGCATGAGGCAAATGGTGGTCACACCAGATACTGACTGGTATCCCCCCCCCCCCCCCCCAATAAAACAAAACTGCACCTTTCAGAGTGGCCTTTTATTGTGGGCAGTCTAAGGCACACCTGTGCACTAATCATGGTGTCTAATCAGCATCTTGGTATGGCACACCTGTGAGGAGGAAGTTGGTTTCAGCGTTTTATCCGGATATTCCACTGTTAAAGGAGATTTTTTTAATGAAAGACGTTCGGACGGGTCCGCGCGTCGGGACGCAGCCGGCGCGGTGCGGCAGCACAGGAAAAACACCTCCGTGTTGATAACCATTTGTAAAATCCAGGCGGCTTTTGATGGCTTTCAGTGGAGTGAGTATATGATAAATTATTTAACAGCTGGACATGTTCCAACTTGTCCTTAAGGCTTCCAACGGAGGTGTTTTTCCTGTGGCGGAGCGTCGCGGCGGCTGCGAGCCGATGCTGCAATCCGCCCACACGTCTTTCATTAAAAAAATCTCCTTTAACAGTGGAATATCCGGATAAAATGCTGAAACCGACTTCTTCTGAAACTTCTCTGTTCTCTCACGACGTCCTGGATCAATAGAGCCTGAAATGTGGAGGTTTTCAGCTTGAAACAGGCTGACGACGGCTCCTGAGAGCGCTGCGCGACGTCTCGCACCGTGGGAAGTCCTTAAAGCGACAGTATCACGTCAAAATCTCTCATCAGCTGTTAAAATTTTCACCGAAAACCAGCTTAATTTTTCGAACCGTGTCCACTTCGATGTGTCTCACAGGTTTAGAAAAAAATTTTGATCAAACAAAGCGCCAGTCTCTCAGCAACTTCTCAGACAAAGGAATTCCAATGAGGGGCTGGACGACTCCTCCCACAAGGAGTGCTCACAGGCGAATGACGTCACCGACAGGCGTGGAAAAACTCATGTATGCGCACGAGGGTTCAAGCATGTCTGACGTAAAAACATATGAATGAAATCCATATAGTTTTTGAAAAAAATAAAAAGGACCTATACTTTATTGACAGACCTTGTATATATATTTCATTATTATTATTATTATTATTATTATTATTATTATTAGTGTGCCACTTTGTACTGTAGCTTTAGTTTTTGCTGCTACAATGATTAGGGTGGTGACAAGTTCCTATGTTGCTATGAGCCAACCAATGGAAGGCAGTGGATTAGCTCCTCCCTTTTGTTACTGTTCCATTATTTTGATACCCCAAGTGAAGGGTGCCAAAAAGTGGTACGATAGGGGGCTGATATTTTGGTACCCATCCCTAAAGCTCAATGTAGAAATGCGCAAAATTGCATTCCGTACCATGCCATACTGACCCGGACTGCTTGGTGGAAATGAGCCATAATTTCTACGTGCTCAGCGAATATCATACTGGATGAGAAGTGGGCTTGTCATGTCAGTGTTTAGGAACCATAAAAATGCTTTAACCTATTTGCCTGGACATTACCACTCACTAATAGGCCCAGGTGTTGGGAAAATGAGTTGGGTTAACCGGTGTGACCTTTGGTGAGCAGGACACAATGACAATATTTATTCGATACACAAGCTGAGTATATGGCCTTGAATACAGTTGCTCAACATTTTAAGTCTCTCAGCTGATTGTTTCAGGAAGAATTCTCTCTTCAGTCTCCTTGTATACAGAGAAAACTGGTACAAAACTAGTATCCACAAAAGGCTGCATCTTTGAGCATCAAAGGTGGGCAGATAATCTCCAGTTTGTCAACAAATGCATGAAAAAAAATTCCTGAAATGTTTAAAAAGAATGTTCCTCAAAGAACGATTGGAAGGGATTTACATATTTCTTCCTCCACAGTGCATAATATCATTAAATGATTATTCAAGAAATCTGAAGTAACTTCAGTGCATAAAAAGTAAGGGTGCAACTGAAAATCCATGATCTCCAATCCCTCAGATGGCACTGCCTCAAAAATCAGCATTCATCAATGGATGATATAACCACATGGACAAGGGATTACTTTAGGAATCCTTTGTCAAACACTGCAGTATAGTTAAAGTCACAAATGCCACGTAAAACTCTACTGTGCAAAAATGAAGAATCAGTATTGCAGATCTTTTTTTAAGAGAAAGACTGTGTGCTCTAGACCCAAGACGAAAAGAACCAATCCAGGAATAAGTCCAAAAGCCAGGGTCTCTCATGGTATGGGCTTGTATCCATGAACTTGGAAAAGGTAATTTACACTTCTATGATGCAATACTGATGCAGCAAAAGTACAATGAGATTTTACAGCAGCATGTGCTGCCTGTAAGAGGACATCTTTTCCAGAGACATACATGCATTTTTCAACAAGACAATACAAAACCACATTCTGCGCACATTACAAAAGCATGGCTACCAAAGAAGATGGGATGAACACTGGACTGGCCTACTTGCAGTTTTGTATATGTGGATAATTTTGACTTGAATTGACTGAAAAATACAATAATTATGTCTCCATACTGCTCCACACTTGAAGACATGTTTGCAGGAAGAAATTAAATCTGAAATGCTTTATTGCTTGGTACCCTCAATGCCAAAACTTCCTTTAAGTGTTTTGAGACAGAATGGCAACATTTCTAAATCCCCCCCACCCCCACCCACCCACTGCTGTCCCTACTTTTTCTGACTTGGATTTGCATAAGTGTACTCTTTCAATGAACAGTTACCAATATTTAGACATTAGAAAGGCAACATTGCAAAGTGTTAAATGCTTTAGTGTCCAAACTTTTTTGGACACTGTTTCAGGCCTGAAATGCAGGAATCAATGTATATTAACACACAGTCACACACACTCATCTTCAACCGCTTACTCCAATTAAGGGTCGGGGGGTTGAAGACTATCACAGCAGTCATAGGGCGTGAGGCGGGGTATATATTAACAAATTAAATAAAATTGTCGACACTAAACATGAAATATCTTGGGTTCATACTGTCTGCAATAAAATAGTGGTCAGAACAAATGTAAATATACAATCACTAGGTTTTAGTTGTTGCTTTTT
Organism: Thalassophryne amazonica; assembly: GCF_902500255.1. Taxonomy (NCBI): domain Eukaryota; kingdom Metazoa; phylum Chordata; class Actinopteri; order Batrachoidiformes; family Batrachoididae; genus Thalassophryne; species Thalassophryne amazonica. The sequence goes on along the minus strand of NC_047109.1, from coordinate 40,639,276 downwards.
AATTTGCATTTTCATGTTAAAGTCATTAATGTCACACATTGTAAAAACTCATCCATGCACTCAGTCTATGATTGCAGTTAATTGCATAGCACATAGTAAAGAGTGTGCTTTTCAGTTGCCATTGATTCTTTTCCTATTGTGTTTTCTTCCACTAATCTCTCATGTCCAGTTCCCCAAATCCAATTGCGTAACATAATTTTACTGAAAATATCCACTAACTCTTCAAAAGCCTGAGCTTCCTTAAGCCAGGTTCTGGCTTTCACAGATACGCATTCCAGAAGCTCCCACTCTGTAACCGTGAGCTTCCTCAGATAACAGCTGACCATAAACGCAAGAGGTGAGGGGTTTGATGACATAACGTTTTTATAATTATTGTATGGCCTTGCCTTACAATATGGAGCGCCTTGGGGCAACTGTTTGTTGTGATTTGGCGCTATATAAGAAAAAAGTTGATTGATTGATTGACTTGTGCCATGTGATGTTTCCAAAAACAACACTGCTACACCCACCCTGCATTAAGGCGTGAGCACAACTGTGGTACTTCAGGAAAACCTCCAGGTGATTTTACAGCATGTACACCATTGCTATGAGCCCCACGGAAATGCAAAAGATTACAAAAGGATGTCAAAGGACACAAGAGGAAATCATACATTTCTGAACATGTAGTCATAATTATAACTAAACCACAGCTGCTGAGAGAGTGTTCAACATGGACGCCCTCCTGGACCCTCTAAAGTTTTCCAAGATAAGGACAAGTGTTGTGTGGGCCGCTGAAGAGGAGGTACTGCTGGCCCACTACCAAAGGGCGCCCTGCCTGAAGTGCGGGCTTCAGGCACGAGAGGGCGCTGCCGCCTCACAAGAACAGCCGGGGTGACAGCTGTCACTCATCAACTATGACAGCTGTCACCAATCACCAGGTCATCAACCACACACACAAAAGCCGGACGACATCTCCACCTCGTCGCCGAGATATCGTCTACCTCTATGGTAAACTCTCAGCTGTTTGACTGTGCCGTTACGCACGTGATGTCTTTTCTGAGTGTTTGCAGGAGTTGCTGTAGCTGCTGTCAGCTGGGTGCTGCGTTTTGTGGTCCGTGTTGGAGTGACGTTCTTCACCCTCACGCCAAAACGATAAGTAGCTCTTAGGCTCTGCACAACTGTGTTCTGTGTTAAAGATGGAGGTGTTGTTTCCCACCTGGAAAGATGACTTGCTGACTGTTTACTGAGTGTATTAGTGTACTGTCACACACTCATCACATCTGTTCTTCTGCTTCCTGCCAGCAGTACCAGATCCGACAGTCGGAGACGGTGACCACTTGGGGACTCGGGACTTGGCGGCTCCAGTATCCTTCGGGTTCAGTGGCAGTGGAATTAGTGTGGGATCCGGTTCTACTCGAGACGGACATCTCCTATCCTCGAGCCTACCCACACATCACCTTGTATATTTTGATTGTGATCCAAATTCTGCGTTTGTCTGTATTCTCGTTGTGCACATTTCACAACAGTAAAGTGTTGTATTTTTGGCTCATCTATTGTCCGCTCATTTACGCCCCCTGTTGTGGGTCTGTGTCACTACACTTTCCCAACAGGATATCTTGGCCATTGTCATGGATCCCGAGGGACGTCAACCATCTGATGGACAGCCAATGGAAGAGCAGGGTGCACAGGCGTCTGCAGGAGGCGTGTTAGGTGAGTTGCAGCAAATCCTCACCGCCTTTACTGCTCGGTTCATCCTCAATCGCCGGATGGAGGCTCTCACTGTGCACGCTCAGGGTGCTGCTGCAGCTCCTCCTCCTGCTGACCTGGTGCCGAATATAGACATTCCACTGGTCATTCAACAACCCCCCCCCCCACCATCCCCTGAAGCATACATAAGTCCCCCAGAGCCATACGGGGGTTGTGTGGAGATCTGCGCGGACTTTTTAATGCAGTGTTCGCTCGTCTTTTCACAGTGTCCTGTGATGTACGCATCCGACGCCAGTAGGGTGGCTTATGTGATTAATTTGCTTCGAGGTGAGGCACGCGCCTGGGCTACGGCGCTCTGGGAGCAGAATTCACGGCTCCTTACCTCTTATACTGGGTTTGTGAGGGAGTTCAGAACAGTATTTCATCACCCAAACAGAGGCGAGACTGCTTCAACAGCGTTGCTGTCAATGAGACAGGGCGTCGGACTGCAGCTGAGTATGCGGTCGACTTCCGCATCGCGGCCGCCTTTGTAAACGGACTGTCATCAGTCCTGAAGGAGCATCTGGTGGCTAAGGATGAGCCGCGGGATTTAGATGGGCTTATTGATCTGGTCATACGATTAGACAATCAGTTAGAGGAACGCCGTCGGGAGCGAGACGAAGGGCGCGGTCGGGTACGCGCCATCCCTCTCCCTTCCAGATCCGAAAAGGTACCGCCCTCCCCACGCTCCACTGCCTCAGCACTCCGTTTGGCGACAGCTCCCCCTGCTGACGATGCTATGGACACGAGCAGGGCTAAAGTCAGAACCACTAACAGACAAAGGAGACTGGTCCGCGGGGAGTGCTTTATCTGAGGCTCAAAGGAGCATCAGCAGAGAGACTGCCCCAAACGGTTAAACATGAACGCCCGCTCTTAGAAACTGGGTTAAGGGTGGGCCAAGAAATTCATGTGGGACAAGCCCGTCATTCTGCACGACTCCCAGTTATGATCCTGAGTGGGGATCTAACCCTTCAGGCCCCTGCACTGGTGGACACGGGGTCAGAAGGAAATCTGCTGGACAGCAGATGGGCAAGGGAGGTAGGGCTCTCTCTGGTGGCGCTTCCTTCGCCATTGAAGGTACGGGCACTAGATGGCACCCTTCTCCCTTTAATCACACACAAGACACTACCTGTGACTCTGGTGGTGTCTGGGAATCATCGGGAGGAGATTGAGTTTTTTTGACTCCTTCTACCTCCCGCGTGATTTTGGGCTTCCCTTGGATGATCAAACACAATCCCCGGATTGATTGGCCGTCTGGGGTTGTGGCTCAGTGGAGCGAAACCTGTCACCAGGAATCCTCGATTCCGCCCGGTTTGACCGCTAACGAGGAGGTTAAAGTTCCCCCTAATCTTGCGGCGGTGCCTGAGGAGTACCACGATCTCGCTGACGTCTTCAGCAAAGATCTGGCACTCACTCTTCCCCCACACCGTCCGTACGATTGCACCATTGATTTGATCCCGGGCACTGAGTATCCGTCCAGCCGGCTGTACAACCTCTCACATCCGGAACGCGAATCAATGGAGACCTACATCCGGGACTCGTTAGCTGCCGGGCTGATCCGGAACTCCACCTCACCGATGGGTGCAGGTTTCTTTTTTGTGGGCAAGAAAGACGGCGGACTCCGTCCATGCATTGACTACAGGGGACTGAATGAGATTACAGTCCGCAACCGGTACCCTCTACCCCTGTTAGATTCGGTGTTCACGCCCCTGCATGGAGCCCAAATATTCACAAAACTCGATCTTAGGAATGCGTACCACCTGGTTCGGATCCGGAAGGGAGACGAGTGGAAGACGACATTTAACACCCCATTAGGTCACTTTGAGTACCTGGTCATGCCGTTCAGCCTCACCAACGCCCCCGTGACGTTTCAGGCTTTGGTAAATGACGTCTTGCGGGACTTCCTGCACCGATTCGTCTTCGTATACCTAGACGATATTCTCATTTTTTCCCCGGATCCTGCGACCCATGTCCAGCATGTACGTCAGGTCCTGCAGCGGTTGTTGGAGAACCGGCTGTTTGTGAAGGGCGAGAAGTGTGAGTTCCACCACGCTTCTTTGTCCTTCCTGGGGTTCATAATCTCCTCCAACTCCGTCGCCCCTGATCCGGCCAAGGTTGCAGCGGTGAGAGACTGGCCCCAACCGACAAGCCGTAGGAAGCTGCAACAGTTCCTCGGCTTTGCGAATTTCTACAGGAGGTTCATAAAGGGCTACAGTCAGGTAGTTAGTCCCCTGACAGCTCTGACCTCCTCCAAAGTACCATTTACCTGGTCGGATCGGTGCGAGGCCACGTTTAGGGAGTTGAAACGCCGGTTTTCGACTGCACCAGTTCTGGTGAAGCCCGATCCTAGCCGCCAGTTTGTGGTAGAAGTGGATGCCTCGAACTCAGGGATAGGAGCCGTGCTGTCCCAGAGCGGGGAGTCCGATCAGATTCTCCATCCTTGTGCCTATTTTTCACGCAGGTTGACCCCAGCTGAGCGGAACTATGACGTGGGCAATCGGGAACTCCTCGCAGTGAAGGAGGCTCTTGAGGAGTGGAGACATCTGTTAGAGGGAGCCGCAGTACCATTTACGGTTTTCATGGACCACCGGAACCTGGAGTATATCAGGACCGCCGAGCGGCTGAACCCCAGGCAAGCCCGCTGGTCATTGTTCTTCGGGCGTTTTGACTTCCGGATCACCTTCTGCCCCGGGACCAAGAACCAAAGATTGAATGCTCTGTCCCGGGTTCACGAAGTCGAAGTCAAAACCGAGCTGTCGAATCCGCCGGAATCCATCCTACCTGAGTCCACTATCGTGGCCACCCTCACCTGGGACGTTGAGACGACCGTCCGGGAGGCCCTGGCATGGAACCCGGACCCAGGTAATGGACCGAAGAACCGCCTCTATGTCCCACCAGAGGCCAGAGCTGCCGTCCTGGACTTGTGTCACGGTTCCAAACTCTCCTGCCATCCAGGGGTGCGAAGGACCGTGGCAGTGGTCCGGCAGCGCTTCTGGTGGGCGTCCATGGAAGCCAACATCCGGGACTATGTCCAGGCCTGCACCACTTGCGCCAGGGGTAAAGCTGACCACCAACGGGCACAAGGACTCCTCCAACCGTTACCTGTGCCCCATCGCCCCTGGTCCCACATCGGCCTGGACTTCCTCACGGACCTCCTGCCGTCCCGGGACATGACTACCATCCTCATGATAGTGGACCGATTCTCCAAGGCGGCCCACTTCGTGGCCCTCCCGAAGCTCCCTATGGCCAAGGAGACAGCAGACCTCCTGGTCCACCACGTCGTGCGTCTGCATGGGATACCCGTGGACATCATCTCGGATTGAGGTCCCCAGTTCTCCTCTCAAGTCTGGAGGAGTTTCTGCAGGGAACTGGGGGCCACCGTGAGCCTTTCGTCCGGGTATCACCCGCAGACCAACGGACAGGCAGAACGGGCCAACCAAGAACTGGAGCAAGCCCTGCACTGTGTGACGTCCGCGCACCCGATGGCCTGGAGTGAACATCTGGCCTGGATCGAGTACGCGCATAACAGCCAGGTGTCCTCTGCCACCGGCCTCTCCCCATTTGAGGTGTGTCTGGGGTACCAGCCCCCATTGTTTCCTGTGGTGGAGGGAGAGGTCGGTGTGCCCTCGGTCCAGGCCCACCTGCGGAGGTGTCGTCGGGTGTGGCGCACCGCCCGTTCTGCCTTGTTGAAAGCCCGGATGAGGGCCAAAGCCCATGCAGATCGCCGGCGTTCCCCGGCCCCTGCATACCAGCCCGGGCAGGAGGTATGGCTTTCCACGAAATACGTTCCTCCACAAGTGGACTCCCCAAAACTCAAAGACAGATACATTGGACCATTTAAGATCCTCAAGGTCATCAGTCCTGCCGCAGTGAAGCTCCAGCTCCCAGCTTCACTGCGGATCCACCCGGCTTTCCATGTCTCCAGGTTGAAACCCTATCACACCTCACCCCTCTGTGCTCCCGGACCGGCACCGCCTCCTGCCCGGATCATCGACGGAGAGCCAGCTTGGACTGTGCGTCGGCTCCTGGACGTCCGCCGGAAGGGCCAGGGTTTCCAGTACTTGGTGGACTGGGAGGGTTATGGACCCGAAGAACGCTCCTGGGTGAAGAGGAGCCTCATCCTGGATCCGGCCCTCCTGGCCGATTTCTACCATCGCCATCCCGACAAGCCGGGTCGGGCGCCCGTTGAGGGGGGGGTCCTGTTGTGTGGGCCGCTGAAGAGGAGGTACTGCTGGCCCACTACCAAAGGGCCCCCTGCCTGAAGTGCGGGCTTCAGGCACGAGAGGGCGCTGCCACCTCACAAGAACAGCCAGGGTGACAGCTGTCACTCATCAACTATGACAGCTGTCACCAATCACCAGGTCATCAACCACACACACAAAAGCCGGACGACATCTCCACCTCGTCGCCGAGATATTCTCAGCCGTTTGACTGTGCCGTTACGCACGTGATCTCTTTTCTGAGTGTTTGCAGGAGTTGCTGTAGCTGCTGTCAGTTGGGTGCTGCGTTTTGTGGTCCGTGTTGGAGTGACGTTCTTCACCCTCACTCCAAAACGATAAGTAGCTCTTAGGCTCTGCACAACTGTGTTCTGTGTTAAAGGTGGAGGTGTTGTTTCCCACCTGGAAAGACGACTTGCTGACTGTTTACTGAGTGTATTAGTGTACTGTCACACACTCATCACATCTGTTCTTCTGCTTCCTGCCAGCAGTACCAGATCCGACAGTCGGAGACGGTGACCACCTGGGGACTCGGGACTTGGCGGCTCCAGTATCCTTCGGGTTCAGTGGCAGTGGAATTCATGTGGGATCCGGTTCTACTCGAGACGGACGTCTCCTATCCTCAAGCCTACCCACACATCACCTTGTATATTTTGATTGTGATCCAAATTCTGCGTTTGTCTGTATTCTCATTGTGCACATTTCACAACAGTAAAGTGTTGTATTTTTGGCTCATCTATTGTCCGCTCATTTACGCCCCCTGTTGTGGGTCCGTGTCACTACACTTTCCCAACAGACAAGGTTTTAAATCGTGAGTGTGTGGGATGCATGAAGGAAGAGGATCCCAACTAAAAGAAGAAGGATCCAACAGGAAGAGAGAAGAGTGTCAGTGGTAATTTAATACCGAAAAGAGCAACACATATGGACACTTTCCTGTTACAATTTGGAGCCAGCAACAAAGTCAAGTTGAGCCCCAGAAGTAGGCAGGTGTAAAGATAGAAAAACCAAGGTGCTTTAATAATCCAAGGTGACACCAAAATATAACATGGAGAGAGGATGTGAACATACAGTGAGGGAACCAGGAGACAAAAACTAAAATTGGGAACACTGCAAAGTATGAAGACAGAAAATTACTTACAACCCAAGAAACAAAGAGGAGACAACAAACACTCATAATAAAGGCAACTGACCAGAAAACAAGGTGTGGCTTATAAAGACTGCACTAAAGGGCAACAGGTGTGCAAGAAGGTGGAACTAAGAGATGCACGTGAACGAAGAGAACACCCAAGAGATACATAATTATACAGACAATAACCAGAGATAGAATAATAACACTGCCAACAAAGTGTGAGTCGGAAAATAACCAAAACCGTGGATGAAGAAAAATATACATACGGAAATAACACAACCTCTGAGGGAAACAAATATGAAAACGAAGAATGAAACATCAAAGATATCAAACATACATGACAATCAAAACCAAAACCCAGAAAACAACAGACCAAAGACGATGTACACACGAAGCAGGTGGATGATGCCGAGGCACAGACCGGGGACAGACACATTCGCAAACACAGATGATCAACAAACTACACATCTGCGCCATAGTGTAGCACACAACAACCACACAACACACACCAGAGGCAGGGAGAAGTGGCGCACATGACCGAACACACACAGATGACTCAAAGATGAATCGAGGATGTATATATACACACACACACACACACACACACACACACATACTCCAGATAAAGAAACGACAGAACACACACAGATGACAGCCAGGAGACAGACACGCCTACACACACCCACACATACCAGATATAGACATGAATCGGGGGGCGTGCGCACACACACACACACACACACACCAGACTCACACATGAACTGGGGCGTGCCCATATACACACATAAGCACACAACTGACAGAAAAAGGGGAAGTATGTAACTCACAGACCTAAGACTCGGACATGAAGCAAGGGAACACACACATATACCATGACAGAATGCCACACAGGACACAGACATGACCTATACATGCAAACATGACACAGAGACAAATAAATACACAACAAATGGACAGTCCCACAAAACTTTACAGCATTCATTTAACATGGAGATTTTGCTGTGCACCTTTCAGTTGAGAAGAGCAAATAAATTACACTATAATTTAAGAAACATATGTCTATCTGTTCCCCTAATCCTCCCAGACCCTTTTGCAGATTTCCACCAAACACGACATACTGATCACCATCAACCCCAGAATTTGATATTTTGACAAAGGTCTGGATCATTGGGATCAAAGTTCAAAGGTTTTGATTGGCACAGATATCTAGGTGGGTGCTGCAACTGCAGAGACAAGTTTCTATATTTACCAAAGGTCAACCATTGGGGTCAACTTTCAAAATTTAACTTTTTCACTCCAATTTGCACCAAACATGGCACACATATAGAGGTAGGTTCTGGAAGTACCCAGGTGAGGCTAAATTTGCCAAAAGTCATTCACTAGGGTCAAAGGTCATGTCTGCCTCTGTTTGTTGGTCTACTCCTCCAAGGTCCTTTTGCTGATTTCTACCAAACTTGGTTTGTCAATGACCCCGAAATTAACCTTAAAAAAATTAATTTTGGCAAAGGTCAAGGAATTAGATTTTCAGCCCTATTTGGACCAAATGTTCCACACACTTTCATGAATTCTACAGCTAAAGGTCAATTATTTGGATGAAGGTCAAGCTCAGTGGTGTCAAATGTCAGTTTTACACATCCTGTTCTGTCTTCATGCACATGGATGCTATCACTTCATTATTTGAAGTTTTACTTTAGAAAAATTGCACAAGTTTCAAATTATCAGTGGGAGAGGAGAACAATATTTCCTATGTGAGCATGAAAAGATAAACATCTTGTTCAGGGAACGTGCCGGAGTTCACCCAAACAAGAATTTATCCTTTGAGTTTGATTCTAAAACTGTTTCATTTCAGTGTTATCTCAGAGTATTGTGCCTGCTCGGTCCCTGGACACCACAAAACGTATCCTTCCATTGAGTGTGCGATCCATTTCTCTGACAGCGTCTGCTACAAAACTCATCCTTCCTGAGAAAAGAGATGGAGTTTATTTGCCTGCAGGCGAACGGCAAAAGAAAGAAATGTAATAGAAAATCTATCAGGACTGACCTGACAAACCATCAAATCCAACCCGCTTGTGGAAAGGATGTGGCAGATAAATAAACAGTAAATAAAATAAAATAAAAATAAAATAAATAAATAAAAATAATAAGTAAATAAAATAAACGCTGCACGTGGTTGCTTTTAAATGTAAACGCATTTTTTTTTTTTTTGGAGACTTCCACTCGCGTGTGCATCACTGCTCTCCAGCTGGCTCAGTCCCACACTTGTTCTTCCCAGGTCTTCCAGTTGTTGGAGCAGTTCTTGAGGTTGTGCTCCAGGAGGTTCTTCCCCAAATTTGAAACCAGAGCAAACCAGAGCAGGTGTGATGTGAGCTGGACAATGCACTTACATTTCAGTTTGATTTCATTGTGGTCACCGGTGACACATTAATACCAAGTGCAAATGGTATCAGGTTTATGAGCAGATAATCTGGATAAGACAGAGATGGCATGGTGGCTTAGTGGTTAGCACTGATGTCTCATAGCAAGAAGGTCATGGGATCACTTCCCATCCTTTCTGTGAGGAGTTTCTATGTTCTCCCCATGTTTGCGTGGGTTCCCTCCGGGTGCTCTGGCTTCCTTCCACATAAAAAATGCATGCAAGTTAGGTGAAATGGAAACTTCCGTAGGTGTGCGTACGAGTGTGAATGTTTGTCTGTCTATATGTGGCTCTGTGACAGACTGGTGCCCTGTCCAGGGTGTATCCTGCCTTGCGTGCTGACTACTGGAATAGGCTTCACCACCCCCCATGACCCTTAGCTGGATGTTGGAGTAAGGGGGTATGGAAAATGGATGGTCTAAAGGTCCCTGGTTTGATCCCGGGTTTCAGCACCAAACTGTTAGCCCCTGAGTTCTTTGGGTCTGTCCTGAATCAAAGAGACTCTGTTACAAAAAGGACAGTATAATTCATTTCATGTGAGGTTAATCATACTAGATCTGGTGTTCTCACCGTCCCGAGGTCACGCAGGAGCTCGTTCAGGAATGAGACCCCGAACACAGTTTACAGTAAGGCTTTATCTATTGACATCAATGATAAAGAAGTGATCCTCCCATGTGTGTGTTTACGTGATCAAAAAATACCATGTCATGTTTAAGCCATGTGGCTAACTACAACAACAAGAGAGCTGCTTGGGACTCCGACGAGGGTGGTCGCATCTCCTCCACTCTCCCTTATCTCTGTTCTCTGCCTTTATCCTTCAAGTCCTGACTTCACCAGACTGTGAATTCCTCAAATTATATTGGATTCTGGATCTATTGGACTACTATTGGATTAACCATGGAATTGATCAGCTGGTCTCTGAACGCTACTGACACCATTTTTTGTACAAGAAGGTCAGGACTGGGGGATCCTACCTGCCCAGATGGAATGTATCCTGCGGGCTATGTCCTCGACTCCCGGGGGTCTTGGTGTGTTGCATGCTTGGTGCCTTTCTCCGTTGAGGACGTCGAGGATTTATTCATTTTTGGTCTCATGGCAGCAGGGCTGGTACTTTTTGGCTTATGTGCTGCCCTGATCCACAGGAAAATTATCAAGATGGCGGCATCAAGAACCACGGGCCCTCGCTTGTCCGTCATGATTAACAAGGTTGGCAAGGCAGTGCATTCTCAGACCGCGTTGACTCTTGAACTCAGACGCAAATTGGATGACACCTTGGAGCTGATGCGTGCCTTGCAGTTGAAACTGAAGGTTTCGGAGGCCGGTGAATGTTCTTAATTCATAATTGGGAAAATTCTTAATTCATAATTGGGATTTGGTTGTTCAAGTGGAACTGTTAAAAGTGTTTTTCACTGCTCAACCACAACACTCCAGGTTTATCTAGCCTCAAGGACAAATTGCCCAATGTTTACCTCCAGAGGAATGTCTTCACCCACTTACCTCAATTTGGATGACGGACTGCTTCACGTTTAGTACACATAAACAATGTCAAATGTATATGTGTTGTCTTTCATTTTGATGTGTGCCATTATTACGGTAAACAAGTAATAATTGTGGATTAACTGCTGTATATTGTCTGAGGTAATTGGAGTGTAAACGTAATTGCCCTTTTTGGGATCAATAAAGTTGTCTGAAGATAATGAAAGACGCAGGTTTTTACGAGAGATACTTTGGGTGCAGACAAATATCTTAACAAGAGTACAGTAACTTACTGTGATATCAAGAACATACTGACCCAGTACAAACTTGCTGACAGTCATGGCTCTTAACCTTACATAACCCCCAACAGAAATGCTACAATATATCAACATGGGTTTAGAGAGTCTGAAATCAATAATATTATATGACATATGTATTTTAGGATATTTATTAACAAATATGACACACATTTTTATGCCAGGTGTAAATGTCTCTGTCTGTGTAATGAACTAAGCAAGCCTGGGGTAGATACATAAGGCAGGTTTTATTGTTGGTCGATGGGCAGGCAGAGGTCGATAAACAAAAGAAGGCAGTCTGTGAGGCAACAGTATTCACGAGGGCCCAGTGGTGGGCACAGTTCAGCTAATCCGATAGCAGATAATTATCGAAGCTAATGTTTTTGCTATCGGATTACCTTTTCAGATCAATTTTAAAACCATCATCGGACCAATTATCTTCCATTTAGTTCAGATAACTTTCAGTCCGATAACTTTTTTTTTTTTTTTTTTTGCTGATAAAGTTTAACAGATAAAAACATTTGTAATCCCTAAAATCAAATATTTCAGTCCATTTGTTGTGTGTTTATAGCCACAGAGCAGACTGGCTGCCTGTCACTTACTGATGACGACATCATTAAGCGCAAAACATGATTGGCCGTTCGACGCACGGAGCATTGTGGGTAGTCTAGTTCAGTTTCACTTTGGGCATTACAGTGAGTCCGCTCAACACAAAAACAAAACAGACTAATTTTGACATTATTTTATTTTATTTTTGTTTGTGGCTGTAATGTAATCGCTCTCATGGTGCAGCTCGGTGTACAGAGGGTGGGACTATTCTTCACGTTTAGACATTGTTTTGCATTTAAAATGGACACTTTATGTGGATTATTTATTTTGATGAATCCCACTGAAACTAACAGGTAAGAATTTATATTTACTACGTGTATTTTACTCTGCCAATCAATGCATTAATGGACGTATTTTGGTTGTTTAAGCTGCAGAGTTCAAAGCAAAAAAGCAGCAGCTTTTAGCTTTTAAACAACGGTGTATCAAATACCGAGATAAACTGTGACTTCTAATACTGTGTTTTACTGCTTTTGAAAGATGAGGACAGTGTTTGTTTTTTTTTTATTAATTAATTTTTCGTGTGTTCTTTGTGTTTGCGATCCTTGAATTTACCCAGCAGCCCCTGCGGCGCTTAAGTTTATCAGAAGCCGACAGCGTAATCTGATTGTAGTCGCATCCAAATCAATACTAATAGTTCTCGGTTATCTATAATAAAGATAACTTTTCAGCTGTTTATCTGTTTATCGTTATAAAAGCTAACTTTTCAGTTATCTGATTAATGGTTATCGAAGCTAACTTTTTGGTTAGCTGTGCCCACCACTGCGAGGGGCAAACTAGGAAGACAATTTACAGGTACAGGCAAAGTTTCAAAACACAGATGATTGTTGTACGAAGTACAGTAAATAGTCCAAAAACTGCAGGCAAGCTTGAAAAACAACAACAACAAAACAAGGAATATAACACTAAAAGACTTGAATGGGGCAAGACATTCTGGCACTAGAGTGACAGAAATGTGTAGGTTAAATAACAGAATCAGGGAGGAAAGAGGTGTGTATGAGATCAACAATTGGGAGGGCATATGAACTGGAAAAATGCTGTGGAAAACAACATTGACAGAAACCACCAAAATAAAAGCACCAGTGAAAGTGAAATAATGTGACCCTGACAATCTAATGATGGCAGATGATGTCCAGCTGTGGCACGGTGTGAACTGCTCAGGCACCACGGGCCATTACACAATTACTCAGCATTTGCTTTGGCCCATAGCAGGCAGGACTTTGGGAGACATATCTTGACCTGAGAATAGCTCAAACAATCTGTATGGAATATGAATCAGCCATGAAAGGTGATCGACAAAAGAAGAAATCTGGGATCATATTTGATTTTGTTTTTGTTAATAATAAATCCAATATGCTCTTGCACACAGCCAATATAACAAACTTTGACAATGCTCAAATATTTATGTAGTGATGTATTTAATTTTTTTCTTTCACTCAAACTTCACAGTTGCCCTGCACTTTATTTTGTATACTTATCAATATTGACTCTTTCGCGACTTCCTGACTTGTTTTAAAGGACTTCCTCTTCCACCTCCCATCTCTGCTGGCTGTGTTTCTTCACTTAAACATGAAGCATATCCAGTAAATGACTGTTGATGCATTATTTAGTGATAGACTCAGCCTGCTCCAGGCTGTTATTTTGGTTTGAGTCACATATAAAAAAAAGTTCACTTTAGCCTCAAAATCACTTTTACTATTTCAAACACATGAAGCCTTTTCAAACTGTGAACTCAAGAACAGCTGAAAGGTTTCCATCACAAAGTCAGACACCTGTGTGAGGGATCCTGTCACTATCTCATCAAAAAAACATCAGTCTCACTTTCTGTCCATCACAAATCTGAATGGAGAACCAAGAAGATTCCTTCTTAAAGTTTGACAAGATGGACCAAAAGATTTTGACAAGATGGACCAAAATATATATATTTTTTATATGACCACACTGACAAGTAAATTTTCCAGCCACTGATGTGCAGATACAAGAACAGCTGTCTGACTCTACTGGTGTCAAGGTAAGTCAAGTCTGGGAGCATGTGTTGGTGCTGTGCTTTACTGCTTCCATGACACCACGGAACCATCTTGGGTCCTGCATGGCAACCACCCAGGCAAACAACTGGTTCATTCCCACATCTCTAAAATAATGATCAGTCTGGAACAGCCAGGTGAAACCTGGGTGTCCCTTGGCCTTCTCCAGCCACTGGGGTCCTCAACACTCAGGCACCTACGTGCTGGATCATGGGCAGTGAAATGTGCCACATGGTCAAAATGTCAAAGCTGCCACTCCATCAAAATGTAAGTGATACTCTTACACTCCCTGAATAACCAATCGTTTGACACAAAGTCATTCCAACGGTACCCAAGGATCCTCCAAAGAGTCCATCACCAAAGACATCCAGTCATCACAGGTCACGAGCTAGCATCCAAGTCTGGCAACCATACAGTTTGGTAGCACCAGAAAGTTAGCATTACCAAACACTTCTGTCCAAAGACCTCATGACTCTTCCCCAGGCATTGCTCTAACTGAAAGGCTGAGGGCCCAGAGACATGTATGTCACTGCCGAGATAAGTAAATGTCTCCAAATGTTCACCACTTTTGCCACAAACAGATACACTTCTGATGGCTGAGTCTAGGAAGTCATTAAAATACTGAATCTTCATTTTGTTTAATTAAGGACATTTACAAACCTACAACCCCTGGCAAAAATTATGGAATCACCGGCCTCAGAGGATGTTCATTCAGTTGTTTAATTTTGTAGAAAAAAAGCAGATCACAGACATGACACAAAACTAAAGTCATTTCAAATGGCAACTTTCTGGCTTTAAGAAACACTATAAGAAATCAAGAAAAAAAGATTGTGGCAGTCAGTAATGGTTACCTTTTTAGACCAAGCAGAGGAAAAAAATATGGAATCACTCAATTCTGAGGAAAAAATTATGGAATCACCCTGTAAATTTTCATCCCCAAAACTAACACCTGCATCATATCAGATCTGCTCGTTAGTCTGCATCTAAAAAGGAGTGAACACACCTTGGAGAGCTGTTGCACCAAGTGGACTGACATGAATCATGGCTCCAACACGAGAGATGTCAATTGAAACAAAGGAGAGGATTATCAAACTCTTAAAAGAGAGTAAATCATCACGCAATGTTGCAAAAGATGTTGGTTGTTCACAGTCAGCTGTGTCTAAACTCTGGACCAAGTACAAACAACATGGGAAGGTTGTTAAAGGCAAACATACTGGTAGACCAAGGAAGACATCAAAGCGTCAAGACAGAAAACTTAAAGCAATATGTCTCAAAAATCGAAAAATGTACAACAAAACAAATGAGGAACGAATGGGAGGAAACTGGAGTCAACGTCTGTGACCGAACTGTAAGAAACCGCCTAAAGGAAATGGGATTTACATACAGAAAAGCTAAATGAAAGGCATCATTAACACCTAAACAGAAAAAAACAAGGTTACTATGGGCAAAGGAAAAGCAATTGTGGACTGTGGATGACTGGATGAAAGTCATATTCAGTGATGAATCTCGAATCTGCATTGGGCAAGGTGATGATGCTGGAACTTTTGTTTGGTGCCTTTCCAATGAGATTTATAAAGATGACTGCCTGAAGAGAACATGTAAATTTCCACAGTCATTGATGATATGGGGCTGCATGTCAGGTAAAGGCACTGGGGAGATGGCTGTCATTACATCATCAATAAATGCACGTTTATGTTGATATTTTGGACAATTGAAAGGATGTTTGGGAATGATCAAATCATTTTTCAAGATGATAATGCATCTTGCCATAGAGCAAAAACTGCGAAAACATTCCTTGCAAAAAGACACATAGGGTCAATGTCATGGCACAGGGTCAATGTCAACGAGCAGATCTGATTTGATGCAGGTGATAATTTGGGGGATGAAAATTTACAGGGTGATTCCATAATTTTTTCCTCAGAATTGAGTGATTCCATATTTTTTTCCTCTGCTTGGTCTAAAAAAGTAACCGTTACTGACTGCCACAATCTTTTTTCTTGATTTCTTATAGTGTTTCTTAAAGCCAGAAAGTTGCCATTTGAAATGACTTTAGTTTTGTGTCATGTCTGTGATCTGCTTTTTTTCTACAAAATTAAACAACTGAATGAACATCCTCTGAGGCCGGTGATTCCATAATTTTTGCCAGGGGTTGTAGACACTCTGATTCCTCATTCAGCTTCTCAAATGCTGCAAAGTATCCATTGATTCTGCAATGATTACAGCATTGTTCATGAAGTCAAGGTCAGTAGACCTTTCATCACTAACAAAAGAACCTAAATCATTGCTTTCCACAATCCTACCCAACATCCAGTCCATGCAAGCAATGAACAGTGTACGAACCAGAACATATCCCTGATGAACACCAGTTTTTGCTGGGAAAAACTACAGCTAAAATAAATAAATAAATGAATCCACGAGTGATGTTATATGGCTGGGGGGGCCTGGCTGCCGGTTTGTTTCTGTTTTTTGGTTTTCCTCCCAGGTGGCTTGCGTTTGGGACTGAGTGGCTGTGTTGCTGAGGCTGTCAGGACCTCACCCTGATCACCTGCGACTTGTCAGGACTCACAGCTGTGGTGCATCTGGATGGATTGGAACATGTTGGCATTTAAGACTGGAGTGCACAGTGTGTATTTGCCAGAGACTCGACCTTGTGACCAGACGGGTGAGATCGTCGTCTCGGGAGCCATCTCATCAACAGCGGATGCTGAGAACGTCCAGGTTTGATGCACAGTCTGTGAAAGAGGAGGGGGTGAGGTTTCACGCTCGTCAGCACACTTCCTGAGGTACGTTAGATTTTGTGACTAACAGTTATACAGTCAGTAAATGTGGTGTCCCTCACACCTTATTGTATTGAGCTGTTTGTTAGTCATGTATCAGCTTCCACTGCAGTGGAGTTTTGTGAACTGGATGTTCCATGCCTGCAGGTTGGGAAGCTGATCAGTAATCAAGCCAGGAAGTGTTTGCTGTTTGTACACCTTTAAGTGTTCTGTGTGTAGAGTGTGGACTCACATAATGGTTCCTTCTTTCACAGACTCGGTTGTTGCGGCCACCCGGGGGGTGTCGGCGGGGTCCTTGGGTCCGAAACAGCTTCTGGCTCCGGACCGTTAGCGCTGCTGGGAGCGCACCACGCCAGGCCGCACCTTTTTGTTATTATATTATCACTGTTATGTATTAAATTCAGTTAGCCTTTGTACCGTGCTCTGCTTATTTCATACTGGGTCCTTCAAACGCTGGTCGGTTCTCCGAGCTGCGTCCGACACATAACAAGTGAACTCTCTAAGATAGCTTTAAAGGATGCCCAGAACAGTCTGTGCATCAGCAGCTCTCAGGCTTATCTTCTGTGCTTTATACAGTACAATACACATTTTGTGTTAGTAATCTGAGTACTGGCAAGCTCTCTAATCAATGACAACATGTGAAATATTGGTCATCATTTTCTGACTGCTCCATTCACTCAGCATGGTTGATGGATGGAAGGGCACTCAGAGAGCAAACACATTCAACCAAAGTCCTTTCTTTACTTCTCTGTTGACATTTTACTCTTCTATCACTTTCTTTTCCACTGTCAGAGTTGTATTGTTTTGATTTCTTCTCCAACATTCTTGGATCCTGATGAATCACCCTTGTTTGTGATTACTCACCTATGATCTTAATCATTGTCTGTGATCCTTGATCTTTGATTCTGATCACTAATCTTTCATCATAATTGCTATTCTTTGATCTTAATATGTCTCCATGGAGGTTATGCTATTGTCGCTGTTTATTTGTGTTTCTGTCTTTTTGTCAAGATTAAGGGGTGGATCCTGACCACTGATCCTGACCACTAAACTATTCAGCAATCCTGATTACAGGTTAAAAGAAAACATAATCAAAGCATAAAGGCCAGATACACCACATGTTCTGGATACTCAGGTCTATTCGCAGTCAGACTGGAGATTCACTAAGGTGTCATTATGCAGGGTCATTAATCTCCAAGTTAGTCCCTGTGCGCATTCTGTCACCCTGACGCTGGTGTGTGAGTCAGAATAGGTGAAAGTGAGGCATTGTTGCAAAACACTTTGAGGATCTGCCTCAGATGGAAAAGGGTAGGAAAATAGGAGTCTAATACTTGTCAATATCATGGTTTATTGTTCAAACATATGAAGAATGGTCTAGTTGTGATAACTGTTTCATTGTGAAGAAAACAATAATAACTATTCTCTAAACTGAAGAATTATTCTTTATTTGAAACATTTTTAGAGTAAAAATAATGATTTGAACAATTGTTGGAATGATCACAATAAATGTTTTTGTAAATCTCCTTAAATGTCTGATTGGCATTTTGTTGAAACAAAAATTGCAAGTATTTAAGACTTGTGAAAGGCATCTTCTTTGGAAAACATGAGGACGCATTTGGTAGATTGTTCGCCGCCATGTTAGAAATTGATATCTGAAGCTTTTGTACAACAATCATTTCCACATAATTACTGCATTGTTTCATAGTAAAAGACGGGGAGCCGATCAGAGTGCCACAGCAGCACGTCTGAGTCTGATGAGCTACGACGCCCCGTCATTTCAAAGTGTCAGTAGCGATTCACAGATTATCAAGTCATTTCTGCTTAAAATAGCTCTGTTTCTGCTTAAAACTGACTTTAGAATGATTTAAGGTTAATAACATTATTCCCTTTGATCACTTTGGGTAAAGAGTCAGACTCAGAGAGTCAGAATCAGACATGTGCAGTGAAGGCCCAGTGAAGGCACAGTGAAGGCACGGCAGACCAACTTTTAGAGGAGACGGTTTGGTCGGTGACACCGGTTAAGTAGTGCAGGTGTCCCTGTCTTCAGTCACATCATGCAGCTACTTTGGGGAAGCCTAAGGTGTTCCCATATTGAATGTGTAACCATTCCAGCAAAAAAAAAAATCTAAGACTACCCAGGAGTCTTGTCCTAGTTGGAAATGCCTGGAGGCTTCCTGATCAGATACCTGAACAACCTCAACTAGTTCCTTCTAACAAGCAGAAGCAACTCTGCCTGTCCCGCTGTTAACGTTGCAAAGAAAATGCATTGTGTCTGCATGTAGTTTTGAAAGACAACACCAAATATGTATAAAACTACCCAAACAAACAAAAAACTTGTGGTTGCAGTGAAGTCTGAGGATAGAAGAGATTTGATATATTGTTTTTTCCCCCTTTCCCTCGCCTCTCCCTCCTTGTCTCAGAATTTGCTGACACCCTGTACCTTCAGATTGTGTCGATACGCAGCATCCAGTACAGCTGGTACAAAATCCTCAGTGGGTTCGCCGTTGTCATCAGCCAGACCAGGAGGATACCAGGAAAGCACCAGAACCCCTGGAGACACACGGCAACATGGATCTGGGATAAAGATTCTGATTCATACATGTTAACTGATGTAACCCTGTCTAAAATACAGCAAGTATACAATATATGCAGGATTTTGTTGAAATGATGCACTGTTCTTGACGAGATCAAAAACTGTTGACATTTATCTTGAGGAAATACCAAGCTTACATTTCTTTTAAGAATCTACAATGATGTCTTTCTCAAACATCTGAACTCATTTGAAAACTCCAAATGAAAGTCAGAGGGCTGATGCAAACCCTGCCTTTGCTCTGCACACTGGGATGTATTCATGTCAACAGTTCATTATACCAATCAATCATAAATATTTTGCTGACCGATATAAAATACAGGTAGTCTTTCTAGCCCTACTGTTTGCAGAGATATAGCAGAAATAGATAATAGATATAGCAGGGGGCTGTTTTTGAAGATTGTGTTATGTGTCGGACGCAGCCCGGAGAACCGACCAGCGTTTGAAGGACCCAGTATAAAATAAGCAGAGCACGGTACAAAGGATAACAGGGTTTAATAAACATAACAGTGATGTGAAAAAATACAAACAAATAAGTGCGCGGTCTGGCGTGGCGGATTAGCGGTGTGCTCCCAGCAGCACAAAACGGTCCGAAGCCAGAACCAGTTCGGACCCAAGGACCCCGCCGACACCCCCCAGGTGGCCGCGACAAACCGAGTCTGTGAAAGAAGAAATCATCATGTGAGTCCACACTCTACACACAGAGGGACCGCTCAAAGGTGTACAAACAGCAAACACTTCCTGGCTTAATTACTAATCAGCTTCCCACCCTGCAGGCATAGAACACCCTGTTCACAAAACTCCACAGCAGTGGAAGCTGATTAAACGACTACATACAGCTCAATATAATAAGGTGTGAGGGACACCACATTTACTGACTGTATAAATGTTAGTCACAAAATCTAACGTACCTCAGGAAGTGTGCTGACGAGTGTGAGACCTCACCCCCTCCTCCTTCACAGACCATGCATCAAACCTGGACATTCTCTGCATCCACTGATGATGAGATGGCTCTCGAGACGACGATCTCACCCGTCTGGTCACAAGGTCGAGTCTCTGGCAAATACACACTGTGTACTTGTTGTGAAAGTGTAGGTACACGGACCCACAACAGGGGGCGCAAATGAACGGACAATGGAGGAAGTCAAATCACAAAGCTTTACTGTTGTGAACACGCACAACAAACACAACAGATTACAATTATAGCAGTAAGCCGAATTCCAATGGTGTCGTGTGGGCAGGCTCGACGATAGGAGACGTCTGTCCGAGTCGAACCGGAACCATCCGATTTCCTCTGCCACCGAACCCCGGGAATACTGGAGCCGCCAAGTCCCGAACTCCCAGGTGGCCACTGCCTCCGCTCGTCGGATCCGGTACTGCTGGCAAGGAACAGAAACAGTCAGGTGTGGGTGCGGCCGCACCCAGCAACACACAGGGTGGAAACACCACCTCCACCTCTACTCAAAAACAGCACTGTAGGATTGGAATGTGAGTACTTATCCAACCACGTCCAATACGGTCTTCAGCTGACCTAAGCACAAGCAACAAAGTATTACTTCTCTGAATAACACAACTGGCTGAGTTCGTTACCTCCTTAGTAGAGCGATATCTCGGCAATGAGGTGGAGATGCCGTCCTGCTGATATACCTCCCTGGTGATTGATATCAGCTGTCTCAGGTGATGGGTGACAGCTGTCACCCTGGCTACTCCTGTGAGGCGGCAGCGCCCTCCGATGTCTGGAGCCCGCACTCCAGGCAGGGCGCCCTCTGGTGGTGGTGGGCCAGCAGTACCTCCTCTTCAGCGGCCCACACAACAGGACCCCCCCCCTTAACGGGCGCCTCCTGGCGCTCGACCAGGCTTGTCCGGGTGGCGGCGGTAGAAGTCGGCCAGGAGGGCCGGGTCCAGGATGAAGCTCTTCTTCACCCAGGAGCGTTCTTCGGGACCGTACCCTTCCCAGTCCACCAGATATTGAAAACCCCGGCCCATCCGTCGGACGTCCAGTAGCCGGCGCACAGTCCAAGCCGGCTCGCCGTCGATGATCCGGGCAGGAGGTGGTGCCGGACCCGGAGCGCAGAGGGGTGAGGTGTGATGTGGTTTGATTCTCGAGACATGGAACACTGGATGAATCCGCAGTGAGGCCGGAAGCTTAAGCCTCACTGCGGCGGGATTGATGACCTTGAGGATCTTAAACGGTCCTATGTACCGGTCCTGTTGTTTCGGGGAGGGCACTTGCAGTGGAATGTCCTTGGTGGACAACCACACTTCCTGCCCAGGATGATACGTAGGAGCCGGGGTCCGCCGCCGGTCTGCATGGGTCTTCGCCCTCATCCGGGCCCTCAACAAAGCAGAACGGGCGGCACGCCACACCCGACAGCACTTCCGCAGGTGGGTCTGGACCGAGGGCACACCGACCTCTCCCTCAACCACCGGAAACAATGGGGGCTGATACCCCAAACACACCTCAAAAGGGGAGAGGCCGGTGGCTGATGACACTTGACTGTTGTGGGCGTACTCGATCCAGGCCAGATAAGTACTCCAGGCCGCCGGGTGCGCGGCTGTCACACAACGTAGCGTCTGCTCCATCTCTTGATTGGCCCGTTCTGCTTGCCCGTTGGTTTGGGGGTGATACCCGGACGAGAGACTGACCGTGGCCCCCAGTTCCCGGCAAAAGCTCCTCCAGACGTGTGAGGAGAACTGGGGACCGCGATCGGAGACGATGTCTGATGGTATCACATGCAGACGGACGACGTGGTGGACCAGGAGGTCCGCTGTCTCCTGGGCCGTTGGGAGCTTCGGGAGGGCCACGAAGTGGGCCGCCTTGGAGAATCGGTCCACTATCGTGAGGATGACGGTGTTTCCCTGGGACGGCGGGAGGCCCGTGACAAAATCCAGGCCGATGTGAGACCAGGGGCGATGAGGTACGGGCAGCGGCTGTAGCAAACCCGAGGACTTGCGGTGGTCGGCTTTGCCCCTGGCGCAGGTGGTACAGGCCTGGATATAATCCCGGACGTCGGTCTCCAGGGACGCCCACCAGAAACGCTGCCGGACGACTGCCACGGTTCTTCGCACCCCAGGATGACAGGAGAGCTTAGAACCGTGACAGAAGTCCAGGACCGCAGCCCTTGCCTCTGGTGGGACGTAGAGTCTGTTCTTCAGCCCGGTTCCGGGGTCCGGGTCTCGTGCCAGGGCCTCCCGGACGGTCTTCTCCACGTCCCAGGTGAGGGTGGCCACGATAGTGGACTCCGGGATGATGGGATCCGGGGGATCCGACGACTCCGTTCTGACTTCGTCTTCATGTACCCGGGACAAAGCATCCGATCTTTGATTTTTGGTCCCGGGACGGTAGGTGATCCGGAAGTCAAAACGGCCGAAGAACAGTGACCAGCGGGCTTGCCTGGGATTCAGCCGCTTGGCGGTCCTGATATACTCCAGGTTCCGGTGGTCAGTGAAGACCGTAAATGGCACGGACGTTCCCTCCAACAGATGTCTCCACTCCTCAAGAGCCTCTTTCACCGCAAGGAGTTCTCGATTGCCGACGTCATAGTTCCGTTCGGCCGGGGTCAACCTGCGGGAAAGATAGGCACACGGGTGAAGAACCTTATCGGTCTTCCCGCTCTGGGACAGCACGGCTCCTATCCCTGAGTCCGAGGCATCCACTTCAACCACTAACTGGCGACTAGGATCGGGCTGCACCAGAACGGGTGCAGACGAGAAGCACCGTTTCAACTCCTTGAACGCGGCATCGCAACGATCCGACCAGGTGAAGGGAACTTTTGGCGAGGTTAGGGCTGTCAGGGGGCTAACTACCTGACTGTAGCCCTTAATGAACCTCCTGTAGAAATTAGCAAAGCCGAGGAACTGTTGCAGCTTCCTACGGCTTGTGGGTTGGGGCCAGTCTCTCACCGCCGCAACCTTGGCCGGATCAGGAGCGACGGAGTTGGAGGAGATGATGAACCCCAGGAAGGACAAAGAAGTGCGGTGGAACTCACACTTCTCGCCCTTCACAAACAGTCGGTTCTCCAACAACCGCTGCAGGACCTGACGTACATGCTTCACATGGGTCTCAGGGTCCGGAGAAAAGATGAGTATATCGTCCAGGTATACGAAGACGAACCGGTGCAGGAAATCCCACAAGACATCATTAACCAACGCTTGGAAAGTCGCGGGAGCGTTTGTGAGACCGAACGGCATGACCAGGTACTCAAAGTGACCCAAGGGGGTGTTAAATGCCGTCTTCCACTCGTCTCCCTTCCGGATCCGAACCAGGTGATACGCATTCCTAAGATCAAGCTTGGTGAATACCTTAGCTCCATGCAGGGGCATGAACACCGAATCCAATAGGGGCAACGGGTATCGGTTGCGAACCGTGATTTCGTTCAGTCCCCTATAATCAATGCATGGACGAAGTCCGCCGTCTTTTTTACCCACAAAAAAGAAACCTGCACCCATCGGGGAGGTGGAATTCCGGATCAACCCGGCGGCTAACGAGTCCCGGATGTAGGTCTCCATTGATTCACGCTCAGGCCGTGAGAGGTTGTACAGCCTGCTGGACGGGAACTCACTGCCCGGAACCAAATCAATGGCACAATCATAAGGACGGTGGGGGGGAAGGGTGAGCGCCAGATCCTTGCTGAACACGTCAACAAGGTCGTGGTACTCCACCGGCACCATCCCCAGATTGGGCGGGACTCTGACCTCCTCCTTAGCCTGGGAGCCGGGAGGAACCGAGGAACCTAAACACACCCGATGGCAGGTCTCGCTCCACTGAACCACTACCCCGGACGGCCAATCGATCCGGGGATTGTGTTTCAACATCCAGGGAAACCCCAAAATCACTCGGGAGGTAGCAGGAGTCACAAAAAACTCGATCTCCTCCCGGTGATTTCCGGACACCACCAGAGTTACAGGTGGTGTCTTATGCGTGATTGGAGGGAGTAGGGAGCCATCTAGTGTTCGCACCTGCACAGGCGAGGTAAGCGCCACCAGAGGGAGCCCTATCTCCCTGGCCCATCTGCTGTCCAACAGATTCCCTTCAGAGCCCGTGTCCACCAGTGCTGGGGCTTTCAGGGTTGATTCCTCATAAAGGATCGTAACTGGGAGTCGTGTGGCAATGTGGGTGTGTCCCACGTGAATGTCTCGGCCCACCCTTAGCCCAGTCTCTAGGGGCGGGCGTTGGTGTTTAACCGCTCGGGGCAGTCTCTCACTTGGTGCTCTGTCGAGCCACAATTAAAACATACTCCGCGGGCCTGCCTCCTCTGTGTATCTGGTGCCCTAAATGTTGCCCTGCTCGTGTCCATAGCTTCGTCAGCAGGGGGAGCTGTAGCCACACGGAGCACCGGAGCCGTGGAGCGTGGGGAAGGCGGGGCGCGGTCGGAACCGGAAGGGAGAGGGACGGCGCGTGCCCGGCCACGCCCTTCGTCTCGTTCCCGACGACGTTCCTCTAACCGATTGTCTAATCGTATGACAAGATCGATAAGCCCATCTAAATCCCGCGGTTCGTCCTTAGCCACCAGGTGCTCCTTAAGAACCAATGACAGTCCGTTTACAAAGGTGGCGCGGAGGGCAGTGCTATTCCAGCCGGACCTCGCAGCCGCGATGCAGAAGTCGACTGCATAAGCAGCTGCGCTCCGACGCCCCTGTCTCATCGACAGTAGCACTGTTGAAGCGGTTTCTCCTCTATTAGGGTGATCGAACACGGTTCTGAACTCCCTCACAAACCCATCATATGTCTGAAGGAGCCGTGAGTTCTGCTCCCAGAGCGCTGTAGCCCAAGCGCGTGCCTCACCGCGAAGCAGGTTTATTACATAAGCTACCTTGCTAGCATCGGTCGCGTACATAACAGGACGCTGTGCGAAGACGAGCGAACACTGCATAAGGAAATCCGCGCACGTCTCCACACAGCCTCCGTACGGCTCTGGGGGGCTTATGTATGCTTCCGGGGAAGGTGGGAGGGGTCGTTGAACGACCAGTGGAACGTCAATGTTACGCACAGGGTCTATGGGAGGGAGAGCTGCAGCGGCGCCCGGAGGTACACGGACCCACAACAGGGGGCGCAAATGAACGGACAATGGAGGAAGTCAAATCACAAAGCTTTACTGTTGTGAACACGCACAACAAACACAACAGATTACAATTATAGCAGTAAGCCGAATTCCAATGGTGTCGTGTGGGCAGGCTCGACGATAGGAGACGTCTGTCCGAGTCGAACCGGAACCATCCGATTTCCTCTGCCACCGAACCCCGGGAATACTGGAGCCGCCAAGTCCCGAACTCCCAGGTGGCCACTGCCTCCGCTCGTCGGATCCGGTACTCCTGGCAAGGAACAGAAACAGTCAGGTGTGGGTGCGGCCGCACCCAGCAACACACAGGGTGGAAACACCACCTCCACCTCTACTCAAAAACAGCACTGTAGGATTGGAATGTGAGTACTTATCCAACCACGTCCAATACGGTCTTCAGCTGACCTAAGCACAAGCAACAAAGTATTACTTCTCTGAATAACGCAACTGGCTGAGTTCGTTACCTCCTTAGTAGAGCGATATCTCGGCAATGAGGTGGAGATGCCGTCCTGCTGATATACCTCCCTGGTGATTGATATCAGCTGTCTCAGGTGATGGGTAACAGCTGTCACCCTGGCTACTCCTGTGAGGCGGCAGCGCCCTCCGATGTCTGGAGCCCGCACTCCAGGCAGGGCGCCCTCTGGTGGTGGTGGGCCAGCAGTACCTCCTCTTCAGCGGCCCACACAACAGTACTCCAGTCTTAAATGCCACCATGTTCCAATCCATGTAGATGCACCACAGCTGTGAGTCCTGACGAGCCGCAGGTGATCAGGGTGAGGTCCTGATAAACTCAGCTACACAGCCACTCAGTCCCAAATGCAAGCCACCTGGAAGGAAAAACAAAAGACAGAAACAAAAAGGCAGCCAGGCCCCCCCAGCCATACAACAGATTGTGAAGTATAACGTGTTGGTCGTGGTGATACAAATCAATGAAGATAACTATGCTGTTTGTCTGTGTAAATTCTGTTGTTGGTTATGTATGACCCACTGATATTCAAAGAAATCTGAATACACCAATACTTGATGCATTGATCGACATCATGAAATACACAATCTCACACACAGCCTTATTTCCAATGATCTCACAATTCTAATTGCTAGACATGTAGGAGAACTTCCAGCTTTTCATTCATTCATTATTTTTTTTACAACCCCAATTCTAATGAAGTTGGGACATTGTGTAAAATGTAAATAAAAACAGAATACAGTGATTTTCAAATCCTCTTCAACCTATATTCAATTGAATACACCACAAAGACAAGATATTTAATGATCAAACTGATAAACTTTATTGTTTTTGTGCAAATATTTGCTCTTTTTGAAATAGATGCCTGCAACACGTTTCAAAAAAGCTGGGACAGTGGTATGTTTACCACTGTGTTACATCACCTTTCCTTCTAACAACACTCAATAAGCATTTGAGAACTGAGGACACTAATTGTTGAAGCTTTGTAGGTGGAATTCTTTCCCATTCATGCTTGATGTACGTCTTCAGTTGTTCAACAGTCTGGGGTCTCCGTTGTCGTATTTTGCGCTTCATAATGTGCCACACATTTTCAATGGCCGACAGGTCTGGACTGCAGGCAGGCCAGTCTAGTACCTGCACTCTTTTACTACAAAGCCACGCTGTTGTAACACGTGCAGAATGTGTCTTGGCATTGTCTTGCTGAAATAAGCAGGGATGTCCCTGAAAAAGACTTTGCTTGGATGGCAGCATGTGTTGCTCCAAAACCTGGATGTACCTTTCAGCATTGATGGTGCCATCACAGATGTGTAAGTTGCCCATGCCTTGGGTATGAACACACCCCCATATCATTACAGATGCTGGCTTTTGAACTTTGTGCTGGTAACAATCTGGATGGTCTTTTTCCTCTTTTGTCCGGAGGACACAACGTCCATGATTTCCAAAAACAATTTGAAATGTGGACTCATCAGACCACAGCACACGTTTCCACTTTGCGTCTGTCCGTTTCAAATGAGCTTGGGCCCAGAGAAGGTGGCAGCGTTTCTGGATGTTGTTGATGTATGGCTTTCGCTTTGCATGGTAGAGTTTTAACTTGCACTTGTAGATGTGGAGACGAACTGTGTTAACTGACAATGGTTTTCTAAAGTGTTCCTGAGCCCACGCGGTATGATCCTTTACACAATGATGTTGGTTTTGTAATGTAGTGCCGTCTGAGGGATCAAAGGTCACGGGTTTGGTGTGTTTGGGTGTTGGTTTTCGGCCTTGCCGCTTATGTGTAGAAAGTTCTCCAGATTCTCTGAATCTTCTGAGTATATTATGGACTGTAGATGATGGAATCTCTAAATTCCTTGCAATAGAACATTGAGAAACATTGTTCTTAAACTGTTGGACTATTTTTTCACGCAGTTGTTCACAAAGTGGTGATCCTCGCCCCATCTTTGCTTGTGAATGGCTGAGACTTTTGTGGATGCTCCTTTTATACCCAATCATGACACTCACAATTAGTGTCCTCAGTTCCCAAATGCTTAATGAGTGTTGTTAGAAGGAAAGATGATGTAACACAGTGGTAAACATACCACTGTCCCAGCTTTTTTGAAATGTGTTGCAGGCATCCATTTCAAAATGAGCAAATATTTGCACAAAAACAAAAAAGTCTATCAGTATGTTATATCTTGTCTTTGTGGTGTATTCAATGGAATATAGGTTGAAGAGGATTTGCAAATCATTGTATTCTGTTTTTAATTTACATTTCACACAACGTCCCAACTTCATTGGAATTGGGGTTGTATGTTTTTCACACTATAAATGTTCCCATTTTTACCTGAGGCTACAATATGACCATCGGGTATTACAAACGCTTTGCATCCATCTGTCCATCTGTATGTCTGTCTGTCTGTCTGTCTGTGCTCAGCATAAGTCCAGTCCTATAACTGCCAGGGTGTTCAAATTCACAGGGAACATTCTTGGAACACAGACCTTGGACAAGTTCAAAGATGGCTAACCTTGACCTATTTTAAGAGGTCAAAAAGTCACATTCTGTTTCCCATTGTGATGCTCATATGACTGAGGGTATTTTGCCAGTGGTGGGCACAGCTAACCAAAAGGATAGCTTTGATAACCATTAATCCAATAACTGAAAGTTATCTTTTATGACGCTAAACCGATAAACTGCTAAAAAATGTATCTTTATTACCGATAACCGATAACTTTTAGTATTGATTCAGATGTGGCCACATCAGATTACACTGTTGGCTTCTGAAAACCAGTTTAACTTTTCGCTGCTGGGTAAATTCAAGAATCACAAACACATAAGAACGCATAGAAAAATGAATGAATAAAAAAATAAAACCCCATACACCGGTAATCATCCTTCAAAAGCAGTAAAACACAGTATTCAAAGTCACAGTTTATCTCAGTATTTATACACCATCATTACAAACTAAAAAGCTGCTGCTTTTTCACATGCTTTGAACCCTGCGGCTTAAACATCCAAAATTCGTCCTTTAATACATGATTGGCAGAGTAAAATACACGTAGTAATATAAATCCTTAGTTTCAGTGGGATTTATCTGAATAAATAATCACATAGAACGTCCTTTTTAAAAAAATCCAAAACAGTGTCCAAACGTGAAGAAAAGTCCCTCTGTACACACAGCTGTGCCGTGAGAGCTCCTCTCCCCCACCTAGTCTTGGCGATTAAATTACAGCCACAAAGAGATAAAATAAAATATGTTAAAATCAGTCCATTTTGTTTTGTGTCGAGTGGACTCACTCACTGTAACGTCCAAAGTGAACCTGAACTACACTACCCACAATGCTCCTGCATCGACCTGCCAATCGCGTTTTGCGCTTATGATGACTGTCATCAGCAAGTGACAGGCAGCCAGTCTGCTACAAACACACAACAGATGGACTAAAATGTTTGATTTTAGGGTTACCAACGTTTTGACCGTTAAACTTTGCTCACTTTACAAGCAAAAAAAATGTTATCGGACTGAAAGTTATCTGAACTAAATTTATCGGAAGACAATTGGTCCGATGATGGTTTTAAAACTTATCTGAAAAACTAATCTGCGAGCAAAAACATTGGCTTTGATAATTCTGTTACTGGATTAGCTGAAGTGTGCCCACCACTGATTTTAGCATTGCATTATGTTTAGTTTAGACAGACACACACAGG
Source organism: Thalassophryne amazonica (assembly GCF_902500255.1). NCBI lineage: Eukaryota > Metazoa > Chordata > Actinopteri > Batrachoidiformes > Batrachoididae > Thalassophryne > Thalassophryne amazonica. The sequence continues at coordinate 40,609,819 of NC_047109.1, read as the reverse complement.
ACCGATTGCACTGATTACAACATCCTGCTTTGCCACTTCACCTATGTACAGGGCAATAAAGTTTTCTGATCCATCAAAAATAATTATTTCACATTTTTGCAGATCACAGACAGATGCTTCTACTGTGGTATGAAGTTGTGATGTGCATGTGGTATCTGGAAGGTTCTGAAAGTGCAGTAACTTGGGTTACCTGCAGGAGTGCTAAGCACCAGTATATAAGGCTGTGGACTGTGCAGTAGAGATGGGATTTGTGGCTCTTTGGGGGATCCAGATCTTTATGCATGTCCTTTCAAAGAGCCGTTCAACAAAACTGGCTCATATGGCTCTTTTTTTTTAAAGTATTTTAGGCTTAATTATCAATTTCTGCCATGTGCACATTCGTGGTGGTGCATGCTGCAGTGTGCATGCGCACTTTGCCATTACATTGCATTCTGGTTAGAAATTCCTAGCGCCATTTGTGACATAAATTGATAATTAAGCCTAAAAATATTGAGACAGAGAGAGAGAGAGAGAGAGAGAGAGAGAGAGAGAGAGAGAGAGAGAGAGAGAGAGAGATGAGCCATCTCAATGTCACTTTTCAAATTTGCTCCCCTATTCTGTCTCCCTACCTTTTCTGCCAGCAGTGGACATCGACATGAATCCTTGGGGAGAACAGCACGCTCAGGCAAAAGACTGGTGTTGACTGACTGAAATGTCGTTCCAACGAGAAGAGAACAGGGAATAGAACCTGACATTAAACCAAACCTGTTGTTGCTTAAAGTAGCCAGTAGATGGCGTTAACGCATTGTAAATAACCAAGGAAACCCATACTGAGAAACACCATTTATTTTTTGTTCTTTCCATATATTTTTTGATTTTGAAAGTTTTTGTATTGCACATGTTCTTTTTTCTATTCACTTTAAATCTGATATCACAGCCATTATCAACCATTATCTGAGTTTGAATTATTTGGAAATACTGATTATAACCCCATTATAATATGTTGAAAAGAATTTTGGTCTGAATTCATTGTAAATATTCCACTAGGTGGTACAATATTTTCGCGCCACAAGAACCCCCCCCTCCCCCTGCAGGAGTACTCATGTGAAGGCACATGCTGCCTGTGCCCCTCCCCCTGTAGCTGCTCTCTTTCTATGCGGGGGGGCAGCCACAGCCGCAACCGCAACTGGATGTTCCTGGGAGCAGTGTGAAACAAACATGCATGAAAAAAAAAAAGAACGACAAAAAGAACAGCTCACGCGCAGCCGCGACTCGGCTCCCTTCGTTCATATTAAAGAGCCGTTCAAAAGAACCGGCTCGTTCGCGAACGTCACAACAGTACTGTGCAGAGCCAGACGAAGAAGGAGGTGTTATGGGCAGGTGTGGAGACTTGTCAGCTGTGAAGCTCTATAATAAATTTGTTGTGTTCCTGTGCAAAGTCGTCAGCTTCCTTGGCTCGTATTTCAAACAATATCTGTGACACAACAGAAAATTGGTGACGAGGATTGGGATACTGCTTTGGAAGTGAGTTTTGAGCCAAAGTCTGAACTCCGTTGAGACGACTGAGCACATGTGTAATGGTGACTGCATTTGGGAATGGAGAAGACCTCCACTTTGATGAAACAGAATAAGAATTTGAAGATTACATGGAGTGGCTGGAACAATTCTTTGTGGCAAATGTACCGAAGTATGGTGATAAAAATTTGAAAGAAGAGTTTTTGACTGTCGTTGGAAAACAAGATCACACGTTGCTTATGGACTTGTGTTCGCCAGGAAAGCCATCCGAATGAAAGTTGACTGACTGAATAAGTCTCCTACGTGCCCATTTTGTGCCAAAAACAAACTTTATCACTGAAAGATATAAGTTTAACACCTGAAGGCAAAGAGAAGATGAGTCTATCAGTGAATTCATGGCTAGTCTCAGAAAACTAGCTTCAACGTACAATTTGAGGCATTTTTGGACGATGTATCAAGAGATAGATTCGTTTATGATATCACAGTCATGGCACACAAGTGGCAAAACAAAACGCAAAGCAGTGGTCACAACAGTCCCTGAAAACCACACTGTTTCATGAAAGCTGTTCTCAAGAAAGAGGAAAGTGGAAAACTGTGCTACAGGTGCAAAGGGAGAGGGCATGTGCCAGACAACTGCCATTTAAAGAGGTGGAGTGCCACAGATGCTACAAGAAAGGGCACATCGCCAGGACGTGTGCTCATGACCAGAGGAAGCACACGACAAAAAGAGGCAGAGTGTTCCCAACTGGAAAAGAAAGGCGCCAGACAGCCCAAGCGGACCAATCACCGATGACAGTGAAGCAGAGTGATGATCACAATCGGGAAGAATCACATAACACGTTGCATGCCACGGTGATGCTCCAACGGATCGGGAGGAACCACATGACATGCCACATGCCAAGGTCAACACCCTGACAGCTGCACGTGAGGAGGCAGAGATCTCAGCTTCCTTCATCTAAACATTTAAGGTCACATCCAAACCAGACTCTAATGTGAAAAACAGGGGAGGTAAAAACAAGGGTCTGGAACTGTTAGCGGTGTGATGAAACCTTCTTATGTTTATGTGCAGGTAAATGGTAAACAAATTAAATTGGAGTTTGATACAGGAGCAGCCGTATCTTATATCAGAAGCACTGTACAAACGAAGGTTTAAATATAATGCAATGCTAAAATACCCTCGGCCGTATGAGCCTTGTGTTCTTTATAATTTGCAGTTGTTTAATTTATTATTAAGATCCTGTTGTCTTACGTACAATTTATACGTCAGCTCCTCTATTAATCAGTCAATCAAAAACAATATTTACGTTTTAACAGCATCTGCAGGAGGCTTTGCGTGTGTGTGTGTACATGAGCTTTTGACAAAAGCAGAAGTTATGCAAATCAAGGAATATTTGGAGAATCATCCTCTGTACATTTGCTGGTATTAATGAGACAAATTTAACTCCACAGGAAGTTAGCTTTGAGTTAGCAGAAGTTGGCGTACACGCTAACACCACAAAATGTGTTATCGGGTTACAAAAAGAGCATTTTCAGTTTTACGCTTTTTACTCTTTTAATTCATTTATTAGTAATTGGAGCGGGCTGCGGCCTCAACTTTACCTAAATTCAGGGTCTTTTAATGAAGTTTAGGGCTAGTGGCCGGCGATCAACTTAGCATTTCTTCTGTTTTTCTTGTTGTTAATGCTGGCAAATTATACAGTATTTTTGTCTTTCTCATGGCTGATTCTGTTTTTTCTCTCTGTTTAAGGTGCAGCTCCATCCAGAGATGGGAGTTGTATTTGTGTTGGCAACCCTCCTGTCCTGTGCACCAATAGCAATTCTTGTATATTCGTCCGTGAATTGTCTGTGAATTGTTTCTGTAATTTATGTCTGTAGCATGGTCCAAGCAGAGGGTCACCCTTTGAGTCTTGTCTGCTTGAGGTTTCTCCTCAGAGGGAGTTTTTCCTTACCACTGTTGCTCTGTGGGTTGGTAAGGTTAGACCTTACCTGTGTGAAGCGCTTTGAGGCAACTCTGTTGTGATTTGGCGCTATATAAATGAAAATAAATTTAAATTGAAAATAGAAGTGTTATTTCTCGCTATCTTTACATAATATATGACAAAGAGGATATGTTTACACACAAATGAAACCGTTTTTGCTGCTAGCTACCAGCCTGTGATGGTCACCATGCTAACGTCCGCAAAATAAATTCAGAGGTGTTAGCAGGTTCCAAAAATGGCGTTTTTCGGTTTTAGAAGTGTTATTTCTCACTAGCTTTTACATAATATATGAGAGCATGTATATAAGCACAAAGGAAATGGGTTTAAAGGGGACCAGCCACTGACGTCACGATGCAGCTTTATTCTGATTGGTTGTCATCCCTCGCCATATGTTGGCCTCGGGTATAAAAGGGTAAACTTGTACCAACTGGTCAGGATTTGAGAACCTACAGCCAACAAGCACTGGAGGTTAAAGGGCTCCTCCAAGTGGTGGTAAAATGTAAGGAAACAGTTATACACTAGCTTTGTTTGTGGTAAAAGGATGTGGGCCAGCCTTAATGGGAAGACATTGGATGAAAGATTACAGTTTTTGCCAACTGCTTACCACCCAAAAAGCGAATGCTTAGACTAAAGCTTCAAATCCGAAACTTCTTGAAACAATAGCTAAAACAAAATGTGACAATACCTTAAACACATTTTCTACTTTGCACTTTGCTTGCAATTCTTCAACACAGTTGCGCAGAACATTACACACAGGTTCCTACAGTAGACACTTTACTCAAAGATAAAATACCTTGTTATCATTGGGAAAACACTTTTAGTAAAAATGCAAAACACATCAGGTAACTAGAAATACTTATGCATACATCTGAAAACACACACAAAACTCACCAATCAGTCTGACCTTTGGCACTACAAATAGAGCTCAAGTAAGACATTTGTTAAAATCTGCAATCGTGGCAGCAGTGAGACTCAAAGAAAGAGACAGAGGAAGACAAAGACAGATACGTGGACAAGGACAAAGACAAGGAAGAGCAAGAAGGAGAAATGTTTCCGATGAAATTCGAGCAACTTTGGTGGACCATGTAATGAACCACGGCCTCACACTGAGGGAAGCTGAACAAAGGGTCCACCCAAACCTCAGCCACCACACAGTGGGTAGTACTGTCAAGTGATGTTACTGTATCATGAAGTACAGTAGTGTAAACACTTATTTTAATTGTTTGGACTTGCATTTTGAAATTGAACTGTACAGTACTCTATCTTTTTTCGGTATTTGTAAGAAATTTGTATTTCTTTGTAAACAAACAAAGAAACAAAACAACAGGGAAATAACAGTTTTGTTGCTAAATACTGTAACTTTGAGCTCTTGTTTGAGTAAAAGTAAATAAAAAGGTTTTGACTTCAGTGTTTTGTGTAAAACACATCAGTGTGTTGCTGTTGATTTTAAAGTGTTTCAAAATGGTGCATGTGTGTATCATTTTGTTGCTAGAATGACATTTTTAGGAGGGATTGTTAGGTTTGATTGTACAGTTTCATTTTGACAGAGCTGCGATTTGTTTTACAAGTGTTGTGTCTTATCTTGCTTGTGTGTAGCATTTTGATACAGTGAGCCAAATTTTGAAAAAGTGTAAGCAATCGGCAAAAACTGTAGTGAAATGTGCCACATGGTCAAAATGTCAAAGCTGCCACTCCATCAAAATGTAAGTGATACTCTTACACTCCCTGAATAACCAATCGTTTGACACAAAGTCATTCCAACGGTACCCAAGGATCCTCCAAAGAGTCCATCACCAAACATCCAGTCATCACAGGTCACGAGCTAGCATCCAAGTCTGGCAACCATACAGTTTGGTAGCACCAGAAAGTTAGCATTACCAAACACTTCTGTCCAAAGACCTCATGACTCTTCCCCAGGCATTGCTCTAACTGAAAGGCTGAGGGCCCAGAGACATGTATGTCACTGCCGAGATAAGTAAATGTCTCCAAATGTTCACCACTTTTGCCACAAACAGATACACTTCTGATGGCTGAGTCTAGGAAGTCATTAAAATACTGAATCTTCATTTTGTTTAATTAAGGACATTTACAAACCTACAACCCCTGGCAAAAATTATGGAATCACCGGCCTCAGAGGATGTTCATTCAGTTGTTTAATTTTGTAGAAAAAAAGCAGATCACAGACATGACACAAAACTAAAGTCATTTCAAATGGCAACTTTGGCTTTAAGAAACACTATAAGAAATCAAGAAAAAAAGATTGTGGCAGTCAGTAATGGTTACCTTTTTAGACCAAGCAGAGGAAAAAAATATGGAATCACTCAATTCTGAGGAAAAAATTATGGAATCACCCTGTAAATTTTCATCCCCAAACTAACACCTGCATCATATCAGATCTGCTCGTTAGTCTGCATCTAAAAAGGAGTGAACACACCTTGGAGAGCTGTTGCACCAAGTGGACTGACATGAATCATGGCTCCAACACGAGAGATGTCAATTGAAACAAAGGAGAGGATTATCAAACTCTTAAAAGAGAGTAAATCATCACGCAATGTTGCAAAAGATGTTGGTTGTTCACAGTCAGCTGTGTCTAAACTCTGGACCAAGTACAAACAACATGGGAAGGTTGTTAAAGGCAAACATACTGGTAGACCAAGGAAGACATCAAAGCGTCAAGACAGAAAACTTAAAGCAATATGTCTCAAAAATCGAAAAATGTACAACAAAACAAATGAGGAACGAATGGGAGGAAACTGGAGTCAACGTCTGTGACCGAACTGTAAGAAACCGCCTAAAGGAAATGGGATTTACATACAGAAAAGCTAAATGAAAGGCATCATTAACACCTAAACAGAAAAAAACAAGGTTACTATGGGCAAAGGAAAAGCAATTGTGGACTGTGGATGACTGGATGAAAGTCATATTCAGTGATGAATCTCGAATCTGCATTGGGCAAGGTGATGATGCTGGAACTTTTTTGGTGCCTTTCCAATGAGATTTATAAAGATGACTGCCTGAAGAGAACATGTAAATTTCCACAGTCATTGATGATATGGGGCTGCATGTCAGGTAAAGGCACTGGGGAGATGGCTGTCATTACATCATCAATAAATGCACGTTTATGTTGATATTTTGGACAATTGAAAGGATGTTTGGGAATGATCAAATCATTTTTCAAGATGATAATGCATCTTGCCATAGAGCAAAAACTGCGAAAACATTCCTTGCAAAAAGACACATAGGGTCAATGTCATGGCACAGGGTCAATGTCAACGAGCAGATCTGATTTGATGCAGGTGATAATTTGGGGGATGAAAATTTACAGGGTGATTCCATAATTTTTTCCTCAGAATTGAGTGATTCCATATTTTTTTCCTCTGCTTGGTCTAAAAAAGTAACCGTTACTGACTGCCACAATCTTTTTTCTTGATTTCTTATAGTGTTTCTTAAAGCCAGAAAGTTGCCATTTGAAATGACTTTAGTTTTGTGTCATGTCTGTGATCTGCTTTTTTTCTACAAAATTAAACAACTGAATGAACATCCTCTGAGGCCGGTGATTCCATAATTTTTGCCAGGGGTTGTAGACACTCTGATTCCTCATTCAGCTTCTCAAATGCTGCAAAGTATCCATTGATTCTGCAATGATTACAGCATTGTTCATGAAGTCAAGGTCAGTAGACCTTTCATCACTAACAAAAGAACCTAAATCATTGCTTTCCACAATCCTACCCAACATCCAGTCCATGCAAGCAATGAACAGTGTACGAACCAGAACATATCCCTGATGAACACCAGTTTTTGCTGGGAAAAACTACAGCTAAAATAAATAAATAAATGAATCCACGAGTGATGTTATATGGCTGGGGGGGCCTGGCTGCCGGTTTGTTTCTGTTTTTTGGTTTTCCTCCCAGGTGGCTTGCGTTTGGGACTGAGTGGCTGTGTTGCTGAGGCTGTCAGGACCTCACCCTGATCACCTGCGACTTGTCAGGACTCACAGCTGTGGTGCATCTGGATGGATTGGAACATGTTGGCATTTAAGACTGGAGTGCACAGTGTGTATTTGCCAGAGACTCGACCTTGTGACCAGACGGGTGAGATCGTCGTCTCGGGAGCCATCTCATCAACAGCGGATGCTGAGAACGTCCAGGTTTGATGCACAGTCTGTGAAAGAGGAGGGGTGAGGTTTCACGCTCGTCAGCACACTTCCTGAGGTACGTTAGATTTTGTGACTAACAGTTATACAGTCAGTAAATGTGGTGTCCCTCACACCTTATTGTATTGAGCTGTTTGTTAGTCATGTATCAGCTTCCACTGCAGTGGAGTTTTGTGAACTGGATGTTCCATGCCTGCAGGTTGGGAAGCTGATCAGTAATCAAGCCAGGAAGTGTTTGCTGTTTGTACACCTTTAAGTGTTCTGTGTGTAGAGTGTGGACTCACATAATGGTTCCTTCTTTCACAGACTCGGTTGTTGCGGCCACCCGGGGGGGTCGGGGTCCTTGGGTCCGAAACAGCTTCTGGCTCCGGACCGTTAGCGCTGCTGGGAGCGCACCACGCCAGGCCGCACCTTTTTGTTATTATATTATCACTGTTATGTATTAAATTCAGTTAGCCTTTGTACCGTGCTCTGCTTATTTCATACTGGGTCCTTCAAACGCTGGTCGGTTCTCCGAGCTGCGTCCGACACATAACAAGTGAACTCTCTAAGATAGCTTTAAAGGATGCCCAGAACAGTCTGTGCATCAGCAGCTCTCAGGCTTATCTTCTGTGCTTTATACAGTACAATACACATTTTGTGTTAGTAATCTGAGTACTGGCAAGCTCTCTAATCAATGACAACATGTGAAATATTGGTCATCATTTTCTGACTGCTCCATTCACTCAGCATGGTTGATGGATGGAAGGGCACTCAGAGCAAACACATTCAACCAAAGTCCTTTCTTTACTTCTCTGTTGACATTTTACTCTTCTATCACTTTCTTTTCCACTGTCAGAGTTGTATTGTTTTGATTTCTTCTCCAACATTCTTGGATCCTGATGAATCACCCTTGTTTGTGATTACTCACCTATGATCTTAATCATTGTCTGTGATCCTTGATCTTTGATTCTGATCACTAATCTTTCATCATAATTGCTATTCTTTGATCTTAATATGTCTCCATGGAGGTTATGCTATTGTCGCTGTTTATTTGTGTTTCTGTCTTTTTGTCAAGATTAAGGGGTGGATCCTGACCACTGATCCTGACCACTAAACTATTCAGCAATCCTGATTACAGGTTAAAAGAAAACATAATCAAAGCATAAAGGCCAGATACACCACATGTTCTGGATACTCAGGTCTATTCGCAGTCAGACTGGAGATTCACTAAGGTGTCATTATGCAGGGTCATTAATCTCCAAGTTAGTCCCTGTGCGCATTCTGTCACCCTGACGCTGGTGTGTGAGTCAGAATAGGTGAAAGTGAGGCATTGTTGCAAAACACTTTGAGGATCTGCCTCAGATGGAAAAGGGTAGGAAATAGGAGTCTAATACTTGTCAATATCATGGTTTATTGTTCAAACATATGAAGAATGGTCTAGTTGTGATAACTGTTTCATTGTGAAGAAAACAATAATAACTATTCTCTAAACTGAAGAATTATTCTTTATTTGAAACATTTTTAGAGTAAAAATAATGATTTGAACAATTGTTGGAATGATCACAATAAATGTTTTTGTAAATCTCCTTAAATGTCTGATTGGCATTTTGTTGAAACAAAAATTGCAAGTATTTAAGACTTGTGAAAGGCATCTTCTTGGAAAACATGAGGACGCATTTGGTAGATTGTTCGCCGCCATGTTAGAAATTGATATCTGAAGCTTTTGTACAACAATCATTTCCACATAATTACTGCATTGTTTCATAGTAAAAGACGGGGAGCCGATCAGAGTGCCACAGCAGCACGTCTGAGTCTGATGAGCTACGACGCCCCGTCATTTCAAAGTGTCAGTAGCGATTCACAGATTATCAAGTCATTTCTGCTTAAAATAGCTCTGTTTCTGCTTAAAACTGACTTTAGAATGATTTAAGGTTAATAACATTATTCCCTTTGATCACTTTGGGTAAAGAGTCAGACTCAGAGAGTCAGAATCAGACATGTGCAGTGAAGGCCCAGTGAAGGCACAGTGAAGGCACGGCAGACCAACTTTTAGAGGAGACGGTTTGGTCGGTGACACCGGTTAAGTAGTGCAGGTGTCCCTGTCTTCAGTCACATCATGCAGCTACTTTGGGGAAGCCTAAGGTGTTCCCATATTGAATGTGTAACCATTCCAGCAAAAAAAAAATCTAAGACTACCCAGGAGTCTTGTCCTAGTTGGAAATGCCTGGAGGCTTCCTGATCAGATACCTGAACAACCTCAACTAGTTCCTTCTAACAAGCAGAAGCAACTCTGCCTGTCCCGCTGTTAACGTTGCAAAGAAAATGCATTGTGTCTGCATGTAGTTTTGAAAGACAACACCAAATATGTATAAAACTACCCAAACAAACAAAAAACTTGTGGTTGCAGTGAAGTCTGAGGATAGAAGAGATTTGATATATTGTTTTTTCCCCCTTTCCCTCGCCTCTCCCTCCTTGTCTCAGAATTTGCTGACACCCTGTACCTTCAGATTGTGTCGATACGCAGCATCCAGTACAGCTGGTACAAAATCCTCAGTGGGTTCGCCGTTGTCATCAGCCAGACCAGGAGGATACCAGGAAAGCACCAGAACCCCTGGAGACACACGGCAACATGGATCTGGGATAAAGATTCTGATTCATACATGTTAACTGATGTAACCCTGTCTAAAATACAGCAAGTATACAATATATGCAGGATTTTGTTGAAATGATGCACTGTTCTTGACGAGATCAAAAACTGTTGACATTTATCTTGAGGAAATACCAAGCTTACATTTCTTTTAAGAATCTACAATGATGTCTTTCTCAAACATCTGAACTCATTTGAAAACTCCAAATGAAAGTCAGAGGGCTGATGCAAACCCTGCCTTTGCTCTGCACACTGGGATGTATTCATGTCAACAGTTCATTATACCAATCAATCATAAATATTTTGCTGACCGATATAAAATACAGGTAGTCTTTCTAGCCCTACTGTTTGCAGAGATATAGCAGAAATAGATAATAGATATAGCAGGGGGCTGTTTTTGAAGATTGTGTTATGTGTCGGACGCAGCCCGGAGAACCGACCAGCGTTTGAAGGACCCAGTATAAAATAAGCAGAGCACGGTACAAAGGATAACAGGGTTTAATAAACATAACAGTGATGTGAAAAAACAAACAAATAAGTGCGCGGTCTGGCGTGGCGGATTAGCGGTGTGCTCCCAGCAGCACAAAACGGTCCGAAGCCAGAACCAGTTCGGACCCAAGGACCCCGCCGACACCCCCCAGGTGGCCGCGACAAACCGAGTCTGTGAAAGAAGAAATCATCATGTGAGTCCACACTCTACACACAGAGGGACCGCTCAAAGGTGTACAACAGCAAACACTTCCTGGCTTAATTACTAATCAGCTTCCCACCCTGCAGGCATAGAACACCCTGTTCACAAAACTCCACAGCAGTGGAAGCTGATTAACGACTACATACAGCTCATATAATAAGGTGTGAGGGACACCACATTTACTGACTGTATAAATGTTAGTCACAAAATCTAACGTACCTCAGGAAGTGTGCTGACGAGTGTGAGACCTCACCCCCTCCTCCTTCACAGACCATGCATCAAACCTGGACATTCTCTGCATCCACTGATGATGAGATGGCTCTCGAGACGACGATCTCACCCGTCTGGTCACAAGGTCGAGTCTCTGGCAAATACCACTGTGTACTTGTTGTGAAAGTGTAGGTACACGGACCACAACAGGGGGCGCAAATGAACGGACAATGGAGGAAGTCAAATCACAAAGCTTTACTGTTGTGAACACGCACAACAAACACAACAGATTACAATTATAGCAGTAAGCCGAATTCCAATGGTGTCGTGTGGGCAGGCTCGACGATAGGAGACGTCTGTCCGAGTCGAACCGGAACCATCCGATTTCCTCTGCCACCGAACCCCGGGAATACTGGAGCCGCCAAGTCCCGAACTCCCAGGTGGCCACTGCCTCCGCTCGTCGGATCCGGTACTGCTGGCAAGGAACAGAAACAGTCAGGTGTGGGTGCGGCCGCACCCAGCAACACACAGGGTGGAAACACCACCTCCACCTCTACTCAAAAACAGCACTGTAGGATTGGAATGTGAGTACTTATCCAACCACGTCCAATACGGTCTTCAGCTGACCTAAGCACAAGCAACAAAGTATTACTTCTCTGAATAACACAACTGGCTGAGTTCGTTACCTCCTTAGTAGAGCGATATCTCGGCAATGAGGTGGAGATGCCGTCCTGCTGATATACCTCCCTGGTGATTGATATCAGCTGTCTCAGGTGATGGGTGACAGCTGTCACCCTGGCTACTCCTGTGAGGCGGCAGCGCCTCCGATGTCTGGAGCCCGCACTCCAGGCAGGGCGCCCTCTGGTGGTGGTGGGCCAGCAGTACCTCCTCTTCAGCGGCCCACACAACAGGACCCCCCCTTAACGGGCGCCTCCTGGCGCTCGACCAGCTTGTCCGGGTGGCGGCGGTAGAAGTCGGCCAGGAGGGCCGGGTCCAGGATGAAGCTCTTCTTCACCCAGGAGCGTTCTTCGGGACCGTACCCTTCCCAGTCCACCAGATATTGAAAACCCCGGCCCATCCGTCGGACGTCCAGTAGCCGGCGCACAGTCCAAGCCGGCTCGCCGTCGATGATCCGGGCAGGAGGTGGTGCCGGACCCGGAGCGCAGAGGGGTGAGGTGTGATGTGGTTTGATTCTCGAGACATGGAACACTGGATGAATCCGCAGTGAGGCCGGAAGCTTAAGCCTCACTGCGGCGGGATTGATGACCTTGAGGATCTTAAACGGTCCTATGTACCGGTCCTGTTGTTTCGGGGAGGGCACTTGCAGTGGAATGTCCTTGGTGGACAACCACACTTCCTGCCCAGGATGATACGTAGGAGCCGGGGTCCGCCGCCGGTCTGCATGGGTCTTCGCCCTCATCCGGGCCCTCAACAAAGCAGAACGGGCGGCACGCCACACCCGACAGCACTTCCGCAGGTGGGTCTGGACCGAGGGGCACACCGACCTCTCCCTCAACCACCGGAAACAATGGGGGCTGATACCCCAAACACACCTCAAAAGGGGAGAGGCCGGTGGCTGATGACACTTGACTGTTGTGGGCGTACTCGATCCAGGCCAGATAAGTACTCCAGGCCGCCGGGTGCGCGGCTGTCACACAACGTAGCGTCTGCTCCATCTCTTGATTGGCCCGTTCTGCTTGCCCGTTGGTTTGGGGGTGATACCCGGACGAGAGACTGACCGTGGCCCCCAGTTCCCGGCAAAAGCTCCTCCAGACGTGCGAGGAGAACTGGGGACCGCGATCGGAGACGATGTCTGATGGTATCACATGCAGACGGACGACGTGGTGGACCAGGAGGTCCGCTGTCTCCTGGGCCGTTGGGAGCTTCGGGAGGGCCACGAAGTGGGCCGCCTTGGAGAATCGGTCCACTATCGTGAGGATGACGGTGTTTCCCTGGGACGGCGGGAGGCCCGTGACAAAATCCAGGCCGATGTGAGACCAGGGGCGATGAGGTACGGGCAGCGGCTGTAGCAAACCCGAGGACTTGCGGTGGTCGGCTTTGCCCCTGGCGCAGGTGGTACAGGCCTGGATTAATCCCGGACGTCGGTCTCCAGGGACGCCCACCAGAAGCGCTGCCGGACGACGGCCACGGTTCTTCGCACCCCAGGATGACAGGAGGGCTTAGAACCGTGACAGAAGTCCAGGACCGCAGCCCTTGCCTCTGGTGGGACGTAGAGTCTGTTCTTCAGCCCGGTTCCGGGGTCCGGGTCTCGTGCCAGGGCCTCCCGGACGGTCTTCTCCACGTCCCAGGTGAGGGTGGCCACGATAGTGGACTCCGGGATGATGGGATCCGGGGGATCCGCGACTCCGTTCTGACTTCGTCTTCATGTACCCGGACAAAGCATCCGATCTTGATTTTGGTCCCGGGACGGTAGGTGATCCGGAAGTCAAAACGGCCGAAGAACAGTGACCAGCGGGCTTGCCTGGGATTCAGCCGCTTGGCGGTCCTGATATACTCCAGGTTCCGGTGGTCAGTGAAGACCGTAAATGGCACGGACGTTCCCTCCAACAGATGTCTCCACTCCTCAAGAGCCTCTTTCACCGCAAGGAGTTCTCGATTGCCGACGTCATAGTTCCGTTCGGCCGGGTCAACCTGCGGGAAAGATAGGCACACGGGTGAAGAACCTTATCGGTCTTCCCGCTCTGGGACAGCACGGCTCCTATCCCTGAGTCCGAGGCATCCACTTCAACCACTAACTGGCGACTAGGATCGGGCTGCACCAGAACGGGTGCAGACGAGAAGCACCGTTTCAACTCCTTGAACGCGGCATCGCAACGATCCGACCAGGTGAAGGGAACTTTTGGCGAGGTTAGGGCTGTCAGGGGGCTAACTACCTGACTGTAGCCCTTAATGAACCTCCTGTAGAAATTAGCAAAGCCGAGGAACTGTTGCAGCTTCCTACGGCTTGTGGGTTGGGGCCAGTCTCTCACCGCCGCAACCTTGGCCGGATCAGGAGCGACGGAGTTGGAGGAGATGATGAACCCCAGGAAGGACAAAGAAGTGCGGTGGAACTCACACTTCTCGCCCTTCACAAACAGTCGGTTCTCCAACAACCGCTGCAGGACCTGACGTACATGCTTCACATGGGTCTCAGGGTCCGGAGAAAAGATGAGTATATCGTCCAGGTATACGAAGACGAACCGGTGCAGGAAATCCCACAAGACATCATTAACCAACGCTTGGAAAGTCGCGGGAGCGTTTGTGAGACCGAACGGCATGACCAGGTACTCAAAGTGACCCAAGGGGGTGTTAAATGCCGTCTTCCACTCGTCTCCCTTCCGGATCCGAACCAGGTGATACGCATTCCTAAGATCAAGCTTGGTGAATACCTTAGCTCCATGCAGGGGCATGAACACCGAATCCAATAGGGGCAACGGGTATCGGTTGCGAACCGTGATTTCGTTCAGTCCCCTATAATCAATGCATGGACGAAGTCCGCCGTCTTTTTTACCCACAAAAAAGAAACCTGCACCCATCGGGGAGGTGGAAATTCCGGATCAACCGGCGGCTAACGAGTCCCGGATGTAGGTCTCCATTGATTCACGTCATGCCGTGAGAGGTTGTAGCAGCCTGCTGGACGGGAACTCACTGCCCGGAACCAAATCAATGGCACAATCATAAGGACGGTGGGGGGGAAGTGGTGAGCGCCAGATCCTTGCTGAACACCGTCAACAAGGTCGTGGTACTCCACCGGCACCATCCCCAGATTGGGCGGGACTCTGACCTCCTCCTTAGCCTGGGAGCGCGGAGGACCGAGGAACCTAAACCACCCGATGTGCAGGTCCTCGCTCCACTGAACCACTACCCCGGACGGCCATCGATCCGGGGATTGTGTTTCAACATCCAGGGAAACCCCAAAATCACTCGGGAGGTAGCAGGAGTCACAAAAAAACTCGATCTCCTCCCGGTGATTTCCGGACACCACCAGAGTTACAGGTGGTGTCTTATGCGTGATTGGAGGAGTAGGGGAGCCATCTAGTGTTCGCACCTGCACAGGCGAGGTAAGCGCCACCAGAGGGAGCCCTATCTCCCTGGCCCATCTGCTGTCCAACAGATTCCCTTCAGAGCCCGTGTCCACCAGTGCTGGGGCTTTCAGGGTTGATTCCTCATAAAGGATCGTAACTGGGAGTCGTGTGGCAATGTGGGTGTGTCCCACGTGAATGTCTCGGCCCACCCTTAGCCCAGTCTCTAGGGGCGGGCGTTGGTGTTTAAACCGCTCGGGGCAGTCTCTCACTTGGTGCTCTGTCGAGCCACAATTAAAACATACTCCGCGGGCCTGCCTCCTCTGTGTATCTGGTGCCCTAATGTTGCCCTGCTCGTGTCCATAGCTTCGTCAGCAGGGGGAGCTGTAGCCACACGGAGCACCGGAGCCGTGGAGCGTGGGGAAGGCGGGGCGCGGTCGGAACCGGAAGGGAGAGGGACGGCGCGTGCCCGGCCACGCCCTTCGTCTCGTTCCGACGACGTTCCTCTAACCGATTGTCTAATCGTATGACAAGATCGATAAGCCCATCTAAATCCCGCGGTTCGTCCTTAGCCACCAGGTGCTCCTTAAGAACCAATGACAGTCCGTTGTAACAAGGTGGCCGCGGAGGGCAGTGCTATTCCCAGCCGGACCTCGCAGCCGCGATGCAGAAGTCGACTGCATAAGCAGCTGCGCTCCGACGCCCCTGTCTCATCGACAGTAGCACTGTTGAAGCGGTTTCTTCCTCTATTCGGGTGATCGAACACGGTTCTGAACTCCCTCACAAACCCATCATATGTCTGAAGGAGCCGTGAGTTCTGCTCCAGAGCGCTGTAGCCCAAGCGCGTGCCTCACCGCGAAGCAGGTTTATTACATAAGCTACCTTGCTAGCATCGGTCGCGTACATAACAGGACGCTGTGCGAAGAACGAGCGAACACTGCATAAGGAAAATCCGCGCACGTCTCCACACAGCCTCCGTACGGCTCTGGGGGCCTTATGTATGCTTCCGGGGAAGGTGGGAGGGGTCGTTGAACGACCAGTGGAACGTCAATGTTACGCACAGGGTCTATGGGAGGGAGAGCTGCAGCGGCGCCCGGAGGTACACGGACCCACAACAGGGGCCGCAAATGAACGGACAATGGAGGAAGTCAAATCACAAAGCTTTACTGTTGTGAACACGCACAACAAACACAACAGATTACAATTATAGCAGTAAGCCGAATTCCAATGGTGTCGTGTGGGCAGGCCTCGACGATAGGAGACGTCTGTCCGAGTCGAACCGGAACCATCCGATTTCCTCTGCCACCGAACCCCGGGAATACTGGAGCCGCCAAGTCCCGAAACTCCCAGGTGGCCACTGCCTCCGCTCGTCGGATCCGGTACTCCTGGCAAGGAACAGAAACAGTCAGGTGTGGGTGCGGCCGCACCCAGCAACACACAGGTGGAAACACCACCTCCACCTCTACTCAAAAACAGCACTGTAGGATTGGAATGTGAGTACTTATCCAACCACGCCAATACGGTCTTCAGCTGACCTAAGCACAAGCAACAAAGTATTACTTCTCTGAATAACGCAACTGGCTGAGTTCGTTACCTCCTTAGTAGAGCGATATCTCGGCAATGAGGTGGAGATGCCGTCCTGCTGATATACCTCCCTGGTGATTGATATCAGCTGTCTCAGGTGATGGGTAACAGCTGTCACCCTGGCTACTCCTGTGAGGCGGCAGCGCCCTCCGATGTCTGGAGCCCGCACTCCAGGCAGGGCGCCCTCTGGTGGTGGTGGGCCAGCAGTACCTCCTCTTCAGCGGCCCACACAACAGTACTCCAGTCTTAAATGCCACCATGTTCCAATCCATGTAGATGCACCACAGCTGTGAGTCCTGACGAGCCGCAGGTGATCAGGGTGAGGTCCTGATAAACTCAGCTACACAGCCACTCAGTCCCAAATGCAAGCCACCTGGAAGGAAAAACAAAAGACAGAAACAAAAAGGCAGCCAGGCCCCCCCAGCCATACAACAGATTGTGAAGTATAACGTGTTGGTCGTGGTGATACAAATCAATGAAGATAACTATGCTGTTTGTCTGTGTAAATTCTGTTGTTGGTTATGTATGACCCACTGATATTCAAAGAAATCTGAATACACCAATACTTGATGCATTGATCGACATCATGAAATACACAATCTCACACACAGCCTTATTTCCAATGATCTCACAATTCTAATTGCTAGACATGTAGGAGAACTTCCAGCTTTCATTCATTCATTATTTTTTTACAACCCCAATTCTAATGAAGTTGGGGACATTGTGTAAAATGTAAATAAAAACAGAATACAGTGATTTTCAAATCCTCTTCAACCTATATTCAATTGAATACACCACAAAGACAGATATTTAATGATCAAACTGATAAACTTTATTGTTTTTGTGCAAATATTTGCTCTTTTTGAAATAGATGCCTGCAACACGTTTCAAAAAAGCTGGGACAGTGGTATGTTTACCACTGTGTTACATCACCTTTCCTTCTAACAACACTCAATAAGCATTTGAGAACTGAGGACACTAATTGTTGAAGCTTTGTAGGTGGAATTCTTTCCCATTCATGCTTGATGTACGTCTTCAGTTGTTCAACAGTCTGGGGTCTCCGTTGTCGTATTTTGCGCTTCATAATGTGCCACACATTTTCAATGGCCGACAGGTCTGGACTGCAGGCAGGCCAGTCTAGTACCTGCACTCTTTTACTACAAAGCCACGCTGTTGTAACACGTGCAGAATGTGTCTTGGCATTGTCTTGCTGAAATAAGCAGGGATGTCCCTGAAAAGACTTTGCTTGGATGGCAGCATGTGTTGCTCCAAACCTGGATGTACCTTTCAGCATTGATGGTGCCATCACAGATGTGTAAGTTGCCCATGCCTTGGGTATGAACACACCCCCATATCATTACAGATGCTGGCTTTTGAACTTTGTGCTGGTAACAATCTGGATGGTCTTTTTCCTCTTTTGTCCGGAGGACACAACGTCCATGATTTCCAAAAACAATTTGAAATGTGGACTCATCAGACCACAGCACACGTTTCCACTTTGCGTCTGTCCGTTTCAAATGAGCTTGGGCCCAGAGAAGGTGGCAGCGTTTCTGGATGTTGTTGATGTATGGCTTTCGCTTTGCATGGTAGAGTTTTAACTTGCACTTGTAGATGTGGAGACGAAACTGTGTTAACTGACAATGGTTTTCTAAAGTGTTCCTGAGCCCACGCGGTATGATCCTTTACACAATGATGTTGGTTTTTGTAATGTAGTGCCGTCTGAGGGATCAAAGGTCACGGGTTTGGTGTGTTTGGGTGTTGGTTTTCGGCCTTGCCGCTTATGTGTAGAAAGTTCTCCAGATTCTCTGAATCTTCTGAGTATATTATGGACTGTAGATGATGAATCTCTAAATTCCTTGCAATAGAACATTGAGAAACATTGTTCTTAAACTGTTGGACTATTTTTTCACGCAGTTGTTCACAAAGTGGTGATCCTCGCCCCATCTTTGCTTGTGAATGGCTGAGACTTTTGTGGATGCTCCTTTTATACCCAATCATGACACTCACAATTAGTGTCCTCAGTTCCCAAATGCTTAATGAGTGTTGTTAGAAGGAAAGATGATGTAACACAGTGGTAAACATACCACTGTCCCAGCTTTTTTGAAATGTGTTGCAGGCATCCATTTGAAAATGAGCAAATATTTGCACAAAAACAAAAAGTCTATCAGTATGTTATATCTTGTCTTTGTGGTGTATTCAATGGAATATAGGTTGAAGAGGATTTGCAAATCATTGTATTCTGTTTTTAATTTACATTCACACAACGTCCCAACTTCATTGGAATTGGGGTTGTATGTTTTTCACACTATAAATGTTCCCATTTTTACCTGAGGCTACAATATGACCATCGGGTATTACAAACGCTTTGCATCCATCTGTCCATCTGTATGTCTGTCTGTCTGTCTGTCTGTGCTCAGCATAAGTCCAGTCCTATAACTGCCAGGGTGTTCAAATTCACAGGGAACATTCTTGGAACACAGACCTTGGACAAGTTCAAAGATGGCTAACCTTGACCTATTTTAAGAGGTCAAAAAGTCACATTCTGTTTCCCATTGTGATGCTCATATGACTGAGGGTATTTTTGCCAGTGGTGGGCACAGCTAACCAAAAGGATAGCTTTGATAACCATTAATCCAATAACTGAAAAGTTATCTTTTATGACGCTAAACCGATAAACTGCTAAAAAATGTATCTTTATTACCGATAACCGATAACTTTTAGTATTGATTCAGATGTGGCCACATCAGATTACACTGTTGGCTTCTGAAAACCAGTTTAACTTTTCGCTGCTGGGTAAATTCAAGAATCACAAACACATAAGAACGCATGAAAAATGAATGAATAAAAAAATAAAACCCCATACACTGTAATCATCCTTCAAAAGCAGTAAAACACAGTATTCAAAGTCACAGTTTATCTCAGTATTATACACCATCATTTACAAACTAAAAAGCTGCTGCTTTTTCACATGCTTTGAACCCTGCGGCTTAAACATCCAAAATTCGTCCTTTAATACATTGATTGGCAGAGTAAAATACACGTAGTAAATATAAATCCTTAGTTTCAGTGGGATTTATCTGAATAAATAATCCACATAGAACGTCCTTTTTAAAAAAATCCAAAACAGTGTCCAAACGTGAAGAAAAGTCCCTCTGTACACACAGCTGTGCCGTGAGAGCTCCTCTCCCCCACCTAGTCTTGGCGATTAAATTACAGCCACAAAGAGATAAAATAAAATAATGTTAAAATCAGTCCATTTTGTTTTTGTGTCGAGTGGACTCACTCACTGTAACGTCCAAAGTGAACCTGAACTACACTACCCACAATGCTCCCTGCATCGACCTGCCAATCGCGTTTTGCGCTTAATGATGATGTCATCAGCAAGTGACAGGCAGCCAGTCTGCTACAAACACACAACAGATGGACTAAAATGTTTGATTTTAGGGTTACCAACGTTTTTGACCGTTAAACTTTGCTCACTTTACAAGCAAAAAAAATGTTATCGGACTGAAAGTTATCTGAACTAAATTTATCGGAAGACAATTGGTCCGATGATGGTTTTAAAACTTATCTGAAAAACTAATCTGCGAGCAAAAACATTGGCTTTGATAATTCTGTTACTGGATTAGCTGAAGTGTGCCCACCACTGATTTTAGCATTGCATTATGTTTAGTTTAGACAGACACACACAGGACCGATTGCACTGATTACAACATCCTGCTTTGCCACTTCACCTATGTACAGGGCAATAAAGTTTTCTGATCCATCAAAAATAATTATTTCACATTTTTGCAGATCACAGACAGATGCTTCTACTGTGGTATGAAGTTGTGATGTGCATGTGGTATCTGGAAGGTTCTGAAAGTGCAGTAACTTGGGTTACCTGCAGGAGTGCTAAGCACCAGTATATAAGGCTGTGACTGTGCAGTAGAGATGGGATTTGTGGCTCTTTGGGGGGATCCAGATCTTTATGGCATGTTCCTTTCAAAGAGCCGTTCAAAAAACTGGCTCATATGGCTCTTTTTTTTTTAAAGTATTTTAGGCTTAATTATCAATTTCTGCCATGTGCACATTCGTGGTGGTGCATGCTGCAGTGTGCATGCGCACTTTGCCATTACATTGCATTCTGGTTAGAAATTCCTAGCGCCATTTGTGACATAAATTGATAATTAAGCCTAAAAATATTGAGACAGAGAGAGAGAGAGAGAGAGAGAGAGAGAGAGAGAGAGAGAGAGAGAGA
Organism: Thalassophryne amazonica; assembly: GCF_902500255.1. Lineage (NCBI taxonomy): Eukaryota > Metazoa > Chordata > Actinopteri > Batrachoidiformes > Batrachoididae > Thalassophryne > Thalassophryne amazonica. Next base: position 40,588,817 of record NC_047109.1, on the reverse strand, counting down.
GAGATGAGCCATCTCAATGTCACTTTTCAAATTTGCTCCCCTATTCTGTCTCCCTACCTTTTCTGCCAGCAGTGGACATCGACATGAATCCTTGGGGAGAACAGCACGCTCAGGCAAAAGACTGGTGTTGACTGACTGAAATGTCGTTCCAAACGAGAAGAGAACAGGGAATAGAAACCTGACATTAAACCAAACCTGTTGTTGCTTAAAGTAGCCAGTAGATGGCGTTAACGCATTGTAAATAACCAAGGAAACCCATACTGAGAAACACCATTTATTTTTTGTTCTTTCCATATATTTTTTGATTTTGAAAGTTTTTGTATTGCACATGTTCTTTTTTCTATTCACTTTAAATCTGATATCACAGCCATTATCAACCATTATCTGAGTTTGAATTATTTGGAAATACTGATTATAACCCCATTATAATATGTTGAAAAGAATTTTGGTCTGAATTCATTGTAAATATTCCACTAGGTGGTACAATATTTTCGCGCCACAAGAACCCCCCCCTCCCCCCTGCAGGAGTACTCATGTGAAGGCACATGCTGCCTGTGCCCCTCCCCCTGTAGCTGCTCTCTTTCTATGCGGGGGGGCAGCCACAGCCGCAACCGCAACTGGATGTTCCTGGGAGCAGTGTGAAACAAACATGCATGAAAAAAAAAAAGAACGACAAAAAGAACAGCTCACGCGCAGCCGCGACTCGGCTCCCTTCGTTCATATTAAAGAGCCGTTCAAAAGAACCGGCTCGTTCGCGAACGTCACAACAGTACTGTGCAGAGCCAGACGAAGAAGGAGGGTGTTATGGGCAGTGTGGAGACTTGTCAGCTGTGAAGCTCTATAATAAATTTGTTGTGTTCCTGTGCAAAGTCGTCAGCTTCCTTGGCTCGTATTTCAAACAATATCTGTGACACAACAGAAAATTGGTGACGAGGATTGGGATACTGCTTTGGAAGTGAGTTTTGAGCCAAAGTCTGAACTCCGTTGAGACGACTGAGCACATGTGTAATGGTGACTGCATTTGGGAATGGAGAAGACCTCCACTTTGATGAAACAGAATAAGAATTTGAAGATTACATGGAGTGGCTGGAACAATTCTTTGTGGCAAATGTACCGAAGTATGGTGATAAAAATTTGAAAGAAGAGTTTTTGACTGTCGTTGGAAAACAAGATCACACGTTGCTTATGGACTTGTGTTCGCCAGGAAAGCCATCCGAATGAAAGTTGACTGACTGAATAAGTCTCCTACGTGCCCATTTTGTGCCAAAAACAAACTTTATCACTGAAAGATATAAGTTTAACACCTGAAGGCAAAGAGAAGATGAGTCTATCAGTGAATTCATGGCTAGTCTCAGAAAACTAGCTTCAACGTACAAATTTGAGGCATTTTTGGACGATGTATCAAGAGATAGATTCGTTTATGATATTCACAGTCATGGCACACAAAGTGGCAAAACAAAACGCAAAGCAGTGGTCACAAAAGTCCCTGAAAACCAACACTGTTTTCATGAAAGCTGTTCTCAAGAAAGAGGAAAGTGGAAAACTGTGCTACAGGTGCAAAGGGAGAGGGCATGTGCCAGACAACTGCCATTTTAAAGAGGTGGAGTGCCACAGATGCTACAAGAAAGGGCACATCGCCAGGACGTGTTGCTCATGACCAGAGGAAGCACACGACAAAAAGAGGCAGAGTGTTCCCAACTGGAAAAGAAAGGCGCCAGACAGCCCAAGCGGACCAATCACCGAATGACAGTGAAGCAGAGTGATGATCACAATCGGGAAGAATCACATAACACGTTGCATGCCACGGTTGATGCTCCAACGGATCGGGAGGAACCACATGACATGCCACATGCCAAGGTCAACACCCTGACAGCTGCACGTGAGGAGGCAGAGATCTCAGCTTCCTTCATCTAAAACATTTAAGGTCACATCCAAACCAGACTCTAATGTGAAAAACAGGGGAGGTAAAAACAAGGGTCTGGAACTGTTAGCGGTGTGATGAAACCTTCTTATGTTTATGTGCAGGTAAATGGTAAACAAATTAAATTGGAGTTTGATACAGGAGCAGCCGTATCTTATATCAGAAGCACTGTACAAACGAAGGTTTAAATATAATGCAATGCTAAAATACCCTCGGCCGTATGAGCCTTGTGTTCTTTATAATTTGCAGTTGTTTAATTTATTATTAAGATCCTGTTGTCTTACGTACAATTTATACGTCAGCTCCTCTATTAATCAGTCAATCAAAAACAATATTTACGTTTTAACAGCATCTGCAGGAGGCTTTGCGTGTGTGTGTGTACATGAGCTTTTGACAAAAGCAGAAGTTATGCAAATCAAGGAATATTTGGAGAATCACCCTCTGTACATTTGCTGGTATTAATGAGACAAATTTAACTCCACAGGAAGTTAGCTTTGAGTTAGCAGAAGTTGGCGTACACGCTAACACCACAAAATGTGTTATCGGGTTACAAAAAGAGCATTTTCAGTTTTACGCTTTTTACTCTTTTAATTCATTTATTAGTAATTGGAGCGGGCTGCGGCCTCAACTTTACCTAAATTCAGGGTCTTTTAATGAAGTTTAGGGCTAGTGGCCGGCGATCAACTTAGCATTTCTTCTGTTTTTCTTGTTGTTTAATGCTGGCAAATTATACAGTATTTTTTGTCTTTCTCATGGCTGATTCTGTTTTTTCTCTCTGTTTAAGGTGCAGCTCCATCCAGAGATGGGAGTTGTATTTGTGTTGGCAACCCTCCTGTCCTGTGCACCAATAGCAATTCTTGTATATTCGTCCGTGAATTGTTCTGTGAATTGTTTCTGTAATTTATGTCTGTAGCATGGTCCAAGCAGAGGGTCACCCTTTGAGTCTTGTCTGCTTGAGGTTTCTTCCTCAGAGGGAGTTTTTCCTTACCACTGTTGCTCTGTGGGTTGGTAAGGTTAGACCTTACCTGTGTGAAGCGCTTTGAGGCAACTCTGTTGTGATTTGGCGCTATATAAATGAAAATAAATTTAAATTGAAAATAGAAGTGTTTATTTCTCGCTATCTTTTACATAATATATGACAAAGAGGATATGTTTACACACAAATGAAACCGTTTTGCTGCTAGCTACCAGCCTGTGATGTCACCATGCTAACGTCCGCAAAATAAATTCAGAGGTGTTAGCAGGTTCCAAAAATGGCGTTTTCGGTTTTAGAAGTGTTTATTTCTCACTAGCTTTTACATAATATATGAGAGACATGTATATAAGCACAAAGGAAAATGGGTTTAAAGGGACCAGCCACTGACGTCACGATGCAGCTTTATTCTGATTGGTTGTCATCCCTCGCCATATGTTGGCCTCGGGTAAAAAGGGTAAACTTGTACCAACTGGTCAGGATTTGAGAACCTACAGCAAACAAGCACTGGAGGTTAAAGGGCTCCTCCAAGTGGTGGTAAAATGTAAGGAAAACAGTTATACACTAGCTTTGTTTGTGGTAAAAGGATGTGGGCCAGCCTTAATGGGAAGACATTGGATTGAAAGATTACAGTTTTTGCCAACTGCTTACACCCAAAAAGCGAATGCTTAGACTAAAGCTTCAAATCCGAAACTTCTTGAAACAATAGCTAAAACAAAATGTGACAATACCTTAAACACATTTTCTACTTTGCACTTTGCTTGCAATTCTTCAACACAGTTGCGCAGAACATTACACACAGGTTCCTACAGTAGACACTTTACTCAAAGATAAAATACCTTGTTATCATTGGGAAAACACTTTTAGTAAAAATGCAAAACACATCAGGTAACTAGAAATACTTATGCATACATCTGAAAACACACACAGAAAACTCACCAATCAGTCTGACCTTTGGCACTACAAATAGAGCTCAAGTAAGACATTTGTTAAAATCTGCAATCGTGGCAGCAGTGAGACTCAAAGAAAGAGACAGAGGAAGACAAAGACAGATACGTGGACAAGGACAAAGACAAGGAAGAGCAAGAAGGAGAAATGTTTCCGATGAAATTCGAGCAACTTTGGTGGACCATGTAATGAACCACGGCCTCACACTGAGGGAAGCTGAACAAAGGGTCCACCCAAACCTCAGCCACCACACAGTGGGTAGTACTGTCAAGTGATGTTACTGTATCATGAAGTACAGTAGTGTAAACACTTATTTTAATTGTTTGGACTTGCATTTTGAAATTGAACTGTACAGTACTCTATCTTTTTTCGGTATTTGTAAGAAATTTGTATTTCTTTGTAAACAAACAAAGAAACAAAACAACAGGGAAATAACAGTTTTGTTGCTAAATACTGTAACTTTGAGCTCTTGTTTGAGTAAAAGTAAATAAAAAGGTTTTGACTTCAGTGTTTTGTGTAAAACACATCAGTGTGTTGCTGTTGATTTTAAAGTGTTTCAAAATGGTGCATGTGTGTATCATTTTGTTGCTAGAATGACATTTTTAGGAGGGATTGTTAGGTTTGATTGTACAGTTTCATTTTGACAGAGCTGCGATTTGTTTTACAAGTGTTGTGTCTTATCTTGCTTGTGTGTAGCATTTTGATACAGTGAGCCAAATTTTGAAAAAAGTGTAAGCAATCGGCAAAAACTGTAACCAGGTCAGCATTTCCACAGTCCGATTTTTGCAGAAACAAGTCATCATGAAACAGCTCTACATGGTTCCATTTGAAAGAAACAGCCAGGGGGTCAAGGATCTCCACTATGAGTATGTCCAAGTATGTGTCATTGCACTTTATATACACTGTATTGTGATATGATCCAATGGTTGTTACAGTAACTCTGTGAAATGCTGTGTAGATGCGAGTGTGTGTGTGAGGGAGCTTTCTTGAAGATATAGGTGCCTGTTTTATGTATGTACATATGTATGTACGTATGTATGTTCTGTTTCAGTGAGTTCTTGACCTTGAAACAGCTGCACAGCCTCATGAGTACACCTACATCGACTTCAGTGTTTTCTGTAGAACACATCAGTGTGTTGCTGTTGATTTGAAATTGTTGCATGTTTGTATCCTTTTGCTGCTAGAATGACATTATATAGGAGGGATTGTTAGGTTTAGATTGTAGGGTTTCATTTTGACAGAGCTATGAGGTGTTTTACAACAAGTGTTGTGTCTTATCAATCAATCAATCAACTTTTTTCTTGTATAGCGCCAAATCACAACAAACAGTTGCCCCAAGGCGCTCCACATTGCAAGGCAAGGCCATACAATAATTATGAAACACAGTCTACGTCTAAAGCAACATAACCAAGGGATGGTCCAGGGTCACCCGATCCAGCCCTAACTATAAGCCTTAGCGAAAAGGAAAGTTTTAAGACTAATCTTAAAAGTAGAGAGGGTATCTGTCTCCCTGATCTGAATTGGGAGCTGGTTCCACAGGAGAGGAGCCTGAAAGCTGAAGGCTCTGCCTCCCATTCTACTCTTACAAACCCTAGGAACTACAAGTAAGCCCGCAGTCTGAGAGCGAAGCGCTCTAATGGGGTAATATGGTACTACGAGGTCCCTAAGATAAGATGGGACCTGATTATTCAAAACCTTATAAGTAAGAAGAAGAATTTTAAATTCTATTCTAGCATTAACAGGAAGCCAATGAAGGGAGGCCAACACGGGTGAGATATGCTCTCTCCTGCTAGTCCCCGTCAGTACTCTAGCTGCAGCATTCTGAACCAACTGAAGGCTTTTTAGGGAACTTTTAGGACAACCTGATAATAATGAATTACAATAGTCCAGCCTAGAGGAAATAAATGCATGAATTAGTTTTTCAGCATCACTCTGAGACAAGACCTTTCTGATTTTAGAGATATTGCGTAAATGCAAAAAGGCAGTCCTACATATTTGTTTAATATGCGCTTTGAATGACATATCCTGATCAAAAATAACTCCAAGATTTCTCACAGTATTACTAGAGATCAGGGAAATGCCATCCAGAGTAACGATCTGGTTAGACACCATGCTTCTAAGATTTGTGGGGCCAAGTACAATAACTTCAGTTTTATCTGAGTTTAAAAGCAGGAAATTAGAGGTCATCCATGTCTTTATGTCTCTAAGACAATCCTGCAGTTTAGCTAATTGGTGCGTATCCTCTGGCTTCATGGATAGATAAAGCTGGGTATCATCTGCGTAACAATGAAAATTTAAGCAATACCGTCTAATAATACTGCCCAAGGGAAGCATGTATAAAGTGAATAAAATTGGTCCTAGCACAGAACCTTGTGGAACTCCATAATTAACTTTAGTCTGTGAAGAAGATTCCCCATTTACATGAACAAACTGTAATCTATTAGACAAATATGATTCAAACCACCGCAGCGCAATGCCTTTAATACCTATGACATGCTCTAATCTCTGTAATAAAATTTTATGGTCAACAGTATCAAAAGCAGCACTGAGGTCCAACAGAACAAGCACAGAGATAAGTCCACTGTCCGAAGCCATAAGAAGATCATTTGTAACCTTCACTAATGCTGTTTCTGTACTATGATGAATTCTAAAACCTGACTGAAACTCTTCAAATAGACCATTCCTCTGCAGGTGATCAGTTAGCTGTTTTACAACTACCCTCTCAAGAATCTTTGAGAGAAAAGGAAGGTTGGAGATTGGCCTATAATTAGCTAAGATAGCTGGGTCAAGTGATGGCTTTTTAAGTAATGGTTTAATTACTGCCACCTTAAAGGCCTGTGGTACATAACCAACTAACAAAGATAGATTGATCATATTTAAGATTGAAGCATTAAATAATGGTAGGACTTCCTTGAGCAGCCTGGCAGGAATGGGGTCTAATAAGCATGTTGATGGTTTGGATGAAGTAACTAATGAAAATAACTCAGACAGAACAATCGGAGAGAAAGAGTCTAACCAAATACCGGCATCACTGAAAGCAGCCAAAGATAACGATACATCTTTGGGATGGTTATGAGTAATTTTTTCTCTAATAGTCAAAATTTTGTTAGCAAAGAAAGTCATGAAGTCATTACTAGTTAAAGTTAATGGAATACTCAGCTCAATAGAGCTCTGACTCTTTGTCAGCCTGGCTACAGTGCTGAAAAGAAACCTGGGGTTGTTCTTATTTTCTTCAATTAGTGATGAGTAGAAAGATGTCCTAGCTTCACGAAGGGCTTTCTTATAGAGCAACAAACTCTTTTTCCAGGCTAAGTGAAGATCTTCTAAATTAGTGAGACACCATTTCCTCTCCAACTTACGGGTTATCAGCTTTAAGCTACGAGTTTGTGAGTTATACCACGGAGTCAGACACTTCTGATTTAAAGCTCTCTTTTTCAGAGGAGCTACAGCATCCAAAGTTGTCTTCAATGAGGATGTAAAACTATTGACAAGATACTCTAACTCCCTTACAGAGTTTAGGTAGCTACTCTGCTCTGTGTTGGTATATGACATTAGAGAACATAAAGAAGGAATCATATCCTTAAACCTAGTTACAGCGCTTTCTGAAAGACTTCTAGTGTAATGAAACTTATTCCTCACTGCAGGGTAGTCCATCAGGGTAAATGTAAATGTTATTAAAAAATGATCAGACAAAAGGGAGTTTTCAGGGAATACTGTTAAGTCTTCTATTTCCATACCATAAGTCAGAACAAGATCTAAAATATGATTAAAGTGGTGGGTGGACTCATTTACTTTTTGAGCAAAGCCGATAGAGTCTAATAATAGATTAAATGCAGTGTTGAGGCTGTCATTCTCAGCATCTGTGTGGATGTTAAAATCGCCCACTATAATTATCTTATCTGAGCTAAGCACTAAGTCAGACAAAAGGTCTGAAAATTCACAGAGAAACTCACAGTAACGACCAGGTGGACGATAGATAATAACAAATAAAACTGGTTTTTGGGACTTCCAATTTGGATGGACAAGACTAAGAGACAAGCTTTCAAATGAATTAAAGCTCTGTCTAGGTTTTTGATTAATTAATAAGCTGGAATGGAAGATTGCTGCTAATCCTCCGCCCCGGCCCGTGCTACGAGCATTCTGACAGTTAGTGTGACTCGGGGGTGTTGACTCATTTAAACTAACATATTCATCCTGCTGTAACCAAGTTTCTGTTAGGCAGAATAAATCAATACGTTGATCAATTATTATATCATTTACCAACAGGGACTTAGAAGAAAGAGACCTAATGTTTAATAGACCACATTTAACTGTTTTAGTCTGTGGTGCAATTGAAGGTGCTATATTATTTTTTCTTTTTGAATTTTTATGCTTAAATAGATTTTTGCTAGTTATTGGTGGTCTAGGAGCAGGCACCGTCTCTACGGGGATGGGGTAATAGGGGGATGGCAGGGGGAGAGAAGCTGCAGAGAGGTGTATAAGACCACAGCTCTGCCTCCTGGTCCCAACGCTAGACAGTCACAGTTTGGAGGATCCCAAAAAATTGGCCAGATTTCTAGAAATGAGAGCTGCTCCCTCTAAAGTGGGATGGATGCCGTCTCTCCTAACAAGACCAGGTTTTCCCCAGAAGCTTTGCCAATTATCAATGAAGCCCACCTCATTTTTTGGACACCACTCAGACAGCCAGCAATTCAAGGAGAACATGCGGCTAAACATGTCACTCCTGGTCTGATTGGGGAGGGGCCCAGAGAAAACAACAGAGTCCGACATTGTTTTTGCAAAGTTACACACCGATTCAATGTTAATTTTAGTGACCTCCGATTGGCGTAACCGAGTGTCATTACTGCCGACGTGAATTACAATCTTACCAAATTTACGCTTAGCCTTAGCCAGCAATTTCAAATGTCCTTCGATGTCGCCTGCTCTGGCCCCCGGAAGACAATTGACAATGGTTGCTGGTGTCGCTAACTTCACATTTCTCAAAACAGAGTCGCCAATAACCAGAGTTTGATCCTCGGCGAGTGTATCGTCGAGTGGGGAAAAACGGTTAGAGATGTGAACGGGTTGACGGTGTACACGGGGCTTCTGTTTAGGGCTACGCTTCCTCCTCACAGTCACCCAGTCAGCCTGCCTTCCCGACTGCACGGGGTCTGCCAGGGGGGAACTAACGGCGGCTAAGCTACCTTGGTCCGCACCGACTACAGGGGCCTGGCTAGCTGTAGAATTTTCCACGGTGCGGAGCCGAACCTTACTGCTAAAAGAGGCCGAGGAATAACTAAACATTTCACACCCAGAGCAGAAAAGTACGGGAGAGACAGGAGAAGCCGCCATGCTAAAACGGCTAAGAGCTAGTAGCTACGCTAAGCTAGCGGATTCCCAAACAGGGAATCCGACACTAGACAGGCTGTGGAGCAGCACAGGTAACGCACGACAACAGTGCTAAAATAAAATAAAAATCCACTAGACAGGCTGTGGAGCAGCACAGGTAACGCACAACAACAGTGCTAAAAAATAAAATAAAATAAAAATAAAAATCCACAGGACAGGCTGTGGAGCAGCACAGGCAACGCACGACAACAGTGCTAAAACAAAATAAAAATCCACTAGACAGGCTGTGGAGCAGCACAGGTAACGCACGACAACAGTGCTAAAAAATAAAATAAAAATAAAAATCCACTGGACAGGCTGTGGAGCAGCACAGGCAACGCACGACAACAGTGCTAAAACAAAATAAAAATCCACTGGACAGGCTGTGGAGCAGCACAGGTAACGCACGACAACAGTGCTAAATCAAAATCCACTGGACAGGCTGTGGAGCAGCACAGGTAACGCACGACAACAGTGCTAAAACAAAATCAAAATCCACTAGACAGGCTGTGGAGCAGCACAGGTAACGCACAACAACAGTGCTAAAAAATAAAATAAAATAAAAAAAATCCACTGGACAGGCTGTGGAGCAGCACAGGCAACGCACGACAACAGTGCTAAAACAAAATAAAAATCCACTAGACAGGCTGTGGAGCAGCACAGGTAACGCACGACAACAGCGCCAAAAAAAAAAAATCAAAATCAAAATCAAAATCCACTGGACAGGCTGTGGAGCAGCACAGGTAACGCACGACAACAGTGGTAAAAAATAAAATAAAAATCCACTGGACAGGCTGTGGAGCAGCACAGGTAATGCACGACAACAGTGGTAAAAAATAAAATAAAAATCCACTGGACAGGCTGTGGAGCAGCACAGGTAACGCACGACAACAGTGCTAAAAAATAAAATAAAAATCCACTGGACAGGCTGTGGAGCAGCACAGGTAACGCACGACAACAGTGCTAAAAAAAAAAAATTAAAAAATAAAAAAATTAAAAAAATAATAATAATAAAATAAAAATCCACTGGACAGGCTGCGGAGCAGCACAGGTAACACACGACAACAGTGGTAAAAAATAAAATAAAAATCCACTAGACAGGCTGTGGAGCAGCACAGGTAACACACGACAACAGTGCTAAAAAAAAATAAAATCAAAATCAAAATCCACTGGACAGGCTGTGGAGCAGCACAGGTAACGCACGACAACAGTGCCAAAAAATAAAATAAAAATCCACTGGACAGGCTGTGGAGCAGCACAGGTAACGCACGACAACAGTGCCAAAAAACAAAACAAAAATCCACTGAACAGGCTGTGGAGCAGCGCAGGTAACACACGACAACAGTGCCAAAAAATAAAATAAAAATCCACTGGACAGGCTGTGGAGCAGCACAGGTAACACACGACAACAGTGGTAAAAAATAAAATAAAAATCCACTGGACAGGCTGTGGAACAGCACAGGTAACGCACGACAACAGTGCTAAAAAATAAAATAAAAATCCACTGAACAGGCTGTGGAGCAGCACAGGTAACGCACGACAACAGTGATAAAAAATAAAATAAAAATCCACTGAACAGGCTGTGGAGCAGCACAGGTAACGCACGACAACAGTGCTAAAAAATAAAATAAAAATCCACTGGACAGGCTGTGGAGCAGCACAGGTAACGCACGACAACAGTGCTAAAATAAAATAAAAATCCACTAGACAGGCTGTGGAGCAGCACAGGTAACGCACAACAACAGTGCTAAAAAATAAAATAAAATAAAAATAAAAATCCACAGGACAGGCTGTGGAGCAGCACAGGCAACGCACGACAACAGTGCTAAAACAAAATAAAAATCCACTAGACAGGCTGTGGAGCAGCACAGGTAACGCACGACAACAGTGCTAAAAAATAAAATAAAAATAAAAATCCACTGGACAGGCTGTGGAGCAGCACAGGCAACGCACGACAACAGTGCTAAAACAAAATAAAAATCCACTGGACAGGCTGTGGAGCAGCACAGGTAACGCACGACAACAGTGCTAAAAAAAAAAATAAAAAAATAAAAAAATAAAAAAAATAATAATAATAAAATAAAAATCCACTGGACAGGCTGCGGAGCAGCACAGGTAACGCACGACAACAGTGGTAAAAAATAAAATAAAAATCCACTAGACAGGCTGTGGAGCAGCACAGGTAACACACGACAACAGTGCCAAAAAAAAATAAAATCAAAATCAAAATCCACTGGACAGGCTGTGGAGCAGCACAGGTAACGCACGACAACAGTGCCAAAAAATAAAATAAAAATCCACTGGACAGGCTGTGGAGCAGCACAGGTAACGCACGACAACAGTGCCAAAAAACAAAACAAAAATCCACTGGACAGGCTGTGGAGCAGCACAGGTAACGCACGACAACAGTGCTAAAAAAAAATTAAATCAAAATCAAAATCCACTGGACAGGCTGTGGAGCAGCACAGGTAACGCACGACAACAGTGCCAAAAAATAAAATAAAAATCCACTGGACAGGCTGTGGAGCAGCACAGGTAACGCACGACAACAGTGCCAAAAAACAAAACAAAAATCCACTGAACAGGCTGTGGAGCAGCGCAGGTAACACACGACAACAGTGCCAAAAAATAAAATAAAAATCCACTGGACAGGCTGTGGAGCAGCACAGGTAACACACGACAACAGTGGTAAAAAATAAAATAAAAATCCACTGGACAGGCTGTGGAACAGCACAGGTAACGCACGACAACAGTGCTAAAAAATAAAATAAAAATCCACTGAACAGGCTGTGGAGCAGCACAGGTAACGTACGACAACAGTGCTAAAAATAAAATAAAAATCCACTGGACAGGCTGTGGAGCAGCACAGGCAACGCACGACAACAACGCTAAAATAAAATAAAAATCCACTGAACAGGCTGTGGAGCAGCACAGGTAACACATGACAACAGTGCTAAAATAAAATAAAAATCCACTGAACAGGCTGTGGAGCAGCACAGGTAACACACGATAACAGTGCTAAAAAATAAAATAAAAATCCACTGAACAGGCTGTGGAGCAGCACAGGTAACACATGACAACAGTGCTAAAAAATAAAATAAAAATCCACTGAACAGGCTGTGGAGCAGCACAGGTAACACACGACAACAGTGCTAAAAAATAAAATAAAAATCCACTGAACAGGCTGTGGAGCAGCACAGGTAACGCACGACAACAGTGCTAAAAAATAAAATAAAAATCCACTGAACAGGCTGTGGAGCAGCACAGGTAACGCACGACAACAGTGCTAAAAAATAAAATAAAAATCCACTGAACAGGCTGTGGAGCAGCACAGGTAACGCACGACAACAGTGCTAAAAAATAAAATAAAAATCCACTGAACAGGCTGTGGAGCAGCACAGGTAACGCACGACAACAGTGCTAAAAAATAAAATAAAAATCCACTGGACAGGCTGTGGAGCAGCACAGGTAACGCACGACAACAGTGCTAAAATAAAATAAAAATCCACTAGACAGGCTGTGGAGCAGCACAGGTAACGCACAACAACAGTGCTAAAAAATAAAATAAAATAAAAATAAAAATCCACAGGACAGGCTGTGGAGCAGCACAGGCAACGCACGACAACAGTGCTAAAACAAAAAAATCCACTAGACAGGCTGTGGAGCAGCACAGGTAACGCACGACAACAGTGCTAAAAAATAAAATAAAAATAAAAATCCACTGGACAGGCTGTGGAGCAGCACAGGCAACGCACGACAACAGTGCTAAAACAAAATAAAAATCCACTGGACAGGCTGTGGAGCAGCACAGGTAACGCATGACAACAGTGCTAAAACAAAATAAAAATCCACTAGACAGGCTGTGGAGCAGCACAGGTAACGCACAACAACAGTGCTAAAAAATAAAATAAAATAAAAATAAAAATCCACTGGACAGGCTGTGGAGCAGCACAGGCAACGCACGACAACAGTGCTAAAACAAAATAAAAATCCACTAGACAGGCTGTGGAGCAGCACAGGTAACGCACGACAACAGCGCCAAAAAAAAAATAAAATAAAAATAAAAATAAAAATCCACTGGACAGGCTGTGGAGCAGCACAGGTAACGCACGACAACAGTGGTAAAAAATAAAATAAAAATCCACTGGACAGGCTGTGGAGCAGCACAGGTAACGCACGACAACAGTGCTAAAAAATAAAATAAAAATCCACTGGACAGGCTGTGGAGCAGCACAGGTAACGCACGACAACAGTGCTAAAAAATAAAATAAAAATCCACTGGACAGGCTGTGGAGCAGCACAGGTAACGCACGACAACAGTGCTAAAAAAAATAAATAAATAAATAAAAAAATAAAAAAAATAATAATAATAAAATAAAAATCCACTGGACAGGCTGCGGAGCAGCACAGGTAACACACGACAACAGTGGTAAAAAATAAAATAAAAATCCACTAGACAGGCTGTGGAGCAGCACAGGTAACACACGACAACAGTGCTAAAAAAAAATAAAATCAAAATCCACTGGACAGGCTGTGGAGCAGCACAGGTAACGCACGACAACAGTGCCAAAAAACAAAACAAAAATCCACTGGACAGGCTGTGGAGCAGCGCAGGTAACACACGACAACAGTGCCAAAAAATAAAATAAAAATCCACTGGACAGGCTGTGGAGCAGCACAGGTAATGCACGACAACAGTGCCAAAAAACAAAACAAAAATCCACTGGACAGGCTGTGGAGCAGCACAGGTAACACACGACAACAGTGGTAAAAATAAAATAAAAATCCACTGGACAGGCTGTGGAACAGCACAGGCAACGCACGACAACAGCGCTAAAATAAAATAAAAATCCACTGAACAGGCTGTGGAGCAGCACAGGTAACGCACGACAACAGTGCCAAAAAATAAAATAAAAATCCACTGGACAGGCTGTGGAGCAGCACAGGTAACGCACGACAACAGTGCCAAAAAATAAAATAAAAATCCACTGGACAGGCTGTGGAGCAGCGCAGGTAACACACGACAACAGTGCCAAAAAATAAAATAAAAATCCACTGAACAGGCTGTGGAGCAGCCCAGGTAACGCACGACAACAGTGCTAAAAATAAAATAAAAATCCACTGGACAGGCTGTGGAGCAGCACAGGTAACGCACGACAACAGTGCTAAAAATAAAATAAAAATCCACTGGACAGGCTGTGGAGCAGCGCAGGTAACACACGACAACAGTGCTAAAAAATAAAATAAAAATCCACTGAACAGGCTGTGGAGCAGCACAGGTAACGCACGACAACAGTGCTAAAAATAAAATAAAAATCCACTGAACAGGCTGTGGAGCAGCACAGGTAACACACGACAACAGTGCTAAAAAATAAAATAAAAATCCACTGAACAGGCTGTGGAGCAGCACAGGTAACACACGACAACAGTGCTAAAAAATAAAATAAAAATCCACTGAACAGGCTGTGGAGCAGCACAGGTAACGCACGACAACAGTGCTAAAAAATAAAATAAAAATCCACTGAACAGGCTGTGGAGCAGCACAGGTAACGCACGACAACAGTGCTAAAAAATAAAATAAAAATCCACTGAACAGGCTGTGGAGCAGCACAGGTAACGCACGACAACAGTGCTAAAAAATAAAATAAAAATCCACTGAACAGGCTGTGGAGCAGCACAGGTAACGCACGACAACAGTGCTAAAAAATAAAATAAAAATCCACTGGACAGGCTGTGGAGCAGCACAGGTAACGCACGACAACAGTGCTAAAATAAAATAAAAATCCACTAGACAGGCTGTGGAGCAGCACAGGTAACGCACAACAACAGTGCTAAAAAATAAAATAAAATAAAAATAAAAATCCACAGGACAGGCTGTGGAGCAGCACAGGTAACACATGACAACAGTGCTAAAAAATAAAATAAAAATCCACTGAACAGGCTGTGGAGCAGCACAGGTAACACACGACAACAGTGCTAAAATAAAATAAAAATCCACTAGACAGGCTGTGGAGCAGCACAGGTAACACATGACAACAGTGCTAAAAAATAAAATAAAAATCCACTGGACAGGCTGTGGAGCAGCACAGGTAACGCACGACAACAGTGCTAAAATAAAATAAAAATCCACTAGACAGGCTGTGGAGCAGCACAGGTAACGCACAACAACAGTGCTAAAAAATAAAATAAAATAAAAATAAAAATCCACAGGACAGGCTGTGGAGCAGCACAGGCAACGCACGACAACAGTGCTAAAACAAAATAAAAATCCACTAGACAGGCTGTGGAGCAGCACAGGTAACGCACGACAACAGTGCTAAAAAATAAAATAAAAATAAAAATCCACTGGACAGGCTGTGGAGCAGCACAGGCAACGCACGACAACAGTGCTAAAACAAAATAAAAATCCACTGGACAGGCTGTGGAGCAGCACAGGTAACGCATGACAACAGTGCTAAAACAAAATAAAAATCCACTAGACAGGCTGTGGAGCAGCACAGGTAACGCACAACAACAGTGCTAAAAAATAAAATAAAATAAAAATAAAAATCCACTGGACAGGCTGTGGAGCAGCACAGGCAACGCACGACAACAGTGCTAAAACAAAATAAAAATCCACTAGACAGGCTGTGGAGCAGCACAGGTAACGCACGACAACAGCGCCAAAAAAATAATAAAATAAAAATAAAAATAAAAATCCACTGGACAGGCTGTGGAGCAGCACAGGTAACGCACGACAACAGTGGTAAAAAATAAAATAAAAATCCACTGGACAGGCTGTGGAGCAGCACAGGTAACGCACGACAACAGTGGTAAAAAA
Source organism: Thalassophryne amazonica (assembly GCF_902500255.1). Taxonomy (NCBI): domain Eukaryota; kingdom Metazoa; phylum Chordata; class Actinopteri; order Batrachoidiformes; family Batrachoididae; genus Thalassophryne; species Thalassophryne amazonica. The sequence goes on along the minus strand of NC_047109.1, from coordinate 40,572,788 downwards.
TAAAATAAAAATCCACTGGACAGGCTGTGGAGCAGCACAGGTAACGCACGACAACAGTGCTAAAAAATAAAATAAAAATCCACTGGACAGGCTGTGGAGCAGCACAGGTAACGCACGACAACAGTGCTAAAATAAATAAATAAATAAATAAAAAAATAAAAAAAATAATAATAATAAAATAAAAATCCACTGGACAGGCTGCGGAGCAGCACAGGTAACACACGACAACAGTGGTAAAAAATAAAATAAAAATCCACTAGACAGGCTGTGGAGCAGCACAGGTAACACACGACAACAGTGCTAAAAAAAAATAAAATCAAAATCAAAATCCACTGGACAGGCTGTGGAGCAGCACAGGTAACGCACGACAACAGTGCCAAAAAACAAAACAAAAATCCACTGGACAGGCTGTGGAGCAGCGCAGGTAACACACGACAACAGTGCCAAAAAATAAAATAAAAATCCACTGGACAGGCTGTGGAGCAGCACAGGTAACGCACGACAACAGTGCCAAAAAATAAAATAAAAATCCACTGGACAGGCTGTGGAGCAGCACAGGTAACGCACGACAACAGTGCCAAAAAACAAAACAAAAATCCACTGAACAGGCTGTGGAGCAGCGCAGGTAACACACGACAACAGTGCCAAAAAATAAAATAAAAATCCACTGAACAGGCTGTGGAGCAGCCCAGGTAACGCACGACAACAGTGCTAAAAATAAAATAAAAATCCACTGGACAGGCTGTGGAGCAGCACAGGTAACGCACGACAACAGTGCTAAAAATAAAATAAAAATCCACTGGACAGGCTGTGGAGCAGCGCAGGTAACACACGACAACAGTGCTAAAAAATAAAATAAAAATCCACTGAACAGGCTGTGGAGCAGCGCAGGTAACGCACGACAACAGTGCTAAAAATAAAATAAAAATCCACTGGACAGGCTGTGGAGCAGCACAGGCAACGCACGACAACAGCGCTAAAATAAAATAAAAATCCACTGAACAGGCTGTGGAGCAGCACAGGTAACACACGACAACAGTGCTAAAAAATAAAATAAAAATCCACTGAACAGGCTGTGGAGCAGCACAGGTAACGCACGACAACAGTGCTAAAAAATAAAATAAAAATCCACTGAACAGGCTGTGGAGCAGCACAGGTAACGCACGACAACAGTGCTAAAAAATAAAATAAAAATCCACTGAACAGGCTGTGGAGCAGCACAGGTAACGCACGACAACAGTGCTAAAAAATAAAATAAAAATCCACTGAACAGGCTGTGGAGCAGCACAGGTAACGCACGACAACAGTGCTAAAAAATAAAATAAAAATCCACTGAACAGGCTGTGGAGCAGCACAGGTAACGCACGACAACAGTGCTAAAAAATAAAATAAAAATCCACTGAACAGGCTGTGGAGCAGCACAGGTAACGCACGACAACAGTGCTAAAAAATAAAATAAAAATCCACTGGACAGGCTGTGGAGCAGCACAGGTAACGCACGACAACAGTGCTAAAATAAAATAAAAATCCACTAGACAGGCTGTGGAGCAGCACAGGTAACGCACAACAACAGTGCTAAAAAATAAAATAAAATAAAAATAAAAATCCACAGGACAGGCTGTGGAGCAGCACAGGCAACGCACGACAACAGTGCTAAAACAAAATAAAAATCCACTAGACAGGCTGTGGAGCAGCACAGGTAACGCACGACAACAGTGCTAAAAAATAAAATAAAAATAAAAATCCACTGGACAGGCTGTGGAGCAGCACAGGCAACGCACGACAACAGTGCTAAAACAAAATAAAAATCCACTGGACAGGCTGTGGAGCAGCACAGGTAACGCACGACAACAGTGCTAAATCAAAATCCACTGGACAGGCTGTGGAGCAGCACAGGTAACGCACGACAACAGTGCTAAAACAAAATAAAAATCCACTAGACAGGCTGTGGAGCAGCACAGGTAACGCACGACAACAGCGCTAAATAAAAATCCACTGGACAGGCTGTGGAGCAGCACAGGTAACGCACGACAACAGCGCCAAAAAAAAAATAAAATAAAAATAAAAATCCACTGGACAGGCTGTGGAGCAGCACAGGTAACGCACGACAACAGTGGTAAAAAATAAAATAAAAATCCACTGGACAGGCTGTGGAGCAGCACAGGTAACGCACGACAACAGTGGTAAAAAATAAAATAAAAATCCACTGGACAGGCTGTGGAGCAGCACAGGTAACGCACGACAACAGTGCTAAAAAATAAAATAAAAATCCACTGGACAGGCTGTGGAGCAGCACAGGTAACGCACGACAACAGTGCTAAAAAAAAAAAAATAAATAAATAAAAAAAAATAAATAATAATAATAATAAAATAAAAATCCACTGGACAGGCTGCGGAGCAGCACAGGTAACACACGACAACAGTGGTAAAAAATAAAATAAAAATCCACTAGACAGGCTGTGGAGCAGCACAGGTAACACACGACAACAGTGCTAAAAAAAAATAAAATCAAAATCAAAATCCACTGGACAGGCTGTGGAGCAGCACAGGTAACACACGACAACAGTGGTAAAAATAAAATAAAAATCCACTGGACAGGCTGTGGAACAGCACAGGCAACGCACGACAACAGCGCTAAAATAAAATAAAAATCCACTGAACAGGCTGTGGAGCAGCACAGGTAACGCACGACAACAGTGGTAAAAATAAAATAAAAATCCACTGAACAGGCTGTGGAGCAGCACAGGTAACACATGACAACAGTGGTAAAAATAAAATAAAAATCCACTGAACAGGCTGTGGAGCAGCACAGGCAACGCACGACAACAGTGCTAAAAAAAAATAAAAATCCACTGAACAGGCTGTGGAGCAGCACAGGTAACGCACGACAACAGTGCTAAAAAAAAATAAAAATCCACTGAACAGGCTGTGGAGCAGCACAGGCAACGCACGACAACAGTGCTAAAAAAAAATAAAAATCCACTGAACAGGCTGTGGAGCAGCACAGGTAACACATGACAACAGTGCTAAAAAATAAAATAAAAATCCACTGAACAGGCTGTGGAGCAGCACAGGTAACGCACGACAACAGTGCTAAAAAATAAAATAAAAATCCACTGAACAGGCTGTGGAGCAGCACAGGTAACGCACGACAACAGTGCTAAAATAAAATAAAAATCCACTGAACAGGCTGTGGAGCAGCACAGGTAACACATGACAACAGTGCTAAAAAATAAAATAAAAATCCACTAGGCAAGCTGTGGAGCAGCACGACAACAGTGCTAAAAAATAAAATAAAAATCCACTGAACAGGCTGTGGAGCAGCACAGGTAACGCACGACAACAGTGCTAAAAAATAAAATAAAAATCCACTAGGCAAGCTGTGGAGCAGCACGACAACAGTGCTAAAAAATAAAACAAAAATAAAAACGAAAGCGTTAGCAAGCTAGTTAGCCTGCCAACGCTGATGAAGGCCAGCTGATAAAAGAGCTCCGTCGCGATGCTTCGACCGTTAGAGGTCTTCCTTAGGCATTGGAGCACGGTGAAAAAGTAAAAAAAAAAAAAAGTCTTGAAAAAGACTGTTAATTCAAAGAACTCAAACAGCTCAGTTCAAACAGCTAACAGATACAGCAGAACACTGCTGTGCTCCGGAACAGGAAGTCAACTGATGAAACTCCATCCACACGATGGAGTTTGATGCGGAAGAGTTCTTATCTTGCTTGTGTATAGAGTTTTGACACAGTGAACCAAAGTTTGCAAAGTGTGTGTAAGCAATCAGTCTTTTGTAAACCAAGAGGCACCAGAGAGTGTAGAAGAGCTTTGTCGGAGATATCTAGAGGTGTTCCAACCTAACCTGGGAAAAGTAAAAGGCATGAAAGCTAAACTACATGTTGTACTGAGGTCCATTCCAAAATTTTGTAAACTTCGCCCTGTGCCTTATACACTTAAAGATGCAGCGGAAGCACAGTTAACCAAATTGGAAACAGAAGGTGTTATCACAGCTGCTAGTTATAATGAGTGGGCTACACCCACTGTAAGCATACCATAATTGGATAACTCTGTCGGGATATGTGGTGACTACAAAGTGTCCATAAACCCTTGGTTGAAGGCAGATCAGTACCCCATTCCAAAACCACAAGACCTGTTCACAAAGTTGGTAGGAGGTGACAGATTCACCAAGCTAGAGTTGTCACAAGCATATCAACAAGTGGAACTGGATGAGGGTTTAAAACTGTTCTTAATAATCAGCACTCATAAGGGCCTGTATAAGTTAAACAGACTTCCTTATGGGGTGGGCACTGCACCTGTAATCTTCCAAAAATTGGTGGATCAAGTTTTACAGGGTTTAGATGGAGCAATATGTTATTTGGATGACATTTTGATCACTGGACAGGACAGAAAATTTAGAGGAAGTTCTAAAAAATGATGCAAAACCATAATCTTCATGTAAACAAAGATAAATGTCTCTTTTCCCAGCACAGGATGATTAGGTGTCGATTGTGTTGGAAGAAAAGAATGCAAATCCAGACATTGTCAATGATGATGATGATAATTTTGCTTTTGATTTTGACAATGAACTGGAATGATTCCGAAAATGAGTCAAATGAGGCTGCAGGTGAACACTTAACCAACTGTCCTCAGAATGCGGTTCCTCAGGTTTTGGTGAAAAGGGACCAAGCTGTGGAAAATCCTGTGGGTACACAACGTGTGGAGAGTCTCGGGAGAAATGTGTGTCCTCCAAAATGCCTGGACTTGTAGAAAAATGTAAATAATAATGTGTGTTTTAAAAGAAAGAACTGCACATGCATGTAAATAGAGAAGAGTCAGGTGTACTCAGTGTTGGATAAAGTACAGGAAAATCACACTTAAGTAAAAGTACAAATACCCATTTAAAAAAATGACATTGGTAGAAGTTCAAGTCACCGATTGAAATGCTGCTCAAGTAAAAGTCTTAAAGTATCTTGTATTTATTGTACTTAAGTATGACAAGTAATGTAGAACTAAATGTACTCAAGTATTGAAAGTAAAAGTACAAGTAAATGTTAATAATCAAAAACGGACTGATTTTTTTATATTACAAAGTTTATCTAGGCGTGTAAATGACTGGTAGTATTAGCCAAAATACTGAAAATTGTGCACATCACACAAAAACACTTCAGAAACGAGGTTTCAAAACCTAAACGAGAGTAGGCTACTCACTAGGTGTTCACAGGAAACAGTTATTTATGTCTATATGTATTTATTTATTTTCATTATTACATGGTTTTATCTTTTCTGTCGTGTTTTGTTTCATTAGGTTCTTTTTGTCTCTTTCTCTAAAATTGTCTTATAACATTATTAGTCTATTATTATTGACTATTATTGTCTATTATGTAGACTATTATTGTTGCTGCTATTATTAATATGAATAAAAATAAATTTAAAATATTACAATTTGACTCTTTTACGACAACGAATGCTGAGCCATTAATTATACAGAAAACACATCAACACAACGTGCTGATGCGAACAGCTTAATGCTAACTTTAACATTGAAAACGCCATAGACATGCTAACACGTTAGCATCTGTCCCGTTTTTAAGTTATAAAATACATCTATCAACTGTTCCAGAAGACCATAACAGGTAGGTTTAACATAAAAATATTACATATTACTCACAGACATATGTTCTTTAGGGTTTTAGTGGGGAAAAATTAGGATAAAGCGAAATTAAACAATGAATCCAAGAATCACTGCTTTGATTGGTTCAAGGTTCAAAGCAATGCTGTGCTGCAGAAAAGTTGATTACAGACCCGCTGCAGGTCTGTAATCAATGTAGAAAAATTATCATTTTCTTGACAAACACTCTCCAAGTGCGCAACTGCAAAAAAGCCTACCGGACATGCCTCATGACAAACTGGCCTGACTTCGTTGCAGTCACTAGTTGTCTCTGGGTGATGACTTTTTTCGTGTGTGTGTGTGTGTGTGTGTGTGTGTGTGTGTGTGTGTGTGTGCGTGCGTGCGTGCGTGTGTTGTTTTTTTTTGTAACGAGTAACAGCACGGTGCATAGAAAATGTATCAGAGTAGAAGTATGCAATTAACGTCGGAAATGTAGTGAAGTAAAAGTGAAAGTACGCTGAATTAAAAAAACTCAAGTAAAGTACAAAGTCTCCCAAAACATACTTAAGTACAGTAGTGAAGTATTTTTACTTAGTTACTATACAACACTGGGTGTAGTTAAAGTCTACGAGGAGGGCTGTGGTATCTGGAAGGTTCTGAAGGTGCAGTAACTTGGGTTACCTGCAGGGGTGGTAAGCACCAGTATATAAGGCTGTGCCAGACACAGAGGTAAGGTGTGATGAGCCTACCATATCTCATGGCGTTTTGTCATTCAGCATCACGAAATATACCTTAATCTATTGGTTTGTGATATTGTCACAAAAAGTGCCACATTTTCGTAACAGGAGCACAAATTCATTCAAATACATTCCATGAGGGGAGCACGAAATGAAAAGTGATGCACGGGGGTCTGGGAGGGAGTTATGGTTATGGTTGGGGGATGGGGTAGGGTTAATAATAGTAAGATTAAAACAACTCCCATCACGAAAACAAACTCATGAGATTGAGTTGGGTGAGCAGTGTGGAGACTTGTCGGCTGTTAAGCTCCGCCATAAAGTACATCGTGTTCCTATGCAAAGTGGAATAATAATGGCTAGTATTTCAAACAACATCTGTGGCACAACAGTGTACCCCCCTCCCCCCAAGCACCTAACTGACTATCTTCTGATAAATAAGCATTTGCTTGAGTGCACCAAATTTATTGCATCTTGCTTTCACAGAACTGTTTCTGCGCAACTCAAGTATGTGTCTGCTCATAAATCCCAATAAAGAAATGCTGGTTCATGCTGTCACGCAGGCTGACGAATGGCTTCACGTCAGCCACAGTGTTGCCTGGCACCAAAGAGGATGCGGAACATTGGATGTTCACTCAGACATAATTAATTAAACTCACATCCAATTGCCGTGGAGCTGCTGGCATAATTAGATTATGATATCCAACTACATCTGTGCATGAGAGCATGACTGCTGCCACTCATTTTACTTGCGGGCCCCTGTGAGTTTGAATCAATCACTGAGCCAAGTAGCACATTTCAGAGTTCGGCTTCCTTGCATCTATACCTAATTAAATGGAATATTCTAAAAAGCACAGTAAGCAGACTTTCTCATTCTCCATCTGTTTTGGTGGTGCTGTTTCTGCTCATCACTCTGGGTGGTGTACTGTAACCTGCAGCGCTGCAGCATCAAAATGACTTGGCCTATCGTGTAACTGCTCCTGCAAGACAAACGAGGCTGTTACTCAAAACCAGCATATAAGTTTTCGCTTGCCTTTAGGAAGCACCTTTTTGTCACAGACCATGAGCATAAAACAGGTGATGCATTCAAGGGAAAATCATAAAGCCATGATACTGGGCAAATATGATTGAACAAAACAGCTTGAAGGCTCAAATATGTCTTATTTAAAGGTTTTGATGATGACAAAGAAGCCAACGTGGTCAAAACTGCTCATATGTCTTCAAATGTGTGCAGATCAACAAATGTGTCATGTTGTGATGTAAATCCATGCTATAGTCCACACAAAATACATAAAACAAATTAAATGGGGGGGGGGGGGAACAGAGCATGAATGCCACATAGCTCATTTGGTTTTGTTCTCCAAACTATTTCCCCACATGATGCAGCTGAAGAAAATGATGACATATTGTCAATAAAAATTTGTTACCTATCGCTGTAAATTTTCAGTGAGTCATTTTAGCATTTGTACTATTGTGTAAATAGTACAATTCTGAATGAAACCTGAACTACCAGGTGAAATGTTTACAGCTGTGTCTTGGTGGTGATTTACATACTACTGTAAATATTTTTGGTGATAGTCGAGGTTTTCTTTCCAAATCTTCATGACAATGTGTAAATTTTCCTGAAGGGTTTGTTATTTTGATGACTTGATTTTTTTTTTTTTTTAAGCAACCATGCAATTCCAGAATGTGCCCTAATTTTGGGTGAATTTAGGTGTTTTCACCACCAAAAGTCTATATTTTCACAAGAAATTCAAGGAAGAATTGTCAGCCGTGTTTAGATGAATCACACAAAACCATTTGAAGCAAAAACCTATGACAAAGGAGAATAAGCATTTTGGGTGAATTTCCTAGTTTTCATTCCAAAAAACATCCATATTTGATTAATTGAGAATGGGCAGTGGGGGGCCTTGACCCGGGAACCTTCTGCTTTGGAAAAAATACTTTTCACTACTAAAAGTCTGTATTTTGTCTAAAATCGAAATTTTTCAAATTCTGTGAGGACAAATAGTGAACATTGCTTAGAGAGAGCGAATAAAACCATTGGAACCAAAATCCATCAAGAACTGAAGAAGAAGAAGCACCTTCAATGAATTGTGGATGGATGCTGGACAACAGACAATTCGCTATGACATTAGCACATTGGACCTTTGTGTGCATGTGTGTGTGTGTGTGTGTGAGAGAGAGAGAGAGAGAGAGAGAGAGCGTGAAAGGGGACAAAATAACAAAAAATAAATGAATAAACACTATGTGACTGGACAGATTTTCATCAAACTTGTGTCTCCAGATGATTAACTTTTGGAACAGACTGGTCAAAGGTCATGGTCAACAAATACATTTCTCAAAAAATAAGTTTACTGTCATATCGCCACTGCCCATGTGGCTACAGATCGGATCAAAAGCTCATATTGATCAGTAAAATAGCTGTTAAGGATGACATAAGTGACTTCATGATGAAGTCACACAAAGTTACAGTATGACGTTACATGTCATAATTAATAAAACCCACCTTACCTCACCTATGTGTATTCCTTCAGGTATTTATAATATAACCTGATGTCTCAGTTTGAAAGAGCATGTAGGGTGTGTATCGTGTATCTATCTATTGCTTTTCATTTTTTCCATGAAAACAAGGTTTTTAAAACTTGTAAGTAGCCAAAAATAAATAAATCTGACAATGGAACAAGTGAAAATTGAAGATATTTTAGATGCATTGTCAAAAAACAAGCCTTAGTATGTGGTTTAAATTTTACTTGTTAGATGATTGTGTCTTATATTAAGTGTAACTGGATGTTTTTATTTGAAATAAGATAAATATACACAGTAGGATTTTGAGGTTTTGCAGTGTGATGGTTTGTTGGTTTGTTAGCAGGGAAGTAATTGTCCCACTGTAATAAAACTTGATGGAGTGATGAGTTGTGAGCCAAGGAAGAAACCATTCAATGTCAGTGCATCGTGTAATACTTTTTTAAAACTATTGTTGAAATTGTGATAGGTCATTTTGGAGATTTTGGTCAGTTTTTCCAATGGTATTGTAATGCAGAGCCCTTGCAGGGGTGGTTAGTGCGCTTGATTTCCATACAGAAGGTTCCCAGTTCAAACCCCACCCCTTCCACATTTCTCCATGTAATGTGGAGTTGCATCAGGAAGGGCATCCGGCATAAAACGTGTGCCACATCCACATGCGGATCCACCTTGGATGCAGAGACCTTCATGAGAAAATTCACACATATGTCCTCTAGCCCAGGTTTATCTTCCATAGGTGGAGGGGTGCCGAAAAGGGGAGACTAAGGAGAAGGATTCTAGGGGGCCAGAGAAGCCCTTAATACAATTATAATACTGACAAAATAATATTGGGGGTGGCCCAGTAAGATTTCTTTTCATGGGGCCCAAAATCCCTGGTGGCGCCCCTGCAAAGGTGTACACTGGTCCAGCTCCAGATAATGATCCAGATGTCGGGGTGATCTACAAGAGTGGATTATGGACAGAAATTTAGAGTTTAATTTAGAGCAAGGGATACTCTAGGACATTGGTGTGAAAATGCTCTCTACGGAGTGCCTTTCTTGTTTCAACTTACTTGATGTTTAGAAGCCTGTAATATTTTTGCAGCATCCCTGTGTGTGTATGTGTTCTTTTTTTGTTGTTTGTTTTGTTTTGTTTCAAGAAAATATGGCTAAATTATTTTGCACATTACTGCAGGTGAGAAAAGTTAGACCTCAGCTGCTGATCAGACACTCCTGCTGGATTGCGCACGAGGAGCTGTCCACCGTGTGTGTGGTGCTGAAGGCGCGCTTCTGTGCCGCTGTCTCAGGGGGATCTGGACTGTACCTGCTGCACATGCCACGATCTGCTCCATGTGGGACTCCAACACCTCCGGATCCCTGGAACTGTACGGATTAAGTTCAGGGTAGAAGCTGGAGCTGATGTCCTCTGGCGGCATGTGCCTCCCTCTTGGGTAGCTGGCAGCGATTTTGGGGTCCCAGTGTGGGACCAGGACGTGGTCCCAGTGGATGTATCTACCGTCCGTGTGCGGGTTCCCGTACCAGGTGTAGTAGAAAATGTGGATATCGTGAAAGACTGCGCCCTCGGTGCCGGAGCTGGATAAAACCGATTTGGTGTTGCTGCCAGCCGGATGCGCTTCACCGGGGGACGCCGTGCCGACACGGGACGCGGATGGCCGGTCCATTTTCCCCGCGATCATAGGCAGAAGCGCAAAGCCCGGAGCCAGATCCGAGAATCCGTCACTGGGTTTTAGAGTCCTTAAACCCATCATAGTCCCGAAGACGAAGAGCGTGAAGAGAAAAAGCGCAATGCAAGCTTTCTTGCGCAATCTTGCCATCTCCGTCGGGAATGGGCCAGCTCCCTCCCAAAAGAGGCACGCGGCGTGGACAAGATCAGGAGGGAAAAGAAATCTCTGTGGGCTCCTCAAAATATCTACATGTCACCAACTCTGTGGGATCTGTCACTTTGCTCTGCAGGCTCGTCTTTTTTTTTAAACATCCCGCGAGTGTCACTTCATAATAAATACTTCTGCTCTGTCGAGTGGAAATGTTCCACGTGTGCGACTTCACGAACCCGGACCCGGAGTTGTTCCTTGAAAACGCTATGCTCACTGAAGTCCAAACTGCGATGATGCTGTTTGGTACCAGTGCGTGACTCTGCATACCCCGCCCACTTTTATGTTCCACGTGCATATATGCACGTGGAACATATATATATATATATATATATATATATATATATATATATATATATATATATATATATATATATATATGTGTGTGTGTGTGTGTGTGTGTGTGTGTTTGTGTGTATTAATAATGATAGCACTTTTCACAACAAAATAACGCCCTTCTTTACATTAAAATCAACAATAATATCAATAATAATAAATAAATAAAATTATAGTCCATCTAAAAAATGTAGCATAATATATGCCAGATTTGAAGCTAAAACTAAACAACAGAAGACTAAGAGCAGTAAAACTATAAGATAAAATAAATATATAGTATAGAAACAAACAAAATTATTTTCAGAGACATGATAAATGAAGGGAGAAAGCATTCACATAAAAGGAGTGGTAACATGTGATGTTTAGAAACAATATAATAATTATATCTATAAACAAAGTCTACAGTTAATGTTAAAATTTTTTAAATAAAGTTAAAGCTCTGCTGTTTGTCGTCCCACTGTTCATCACGAAGATAAGAATTATACGGACATCTAGTGGTCAGGTAATGTAACTACATACTACCAATGGGAAAATTGTCTTTTTTCTCAGGGAGATGGAAATTTAAAGGGGGTCATAAACAAAAGGCCCTTTGAAATACTACTCTATTTGTGATATTTCCTAATACTTTTATATTTAATAACTTTATCAGTTCATATTTGTAATTCACTGAATTATGTCTGTATTATTTATGTTGTGGTTGGGTGGTGCTTGTCCAGATCTGGGTGATCATATGTGCTGACGTTATTCAGCAGCCATTAACATTTGCAGCTTGTATTGATGGAAACATGCATGACTGATCATTTGTAGGTTAATAATTCTGATCCTGGGAGTTTTGTACACTTGTAACATTGCTGTTAAGTGTCGGTTTAAATGGATAAAATGTTCAACATGGAGTGAATAGACCAAATGATGGAAGTGTCTCCTGTGAAATATAGCATGGCTTATGCAATCGTTTTATTGTACAGCATCTACAAAAAAGCTTGATTTTTGGTTACTTTTTGACATAAAAGGATATGCTGAACATTTGTGGGATCTTCAACAAGTTGCTGGACATCTTATCCAGTTTATACACAAGTGTCGTCAGTGCTATGCAGGGTGAGCACAGAGACTCGGGTTTTGGTGTTTGTCTGGGATGTGTTCTGGCACCCACTGAGTTCATTGCTTCTATGGACTGGGTGCTAGAAGAAGGGCTTTTCTTGTCATTGTACTGTCTTCTTCTGCAGGCCTCCCATTCTGGACACCAGCATGGGCTACCAAAATTTCCTGTATATTTGTCAAGTGTGTTGGTAGCATGGCCAAACAGTGGGTCACCCCTTTTAGTGTGGTCTGCTTGAGGTTTCTACCACAACTTCATCAGAGGGAGTTTTTTCTTACCACTGTTACCTGTGTGCTTGCTCTAGGGGTTGGTAAGGTTAGACCTAACTTATGCAATGGACCTTGAGGCAGCTTTGTTGTGATTTGAGGCTATGTAAATGAAATTAATTAAACTAAATTAAATTATTTCCTACTACTTTTTACTCTTTATTTTACTTTGTCTTTTATTTGTTTGATTGCCTGTTACAATTTTATTGTTATTTATTTATTTATTTACGATTGGGGGTAACTTGGTGCCCATTTTTTAATTATGTACAGCACTTTGGTCGACTGCTGTCGTTTTAAATGTGCTTTAGAAATAAATGCTGAATTGAGTTGATTGTACATGCATGTATACATACAGCAAAATTTGTCCTCTGCATTTAACCCATCCCAGTTACAGTCTGACACACTCAAACCACTAGGAGGAGTTGTTGTGCAGCACCAGGGTACCGACTCCAGATATAGAGAGCAGAGCCTGTATGTTGGATATTTGTGGAGAACAGCATCTTTGATGCCTTTGTCAATGATAAAAGGTTTACTGACCTTGACTTTGCAGGTGTGGATTCCATGTCTACCCTGACAGCATAATGTGAACAGCTGGGTGTGGACTCAGATTCCCTGTGTTTGTGATTGTCCTTGATTACTGGTGAAGACCTAGGCTTTCAATGGCTACCTGGACTTGGCCATCAGATGTGCACTGTACGCAGTGAAAGATTCACTTACCTCAGCAGTGGCGTTCATGTCTTTGGGTCTTCAGCCTTTGTAGGTCGAGAGACGCCTGGGAAGAGCTTATGAAGTCATGAGGTTGCTGGCCAGAGGCGTTTGGTGATGCCCATATCTTTGCAGGAGCATAAAAGTCCACGTCTTTAGCATGCCGGTGCTTCCTGTCTTACTGTATAGTTGTGAGACTTGAAAACTAACAAGGGACCTAATGTGATAACAGAAACCTTGGGTACCACTTACTCTGTTGCCATGTGGTACTTTTCTTTGTGCATGATCTAAGCACACAGGTGACTTAGTGTTGAGGACACCTAGACAAGAACAAGGGGGTGCCTATGCTTCACTTGGTTGTGGTAAGATAGGTAGTTAGGTTCCAGTTCTGGAGTGCAGTGGATGGGGTGATGCACTGCACCAGTCCACGCTCCCAGACCTGATGAGTGCCTATGAGACAGTTACCTTGGACCGCTCAGTCATACGAGTATGTACATTTTATTTTGATGTTATAAATTCAAAATACTTCACTTCCTGCAACATCTGTCAAATTAGTCTGTGGATGTATACTACCTGTGTTATTTCTCAGTATTATTTCTCAGTATGTCTGTATATTATGTTCGTCGTTGAAAATCAACACACACATAAATGTATTAACACTCCATTTGTACAAAGCATTTTTGTTCTGAAGAAATCACCATTACACTGCGGGATGAGGTCTGAACACGAATGTAGGTTTGACCTGACACACACTTCTGTGTTAATTATAGTGCGCTTTGTGTGTCCGAAAGGGGGCGACGTGGGACATGTGATGGCATTGACAGGTCACGTCTGGCACGTGATAGATAGATAGATAGATAGATAGATAGATAGATAGATAGATAGATAGATAGATAGATAGATAGATAGATAGATAGATAGATAGATAGATAGATAGATAGATAGATAGATAGATAGATAGATAGATAGATAGAATAAAAAAAACGCTTTTAGAAATATTTATTAAAGTAAATGAGCATTACAGATGCATGAAAAGGCAACAATGTAACATTAGTTTATTAAAAATTCCCCCATATACATTAGGAAAAACTAATGTTACATTATTGCCATAGATAGATAGATAGACAGACAGACAGACAGACAGATAGACAGATAGACAGATAGATAGATAGATAGATAGATAGATAGATAGATAGATAGATAGATAGATAGATAGATAGATAGATAGATAGATAGATAGATAGATAGATACTTTTAATGTCCCCATGGGGAAATTTGTCTTGGACTTCTCAAAAATCATGACCCATACAAAGATACAGAACAAGACATAAACAGTTCATAACAATAAATAAAAATAAATAAATACATAAATAAAGAATAAAAATAAATAAATAAAAAACATACAAATACTAAAACCTCCTAATGTGCCTAATTGTTAGCGGTGTTTATTATGATATTTGATTTTTGATATTTATGATTGATTGATGATTTATGATTGATATAGGAACAAAAGAGTTCCTATCTATTCAGTCTGCAATGGGGGACTCTGAAACCTGATATATATATATATATATATATATATATATATATATATATATATATATATATATATATATATATATATATATATATATATATATATATATAATCGTATATAAAATTATAGTTTAATGGTTTTTATTTTAAAAATCACCATTTGCCTTTGGTTTAGCTGGCACTAGACAAAGACAATCGTGTTATTGTGCTGTCATCAATCACTATTGATCCGTTCCGATCATTATCATTTCAAATTCATTTTTATCCGCTATCCGCATCATGAAAAAAATTTAATAAATTAACTCCCACATCCAGATTTTTCATATATAAAGTTAATTTACTTTTACAAACGTCCTTTGTTAATAATAATAATAATAATAATAATAATAATAATAATAATAATAATAATAATAATAATGAGGAGGAGGAGGAGAAGAAGAAGAAGAAGAAGAAGAAGTTTGCAAAACACAAGTTTAACAGAATAAAATTTAAAAAATGAAAAACAATGACGAAAGAAGAAAAAAAAATCAAAACTCAATGCTGACTAAGAAAAAAATAGAAATAAATCCAGGCTTAAAATAAAGTGCAATCCAATCACAAATAAATACATTTAAGTGAAACCGAAAAGAGCCCTGATTTACTTTTCGAAACCTAAATGGATTCATGAGTTGTTTTTAAACTTTTCTTGAAAATGGTGAAGTTTTTGCTTGTGGGGTGAACATGCATTTTCAGAAGCTCATTTTTAAAACTATCACAGGTATGTATCGATCTCATTAGTTATTTATTTAATTGTTGCAGGAATGTGATTGGTCGCCTTCCTCAGTGTATATAGTCTGTGCGTGGGGGACTGTGAGAGCGCGTCACGCGAAGGTGTGTGTTGTGTTCATTTCATACTGAGCAGACAATAAACCCACGGACATGGCAGAAGGTATGTCAGCGATGTGTAAGGGGGCCGGCTGTCCTCTCTTTGTCTTTTAGGGTTTTGTTTTTTCCTCCACCCACCCCCCCACCCCCCCTCGGGGGGGGGTGTTGTTTTGTGGTCCCCCCCCCTCATTGTTTAGGGGAATAGGTTACACCAGCCCCCTTTTGTTTACCTCCCTCGGGCCGCGCAGCTTCATTTTGCATGCGCAGGGCCACCGGCGAGGATCGGAACCAGGGGCCAAATCTGGACGCTGCAGTCTGGGTGCTCATTTGGACTCAAGGCAGAACAGAAGAAATGGGCTCCGTGTCCAACCAGGAACTCCCAGGTCGAGTAACAAAACCAGCTGCGTGTACTTTACGTGTTAATTAAGCTTCTTTTTTTTTTCCTCTCCCCCCACGAGTTAATTAAGACGTTTTCCGGGGAATGGTGAGACTGTATTGAGGGGATTTTACACGCGTGATGTGTAATCCTCAATGCATTAACGCTCCAAACACCGCGTGTGGGTGAAACTGTAGATTTCTCACACACTTAATATGAATGCTTGTTTTTACAGTCTCAAGTTAACGTGATTCATTAAATTAAAACGTCTCTTTATTCCAATTTCACACGTGAAAGACGGCGGAAACGAGAATTTTAAGACATTTCGAAAATTTGCATTTTTTTTTTTATTTATTTATTTTTTAAGGTGGACCTAAACAGCTACTCTGCTTCTACAATTTTAAAGTTCGAAAGTGTCGGTACATTCTTTATTTCACACTAAGGTAGACAGACAACAGCACTTTTGCAAACTAATCGAAAATTGTCCATTTTTTTCCTTTTAAATACGCCATTTAAACAAAAAAACAGGTTCTCAGGAGCTACTCTCTGCTTGTCTTTTGTTTGTTTTTTTACTTTTAAAGTGTAGCTTTATTCTACGTTGACTAAGATAAAAAGAAAATAGGTTTCCCATAAATAAATAAACTTTTTTCAAATTTTTGTGTTTTGCAAAATCGACCTCAAGAACCAATTTGTGCGTTTATATTTTAATGAAAACGTTGCTTTATTCTACTTTAATAGAAGCGGGAATGCCACTTTTACAGCCTTGACAGAGATTTTAATCGTATTTGTGTGTGTGTATGGGTTTTTTTGTTTTGTTTTTTAAGGTGGGCCCCAAGAGGCACACAGTCTGGTTACTGCATTTTAAAGAAATGCCACTTTATTCTAATTAGAGAGAGAGAGAGAGATGGCAGGTCTGTAGGTTTAGAAAACTGATTTATTTTGCATTTTTAAAAAGTACTCTGCTCTTTTTTTTAAATGGGCCTCAAGGGCCAGTGTGCTTTTGAATTTCATATTGAAACATGTAGCTTTCCAATTTTAATTTGAAGGTAGACAGAAAGCAACTTTCTTCTATTAAAAAAAAAAAATTATTATAATCTGTGCTTTTTTGTTTTTCTTTTTAAAGTTTGTGCTCAAGAGCCACTTTCTGTATTTTAAGGTTCTAAAATGTGTCTAATCTTATGTAATGAAAGACAAATCAACACATCTGACTTTATCAAAAAACCATAAAAAAACAAACCTCATGCACCACCTTGCTTTTTGTAGTTTAACACTGACACATTTGAAGCCTTATGAAAGTGTAGCATTTTTAGAGCCTATATACATTATGTATCTTTTTTTAAGCAGGACATCAAGACACACATTTCATATACATTTTTTTAAAGTTCAACAAACTTATAATTTCAGGAGTTTGTAAAACCGAAGAGGATGAGGGGCCAAGCACAGAAAGGGACCCACAGTCGTTCCATGGGGTTGGAGTCTGTAAGTGGTTCAACGTCCGCATGGGCTTCGGGTTCCTGTCCATGACCAGCCGGGAGGGAGTGCCGCTGGATGAACCAATTGATGTATTTGTCCACCAGGTAGGATCAGACCTTCTACAACTTGAGCAGCGCATCACACATTTACCCAAAATATATTTCTGCACCCCCCGCTCCCCAAAAAAAGTGGTCTAATTCTTACGAAGTGCACATTTGATGATTCCGCCTGCTTCCCCTGCAACTTGGTAACATTAGACATTAAAAATGCATAATCTGGGGGGCGCAGTTTGGGGTTGAGTGCAGTTTTAGGTGCCTTTTCTTTTTTTAAGGTTATACTCTCTGAGCTGAAAACATGAATTGGGGGAAACGCTCACAGGTTGGTGACGGTGAAGTGGGACGGAGGGGGCAGGGTGCTTTTCTGTGCTAAGCACCTCCACTGTGTCTGATAAGATAAAGGTTTAGCATGTGAATGAAAGGAGCCCCCTCTGACTGCCCATTCACCTCAAGGTTCCTGTCATAAAGTGATTAAGAGCTCTTTGCCGTCTCTCAGCACCCTGTGCCTGGGCACGTGGGTGTGGTTGCACGTTATAATGGCTTTCTTGTTTTTATATCGACATCCTGCAAATTTTCCAGTCGGTATTTTTTTTATTTTTCTTTTTTACATAAAGTGCCACATTTCATTTAATATTTTGTTAATTTGACAACAGTTTTTCTGTACAGACTGTACAACTCCTCACTTGGGGGGAGGAGGAATAACGGGAAGACAAAGGATGGGAAGGAGAGGAACAGTAGTAGCCAGTCGTGAGCAGTATTTATACTTATATTTGCAAATTGCTTTTCTTTCACTTTTGATACTGTGTGCTTCTTACCTTGTGTGCTGCTATAAATGCTGCTGGAACCTCAGTTTCCCTGAGGAAGCCTTCCCAAGGGATTAATAAAGTTCTGTCTAATCTGGTGCTGGAGATGTTCAGATGAATGTGGCATCATTTAAAGATATCACAGGCCAAGTGGTTAATGCGGTTGGTTTCAGTTCAGAAGGTTCCGGGTTCAAATCCCACCCCTACCACATTTCTCCATGTAATGTGGAGTTGCGTCAGGAAGGGCATCCGGTGTAAAACTTCTGCCAATTCAACATGCAGATCCACCTTGGATTTGGTGTGGCGACCCCAAGTGCAAACAAGGGAGCAGCCGAAGGGACTTACTTACAGATAAAGTATTAAATGGAATACTCCTCACTTAAAGTATATCATTGTCAGCTAGAAAGTTTAGCTAACTTTACACCCAGACAACATCCACATATTCATGTTTGTTCACTATATAGTAGGCAAAAAGCAGTTTGCACACTCGGTATGTTTAGGAGTAGGTGAAAAGTACTCTGAGATACTGTGTCCATAGTGTGCAAACAGACTACACTACACCATCCCATGATACAACTGCAGCCTGATAACTGAAGTAGTAGAACGTGCCAGGAAAATTCAAAGATAGTGGACATAAAGAAATCCGGTAACCACATCTGAGGGGCCGTGGGGTTGTTTAATGCCGGTGCATTAAAGAAATTCTTGTGGCATTCATGGGTCTAGGTTACGAGTACCCTGCGTTGCTTTATTCTAGGACTGAAGCTCTCAAATATTCTTGGATTTGAGTATGTATTTTATCAAGTAATCAGATAAAACAGTAATTCTATAAGATTCTCTAAGATATCTATAGTGCCAGGGCTCTCCCTAAACAGTGACACAATGCCGCTGCCGCATCCTGCAGATTTTCACATTTAGGGTGTTCCCCATTTGTTTTCCTGGGTAACCATTTGTTTTTTCACATCCTAACAAGTTTCAGAACTTTCCCAGACCGTAAGCGCAGGTGGTCAGTGGAGTGCAGCTTTTCTGCAAAACCCACAATGATAAATCCACTTTCACCCTGTTGATGAAAACTCTGATTTTTTTTTGGAATAGTTAACCTTGATTCAGTTATAGTGTGCATCTTTTTATTTCATCTGCAAGGTGGAGAGGAGCCAGTGAACCAAAACACAGCATCGTGTGCAGTGTGTGTGTGTGTTTTTTAAATTTTTATTTTTTTTATGCACAGTCTCATTGCTTAGCTTAAAATGTCATTGTCTGTTTCCAGATTCTCTCTTAAGACTTTGGTTATGTGCATGCTCTATTGTCTTCTCCATTTTTTTGTGGAAGCGTTATAGCACCACATACAGGTCTGGCATATACTCGTATACATATACACACACAGTAGTCCCTCATTTATCGCGGGAGTTACATTCTAAAAATAACCCGCGATAAGCGAAATCCGCAAAGTCGTCAGTGCTATTTTTTGCAATTACTCTAGATGTTTTAAGCCTGTAAAACCCCTCACTACACACTTTATACACTTTTCTCAAACAGGGATTAACATTTTCTTTCTTTTCTCTCCTGTGTAAACACTTTTTTTTTTCTTCTTCTTCTTCTTCTTCTGGGCGAGAAGATTATAAACAGACACGCAGAACTCTCCATTCGCTCACTGCCTCCGGAGGTACGGATGCGGGACCCGCAAAGAATCCAAGTCCTCTCTCGGTGGCCACGGAGCTCTGCGGCTGCGGTCAAACATCCGCATCAAAACAGCAAGCGTAGTCTCTGGACCTGTTGCCAGATTTGGCGCAGCTCCGCACAGCAGACAGGAGGGCTGTGTGAGTGGCCCGCTGCTGCGTTTACCAAGACCGCAGACTCAGTAACGCATCAGAGGCAGTGAGAGCAATCACGGTGATGATGACCGGTGTTGTTGGCAGTAAGCTCTAACACTATTGGTCAGTGGGAACCAATCCAATATAACATTTGGTCCTAGCCTTTTTGGATCCAACATAACTTTCTGGTGCCAAGCATGCCAAAATACAGGTAAATGATGGACATAAAAGCTAAGCTGTGATTGGCTATTGCAATCTGAGTGGAGAAAATATATATATATATATTACAGCATTCAGTGAATTTGCCTCAATCATTTTTGTAATTGAATTATTTGAGTTTTTCAGCCCTACTTCATTTTTCAGTGGGCTTGAACTCACGGTCCTTGAGGTGGGAGGTAGGTTCTCTAACCATGAGGCTAAAACCCCATGGGCTCTAATGTCTGTCGACAGAGTGTCTTTTGGTCTTGGGCTGTGAGGTTTACTTAATTTATAATGCACAGCATTACCTGCTGGCCTCTGTTACATATGTGCATATGTGCCATTTGCAAAATTCTGGGGCAAAGGACATGTAAGACGACTGCAGAGTACTTAACTTGTGTCACGACTATTTGTGCACTTACTTCTAGTACGTGCTACACCAATGGTTGGGTAATGTGTACTACCCGACTTTAAGTACATACTTAGTATTCAGATCCAGCTATATTGACCTTCGCTAGACATATGACTCCACAGCTCTCTGATGTTAGCTTGCTGGTGTGTATGGGTGAACATTATGGTTGCCAATCATCCCGTATTTGGAAACTAAAATATGTGTCCTGTATCGAACTGATAAAGGAAGTTTGTTCCTCAATATCATCAGAGGGAGTATTTTCGTTACCACTGTCACCTGTGTGCTTGCTCGAGGGGTTGGTAAGGTTAGACCTTACTTGTGTGGAGCATCTTGGGGCAGCTTTGTTGTAATTTGGTGGTATATAAAGTTAAATAAATTGAAACTGAAAGGACACAATTTTGTCCCATTTTTCTGTGAGAATCAAACATAGACTGTATGACAGGGTGATTTATGGTAATGCATTCATCTCATTGGTCGAAGCCCTGTCACTCAGTGTCGCTTGCTTAGAAGATACTGGAAGAGACATGTTCATCGCTGTAAAACTGAATTAGAGGTGTGGGAGTCAAGCTCAGCAGGCAGTACTATCCTCACCGTCATAGATGGGCTGGATCGTATGGGGACATTGCAATGAATTTAAGATTTTATTATTTATCTAATTTAATAAACAAACATAATGGACGGATGATTAACCCTTGTGCAGTCTTAACATTCTGTATACTCCCCTTGTCCTATGGGTCAAAAATGACCCACCTTCACCAAAGCCCTAAAATAAGGCAGCTTAATTGAATTTTAAATCCAGTATCTATTTTGCATGATGAAACATCCTGTTATCTATCAAATCAACTCAGTTTTATTCAGTTTTATCATATATTTTTTTCTAACACTGGAAAAAAGACTTTCACCAGTAAACATGATTATGTATTTCTCTTTCTTTCTTTTTTATTTTACCACAACCCAGCTGTCATAATAGTTTTATTTTATACAGTAAAGGTTTTATTATTACTATTATATCAACGTGAAGAAATTACTATTGAATTAATTTTATTGAAAGGAAAAATAAGTCATCAGTCTGGAACTTTCCCAACAGTTTACTCTTTGTTAATCTTCTTTAGGAGGTGAATTATCAAATACATCTCTTCTCTAATAACAGCAAAATGTTGCTTGACATTGAACAATCCACTACATCAACTCTACTTAGCACATGTGGGGACAGTATGTGCAAGCATGAGCTTTGCAGACGTATTTCTCACACGTGCAGCACACAACTTTCGCCTTGCAGTCCTTCTTCCAGGGGCAGAAATTGTATCTTTTTCTCTTGCCTGAACCAGCTGCAGCCTCAGGTGGTTCAGGAAAAGATTCGGCTTCCTGAGCAGCTCTCACAAATGCTGCAGAGGCTTCTGTGTGGGGGAGGCGCTCCCTTCTTTCGATGCATGGGTTGACAAGAGCCTTTCCCGACTGCTCCAGGAAAATCCTCCTCTTGTTCTTCCTCTCAGCCATCCAGGTTTGGTGGATCGTCTGCCGTATCACAAAGGCATTGTATGATGAGACATCAAGGATGTTGTGGAATCACGTGACATACAAATGACCAGGGGCCAGCGTGCAGTCATCCTTCTGCAGCTGTACATTCCAATAACCTTGTCAAGGTTGTCCACAGCCCCTTTAGTGCGGTTGTAGTCCGGGATGATGGTTGGCTTCCTGTCTTCACGATCAGTAATTCCAGCTGCCTTGTGCAGTGTCCTCAGCAGGACCACGTTCTTGTTCTTTTTTTAAGTGGTGGGGGTGAAGGCAAACTTTGTCGCAAAGACCACTTTCCCTCTTGTTGCAAGGAGTGCAGGGGGGAGTTCAGGCTTGTTTTTCTGGACAGTGCCAACCATGGTCATTTTCCTTTTCAGAAGTTGCTGGCCGAGTTCATAGGAGGTGAAAAAGTTGTCACATGTGACATTGTGCCCCCTCAGTCCAACCAAATCAAGCGCAGCACGCATCTCCTGGTTCTTCTCTGGGCAGCTCCCTGGTGTAGACTTGCATATTTCATGCATAGCTGGATTTTGCATCACGGGCCACCCATATTTTGCTGGCTTGCTTGGCATATAATGCCTGAAAGGACAGCGACCTGATTTAAACAAAGATTACAATCAGTAATGAGTGTGAGTGTCACAGAAAAAAAAATCACATGAATCAACAAAGTAAAAATATAAATTTCAGGTAAGTAACATTACATAAATGAAAATAAAAGTTACCTTTTGAATGGAACCAACTGCTCATCTACTGTGACTTCAGGTCCAGGGTTGTAAAGGTATGGCAGACGCTCAACCCACTTGCCCCAGACCTCTCTGATGGTTGCCAGTTTGTCTGTCACACGCCTTGCTGTCTTGACTCATGGTTCTCAAATCTTAGCATTCTTGAAAAGTGTGGAAGACTTTGAGTGGCATTGTGGCAAGAAAAATTGTCCTTCCACTCTATGCATCCCAGAGACTAGATGTAGCCTCATCACGAGACCTATAGACACCTGCTCAGATCAAAAGACCTATGTAGCCACGCAGGTCAGTCCGATCCATATTTTTCAAGTTGTCTCCATATTTGCAGGAACCCTCCAAATTTGTCATTTCCAGTATGATCTTTTCAATGGCTGGTGTGATGAACTGGAGAAAAGTGGAGGACATGTCCTTGGCATGGGCAAATGAATATCTGGCCCTGGGGTCATCCTAATGATGATTTGTGCTGCAGCTCTTCCCGGGGTGCCGTCCGTGTTTGAGGACCATGCTATTTTACTGTTAATATATACATTATATGTGTGTGTGTGTGTGTGTGTGTGTGTGTGTATGGTGTATTCACAGGGTTTCACTTTTTCCACATCAAAATTCTACAAATAATGACAATATGAAAAAAGGTTTTTGTAGATTTTTGCACACTTAATTAAAAAAAAAAACACTAAGAAATCACATACACAAGTGTTCACAGCCTTTGCCATGAAGCTCAAAATTGATCTCAGGTGCGCAGATGTTTCTACTGCTTAATTAGAGTCCACCTAGGATAAGTTCAGTTTGGTTGGACATGATTTGGAAAGGCACACACCTGTCTGCATATAAGATCCCACAGTTGACAGTACATGTCGGTAAACAAACCAAGCATGAAGTCAAAGTAATTGTCTGCAGACCTCGGAGACAGGATTCTCTCGAGACACAAATCTGGGGAAGGGTACAGAAATATTTCTGCTGCTTTAAAGGTCCCAATGAGCATAGTGGCTTCCATCATCCGTAAACAGAAGTTTGGATCCAGCAGGAGGTGAGAAGGGCCTTAGTCAGGCAGATGACCAAGAACCTGATGTTCACTCCGTCAGAGCTCCAGCATTCCTCTGTGGAGAGAGGAGAACCTTCAAGAAGGACAACCATCTCTGCAGCAATCCACCAATCAGGCTTGTATGGTAGAGTGGCCAGACTGAAGCAACTCCTTAGTAAAAGGCACATGGCAGCCCACCTGGAGTTTGCCAAAAGACACCCAAAGGACTCTCAGACAATGAAAAACAAAATTCTCTGGTCTGATAAGACAAAGATTGAACTCTTTGTGGATGTACTTGAGTGGCCCAGCCAGAGCCCAGACTTGAATCCGATTGAACATCTCTGGAGAGATCTGAAAATGTCTGTGCACCGACGCTCCCCATCCAACCTGATGGAGCTTGAGGTCCTGCAAAGAGGAATGGGGGAAAAACTGACCAAAAATAGGTGCACCAAGCTTGTGGCATCATATTTGAGAAGACTTGAGGCTGTAATTGCTGCTAAAAGTGCATCAACAAAGTATTGAGCAAAGGGTGTGAATACTTGTGATTTCTGTGGTTTTTTTTTTTTTTTTTTAATAAATTTTCAAAACAACTTCTTTCATGATGTCATTATGGGTTATTGTGAGTAGAACTTTGAGGGGGAAAAATCAATTTTTTCCATTTTGGAATAAAGCTGTAACATCGTGGAACATGTGAAGCGATGTGAATACTTTCTGGATGTACTGTAGGTACATGCACAAACTCTTTTACTCAGATCTTACAGGCCCAAACAGGTCATACCGGATTTAAAAAAAAAATGTTGTACAGGTGATTAATATACTACACAAAAACAATACCTATACATAATAAATAAATATATATTTTTTTTTTTGAGGCACAAATTGCCTTTTGTTTACAGTTTTACTACTGACTTTATATTTTTAGTTCTGTTTGCACTGAACATTAAAAAATATTTTGCATTGGGATTTATTTTTCAGTATTTTAAATAGTTTTGATTTAAGCAGAAGAAAGTTTGAGAGACTTACATTTTGCACAAAAGTATCTCTTCTACTGAATCTAGTAAATCTCTCCCCCCATGAATCTCGTCAAATTCAGCTTTCAGTGTTTTTGTATATAATGTTGTTATAGGTATGAAGCCATTGCATTTCCTTATGATTATAGAATGGATCGGACTGCAAACGACCTGCCTCGAAATAGCTCAAATAGAGTGGAAAATTGGAGGGGAAAAAAACAAGCAAACAAAAAAATCCTAAAAATTTTCAGCGGGTCTGCCTTGGATATAGGCCACCTGTCTGGCCAACCCAGCACATAGGTATCCCTCATTTTCATTTCAGGGAGTTGGCAACCTGTGTGTGCGCGTGCAAGTTAACATTAGTTTCTACCTAACACCCCTATTCCACAGGGTGCTGTTCTGCTATGATTGCCCATGATTAAAAAAAAAAAGTGCAAAAACAGGATGAAATGGTTTGCTCTGGCTTGCCTCCTACAGACTGGCCTATAAATTGGAATCATATTTATTCCCAAGTAAGTTTGCACATACAAGGAATTGAATCTGTTGCATAAATCTGCGCATAAACGATAAGAAAAGAAAAACACAAGCAGTAGAGTCAAATAGACAAAACTATATTCACTGTTAAATAAAATGGAATGGGACAGTGCAAAAAGGGGTGTTTGGAGTACATATGTACAGTACTTTTCAGTGCAGTGATTACCAATCTGTGCTTCATGGTAGTGGGGGTCTCCTTCCCCCACTACCATAAAATGTGGGAGGGATTTATGAAGTGCAGACCTGGCAATCCACCTGAAAATGAAAGTAAGGATCTGTGCCCTCGGTCAGAACCACAAAAAAAATGCTCCTTCTGCTTCAAATTTTTACCCTGATGGAGCATGATCAAACAAGTTTCAAGCTTCACTCACTTGGACTAAGCCGCGTAAAGACATTTGAACAAGATCAAGATTGAGGAAGTTCCTATGAAATGTCAAAACATGAGGCAGTTTGCTGCTGAGGATGAAATGGGAAGGAACGGTGCTCTGTGGAAAAGCCCCATGATTGATGCCTGGTAGCCAAATGATTTAAGTACCAACAGTTTATATTACATTAAGTTGGATGGTGAGTTTATGAATGACAAAACCTCTTAATCCTTGGATAAACATACTTGGTTTGTTAGTATGAGTTTTCTCTTACATTTTACACTTTTTTTTTTCTTACTCAAAGTGTAGTAAACTAAAATCAAAAGTTGGATAAATTAATAAAATGACTTGAGTTTAAAAACGTGAATGAAGCACCTTGGCACAATATGAAAGTATTTTTACCTAGTTAAAGTACACTCTTCTAGTTGTGGAAACATTTCTGGAGCACATACAGTGGGGCAAAAAAGTATTTAGTCAGTCCCTGATTGTGCAAGTTCTCCTACTTAGAAAGATGAGAGAGGTCTGTAATTTTCATCATAGGTACACTTCAACTATGAGAGACAAAATGTGGGGGAAAAAAAAATATACAGGAAATCACATTGTAGGATTTTTAAAAAAATTAATTGTAAATTATGGTGGAAAATAAGTATTTGGTCAATAACAAAAGTTCAACTCAATACTTTGTAACATAATCTTTGTTGGCAATGACAGAGGTCAAATGTTTCCTGTAATGTTTCCTGTAAGGCTTCACCAGATTTGCACACACTGTAGCTGGTATTTTGGCCCATTCCTCCATGCAGATCTCCTCTAGAGCAGTGATGTTTTGGGGCTGTCGCTGGGCAACACGGATTTTCAACTCCCTCCACAAATTTTATGTGGGGTTGACATCTAGACTGGCTCGGCCACTCCAGGACCTTGAAATGCTTTTTACAGAGCCACTCCTTCGTTGCCTGAGCGGTGTGTTTGGGATCATTGTCATGTTGGAAGACCCAGCCACATTGCATCTTCAATGTTCTCACTGAAGGAAAGAGGTTTTGGCTTAAAATCTCATGATACGTGGCCCCATTCATTCTTCTCTTAACATGGATCAGTCGTCCTGTCCTCTTTGCAGAAAAACAGCCCCAAAGCATGATGTTTCTCAAAAGTTCTATTTTGGTTTCATCGGATCACATCATATTCTCCCAATCCTCTTCTGGATCATCCATATGCTCTCTGGCAAACTTCATACGGCCCTGGACATGTACTGGCAAATACACTTGTTGGTGCCTTCCTCAGCTACCTTAGCAGGTAGCTGTAGCTTTAGGCCAGGAGCAGATGTCGTCAGGTGGTGTCCAACCTTCACAGGGCCGAAACACCCAGTGAAGGTTGGACAGGTTGAAGGTTGGATGTGGCTTTCTGAAAAGACATGCTCTTCCACAGCATGTCTTTTTCCTGATTCTCTCCCCTCAGCCCCAACCAGTCCCAGCAGAAGACTGCCCCTCATTGAGCCTCGTTCTGCTGGAGGTTTCTTCCTGTTAAAAGGGAGTTTTTCCTTCCCACTGTCACCAAGTGGTTGCTCACAGGGGGTTGTTTTGCCATTGGGGTTTTTCTGTAATTATTGTATGGCTTTTGCCTTACAATATAAAGTGCTTTGGGGCAACTGTTTGTTGTGATTTGGTGCTATATAAATAAAATTGATTTGATATTAAAACCTTGGTAACAGTCAAGCTTTTGAGTGCTCTGCTTATGTCTTACAGGTGTAATTTGAAGGGAAAAAAAATCATGTTTACAGAAATAAACTGCTCAAAATCAATTTTTCTTTACTTAGAGCAGTGGTTCCCAAAGTGGGCCGTGCACGGCATCATTGCGGGGGGGGGGGGGGGGGCGTGACAAGGCTAAATATAAACAATATACTTTGTGTTGGACAGCTAGCAAACCATGGCAAATGTCAGCGGACCTCCAGGGAAACGTAAGGGCAATAATGACACCGCAACAGACAATACTAAAGCAAAGTCAAGAAAATATGACGATTCATATCTCACCCTCGGCTTCACATGTACAACGGTGGGTAATGAAGAGACCACAGTGTGTGCTGTGCCTCAAAGTGCTAGCTTCCGACAGCATGAAGCCAAACAAGCTAAAGCGTCACTTAGAGACCTTACATCCTGCACACACACAGAAGCCTGTGGAGTGCTTCAGGAAAAAACTTCTCAGCTGTCGTGCACAACAGAATACGTTTACAAACGCAGCTGTTTCTACATCAAATCCGCAACTTGCCTCTTATAAAGTAGCCTACAGAGTTGCAAAATGTAAAAAACCACACACCATCGCTGAGGAATTAATACTGCCTGCAGCTATTGATATGGTTTCCACGATGATTGATGAAACAGTTGCCAATAAACTAAAGTATACCTCTATCAAACAATACCAAGGCGCATCTATGACATGTCAAAAGATATGGAGGAGCAGCTCAATGACAAGTTAGGAGACAACCGTTTTGCTCTGCAGGTGGACGAAGCCACGGACAGCAACAAGGACTGTTTATTAATAATATATGTCAGATTCATCGATAGTGAGGATTTGAGGGAAGATTTGCTTTTCTGTAAACCTGTAAAAAACAGGGCCACTGCGGGTGAGTTGTTTAACATCATTGACACTTACTTGAAAGATGCTGATTTAAAATGGGAGGACTGTGTGGGAATCTGCACAGACGGCGCTCAAGCAATGGCTGGGAGACAGGGAGGGCTGCAGGCGCTCATCAAGCACCTCTCCCCAGAGGTGCAGTGGACGCACTGCATGATACACCGAGAGGCGCTTGCTTCCAAACAGCTGAGTCCTGAGCTGAATGATGTTATGACCGACGTTATTGCCACGGTAAACTTCATCAAAACACGACCTGCCAAAGCCCGGATTTTCTCTGCCTTGTGTGAGGAGATGGGCTCCGACCACACAGCTGTACTGTTCCACAGCGAGTCCCGGTGGCTGTCACGGGGGAAGGTTTTGTCCAGGGTGTTTGAATTGCTGGATGAGATCAAAATCTTCCTGGAGGAGGAGGGTAATGAGCTTGCCCACAAGTTTAAAGATAACAACTTCCTCATGAAGCTTGCATAACTGAGTGACATGTTTCAAAAACTTAATGAACTTAATCTGCAGATGCAGGGCACTAAGACACACCTCCCACAGCTGGCAGATAAAATCACATCATTCACAAGAAAATTAGGGATGTGGGAGCAGCGAGTTACGGGGGGGAATATAGACTCATTTGAAAGCTTGAAGTCATTCATTGACTCAAACAAGCTGCAGAACACAGTGATCCCATGCATGAAAAATCACATCTCTGCCCTTAAAACACATTTCCAAAAGTATTTTCCGGTGCAAGATTCATCAAAATATGACTGGATCAGAGACCCCTTCAGTGCAACTCCAGCTGATGACTTTAGCACAGCAGAGGAAGAGCAGTTCATTGATGTCACCTCAGATTCAAGGATGCGACTGGAGTTCAAGTCCAAGACATTGTCTGCATTTTAGATTGGAGTGGAGAAGGAGTACCCACTGCTGGGCAGGAGAGTCTTGACCACACTCCTCCCTTTTGCCACATCCTACCTGTTTTTCTGCTGTTGCCTCCATCAAGACAAAGTACAGATCAAAACTGGACATTGAAAATGAACTGAGAGTGGCTGTCTCACAGCTGCACCCAAGACTGGGGAAGATCTGTGACACAAAACAAGCCCACTGTAGCCACTGACTTATTGCAGGGCTGGAAGAAAACATATTCAAGATGTTCAATGTTTTATTCACAGGGAAATGTTCATCCTCAAACATTCAGAATTTTAAAAAACAGTTATAAGCTGTGGTTATTATTTCTACAAAAGTTCAAAGTTTCATTGAGGTTTATTCTATATAAACAATAGCAGTTTGTGACTGTCATACATTTACATGTTGATGTGTACAGTCAGGGGTAGGGGGGGCCTGAGACAATTTTGATTGGCCAAAGGGGGGCCTGGCAGAAAACGTTTGGGAACCACTGACTTAGACCATATGGTAAATGGACTGCATTTATATAGCACTTTTCCATCTGCATCAGACGCTCAAAGCGCTTTACACATCAATCCCTCACATTCACGCCGATGTGAGGCTGGTGCCATGCAAGGTGCCCACTAACACCGGGAGCCGCTTTACACATCAATCCCTCACATTCACCCCGATGTGAGGCTGGTGCCATGCAAGGTGCCCACTAACACCGGGAGCAACTAGGGGATTAAGGATCTTGCCCAAGGGCTCTTAGTGATTTCCCAGTCAGGCTGGGATTTGAGCCGGGGATCCTCTGGTCTCAAGCCCAATGCTTTAACCACTAGATAATCAACTCCCACCTTTTTCTGGTGGTATTATTTCATTTTATTTATATAGCGCCAAATCACAACAAACAGTTGCCCCAAGGCGCTTTATATTGTAAGGCAAGGCCATACAATAATTCCGTAAAAACCCCAACGGTCAAAACGACCCCCTGTGAGCAAGCACTTGGCGACAGTGGGAAGGAAAAACTCCCTTTTAACAGGAAGAAACCTCCAGCAGAACCAGGCTCAGGGAGGGGCAGTCCTCTGCTGGGACTTGTTGGGGCTGAGGGAGAGAACCAGGAAAAAGACATGTTGTGGAGGGGAGCAGAGATCAATCACTAATGATTAAATGCAGAGTGGTGCATACAGAGCAAAAAGAGAAAGAAACACTCAGTGCATCATGGGAACCCCCCAGCAGTCTAAGTCTATAGCAGCATAACTAAGGAATGGTTCAGGGTCACCTGATCCAGCCCTAACTATAAGCTTTAGCAAAAAGGAAAGTTTTAAGCCTAATCTTAAAAGTAGAGAGGGTGTCTGTCTCCCTGATCTGAATTGGGAGCTGGTTCCACAGGAGAGGAGCCTGAAAGCTGAAGGCTCTGCCTCCCGTTCTACTCTTACAAACCCTAGGAACTACAAGTAAGCCTGCAGTCTGAGAGCGAAGCGCTCTATTGGGGTGATATGGTACTATGAGGTCCCTAAGATAAGATGGGACCTGATTATTCAAAACCTTATAAGTAAGAAGAAGAATTTTAAATTCTATTCTAGAATTAACAGGAAGCCAATGAAGAGAGGCCAATATGGGTGAGATATACTCTCTCCTTCTAGTCCCCATTAGTACTCTAGCTGCAGCATTTTGAATTAACTGAAGGCTTTTCAGGGAACTTTTAGGACAACCTGATAATAATGAATTACAATAGTCCAGCCTAGAGGAAATAAATGCATGAATTAGTTTTTCAGCATCACTCTGAGACAAGGCCTTTCTAATTTTAGAGATATTGCGTAAATGCAAAAAAGCAGTCCTACATATTTGTTTAATATGCGCTTTGAATGACATATCCTGATCAAAAATGACTCCAAGATTTCTCACAGTATTACTAGAGGTCAGGGTAATGCCGTCCAGAGTAAGGATCTGGACAGACACCATGTTTTTAAGATTTGTGGGGCCAAGTACAATAACTTCAGTTTTATGAGTTTAAAAGCAGAAAATTAGAGGTCATCCATGTCTTTGTCTGTAAGACAATCCTGCAGTTTAGCTAATTGATGTGTGTCCTCTGACTTCATGGATAGATAAAGCTGGGTATCATCTGCGTAACAATGAAAATTTAAGCAATGCCGTCTAATAATACTGCCTAAGGGAAGCATGTATAAAGTGAACAAAATTGGTTCTAGCACAGAACCTTGTGGAACGCCATAATTAACCTTAGTCTGTGAAGAAGATTCCCCATTTACATGAACAAATTGTAATCTATTAGATAAATATGATTCAAACCACCGCAGTGCCTTTAATACCTATGGCATGCTCTAATCTCTCTAATAAAATTTTATGGTCAGCAGTATCAAAAGCAGCACTGAGGTCTAACAGAACAAGCACAGAGATGAGTCCACTGTCTGAGGCCATAAGAAGATCATTTGTAACCTTCACTAATGATGTTTCTGTACTATGATGAATTCTAAAACCTGACTGAAACTCTTCAAATAGACCATTCCTCTGCAGATGATCAGTTAGCTGTTTTACAACTACCCTTTCAAGAATTTTTGAGAGAAAAGGAAGGTTGGAGATTGGCCTATAATTAGCTAAGATAGCTGGGTCAAGTGATGGCTTTTTAAGTAATGGTTTAATTACTGCCACCTTAAAAGCCTGTGGTACATAGCCAACTAATAAAGATAAATTGATCATATTTAAGATCGAAGCATTAAATAATGGTAGGGCTTCCTTGAGCAGCCTGGTAGGAATGGGGTCTAATAGACATGTTGATGGTTTGGATGAAGTAACTAATGAAAATAACTCAGACAGAACAATCTGAGAGAAAGAGTCTAACCAAATACCGGCGTCACTGAAAGCAGCCAAAGATAACGATACGTCTTTGGGATGGTTATGAGTAATTTTTTCTCTAATAGTTAAAATTTTATAAGCAAAGAAAGTCATGAAGTCATTACTAGTTAAAGTTAATGGAATACTCGGCTCAATAGAGCTCTGACTTTGTCAGCCTGGCTACAGTGCTGAAAAGAAACCTGGGGTTGTTCTTATTTTCTTCAATTAGTGATGAGTAGTAAGATGTCCTAGCTTTACAGAGGGCTTTTTTTATAGAGCAACAGACTCTCTTTCCAGGCTAAGTGAAGATCTGAGACGCCATTTCCTCTCCAACTTAAGCTGCGAGTTTGTGAGTTATACCACGGAGTCAGGCACTTCTGATTTAAAGCTCTCTTTTTCAGAGGAGCTACAGCATCCAAAGTTGTCTTCAATGAGGATGTAAAACTATTGACGAGATACTCTATCTCACTTACAGAGTTTAGGTAGCTACTCTGCACTGTGTTGGTATATGGCATTAGAGAACATAAAGAAGGAATCATATCCTTAAACCTAGTTACAGCGCTTTCTGAAAGACTTCTAGTGTAATGAAACTTATTCCCCACTGCTGGGTAGTCCATCAGAGTAAATGTTATTAAGAAATGATCAGACAGAAGGGAGTTTTCAGGGAATACTGTTAAGTCTTCAATTTCCATACCATAAGTCAGAACAAGATCTAAGATATGATTAAAGTGGTGGGTGGGCTCATTTACATTTTGAGCAAAGCCAATTGAGTCTAATAATAGATTAAATGCAGTGTTGAGGCTGTCATTCTCAGCATCTGTGTGGATGTTAAAATCGCCCACTATAATTATCTTATCTGAGCTAAGCACTAAGTCAGACAAAAGGTCTGAAAATTCACAGAGAAACTCACAGTAACGACCAGGTGGACGATAGATAATCACAAATAAAACTGGTTTTTGGGACTTCCAATTTGGATGAACAAGACTAAGAGTCAAGCTTTCAAATGAATTAAAGCTCTGTCTGGGTTTTTGATTAATTAATAAGCTGGAATGGAAGATTGCTGATAATCCTCCGCCTCGGCCCATGCTACGAGCATTCTGGCAGTTAGTGTGACTCAGGGGTGTTGACTCATTTAAACTAACATATTCATCCTGCTGTAACCAGGTTTCTGTAAGGCAGAATAAATGAATATGTTGATCAATTATTATATCATTTACTAACAGGGACTCAGAAGAGAGAGACCTAATGTTTAATAGACTACATTTAACTGTTTTAGTCTGTGGTGCGGTTGAAGGTGCTATATTATTTTTTCTTTTTGAATTTTTATGCTTAAATAGATTTTTGCTGGTTATTGGTGGTCTGGGAGCAGGCACCGTCTCTACGGGGATGGGGTAATGAGGGGATGGCAGGGGGAGAAAAGCTGCAGAGCGGTGTGTAAGACTACAACTCTGCTTCCTGGTTCCAACCCTGGATAGTCACGGTTTGGAGGATTTAAGAAAATTGGCCAGATTTCTAGAAATGAGAGCTGCTCCATCCAAAGTGGGATGGATGCCGTCTCTCCTAACAAGACCAGGTTTTCCCCAGAAGCTTTGCCAATTATCTATGAAGCCCACCTCATTTTTTGGACACCACTCAGACAGCCAGCAATTCAAGGAGAACATGTGGCTAAACATGTCACTCCCAGTCTGATTGGGGAGGGGCCCAGAGAAAACTACAGAGTCTGACATTGTTTTTGCAAAGTTACACACCGATTCAATGTTAATTTTAGTGACCTCCGATTGGCGTAACCGGGTGTCATTACTGCCGACGTGAATTACAATCTTACCAAATTTACGCTTAGCCTTAGCCAGCAGTTTCAAATTTCCTTCAATGTCGCCTGCTCTGGCCCCCGGAAGACAATTGACTATGGTTGCTGGTGTCGCTAACTTCACATTTCTCAAAACAGAGTCGCCAATAACCAGAGTCTGATCCTCGGCGGGTGTGTCACCGAGTGGGGGAAAAACGGTTAGAAATGTGAACGGATTGGCGGTGTACACGGGGCTTCTGTTTAGAACTACGCTTCCTCCTCACAGTCACCCAGTCGGCCTGCTTTCCCGGCTGCTCGGGATCTGCCAGAGGGAAACTAACGGCGGCTAAGCTACCTTGGTCCGCACCGACTACAGGGGCCTGGCTAGCTGTAGAATTTTCCACGGTGCGGAGCCGAGTCTCCAATTCGCCCAGCCTGGCCTCCAAAGCTACGAATAAGCTACACTTATTACAAGTACCATTACTGCTAAAGGAGGCCGAGGAATAACTAAACATTTCACACCCAGAGCAGAAAAGTGCGGGAGAGACAGGAGAAGCCGCCATGCTAAACCGGCTAAGAGCTAGTAGCTGCGCTAAGCTAGCGGATTCCTAAAAACACACAAAGTGAATAATGTGTAAATAATTTAGAGGTGATTCAGCAGAGGGAGTGCTTTAGTTAAGGCACGTGAAGATTACACTGTGAAACAAATCGTTATCTAGTTAACTAGATCAATCTAACTGCGCAGATTAAACAGCTAACAGATAC
Source organism: Thalassophryne amazonica (assembly GCF_902500255.1). NCBI lineage: Eukaryota > Metazoa > Chordata > Actinopteri > Batrachoidiformes > Batrachoididae > Thalassophryne > Thalassophryne amazonica. The sequence continues at coordinate 40,538,049 of NC_047109.1, read as the reverse complement.
AGCAAAACTCCGGAGCACAGCGGTGACCATTTACTTTATTTAACATCTGGAGTAAACAAACTACCCAGTGACTATTCCTAAAACTGGCACAGGATTAATATAAATTAGTTACACTTGAACAAAAGTACACTAAGCTGGCTGTATTTCTTCAGGCAGTGTTGTACCACCAACATACTGATGGTTGCAAAGTTGACACATTGTTTCATTGCTATATTGAGTGTACATTTTGATTTTTTTTTTTTTTTTTAAACTCTTGTTGGCTGTTCCATTCATGTTTTCATTCCTTCTGATGATCATTCTACAAGAAAAAAAAGAGATTTCTTATTGAATCTACTGACAACGATGAGTAGAGCCTGTCCCAGCAGTCATAGGGCAAGAGCCAAGGTAAACCCAGAGGGAACCCATGGAAGCACTGGGAGAACACGCAAACTCTGCACTGAATGGAACATGTCGGAAGTGATACCACAATGTTCTTGCTGTGAGGCGACAGTGCTAACCAGTAAGCCACTGTACCACTTATATTAGCATGTAATGTATGTACAGTTGTATGCAAAGTTTGGGCATCCCTGATAGTTTCATGATTTTCCATTATAAATCATTGGCTGTCTGAATCAGAAATTTCAGTTCAGTATATCATACAGCAGACGAACACACAGATATTTGAGAAGTAAAATCAATTTTCTAGTATTTACAGAATGTGTGAAAACTGTCAACAAAATTATTGGAACACAAAATTGGTTTGGTAAGCTCATTGACCCTTGACCTCCTTACACAGGTGAATCCAATCATGAGAAAGGGTATTTAAGGTGGCCATTTGCAAATGTTTCACCTTTTTGCATTTCTTATGAGTGGCAACATGGGAGTAGGGCTGCAGCTATTGATTATTTTAGTAATCGAGTATTCTATCGATTATCCTGATGATTACTCAAGTAATCGGATAAAAAGTACTCTTGCGTTTTTAAATAACATCAATAGTCCAGGGCTCTCCCTAAGCAATGGCACAATGTCACTGCGCCAAAGTGTTGGCATTTTGCTGAAATGGCGATGGGATGTGGCTTTCTGTTTTTGTTTTCTCCAACTTGTAACATTTAACTTTTTTTTTTTTTTTTTTTAAGTTTTATAAAGGTTGATAGACTGGGTCCCTCGCAGTCAGTTTTTTTTTTTATTATTATTTTATTTAACTTAGTGTTTGTGAAGTATTGTGTGTTGCCTAAAAAAAGCAAAAATTAAAAAGTCAAACACTCAGTGTGAGTCTGAGGGAAACACAGAAGAAAGAGTGGCCAGCGACAGAGCTGTGACTTGCCCGGTTTGACAGCCCCTCACACTGAGCAGAGAGAGACAGCAGCCGGCCACCACCAACTGAAGTCGTACATCAAGCAAGAGTGGGAAAGAATTCCACCTACAAAGCTTCAATTATTAGTGTCCTCAGTTCCCAAACACTTATTGAGTGTTAGAAGGAAAGGTGATGTAACACAGTGGTACGTTGCAGGCATCCATTTCAAAATGAGCAAATATTTGCACAAAAACAATCAGTTTGAATATTAAATATCTTGTCTTTGTGGTGTATTCAATATCTTTCTGACAAGCATGGGTGGCCATTTTGGTTTCATGCAAATGAGGTACAGGTCAAATCTTAAAGTCGACACCCACTGGAATATTTTATTATACTACTCAGTCCAGTGGTGGGGGGCGTATGGTGGGCTCCACTGGCCCCCGGACTAATACTGCTCACATATTTATATTTCTGGTGTAGTTTCATCAGTGCTACATTTACATGTTGGGTCTACAAAGGTCTATACAGTGAGGAAAATAAGTATTTGAACACCCTGCGGTTTTGCAAGTTCTCCCCCCTTAGAAATCTTGGAGGGGTCTGAAATTTTCATCTTAGGTGCATGTCCACTGTGAGAGAGATTTTCTTAAAAAAAAAAAAAAAAAAAAAAAAAAATCCAGAAATCACAATGTATGTTTTTTATTTATTTATTTATTTATTTGTATGTTACTGCTGCAAATAAGTATTTGAACACCTACCAACCAGCAAGAATTCTGGCTCACACAGACCTGTTAATTTTTCTTTAAGAAGCCCTCTTATTCTGCACTATTTACCTGTATTAATTGCACCTGTTTGAACTTTTTACCTGTATAAAAGACACTTGTTCTCACACTCCAACCTGTCCACCATAGCCAAGACCAAAGAGCTGTCTAAGGGCACAGGCAAGCAGCTTGGTAGAGGACAACAACTGTTAGGATTATTTATTAGAAAGTGGAAGAAACACAAGATGACTGTCGATCTCCCTCGGTCTGGGATTCCATGCAAGATCTCACTTTGTGGGGTAAGGATGATTCTGAGAAAGCTCAGAACTACACAGGAGGACCTGGTCAGTGACCTGAAGAGAGCTGGGACCACAGTCACAAAGATTACATTAGTAACACATGATGCTGTCATGGTTTAAAATCCTGCAGGGCAACAAGGTCCCCCTGCTCAAGCCAGCACATGTCCAGGGCTGTTTGAAGTTCACCAGTGACCATCTGGATGATCCAGAGGAGGCATGGGAGAAGGTCATGTGGTCAGATGAGACCAGAATAGAGCTTTTTGGAATCAACTCCACTTACCATGTTTAGAAGATGAGAACAACCCCAAGAAAACCATCCCAACCGTGAAGCATGGGGGTGGAAACATCATACTCCGGGGGTGCTCTTCTGCAAAAGGGACAGGACGACTGCACCGTATTGAAGGGAGGATGGATGGGGTCATGTATTGTGAGATTCCAAAATTCCTGCTGCAATGTGTGCAAACCTGGTGAACAACTACAGGAAACATTTGACCTCTGTAATTGCAAACAAAGGCTACTGTACCAAATATTAACATTGATTTTCACAGGTGTTCAAATACTTATTTGCAGCAGTAACATACAAATAAATTATTTAAAAAAATCATACATTGTGATTTGTTTTTTTTTTGTTTTTTTCCTCAGTGGACATGTACCTAAGATGAAAATTTCAGACCACTCCATGATTTCTAAGTGGGAGAACTTGCAAAATCGCAGGGTGTTCAAATGCTTATTTTCTTCACTGTATTTTTCAGTGTGTGAGCTAATGATCTGTCCATTGCTGACATGATACAAGTGAAAGAGTCAATCCATTTTCATTCCTGCATTCAGTGAGCCATTTGTCTGTAGAAAATTCAAGAAAAATATATTCTCCCCCATTCTGAAGTGTTGTATCTTGTATATGAAATATTAGGGATAACAAGAGTGTTTAAGAGTAAATGTGCCAACATGAAATCTGTACAGTTATCAGACACTGTCTCGTTTGAAATGCTCAGATGACTACTGTCATTAACAGACCGCCGAAGAGAGCAAAGTGGTTTAATGTGGACATGCATGCTCCGCGTAACTACAGGCACATGACGCGCGAACGAACCGTCTGTGAGCAGATGTGGAGATGTCTGGAGTTCTACTGTTGACATGTCCTGTCTCTGGCAATCAGTCTGTGAGCAGAACTTATGGACTTCATACAAACATATTTGTGAGAGAAAAGCGAGGAGCTGCTGCAATTGCAATCCGCATTTTTTTAAACTTTTTTTTTCTGTGCTGTTTTTGCGTGTGTCGTTTTTACGGCATTGTGTACACGGTATAAAAACAATCCTGCGTGATTTATACTTCGGGAACAGTGGAACACAGCAGAAATCATAAATTGGCGTCGGGTAACGTTGTCTTGTGAGTGTCACGCTGAGTACCGTCCTGTTGCTCTGACTTGCACTGAAACCACTTAATTCTGCGTTGAGCAGAGGACGCAAAAAAATTAAACGTTTCATTTTTGTTTGCGCCCCTCGCACTGTTGTGGTGCCGAGCTGCATCATCTCGGCACTAGGTTGCTTCCACGCGGCGGCATCATAATGACGCAACTGGGGGTAGCCCCAGTGTGAAAGGGGCGTAATTTGTGTGAGATTTAGGCACTGCTGCGTATGTGCACTGACAATGTAACAACAATCACACATCTGAGTTGTTAGTTTTCTGTATTGAAATATTGGCATCATGATTACACATTGAGCACCACTATGCATGGACCTTACGCTGAGTGTTTGTATTTTTGTTTTCTCGGTACATGTCACAAGTTATGTGAAGAAGTAGACAGAAAGGTGTGCTCAATCTGACGGTCTGAGTAAAGCCTCGGTCCCACCGAGTGAAGGAGTGACGAAGGAGCCACGCACCCTGTTTTTGTTTTCATGAGCTTTCGTGGCAGTATAGTGGCTCTTCGAGGCATTATCGTAACGAGGCTCCTCTCTGAGCGTGGCGCTAATTTCAAGATGTTCAAAATTTAGCAACAACAGCGTGGCGCAGTTTGTGTTCGTGTTACTGCGACTGCTTAGAGGCATTTGCGTGGTGCTTACGAGTCTGCTAAAAGTCCATTATCCATGCGCCTGGCAGCTACGCGGGACCTGAGAGGCTATTTTTGGAGCGGCTCCTCCTCTTGCGCACACAATTACACATGCTCTGTGCGCTGGACTCTATATATTTTGTAGTGGATTAATCATTTTCTGCCAAACCTTAGATGTTGAAAACACTTCTAATCACTTCTGGCATCACAGAGGACTGTTTCATCTGGACACTTTTTTCCCATCTCTTTCCTGCTCCATGTGGCATGTATTTTGAACAGCTTAAGGTAATTTTTTAATTTTTTTTTTTTAAAGCTTGATAAAACAGTTCCTTGCTGTAAAAGTATGTCTGTATGTTGATTTTAATATCTTGTTAATGGATCACATGAGCTCCGCTGTGTGTGCGCACTGAGGCAGGACCTGAGATGCTATTTTTGGAGCGGCTCTCCTCCACACAATTCCACTGGCTCTGTGCGCTGGACTCTATATAAAATTATTTTGTAGCGGATTAATAATTTTCTGTCAAACCTTGGATGCCGAAAATACCTTTAATCACTTCTGGAATTAATGGATCACATGAACTCCGCTGTGTGTGCGCACTGATGCAGTGACTCATCATCACGCTTCAAACGAGCATTTAGGCAGAACGCCAGCTCACAAGAGTGATATTTCAGTCAATGTTGGACGAACACAAAGTTAAAATTTGGGTGACTGCGTGAAAGTGGATGTGTGTTTAAAGCCATGGAAGATAATGGCTCCAGTGGAGCAGCTAAGAGCAGGAGCTGTGCGGCAACACAGGTGGAGAGCACGCAAAAGACCGATTTTGAAGACATAACACAAAGTTAAAAGTTGTATCATGGTGACTTGTAAGCTGCGGAAGAAATAAAGAAATATATAAAATGATCCACAGGTATATATAATAAAACGGCCACCTCATTCTGTATGCAGAATGGCACTGCGCGCAAAAGAGTGCTTTTGCAGAAATAAATGGACGAACACAAAGTCAAAAGTGGATTCACATTGTAAAAATGATTGTTTAAAGCCAAGGAAAAAATAAAGCCAGCAAGCCATGGATGGAAAGGAAGCCAGAAAGAGCAGAGAAGCGGCTGTCCATGAAAGGACAACAGCAGTGCTCGTGCAAAAGAGCCATTTTTGCAGAAATAAACTGACAAAGTTTTGTGTGTTTAAAGCCGCAAAAAAAAAAGCCAGAGAGCTGTGGAGCCAGTGAGGAGCACAGAGGCGGCTCTCCAGGAACCCGTGGTTCGGGTCTAGCTGGTCTGGTGCATTACAGGTGGACAGCAGCCTGGCGCACAACTGGGGAACTGTGCTGGAGTGTCTATTTTTGGACTGCGTTTAAAAAAAAAAAAAAAAAAAAAGACATCTTCAAATGCTTCTGTGAATTGAAAACCCACACTTTAAAGGGACCAGGTGTGGGAGGGCTGGAGGTTTGGACCAAACTCATGCCTAAACGTGCACCAACATGGCGTTATCATGGCACTACGTGGCTGATGCGAGCCATTCGAGGCTGTAATGACAGGTCGGTCGTGGCTCACTAGAGGCTGCTACGCGGCACATGCGGGGTACAGAGAGGCACATAGTGGCACCTTCATAGTGGATACGTGATAGATGAAAACGTGGGTCATTCTTCAAATAATCACCCCACACCCATGCGTGGCTCCTTCTTCGGCCTTCATTATTCGGTGGGACCCAGGCTTAAGATGATTAGTAATGGATTGAAATAATTTGTCCTGTGGCAAAAATCAGGTGACACATCAATCAGCAAAAGGACACATTAGGGAAAAAGTGTGAGCTCACATGCACACAAAGTCCAAACTGAATGTGCACTCTAAAAGTCAGGTCCAGAAATGGTTACACAAAATGCAGTGAAATTTGATTTAGAGAGACTGAGCAGCTGAAACTCTGCCATGTAGTGCTTTTCAGGTGTGAGCTTTTTTTTTTTTTTTTTTTTTTTTTTTTGAAGTGCTTTTAGAGGTTTGTTTAGGCTTTGTGTGCATGTGCGCCTATAAGAGCTCCCCCCCTTTGTTCCTGTCACCCGGCAGTAAGCCATCAGCTCTGACCGTGTAAAACGTCACAGACATGACAAAGCATAGTTGGAATCCAATCTGGGCATTCAGACAAAAGCAGACTTGAAAAATGCAATTTGAATGGTATTTCAAGCTACCTATGAATGAGGATTAAAACATATTTGGGAAAAAATTGATTTCATGCACCATTTAAATGTCCAGACTTGCAGCATAGAATCCGATTCTAATCAGATATGCACATAAATCACATTTTTACTCTGTCTGAACAAAGCTGAAGTAAGTCCCTTCGGCTGCTCCCTTGTTTGCACTCGGGGTCACCACAGCAAATCCAAGGTGGATCTGCATGTTGATTTGGCACAGGTATTACGCCGGATGCCCTTCCTGACGCAACTCCACATTACATGGAGAAATGTGGCAGGGGTGGGATTTGAACCCAGAACCTTCCGAACTAAAACCAAGCGCATTAACCACTTGGCCAGCACCCCTGCTTCTGAACAAAGCTGAAGACGTCCAAAACAACTCTGAAAGAATTATAGGCTTCTGTGGATGACAGTGCAGAAACTGGGAATGGTACACCATTTGGCTGTTTTTTTTTTTTTTTTTTTTAATCAATCAAATGTCTCAGATCCTCATGTCATAAAAGATAATGGAGTTATTGACAATAATTATTGATAATGAACATATGGACACCCTGCAATCGATTGCCATCCTTTCCAGGGTGTGTCCTGTCTCCAGTTCCACTCTAACCTTTAACTGAATAAATAGGTTTACAGATTGAACATTTACACAAGCTTAATTCCATGAGTTGTATTTCCTCAAACATTCATTCCTGCCATCACCCTTGCCGTTTCTATTGATGTGACGTTTATTGGCTACTTGTGGTTATGGCCAAAGTGAGGCCTCAGCCCTAATTAGCAGCCACGTGTCGAGGAAAATAATCTCTCATGGTCTGCAGGCCTTTGTGTCATGGACAATAGAGGCATGCATCCAAATGAAAAACTCCCCTTGGCTGCGACCAAACCCTTTTTTGTCTCAGCAGCAGTCCTCCTTTTGTCCCTTCACAGCTCTGATGTCTTTCTCTTCAACTGTCTTCTGCACATATTGTGCACAAAGCTTTCAGAGCATGAAGCTCAGGTGCCTCATGTCAACAGTCATACCTTGATCCTGTGCATGAATAACCTGCTTAAACATAATGAGGCCGTGTGGGTATCCTCAGTCCAGTATAGGCTGGAGGAGGTCACATATGGTATACAAATAATGAATGAGTTCAGTGGTACAAATATTTAATTCGGTGAAAGCTGGAATGTACCATTGAACAAGATGAAGCCGAGTTGAATGGAACTTTCCAGCTTTCACTGAATTAAATACTCAGACCATTGAAAGAGTGAAAAAACATTCATTATTTGTTTTATAGTAAGTAAGTCCCTTCGGCTGCTTCCTTGTTTCCACTCGGGGTCGCCACAGCAAATCCAAGGTGGATCTATGTTGAATTGGCACAGGTTTTATGCCGGATACACTGCCTGATGCAACTCCACATTACATGGAGAAATGTGGCAGGGGTGGGATTTGAACCTGGAACCTTCTGCACTGAAACCAAGTTCATTAACCACTTGGCCCCCACCCTAGATCCTTGTCATTTGATATATTTTTTTTAAATTTATAAACAGAAAAGGGACTTACATTTTGGTGTTCCACTGGTCCAACACAAACTTTAAATTGTAGTCCACAATTGTGACGATGTCATCCGTCATGTCGTGCACTGAAAGGGACTCCGTGTTGTTCCTCAGTCCAGCGATAAATCACATCATAAATTTGTCCAGCTTTTCATCCTAACATCATTTCTTGCCTCCAGACGGCTTACAGTGTAGTGGATTATTTATTTGTGTGTGTGTTAGAAAAATTAGCAGTGTCAGTTAGCTCATTCAAATCGTCGTCCGACAGCAAAACAAACTCCTCAATGTTTAGGTAAATGCTGCCCCATTAGTGTGAGCATGTGCGGTGATCGGGGCGTACAGTAGCACATTTCATATAGCACCAAAATTGCACACTTTAAAAAAACTTTTGCATGGTCAGTGAAACACAACGGTAAATGGTATGAATAATCCATGTCACGTGACATACAACCCACCAATCAACTGACAAGGATCCACTCAGTCGTTATATAATAGATGTTAAATGGGTTAATTGTAAAAAAACAAAACAAAACACCGGTGTTGCAGACCGAATGCCTTCACTACACATGCATCATTTAGGACCACAGCAGCTCCTCTGACTCTCTACAGCCAAAGCAGTCAAAGGGAATAATGTGATTATTAACCATCAGATGACAAAGTAAAACCTCTTAAATCATTTTAAAGTCAGTTTTAAGCAGAAACAAGGCGATAATCGGTGAGTCACTACTGACGCTTTGAAATGACAGTGGCGCAGTGAACGCAGCAGCTCATCTGGCTGCTGCGCTCTGATCGTTCCTCTGTCTTTTATGATGAAATGCTCAATTTATGTGGAAATGATTGTTGTACAAAAGCTTCAGATATCTGTCGCTGAGATAGATAACTGGAGTGCAGTTTTAAGCAGAAACAAGGTGATAATCGGTGAACCGTGGCTAATGACGCATGCACAGTGAAGGCAGGGCAGACCGATTTTTGTTTTTAGGGGGTGCTGTTCAGTCGGCGACACCGGAACCAAGGTTGTGAGTCATCCATGTTGCCACCCAAATGTCATGGCTCACCATTTGTTTCCATCAGACAGTACAGCAGATCCGGGTACATTTTAGCCATTTGTGAACATTCCAGTATTTGGCATGATTGCTTATTTTGCCTGTTTTGTTTCAGTCATTGCTAGTTCAAAGCACATTCATGTTATTTGAGCTGAATCAAGCAGACTTGGTTGATCAAGTTTAAGAAAGCTCTTTGAGATTTATGTCACATTTTTGTCTGAAGTTGGAACTTAAAATTTTCCTCAAGGTGGAATTCTGAGGTCCCATCCATGCAGAGATAGGTTCAGGCGTGTCAGCAAAAGTTTGTATCGTATAGGCGTTTCATCCACGCAGAGCCGGGGTTTTCAGGCATCAAAGGTTACTTTTTGAAAATTGGTCCCAGAGTGGATGAATCTGAAAAAATCTGGCTTTGTGTTTTTTGTATGGGCAAGCATTACTGAACTTATCTGAAGTGATGATGTCATAGTCGCATTTCTTGAAATGGTGCTGTGATTATGGAAGACTTTTTGAAAGCAACAAAGAAAAGGATCAAATGGGGAACGTTGTATTTCCGTTTGGACAAGGCCTAAATCTCTACCTCAGGTGTGGATGTGACTCTGTTTCCACCATGTTTGCCGTGCCAAGATTAATAAAATTGCACTTTTCTTGTTTGAACTTAATGTTTGACACAAAATCTGTTGTCGAACAGTTAACAGTTTGGGTGAAACTAGTTGTACTGTGACCGTCATTGTCAAAGCCAAAAAAGCTGGAGCCCAAAGTATGAAATGTTAAAACTGACTGACTTTCAGCTTCCAAAGAGAGTGTTGAAAGAAATTGTTTGGGAAGAACTACTTTCCATCAGGTTTGAATTTTTGCTACTTTCCCACAGAACTGGTTACATTTCCAGAAAATAAGTGACATACCAAAGGCAAAGACCTGAAAATGCAACATGCACCTTCTTGTACATTTCCACATCTTTTGGAAAAGTCTTCAGTAAACCCTGTGCAGAAAGCGACATGAGATGCATATTATTTTGTCAAACATAGTTCTTATTGTTGCCAATTTCATCTTCAGTTTGCATAGATAAGTCACTTCATCGGGCTTGTCCCAGTAGACCCAGCTGTAAATGGATGCTGGCCTTGGCTGGGGAGCTAACCTATAGTGGACTGATGTGAAGTCTTCCAGCCACTTCATGCAAGGTTTCCGATGATGAACATCAGCCCAATAGGCCTCAGTGGCTGTAATTGACTTACTACTGGCGCAGACGACAGTGTCATGTTTTTGAAACATGATACAAGTCCTTGTTATGATTAATAAAGCTAGACTCCGTCAGTTTCATGCTTGGGTGCCTGCATTCTGAAATCAACTAGTCTCACATTTTTAGTAGGAATTTCATGTAACTCGTACAAATCCTTGTAATAGAGGCTTTGCACGTGACGTCGCGTGCAGGGCGGTGCCGCGCACAGCACAAGGTCAGGTTTAGCCGGTCACAATACACTTGGCTGTGTGAACAAGCCATCTCAACTCATCTTTCTTTTGTTCTTTTGCCATTTTTTTCCACTATTACACCATGCCAGAGACTTATATAGTTTGTCGCAACACATGTGGACAGAAGGAGAATGTGAGCTTCTACAGGATTCCAGTGGACACATAGCACTGGCTTTTGCCCCACAATCCCACAGCATCGTACACAAAATTCAATAAAGTTAATGATGAACATAATCATTAAGGGTAGGGTTAGAAATGGAAAAAAAAGTAACGAAAATGTTACTCATTTTGTTGCGGAAGCTGATGGGACCACAAAAAACAGTGAGACTCAACTGAGTTTTGCGCCGCAATCCCACAGCATCGTACACAAAATTCAATAAAGTTAATGATGAACATAATCATTAAGGGTAGGGTTAGAAATGGAAAAAAAAGTAACGAAAATGTTACTCATTTTGTTGCGGAAGCTGATGGGACCACAAAAAACAGTGAGACTCAGCTGAGTTTTGCGCCGCAGTCCCACAACAGTGTACACAAAATTCAGTACAAGCTAATGACAAACATTATCACTAAATGCTATTATAAATATGTAAGTCTGCAGTCCTCAACTAACTTAAGTCCTTAGCATGCTGACTGTACTTCCACGTGCAGTGATAACATGCAACTTCTTGGACTGAAAGTTCAAGATCTTATAGCGTCATTCACCCAGCCTGCTCTGAAGTACTTGTAGCTGTCCGCACTGTTTGTAAGGTGTACGGTGAAAGATTCCCCACAAGGTACACCATGATGTCGCTGAACTCCAAATCCAGCAATGTCACTCCAGGCGCAGTTAACAAAGACATCAACACGCCCGGTGCTGTGTACAAGCACCCAAAACAGCAATTGTCTCCTTGTACCGCTGTAATTCAGTGCCAGAAAGGTGCCTGGTATGTTCGCTTACTCCACTATCAGGTTCAGACATGAGTTTATTTCCAAGCTTGTCCCACACTTTGCAGTATGTACGTTGTTTCATGTGTAAATAATCCTGGAAGCACTGTAGAGATGTTTCTTGTGTGATACCTTGGTGATGAGACACCTTTTTATAGGCCAGCAGATGGGACTCAACTAGCTGATATTAATTTACACCGACAAGGGGCAGGATTGCTTTCTACTTACTGATAGATTTCAGTTGGTGTCCTCCCATGCCTTTTTTGCAGCTCCCTTTCTTCAGGTGTTCAATACTCCAACCCCCCACCCCCCCGCCCATGTCATTTGACATTATTACACATAATTTATGGACATCTATGCTTTAATATCTTTGAATGTGTGGATTACTTGGGTTGTTACCGACATCTGGTTTTGAATAATCAGGTCCCATCTTATCTTAGGGACCTCATAGTACCATATCACCCCAATAGAGCACTTTGCTCTCAGACTGCAGGCTTACTTGTAGTTCCTAGGGTTTGTAAGATTTGGTGAAAATTTAATGTCAATGGCACCGTTTTAGAAAAAACAGAAAAATGGTGACATGCTGAATACTTATTTTACCCACTGTATCTGAAAATGATTATCTGTCATTGGGAACCCTCTCTGAGCCCTTCTTTGGAGCCTGATGCGCACCTCCCCAAAATTGTAACTACACTTTGAGACAACTGCATGGCCTGTGATTGGTCTGCTAACTACATAATTTATGGAATTTCACTTTTCCGGTACAATCAAAGACTTTGACCAAATAGGCTAAAGTCATTTGGCTGTGACCTGTTATTAATTAGAAAATCAAGGCTTAAAATCTCAACATTTTTTTTTTTTTTTTTTTTTAACAATCATGGCTCTCTTATTCTGTAATAGCTTGTCCAATGGTGTTAGGTTAAGGAACGTTCCTGTTTTTATTTTTATATCAGTTAGCTTGTTCTAATAGTCCCCTTTTCCATTCTGGGCTTGGCTACCCATGACTCCTAGCACACCTCCATATTGTCGGTCAGAAATTGCAAGTTTAAACATAAGTTAGTTTAAAGACACCAAATATAGCATAGTGAAGGAGTCACTAAAAGGATATCAACTAACTTGTCCATGGTGGATTTTTGTCATGGCAAAAAATAACATCCAAACTTCAGCCCCAGCTTCTACCTCTTAAGGATCAATGCCATCAAATGCCTTTAGCTTCTCCTTGTAGCGGGCAAATGTTACTTCATCCAAAGAATCGCTGTAGCATGCGTGGAGTCATTGAAACAGGGGTGTTTAAAAAATATATATATTTTAATATTCTTGCTTCAGAGAGAAAATGCTCAGAACACACTTTGTAACGGCGTTTGTTTGGGTCAGGGTTGCTCTAAACCAACCACAGCTGGCGTCGCTTGCTAGAAAACAGCTTCATTCTTTGTGTAATGACTGTTGGGAAGCCAAAAATCTTAGTGACGGTTTGTACACCCGAACACCACGTACGAATTAACCATGGTCTGCCTTTAGCAATAACTGGCACACAGGCACTTGATCTGTTTACTTTTTCTGCCTAACGATATGGAGGTGTGGGTAATCATGCCCAGAATGGAAAGGGGTCTAGTGAAGCAGACTCATTTTGTTCCCACTTTTAGTCTTAATATTTATTATTATTACGTCCGCCAGGGACGCAATAAAATCATCTGCGTTTATTTGTCTGTTAGCAGGATTACGTCAAAACTACTGTACGGATTTTGACAAAATTTTCACCACAGATAGATATTAGGCCATGGAAGAATCCATTCAGTTTTGGAGGTGATCTGGATTCTGGATCAAGATTTCACTTTATATAGGCTTTGAAGGATTATGAATAAAAAGACTTTTGCGGATTCTCACCAAATATGCCCCACAGATGGATATTGGGGCATGGAAGACTCCACTGCATTTTAGACGTGATCTGTATTGGCGGATGTCAGAAATCCCTGATTGCTCTTGTTGTAGCTGTGTTTTTTACCGAAGTGTGATTATACCGAAGGTAGTCATTAATTAAATTTGCAACCAAAATTAAAATGTGCAGGTTTTCAAATCACTGAGATTCAGATGTAGATATGAACAGGAGCCATCAATCGGATTTGATCATGGTGTTTTTCTCTCAACTTTTATCTTGCATATCTCTCTGCCAAACAAATATCCAAAGAATGTCACCCTGACCCCCACCCCCAGTTCTCATGCTAACCCCTGCAGTTTTAGGGCTGGTGGCGATGGTCAGTGTTTGGAGCTTGGCGATGTGGGTGGGAACAGGGGTGGGGGTGGAGCAGCGGTGTGGAATGCTGCTCCACTTGGGGGGGGGGGGGGGGGGGGGGGTGTTGAAGATTACTCCCTTCAGGTTTAACACTTAAACACAGCAAAAAGATAAACCATTGTTGGCCAAATGTCTTTGGACAGGGCGAATGAGTGAGAACAGGGAACTTTGTAGTTTGTTTATTTATCAGGAGAGGCATCACAATCACTTTAAAACATCAGATAAGTCCGACCAGGCTCCAATGGTGTCACACAGCACAGGGTGGGTGGGGGATGTTTTTCAGTGGCCAAAGTGTTCAAATGCTGCCATTGTACGTATATATCAGTAGAGTGCATCCCTCTACACAAAAACCAACATGCCCTTCAGCCTTATTAACACCAACCTCCAGTCCAAAAATATTTACACCCAGTTCTAAAATGTATATATTTTAGTTTCATGCAAGTTTTCTGTCTATTTTGGATTATAGTTTTAACATAAATTAATAAACTTAATGTGAGACGTAACTGTCAGCTAAACTAGTTTCTCTGCATTTGAAACATTTATTTATTTATGATAAATACATAAACTTGGTTACTTTTTTAAAAGACATTGGGCCTCATGTATCAATGTTGCGCACTTGTGGCGTAAATTTACGGTGTAAATTTGAAGTACACCAAAGTTGCCGTGACATATCAAGCAGTGCACACCTGCCCATTTCCGGCGTACACCCGATGTGACCTTGATAAATGCGGCGGGTGAAAACAATCGTAATTATAATGAACACGCCCATAAATATTCAGACTCCGCTTCAGACACACCCTCATTTTACGACATGGAAGACGGCAAAGAAAAAGAACTCCATCAATCACGACGCGTGCCAATAGAGCGTCAAAAGCGGCCGTCGTATTAATTGTTTTGTAGTATAATCAAAAAAGTGTTACAGTGGTCCCTCGTTTATCGCGGGAGTTACGTTCTAAAAATAGCCCGCAATAAGCAAAGTCTGCGAAGTAGTCAGCGTTATTTTTTATAATTATAGATGTTTTAAAGCTGTAAAACCACTTTATACACTTTTCTCAATCAGGCATGAACATTTTCTCACTTTCCTCTCGTGTGTAAACACTCTAAGTTCAAACCTTTGTAGAGAAATAAGACCAACCTGTTTTCAGGCCCAAACATTTGTTTGAGAAATAAAAATGGAACGTTTTCCTATAAATAATTATGATGGCTTTTAGAACTAACAAATTTAATTTTAACGATCATCCTACGAGGTTGGACACATAAATTATTAATAGTGACTGACCAGTATTTCACAGTTCCTCTGACTGCGCCTCTTCTTCCTGACGCCGCGTCTTTTTCCGAGTGAAGAACACAGTTATGGGTAGTTGTTGGCGCTCTTTTTTTCCTCTGGGCGAGAAGATTCTTATAAACAGATAACACAGACCATAATGCACTGTAAAAAAAAAAAAAAAAAAAAGCATGCAAAATTGGACTAAAAAAATCTGCGAAACTGCGAGGCCGCGAAAGGTGAACCGCGTTATAGTGAGGGACCACTGTATTCTCTTTTCACATGTCAATAATTCTTGACATGGATATTTGCTCGCTCAATTAAGACACGCCTAATTTTTCAGATTTCTTTATTTTTAAAATGTTTCTTTATTTTATTGTAACAAACGAATGGAGAAGACAAAACCTGATTGCAGCACAGGCGAAGGGAATGACAACACTACAATTGTAATTATCAATTCCATTGTCTAAAACGATCACACCACATACAGTTAAGCTCAGCGTTGCTCTGGCTCCAGGTTCGAAGTCTGGAGAAAAAGGCGAGCAGCGCTTTCTTTGCAGTCAGTGCTGTGGCCACGGATCGTGCTCGAGACCAACAATCCCGCAAAAGCAGGATTTGTATTATTATGTAGTATAATCAAGAAAGTGTTATTTATTTAACATATGCATTGATTTGTATAATGGCACTGTTTATCATGTTGATCATTTTTATGTGGATTCCAGTGCTGGTTCATTTTGGTGTATAATTTACACCACCTCTCGACCTGGTGTATATTTTCAGCGCACCGTACGCCAACGACCACATTGATAAATGCCGAGTAGCACAGCCATTTTGGCGTACACCACATATGCTCAAATATTGCCGTACGCAACGTTGATACATGAGGCCCATTGGGTTTATCTATTTGCATTAAATGTTTGATCTAAACTGAAGTCCAAGTAATACACAATGACTTGGAAATGTTCATGTATCCATCCCCTAATTTCTTTAAAGAGAACTAACTGTAAAAGTGGTGATTTGTATTAAAAATAATCTTTATTATTGGTTTGTCCATTTACATATTGGCTCTGAATATAGAGAATCTGTCTACACATGGCTGTAATACCTAAATGGCTAAATCTATCTGTCTCTGTCTACATTTTAAACCCATTTGAATGAAAGCTGCAAGTCTACACTACAAGCACATTGTGCTTTTTTTTGTCTTTGTGGTGGCTAACAGGCAAGGTCTCAGGTCTTGGCGTATGTATTAGTCTGGGTCATGTTGAGTCATGGATGTCATCTTTCCAGGGAGACATCCCCACATCTACAAAGTGACTATATATCTACCATAGCCATGTAAATTGAGTGCCCCTGTTGAGATCATTGATACTGAGGCACCTGTGTGCTGGATCAGGCCCTCATAATCCAAGTGATACTCTCATTTGACACAGTCATCCTGCATTATCCGACGAAACCTCGCACCAAAGACATCCATTCATTGCCTTAGGTCACTGGTTAGCGTTTAACTCTCACAACTCTACAGGAAGCACCAGGACCCTGAAGACTTGGACTTTCATTCTTCTGCAAAGATATCAGTGTGTCCAAACACCTCTGTCCAGGGACATCATGACACCATTCGCTGTTTCGCAGTTGTGAACATCGCGCTATCCCGTGGTCTGTGACTCGCGCGAGAGGTCAGTTTCAGCAGAGTTCTGGCTCAGGGCACAATGTAAACAAACCTCCCGAAGTATGGACAACAGTACAACATCAGAGTATGGCAGAAGTCCATCACAGGTGCTACACCTCCTCTAGATAACTCTCTCAACTTGGGAGAATGTGTCATCGTCCTAATCATCCGTGAACTCGATGGATCACCCCCGTCCACATCCTCACTAGCCATTGTTTACATGTGCTGTGAGACACCGGAACTCTGCTGGCACCGCGGTGCATTCTGGGAAGCACAGGGGGCCGTCAAAGTCCAATGAATTCAGAGAGAACTTCAACACTTTCACCACATACAGTCTTGATGGCTGAGTTGACGAAATCATTGAAAGCCTAGCTTTTAACCCCCTTTCACACCGGGGCTGCTTCGAGTTGCGTTGGGCATCATCATGACAAGAAAAAAAAAAATGCTACTGCTGCAGCTCCTCGCTCTTCTCTCGCAAATGTGTTTAAATAAAGTTCATAAAAGTCCTGCTCACAGACTGATTGCCAGAGACGGTTCATGTCCACATCAAGTATAACTCCACATTTACTCACGGACGGTTCGTGCGTGTGCATGCACGAACATGTCAAAGGAAGAAAGATAATCTATAACAGAACTCAGAACGCAGACCTGCAGCTCAGCACAAGAACAAATAGAAACTACAGTAGAAGAGAAATCAGAGTGCAGAGTCTGCCTGCAGTCAAACTGTGCACCCTGATTCCTCTGTGCAGAGATCCTGCAGGCTGTGTTCTCACCTCTTCACTGATGAACTCATCCCATCTGCTCAATGATGTTAATCAGTGAAACCACCTGTTGGAGTCAGTGGCTGCAAAGAAAACCTGCACCCTCTTGGCTCTTTTTGGAATACTTCGGACACCACTAGTCTATGAACTTGAGGTTAATGAATCTTTCCTCATCAACACAGAAAATCTAAGCCAGTGGTCAACACAAACTTACTCAATACCCCGTACCAGCAAACATTGAGCAGTGTCATAGCCAGAACATTTCCCTGATACATACAAGTATTTACTAAAAAAAAATAAATGACACATTCTGTCCCTGTTCAGTGCAGCACTGACAGTGCCTGTGTATACACTGGCTATAATATTTAGCAACTTTTGGGGGGGATCCCATGAATTCTCAGGATGTCCCAGTAAGCAGCCTAGATAACTGAATTAAATTAATTGTGAAAGCCAATTCAGGCTACAAAGATACAATTGCACTTGCATTCAGCGAACACTTGCAGAGCTTGGCTGTGTTGGATGGTTGACTTCTTGGGGTTAAACCATAGACTGTGTGTGTGTGTGTGTGTGTGTGTATACACACAGTTGTATGCAAATGTTTAGGCACCCTTGATAATTTTCATGATTTTTCTTTATAAATCATTGGTTGTCTGGATCAGAAATTTCAGTTAAATATATATCATATAGCAGACGAACTCACTGATATTTGAGAAAGGAGTAACAATAATCTAACAGACACAAAACAGAGTGGCTCCATCCTCGTGGCAGACTACGGGAGGCGTCGTCAATGAACAGAGTCAGTGTCACTCAAAGCAACCACGCCCACAATTATAAAGAACTTTATTACCATAATTTCTGGACTGTAGAGCGCACCTGAATATAAGCTGCACCCACCAATTTTAAAAAGAAATTGTACATAAATAAGCTGCACTTGTCTATAAACCACAGGTCTCCACATTGTAACATGAGGTATTTACACAGATGTTGGACAGAAGGATTTTTTAACTTTTAATTAAATACGTACCATAAATGCTTTTTTTTTTTTTTTTTTTCTCTGACGAGCACGCCATCCACTGCGCGCACGGTGTCGCGTGGCATCTCTGCTCCACACGGAGAACTGACTAATTTAAACTTTCTTTTTTTTCTTTGTGGATCATGAGAGGATGTCATCATGTGCAGCCAGGATCGCCTGGTGTCTGTGGTTAATGAGACGTTAGTGAGGCGCTGTGACTTTTCTAACTTGTGGTGCAAAGATGAGATCCGGTGGGGGGTGAAAGAAGGCTCCGCTGACTGATGTGACGGAGGCGCAACTGTAGTGCAAAATGCCAGAGGGAGTTTTCTTCAGTCACGACTAGGGATGGGTATTGATAAGGTTTTATCTATCGATGCCATTATCGATCCGATACCTTATTGTTTCCCCTATCGATACCTCATGAATTTTGTACTAAAAGTAGGCTTTACAGGTTTTCTATGTATTTCCTTGAGTCTTAAAGTAAATAAATATGAAATTAGTCACTGTATCCTTCATCTCTGGACATAAATAAAAATAAAACTGTTTCGCTTTGAAGTTATTAATTCAGACTGAATTCTATCGTTCTATCTTGACTTGTCAGAGAGCCGCGCAACGTTTGGAGCTGTGTGAACAGAACAGAGGATGATTCTCGTTTCTTTCTCGCAACAAGACAGGAGTTCCAGTAGTAACTTGAATCCGCACAAAAGTGAATCACAACTCATATTCAGGGATGAAAGTGGTGAAAAATTCCAGTTAATCCGTGTCTGCTACATTTAAGATGCGTGGAATTTAACAAACGCAAATACACTAACGTCTATAAACCCAGAGAATATATTCACAACAGTTTTAGGCACTACAGTTTAATGCTGTTATCTGTGGACCCTGAACAGAGTGTCTGAGATTACCTTATGCTACCCATAATGCATTGCTGCCTGGTACAGCATGTGCTCACAAAACCTTAAAAATTAGCACATTACTTTAAAACAAAAACATGTATCTGATATTTTCACTTTATAAACTTCAGACATGACAATAATTTTAAATAACTTGTCTAAAATGAGTGGTTAAAATTTGAACCATAAGTTAAACATGTATGCCTCTGGATGACTTGGTGACATTGTAATTATATTAGTATGGTGTTAAAGGAAATGACTTTTTTTTTTTTTTTTTTTTTTTTGGTCACCAGTTCTCCTTTGCTTACAGACGATAGAGTGGTTTCTGTTTGCAGAGGGTAGAACAACATGCCTGTTAGGAAACTTTTAACAGGTAGATCTCAACAGCTTTAACAGTTTTAAAATGTTTTTCACTGTTCAGCTTAGTTTAGTACGTTATTGGTCTAAAAGTTATCGGACGGTAATTCATCGGAAAATAATTAGTCCGATGATGGTTTTTAAATTTATCTAAAAAGGTAATCCGATAATGAAAACATTATCTTCGATAATTATCTATTATCGGAAGTGTGCCCACCACTGCCATAGACATGCTAACGCGTTAGCATCGCTCCCGTTTTTAAGTTATAAAATACATCCATCAACTGTTTCAGAAGACCATAACAGGTCGGTTTAACATAGAAAAGGTAAATAATACTCACAGACGTATGCTATTTAGGGTTTTAGCGGGGGAAAATTAAGCGAAAGAAATAAACGAAGCAATCGACCGAAGCATTACTTCAATCTGTGAACCACGCTTTGATTGGTTCAAGGGTCAAAGCAAAGCCGCGCTGCAGAAAAGTTAAGGACCCGCTGCAGTGTCTGTAATGAATGTAGAGAAATGATCATTTTCCTGACGAACACTCGCCAAAACAACGGCCATTCTGAAGGACCGATAACAGAATCGTTAAGCACAAAGCTTATTGATGTCGGTGGATCGAATCATTTCTTAACGATACCCGAAAGGAACCGGTTCTCAATACCCATCCCTAGTCACGACAAGGCACTAAAGTATCTTCAGATGTCATTTTCTTCAGGACGTGTTGATGAATCCACTAAAACTAACAGATAAGACTTTATATTTATATGTGAACTTAGGCCACATGAGGAACACAGCTTTCAGCCAATTAATGGACAGCATTAATTGATGTATTTCAGCTTATGAGAAAGCATGTAAACATCCATAAATTAGCTGCATCATTGTTTAAGCTGCAGTATTCAAAGTTTGTGGTGGAAAAAAGAGCGGTTTATACTCCAGAAATTACAGTAATTAAAGCATCTTCAACTAATTCACAGTTGTCATGGAAGAGGAAACTATCTAGCTTGTGTGTTGCCGCTCAGGTTAAACCCAGATCATTTCAGTTGCTGAGTGGCAAGTTGCTGAAGCCCCTTTCACATTGGCGTATTCGTAGAGCTGCTTATTGTAGCATATCATCTACGCCGAGTTGAGCAGCTCTCCATCCACTTTTAAGGATTCAAGGATTCAAAGGAATTTTATTGTCATATGCACAGAAGAACATGTTCCCTGAACAATGAAATATGTCTACTGCATTTAACCCATCCTAATTGCCGGTAGGAGCAGAAGTCGCCATTAGGCGCCCGGGGAATAGCAGCTCTACATCGAGTTTTTGCTCCCTACGCAGCAGTATGTTGAGGGCTATGCGCGCAGGATGGAAGAAATTAAGCATGTTTAATTTTCTTCAGCATTTAAAGCAGGTTTGCGCAGCACAGCGTTACTGCATGCAAGTCTGTGCAACATGGTGCTCCTGTACACAATGAAAAACTGAGTGCGTGAATCCAGAGGAATCAGCTGAGAACATGATCACACAGCCCACAGCGTCTGTGTGATCAGAACAGGGAATCGAACCTCAACTCAAATCCAGAAACACAAAAAAAAAACAGTAGGTTGGTGTCTCTCTCGCTCTCTGTGTGTGATCAAACATTAACACACATTAAAAAGTGAACACACGCAGCTGCAAGCAGATCTATGAACACGGAAAATGGCTGAGTACACGCGCAATTCGGGCATACTTAAATGAAACAAAATGCTGCAATACGCCGCTCTACGAATGCGCCAATGTGAAAGGGGCTTGAGGCTGGATCCTGTTAAAACACTGAGCCAAGGGTCAGCCATCTGGCCTTCTTTGGAATCTATTATGTATGTTGGCTCTGTGTGTCTCGTAGTATGTACTCGTCTGTCAGTCATTAGTGGCTTTTTTGCTGGTTCAGAACTTTTAATTGCCATTGGCATCTGTGGGTGAGAGTGTGCACTCTGATTGGCTGTTCAACTTAAGCAACTCAGTGCACAAAAAGAGAAACGTAAATAACAAAGGTTGAATCAATGCTTACAAATACAGTGGGGAGAAAAAACTCACTTTGAAGCAAGCATTCACTGGGAGCTGTCGGTGGCTAGTTCTGGTTTACCATTCTGAACGACAGACCTAGTGGCATGGAGGGTTTACACGTGTAGAAAGTACATGCTACATGGTCATCTGCTCTGGTCTTTCCAGTGTGTTCTAATGCAATTTTTTTGGGGGGGGGGCGCAGCGGGTGCTAGATGGCCGCAAACTCCATTAATCTGAGTCTCCGTCAGTCAACCTGAATCTCCCCAGTGTACCTTCCTTTAAGAATAATCCTTGCAAGCGCTTGTCATTTCAGCTCCAGCACTAGACCATCACCTCCCCTCCAGTTAGGGGAGGTAATGTGTCTAGTGGTTAAGGTGTTGGGCTTGAGACCAGAAGATCCTGGGTTCAATTCCCCGCCTGACTGGAAAATCACTAAGGGCCCTTGGGCAAGGTCTTTAATCCCCTATTGCTCCCGGTGTGTAGTGAGCACCTTGTATGGCAGCACCCTGACATGGGGGTGAATGTGAGGCATAATTGTAAAGTGCTTTGAGTGTCTGATGCAGATGGAAAAGCGCTATATAAATGCAGTCAATTTACCATTTAGCTCCATTGTCACACACTTTTCAGTTATTGTAGATGTTAAACAATTGTCCTGAAAGTACCACTAGATAATGCCAGGACCATTAAAGCAGACAATTATAGTAAATGAACAGGAAATACACAGGGGTTGATGAACCCCATGTGGGATTGTTACTGAGGAATTTAAAAAAAGAAAAAGCTACCAAAGATGGACTGAGGTGCCAACCCTGCCTCCAGGTGGACAGCAGGAGGAATGACAAAATGTCAGGCCTGTGACATGTCCCAACACCTGTCTTGTATTGGACAGGAATTGTTTTTCTAAGTGGCACAAATTTGTGTGGCATCTTATTTTGTAAATAGTTGTACAAAATAACGAAGCATTTCCTGCATTTTAATGTAAATTGTTGTGTATATAACTTTGTTTGCTACATTTGTACATATGTTTTTGAAATTTACAATTTATATTTGCATTCTAGGTTACAAAAATGGTTTGTGAGGTGGGATGGATTCTCCTAGCAAAGGAGAAGTGCTCATTAACACAGATTTAGACAGCTTTATGAACAATATTTGAGAGAAATGGGTCTTCTGTGTATAAAGAAAATGTTTTAGATCTTTGAGTTCAGCTCATGAAAAATAGGAGCAAAAACAAAAGTGTTGCTTTTATATTTTTGTTCAGTGTAATTCTGGCTGAATATTTGACCACTGGCAGCACGGTGGCTTAGTGGTTAGCACTGTTGCCTCACAGCAAGAAGTTCATGGGTTCAATTTCTGCCTGTGGAGTTTGCATGTTCTCCCCGTGTTTGCGTGGGGTTCCTCTGGGTGCTCCGGTTTCCTCCCACATCCACGTGGGTTAGGTGGACTGGAATCTTTAAGTTGTCCATAGGTGTGCGAGTGTGTGTGAATGTTTGTCTGTTTGTGGCCCTGTGACAGACTGGGGTCTTGTCCTGAGTGTACCCCGCCTCGCGCTCTGACTGCTGGGATAGGCTCCAGCCCCCCGCGACCCTTGATTGGACTAAGCGGTTGAAGGTGTGTGTGTGTGTGTGTATGTATTTGACCACTCTTCTTGGCAGAATTGGGAGAGTTCATATACAGTGGTTGGTTTCCTGGCACAAACCTGGCTTTTCAGCATAGCTCACAACTTTTCAGTAGTTGGAGCTTTGGGAAGGCCATTCCAGATTCCTGCATTATCCAACCCACAACCAGTTTTGATGTATGCTTGGGATCATTGTCCTCTTGGAATGCCCAGTTGAGGCAAAGTTTCAATTGTCTAGCTGTTGATTTGAGGTGACGTTTAAAGAATTTGGAGGTAGCCCTCCTTTTTCATTGCTCTATCCACTTTGTGCAGTGCAGCAGTACCACTGGCAGCAAAACAACCCCAGAGCATAATGCTGCACTGCACAGGTACAGTGTTCTTAGGTTTGAAAGTATCACCTTTACTCCTCTGAACATACCTCTTTTCATTGTGGCCAAATGGCTCAATCTTTGTCTTGTCTGGCCAAAAAACCTTGTCCTTGTGGTCTCCTACAGATTTCAGCCTACCTTGAAGGTCTTCCATCAATAGATTCAATTTACAGTCAACGTTGCAAAAAGAAGGCACAGCACATTAAAAGATAAACTTTATTGATCTCAGAGGAGAAATTCACATTCCCCATCAGGGACCTTCACCATCCTCTTCACTTTCTCCTCAGGCCCAAACACACAGCTTCCAGCCTGAGGAAAAGTAGAGCAGAAGGCATCAATACACACAGGACTTGATTCAAAGTTTTTTTGTTTTTTTTTTTCCTTCATGTCCACAGTCAGACTGTTGGCATCCCTGAACACAGAGTAATTGCACTGTTCACAACCAAAACCCACTGGACAATATTTAACACTCAACTATAACCTAATGTGCAGTATTTTATTGTATACCTTTTGAAATAAGTCATTAGTGCAATATCTGTTTGATCAACATGTGCAATTTACACTTTATTATCTCTGCAGTATCCACTGTGTTAGAATAAGTGTGCAGTCACTGCTGTTCTCTATCCCCATTAATCTGACACTGTAATATATATATATATATATATATATATATATAATTTTTTTTTTTTTTTTTTTTTTTTTTTCTCAGGTACACTTGGTATCCATTTTATACTGCTATACCTTTGTACCTTATATTTGTTTACTTGTGAGCGCTGCACAATATTTCCAGTGTAGCCAAATCTTTTGTGTGAGTACAAATGGAAAATAAATTCTGTCTAAGGTGTCAATTTTGGAGCAGGGGCTTCTTTGTTATTCAGCACCCTCTCAGTCTGTGACGATGTAATGATGCCTTGACACTTGCACAAACCTGATCCCTGTACTGCCACACAATTCATCATGCCAATGTGACCTGCTTTGTCCCGCTGGATGCTGCACTTTGTCCCACTTAACACTACGCTGTATAAAATAACCATTTCATAGCCAATGACATATTTGCTCTCAGAATTTGGCTGATGAAACCGTCTGTCATCGCTCCCAGAATCATAGAGAAATTATGTACAGCTACAGGTTGGCTTGTGCACGTTGTGCGCTGCAGAATGCATTTGGAATCTTGACTCAAAGGTAGTTATTTATAATATTTATATTGTAATGGCTTGTTACATAATGTATCTGTAGAATTATGTTTATTATAAATGTAACATTTCATCATCATTCAGATACCCTGCACGCAGTGACACACAGTGTTTTAGAATAGTTGTGCAATGTTTGTAATGAGTTCACAAAATTAATGCATGCCAGATGTTTTGAACACTTTAAAATTTTCTTTGCGCAAGAGCACGCAACCGCGTACAGTTCACACACAGTTTACAACAGTTGACCTCTAGTTTACTCACTGGCATGTCAGATTGTGTGCCCATGCGCCAAAGGCTCCCAAAGAGCTGGTAGCTTGGTGAAGGATGAGATGTATATCCACAGCAATGTAGAAAGCATCTTTCCTGTTCTGGTTCAGCCTACAGGAAGAATACATGATTGTTGGGCCTCTTTCCCACAGGTGTGAATCAGTGCTGCAGCATGACTGAAAAATAAATTAAAAAAACTAAACATTATATTTTTACACCTTGAAGTGATGGTTAAAATTTTGTTTCTTGGTGTCCCATACAACTGTATCAGCGTATGTTCATAGAAGTGCTCCTGTTAAGTTGATTTAAAAGAAATGGGGCTTTTCTCCAATCATGATCTAAGATAAGGAGAAGCTACAGCATTGATAAACATAAGAAGAACATAGTGTATTCCAAATGTTAAAAGTGAATTTATCTGTTTTCTAATATCCATATAAACTAACACCCAAATCTCCAGATTGCAAAACTGTTAAAGTAATGCTGTTTTAAAACTTGCATAACCTTTAGGAGGAAAAAGGATCTTTCAGTGAAGGAAAGAGTAATATTTCCCAGGGCATACTTCGCATTCTGCTGCAGAAAGTGCAGACAGTCAATCTTGTCAGCTTATACAACCCCTGGCAATAATTATGGAATCACCGGCCTCAGGATGTTCATTCAGTTGTTTAATTTTGTAGAAAAAAAGCAGATCACAGACATGACACAAAACTAAAGTCATTTCAAATGGCAACTTTCTGGCTTTAAGAAACACTATAAGAAATCAAGAAAAAATTGTGGCAGTCTGTAACGGTTACTTTTTTAGACCAAGCAGAGAGAAAAAAATATGGACTCACTCAATTCTAAGGAATAAATTATGGAATCACCCTGTAAATTTTCATCCCCAAAACTAACACCTGCATCAAATCAGATCTGCTCGTTAGTCTGCATCTAAAAAGGAGTGATCACACCTTGGAGAGCTGTTGCACCAAGTGGACTGACATGAATCATGGCTCCAACACGAGAGATGTCAGTTGAAACAAAGGAGGATTATCAAACTCTTAAAAGAGGGTAAATCATTACGCAATGTTGCAAAAGATGTTGGTTGTTCACAGTCAGCTGTGTCTAAACTCTGGACCGAATACAAACATACTGGTAGACCAAGGAAGACATCAAAGCGTCAAGACAGAAAACTTAAAGCAATATGTTTCAAAAATCGAAAATGCACAACAAAACAAATGAGGAATGAATGGGAGGAAACTGGAGTCAATGTCTGTGACCGAACTGTAAGAAACTGCCTAAAGGAAATGGGATTTACATACAGAAAAGCTAACCGAAAGCCATCATTAACATCTAAACAGAAAAAACAAGGCTACAATGGGCTGAGGAAAAGAAATCGTGGACTGTGGATGACTGGATGAAAGTCATATTCAGTGATGAATCTCGAATCTGCATTGGGCAAGGTGATGATGCTGGAACTTTTGTTTGGTGCTGTTCCAGTGAGATTTATAAAGATGACTGTCTTAAGAGAACATGTAAATTTCCACAGTCATTGATGATGTCATGGCCTGCAATTAGTCCGGATCTTAATCCAATTGAAAATCTTTGGAAGTTGAAGAAAATGGTCCATGACAAGGCTCCAACCTGCAAAGCTGATCTGGCAACAGCAATCAGAGAAAGTTGGAGCCAGATTGATGAAGAGTACTGTTTGTCACTCATTAAGTCCATGCCTCAGAGACTGCAAGCTGTTATAAAAGCCAGAGGTGGTGCAACAAAATACAAGTGATGTGTTGGGGTGTTCTTTTGTTTTCATGATTCCATATTTTTTTTTATTTTTTTTTTTTTCCCCCTCTGCTTGGTTTAAAAAAGTAACCGTTACTGACTCCCCCAATTTTTTTTTCCTGATTTCTTATAGTGTTTCTTAAAGCCAGAAGTTGCCATTTGAAATGACTTTAGTTTTGTGTCATGACTGTGATCTGCTTTTTTTATTTTTCTACAAAATTAAACAACTGAATGAACATCCTCAGAGGCCGGTGATTCCATAATTTTTGCCAGGGGTTGTATATCACAAAATACAACAGAAGTTATCTTATGAGAAGAACATGGCCCTGTTGAGGAAAGCAGGATTGGTGAAAATCAACGTTCAGGTTTACAACTGGTAACACTGAATTAACTTATGATAAATATGCAATGTACATATTATTGTCTGCATGCCCTCTGTACTAAAGAGAGGCTCTGGCTTTAATATGCCTGTTACCATGGTGAATTGCATTACAGTTGTATGCAAAATTTGGGCACCCCTAATGATTTCTATGTTTTTAAATCATTGGTTGTTTGGATCAGCAATTTCAGTTAAATATATCATATAGCAGACAAACAGTGATGTTTGAGAAGTGACAAGAGGTTTCTAGGATTTACCGAAAGTGTGCAATAATTATTTAAACAAAATTGGGCAGGTGCATATATTTGGGCACCCTTGCCATTTTATTGATTTGAGGAGCAGAGGAGGACATCCTTCTTAAGGTGGTAGAGTGCAATCCAGATTTATAGCTGACCATACATGACAACATTGCAGATTATCGTAGGTTTAATCTGATGGCAGATCGGAAGGGAAGGACATCAGAGTATAGTGATCGACGATAAATTAAGTTTTACAAGACATAAACAAGAAAAATCAAAACGAACAATACACAGAACTTTGGAATATTTGGAACGGGACAATTTCTGTTTATTATATACAGTTGTATGTAAAAGTTTGGGCACCCCTGATAATTTTCATGATTTTCCTTTATAAATCCTTGGTTGTCTGGATCAGAAATTTCAGTTAAATATATCATAGCAGATGAACACACTATTTGAGAACTGAAATGAAGTTTCTAGTATTTACAGAAAGTGTGCAATAATTATTTAAACAAAATTGGGCAGGTGCATAAATTTGGGCACCCTTGTCATTTTATTGATTTGAATACATTTAGCACTAGTCATTGGAACACAAAATTGGTTTGGTAAGTTCATTGACCCTTGACCTCCTTACACAGGTGAATCCAGTCATGAGAAAGGGTATTTAAGGTGGCCATTTGCAAATGTTTCCCCTCTTTGCATCTCTTCTAATGAGTGCCAACATGGGAGCCTCTAATCAACTCTCATATGACCTGAAAACAAAGATTGTTCAACATCATGGTTTAGGGGAAGGATACAAAACGCTGTCTGAGATTTCAGCTGTCAGTTTGCACTGTGAGGAACATAGTGAGGAAATGGAAGGCCGCAAGCACAGTGCTAGTTAAGGCCCGAAGTGGCAGGCCAAGAAAAAGCCGCTTGAGGTATGCTAAAGCACATTTGGACAAGCCAGCTTTATTTTGGAATAAGGTGCTGTGGACTGATGAAAAAAAGTTATTTGGACATAACAAGGGGCAGTATGCATGGCTGAAAAAGAACACAGCATTCCAAGATAAACACTTGCTACCTACAGTAAAATCTGGAGGTGGTTCCATCATGCTGTGGGGCTATGTGGCCAGTGCAGGTACGAGGAATCTTGTTAAAGTTGAGGGTCACATGGATTCCAGTCAATATTAGCAGATTCTTGAGAACAATGTTCATGAATCAGTGACAAAGTTGAAGTCGCGCCGGGACTGGATCTTTCAACAAGACGACCCTAAACACTGCTCAAAATCTACTAAGGCATTAATGTAGAGGAACAAGTACAATGTTCTGGAATGGCCATCTCAGTCCCCAGACCTGAATATTAATGAAAATCTGTAGTGTGCATCCAGAGTCCAGTTTCTTTTTTAAAAATTTATTACACACAATATTATATAAAATATTGATCCTACTTATGCAACCTATGATTTCCAGCGTTAGGCTCTCATAGCTCTCTGCTTCTTCCTGCTCATTGTCCGAGTCTGGCTGTGTTCTGTTCTTGGTGTCCCTGGGGTCGAGCAGCACTACCACTCCTCATAGTGGTAGTGCAGTGGTATATGTATCCAATGTTTAAGGTGGTTTTTAAAACAGTTGAGGGTTGGTGCACTCGCGACGTGTTCGGGAAGATTGTTCCAGGTGTTTGTTGATGGGACTGTGAATGCATATTCTTTGATGTTCAGTTTGGGTGTGATTTCTCCCCCCCCCGCAAGTTTAAGATGATGGCCCCTTGTTGATGTGTTACATAGATTTATGAAGTTCAAAGCTGCAGCGTCGTATTTCCCTTCAATATTTTGTAGAGCTTTATCATATCTCCTTTCAGCCGCCGATGTGCTAGGGTAGGGATCTTCATTTTTCTCCAACTGTTCAGAGTAAGTAAGGTCGTTAAACTTCTACCTATCCAGGTAGTTTTGTGGCCTTCCTTTGAATGTTTTTGAGTGCGTTAATGTGCTTTTTCAGGTATGGCAACCATATTTGATTTGCGAATTCCATATGCGGTCTGACCAATGATTTATAGTTGTATGTAAAAGTTTGGGCACCCCTGATGATTTCTATGATTTTCCTTTTATAAGTCATTGGTTGTTTGGATCAACAATTTCAGTTAAATATATCGTATAGCAGACAAACAGTGATATTTGAGAGGTGAAATGAAGTTTATAGGATTTACAGAAAGTGTGCAATAATTATTTAAACAAAATTAAGCTGGTGCATAAATTTGGGCACTTCAACAGAAAAAAAACAATATCAATATTTAGTAGATCCTCCTTTTACAGAAATAACGGCCTCTAAACACTTGCTATAGCTTCCAATGGGAGTCTGGATTCTGCTGGAAGGTCTGGTCTGTGACAATGACTGTTCTCACCATCCTTCACTTCAGCTTATGAGATTTTTCTTGGCCTGCCATTTTGGGCCTTAACTAGTACTGTGCCTATGGTCTTCCATTTCCTCACTATGTTCCTCACAGTGGAAACTGACAGCTGAAATCTCTGAGACAGCTTTTTGTATCCTTCCACTAAACCATGATGTTGAACAATCTTTGTTTTCAGGTGATTTGAGTTGTTTAGAGGGTCCCATGTTGCCACTCATTAGAAGTGATGCAAAGAGGAGACACATTTGCAAATGGCCTCCTTAAATACCCTCTCATGATTGGATTCACCTGTGTAAGGTGGTCAAGGGTCAATGATCTTACAAACCAATTTTGTGTTCAATGATTAGTGCTAAATGTATTCAAATAAATAAAATGAAAAAATGTATGCACCTGCCTAATTTTGTTTCAATAAATATTGCACACTTTCTGTAAATACTAGAATCTTCATTTCACATCTCAAATATCAGTATGTTCATCTGCTATATGATATATTTAACTGAAATTTCTAATCCAGACAACCAATGATTTATAAAGGAAAATCATGAAAATTATCAGGGGTGCCCAAACATTTACATACAACTGTATATAATAAACAAATTGTCCCATTCCAAATATTCCAGAGTTCTGTGTATTGTTTTCAAAATTTTGTTGGTGTTGATTTTTCTCGTTTCTATGTCTTGTAAAACTTAATTTATGTTTGATCACTACTCTGATGCCCTTTCCTTCCGATCTGCCATCAGATTAAACCATTACTTAAAAAGCCATCACTTGACCCAGCTATCTTAGCTAATTATAGGCCAATCTCCAACCTTCCTTTTCTCTCAAAAATTCTTGCAAGGGTAGTTGTAAAACAGCTAACTGATCATCTGCAGAGGAATGGTCAATTTGAAGAGTTTCAGTCAGGTTTTAGAATTCATCATAGTACAGAAACGGCATTAGTGAAGGTTACAAATGATCTTCTTATGGCCTCAGACAGTGGACTCATCTCTGTGCTTGTTCTGTTAGACCTCAGTGCTGCTTTGATACTGTTGACCATAAAATTTTATTACAGAGATTAGAGCATGCCATAGGTATTAAAGGCACTGCGATGTGGTGGTTTGAATCATATTTATCTAATAGATTACAATTTGTTCATGTAAATGGGGAATCTTCTTCACAGACTAAGGTTAATTATGGAGTTCCACAAGGTTCTGTGCTAGGACCAATTTTATTCACTTTATACATGCTTCCCTTAGGCAGTATTATTAGACGGCATTGCTTAAATTTTCATTGTTACGCAGATGATACCCAGCTTTATCTATCCATGAAGCCAGAGGACACACACCAATTAGCTAAACTGCAGGATTGTCTTACAGACATAAGGACATGGATGACCTCTAATTTCCTGCTTTTAAACTCATATAAAACTGAAGTTATTGTACTTGGCCCCACAAATCTTAGAAACATGGTGTCTAACCAGATCCTTACTCTGGATGGCATTACCCTGACCTCTAGTAATACTGTGAGAAATCTTGGAGTCATTTTTGATCAGGATATGTCATTCAAAGCGCATATTAAATAAAGACTGCTTTTTTGCATTTACACAATATCTCTAAAATTAGAAAGGTCTTGTCTCAGAGTGATGCTGAAAAACTAATTCATGCATTTATTTCCTCTAGGCTGGACTATTGTAATTCATTATTATCAGGTTGTCCTAAAAGTTCCCTGAAAAGCCTTCAGTTAATTCAAAATGCTGCAGCTAGAGTACTGACGGGGACTAGAAGGAGAGAGCATATCTCACCCATATTGGCCTCTCTTCATTGGCTTCCTGTTAATTCTAGAATAGAATTTAAAATTCTTCTTCTTACTTATAAGGTTTTGAATAATCAGGTCCCATCTTATCTTAGGGAGCTCCATAGTACCATATCACCCCAATAGAGCGCTTCGCTCTCAGACTGCAGGCTTACTTGTAGTTCCTAGGGTTTGTAAGAGTAGAATGGGAGGCAGACCCTTCAGCTTTCAGGCTCCTCTTCTGTGGAACCAGCTCCCAATTCGGATCAGGGAGACAGACATCCTCTCTACTTTTAAGATTAGGCTTAAAACTTTCCTTTTTGCTAAAGCTTATAGTTAGGGCTGGATCGGGTGACCCTGAACCATCCCTTAGTTATGCTGCTATAGACTTAGACTGCTGGGGGGTTCCCATGATGCACTGAGTGTTTCTTTCTCTTTTTGCTCTGTATGCACCACTCTGCATTTAATCATTAGTGATTGATCTCTGCTCCCCTCCACAGCATGTCTTTTTCCTGGTTCTCTCCCTCAGCCCCAACCAGTCCCAGCAGAAGACTGCCCCTCCCTGAGCCTGGTTCTGCTGGAGGTTTCTTCCTGTTAAAAGGGAGTTTTTCCTTCCCACTGTCGCCAAGTGCTTGCTCAGGGGGTCGTTTTGACCATTGGGGTTTTTACGTAATTATTGTATGGCCTTGCCTTACAATATAAAGCGCCTTGGGGCAACTGTTTGTTGTGATTTGGCGCTATATAAATAAAATTGATTGATTGATTGATTAAACCTATGATCATCTGAAATGTCATGTATGGTCAGGTATAAATCTTGATTACACTCTACCACCTTAAGAAGAATGTCCTCCTCTGCTGTGTCAGTTTCAAAAAAATGTGAAGTATGTGGTCTCTTACAATAGAGAGGAAGGTGTTCAAAGAAACCGACATGGACAGTTTCAATTTGGAATGGAGGGCTTTCCAGTCAGAGGAAGCAGAAAAAACTAAAGGCTTTCTTTCCCATTTCAGTGTGGGCACGAGGTACACAAAAGCATAACATGTCATTAGAGCACAGAGTATAATGGCTTTCAGATCTCCAAACTAAACTGGAAAAATAAATCGGAACCAGTCCAATAACAGTCTTGTAAACCAGACTAATCAATGTGTATATCGCCTTGCAGTCAGAGAAGGCATCCCAGCTTTGGTATACCACTCAGTGATGGGTGAGGCTGCTACAACCAGTGATGAATCTCAGGGCATAATGATACATCAGGGTCAGGGATTGTTGACAACTGGTTGAAGCACACATATACACATTACCATAGTCTAATCAGGACAGGAAGGCAGCAGTTATCAGGAGCTTCTGAGCACTTAAGGAAAAACATGACTTATTTCTATAAAGGAAGCCTTGCTTCACCCTTAATTTGGAGATCAAGTGTTTAAGATGGCCTTTAAAAGAAAACTGTCAGTGGAGTTAGTCCTAAATACTTGTAACTGCTGACTAGCTCAAGAATATCACGTCGAGCAGTTTTAATTGATGGTATATTCTCCAAGGAAAGAGGTGACCAACACATTATTTAGATTTTTTTTTTGCATTCAAGACTAGTTTGAATTTCTCCAGATGGTCCTGCACTACATCAAAAGCACTGCAAAAATTAAAATGCCTGTGTCACTGAGTTTGAATAACAGATTACAGTGTCATCAGCATAAAGATGGTTGAAGGTGTTTGATAGGTTTGCACACAGGCCAGTAGTATAAATTGTGAATAAAATAGGCCCTAAAACTGAGCCTTGGGGAAATTGGCACCTCCATGGTGGCAACAATCAAAACCAGTCAACCAGCAAGAGCAAGAGGATTCAGACGAGGGTTTTTAAGACTGTCCCAGAAAGCACATGTTGGCATACAATTTAACACTTGAATATCACAAAAAATCACAACTTTATGCAGCAGGAAACATAATACAAACAGCATGCTTCCCTCTACTGACTAAAGCATTTGGAAGCTTCATGACCTATCATAAAAATGAAACAGATATTAATGTAGTATTGCACTTCTTTAATTTTAATAAACAGTTCAAAGTAGAGGGGGAAATAGTCTCTTAAAATCATTAAGCCACATAAAACCTTGTGCTGTGTTCAGGTAGCTGTTTATTACAAAAGTAATTTTATTACTCATCTTCAGTGATGCTGGTAACATGTTACTCTAATCTGATTGCTTTTTTCAGTAACGAGTAATCTAACACGTTAATCTTTCCAAATCAGTAATCAGATTAAAGTTACTTCTCTAAGTCATTGGGCGTTACTATTATTTTTGTATAGTGGGTCAATCACAGCTTCAAAACAGGTGTACCGACAAGATGCAGGGGAAGGTTTTAACTGCCCTCTTTCAGGCAGCTGCTGTGCAGAGCCACATCCGCTGTACAGCTCAGCTCTGACTTGAAAAACAGTTTTCTCTGAAAGCGTGGTGACGCTCAGAGCCATGGTTTTACAAAGACATTTTCACGCTTTTTTTCTTTTAAAACTCTGTGCGACTCTGTACGTGTCCTAGTTAAAAACAGCTGATCCGTGACGCGCAAATACTAATGCTTTTTTCCCCACCCAAATGCACCCACATCTCTTTCTGAGGATGACATTACGTAAAAACACTGATTTAAAAACTTTTACATGTCAATCTGGTCATGTTTTCTGCATACATAAACGTTATCCATTCTTCTGTTCAAACAGCAAGCCAGGGGTGAATCCATGCGGGCAGGGAGCGTGGACGGGGAGTGGCTCCCCACAACAGCACTAGATTAAAGGTCCACTTTGGAAGACATTATTTCATACTAATACTACTTATAATAATAATTTCAACAACTAAAACGTTTAGAAAGAATTTAAATGTTAGAAAAATGTTACAAAGTTTAATAAGATAAGACTATAGATCTCATAGTGGAGAAATTCACATTACGTCAGCTCTTAATAAACGCACAAGATGAGTGTGAGTAGAAGAAAATGTGCATCAAACAGCGTGTGCAAAGATTAGCAATAATAATACTTGTAACAATACAATAAAATAAGAAAATGAGGTAGAAAATTTTTATATATATATATATATATATATATATATATATATATATATATATATATATATATATATATATATATATATATATATATATATATATGAGGTCTGTTAGAAAATATCTGACCTTTTTTTTTTTTTTAAAAAAAACCATATGGATTTGAATCACATGTGATTACATCAGCCAAGCTTGAACCCTCGTGGGCATGCAAGAGTTTTTTCACACCTGTCGGTGACGTCATTCGCCTGTGAGCACGCCTTGTGGAAGGAGTGGTCCAGCCCCCTCATCGGAATTCCTTTGTCTGAGAAGTTGCTGAGAGACTGGTGCTGTGCTTGATCAAAATTTTTTCAAAAACTGTGAGGCACATCCGAGTGGACACCATTCGAGAAATTCAGCTGGCTTTCGGTGAAAATTTTAACGGCTGAGATTTTGGATTGTTTCTATCGCCTTAAGGACTTCCCACGGAGCGAGACGTCGCGCAGCGCTCCGAGGCGATGTCGTCATCCTGTTTCAAGCTGAAAACCTCCAAATTTAAGCCTCTGACCCAGGGCATCGTGAGAGAACAGAGAACTTTCAGAAGAGGTCGGAATCAGCAGTTTATCCGGACATTCCACTGTTAAAGGAAATTTTTTTTAATGAAAGACGTGCGGACAGATTGGCACGCCCGCCACAGGAAAAACACCTCTGTTGGAAGCCTTAAGGACAAGTTGGAACATGCCCTGCTGTTAAACAATTTCTCAGATACTCACTCAACTGAAAGCCACCAAAAGCCTCCTGGATTTTACAAATGGTTATCAACACGGAGGTGTTTCCTGTGGTGGGCGCGCAGTCTAAGGCACACCTGTGCACTAATCATGGTGTCTAATCAGCATCTTGATATGGCACACCTGTGAGGTGGGATGGATTATCTCAGCAAAGGAGAAGTGCTCACTATCACAGATTTAGACTGGTTTGTGAACAATATTTGAGGGAAATGGTGATATTGTGTATGTGGAAAAAGTTTTAGATCTTTGAGTTCATCTCATACAAAATGGGAGCAAAACCAAAAGTGTTGTGTATATGTATATAAAATCATGATTTGGAATTAAAAAATAGGAGCATCTTATTTACAATATGTGAAGTGGAGTTTAGATGTGATAAGGTGACACTAGTGCTGGAATTTGTAAACAAGTTGTTATTGCACATGATTTGTGGACATATTATTGCATGTGGTTATTTTCAGTGTTATTGTACAGTCTGACAGCAGCAGGGATGAACGACCTGCGGTATCATTCCTTCTTGCACTGAGGGTGCCTCAGTCTGTCACTGAAGGAGCTACTCAGCTCCACTACAGCCCAGTGCAGAGGGTGAGAGGAGTTGTCCATGATGGATAATAGTTACATTTATAAACAATGTAGGTTAGAAATGTTAAATTTTACCATTACAGTGCTGTCAACAGTTAAATATGAGGTCAAGGAAGATGTCTTTATATTATTTTTTATGAAACTAGTATTTATGTTCATTGAAGTAAAGAAAGGGTGCCTATAAAGTGAGTATTGGCAAAATGGGTTATCATTTTCATATTGAGGTGGTGGGGGGTGTTGTCTGCAGCTCCTGAAAGTAACTAGTAATCTAACTTGATTACTTTTAAAATTGAGTAATCGGTAAAGTAACTAAGTTACTTTTCAAGGAGTAATCAGTAATTACTTTTTGAAAGTAACTTTGGCAACACTGCTCACCTTCACTGAAGAATTCCAAATAAGTGAAACCTGAAGGTAGTTTGATGCACCCTTGGCACTCTTATATTTCACCTTCAGCAATATGGCAGCATCTTGCAACTGTACCCATTGGAAAAGAAGAAAATACAAACTGTTTAATTTTCTCTGTGCAAGAAAGCTGAAATGCAAGTGGCCATCAAATTACAGTGGAGGAAAAAGCAAAAAACACGTGGACCAACCAAATAAAGTATTCACACGACTAAAAAGTTTTCTTTTTTAATTAAAATCTTTCAGTGACCACACAAACACATTGTTGCAACATAAATGAGAGCATTCCAAGTACATAGAGGCACATTTGGCCCAAGATTTAATAAATAAATAAAAGCTCTATTTGGATGATATTAATACACAGTGGAAACTTTTACAGTCCAATTATACAATTAACTAGCGCATTCCCTGTGGGGATCCACGGGGTCTAGATTGGGAAGTGTTTATACAATAGCTAGCTGACATTTTTCAAGGGTGATAAATTATGCAAAGTTTCTCTAATGATTTCGAATGCCGTGTTAGTCCAGAATATAGTTGTCAACGTCCATTGTTCATTGTTACGTAATTTCTCCAAAAATATTAGTCCTATCAACGTTCCATTTTGGCAGCGTTCATCCGTGACCAAAAATACATAAGCATATATATATATGTATGTATATATATATATGTATATATAATGATTTACAGCCCCCTGCTGGAATGGTGTATGAGTCCAGAATGTAATAATCAATGTCCATTGTTCACTGTTGGTGGGTAATATTGCCAAAAATATTAGTCCCATCAACGTTCCGTTTTGGTGGTGTTCATACTTCACCCGAAATCCATAAGCATAACAAATGGCAAATGTCGGCTCTCCCCAGTTTGTCCATGATCAAAGTTATGCACACGCACGCATACATGTACACAGAGGCCACTTGGTTTTTAATATATAGATTAAATGTGCTTTCTGTACAACTGTTATGGGTATATAGACAGGGTATAAACATTAAGAAAATATTTAATTTACTATTGATTACCTTTATTTTATTTGTAAATATTCACAAAAAGGAAACATGAAAATAGAAATGGGGAAAAAAATTTGAGTATGTGTATATGTTAATGTGTAGGTATGTATGTATGTATGTGTGTATGTATAGATGTATTTAAATCTTGTTGGTGTTAAAGTTATGTAGATGTGGGTGTGTTTATGTTTTGTCCATGTGGTTTTTGACATGTCTGGAATAAATGAACCTGAATCATGCAGTGTAGTACTGGCCACCTATTGTACCTATTACGGACTCCATCTTTATCTCTCCCCTTCATACTGTGTCGGCTCTGTCTGTCTAACATGCAGTGATTTAATGAAATCAGATGCATTTGGCCCACTGAACAAAGGTATCAGCGATCACTGTGAAGCGAAACATAACATCAAATTCTAAATCAGTCTATCATGAGAAATTGCTTCAGTTTGTCTTCTTGCTCTGTTTTCTAAAAGTTACCGTTCCTCCTCACCCGTCTCATGGTGTAACCTGTGGGGCAGTTTGCAATGAGTGAATGTCCAAGTGAGGAGAGGGAGCGGGAAACGTGCGGAGCATACCAAGTTATCTCTCTGGTACCACTCATCATATGATATTTGGGAGTACATTCGTAGCATGTTGGTACACAATTTGAGGCTTTGTATCTCCACACCGTGGTTCTTTGCCATCTGTCTGATCAATGGTCACACGGGAGCATATTTTTAAAATGCTGCATTAGCGCCTGCACACACACTACCATTTTTAACGTCTGAGCAAGCTTGTCCTTTCACACACAGATGTGCGCAAACCTACACCTTATGAATTCAAGTACTAATGTAAGTATTATATTAATAGTTGTAACCTACAATTATAGTCTACCTCTTCCTGACACAATTTTTGCACAAGATATCGTCTCCTGCCACACTTTACACCAGCATTTCATTTAGTGTTAAACACTGACCAGCACTCGACTCTAACCAAAACATTACTTAACATCCCTAATCATCTTAATTAAAGTGAAACGTACTGTAAGAGTACTTCTAATGGCTGCACATTCTGGTATACTGTGAAGAAAGAGAAGTCCACTACCGACTGAAGGAAGCAAGCAAGCCTGGTGAAGCTGTAATATTAGCAATACTCTGCCAGCTTCAGAGCCACAATAATCATTTTTCTCTTTTAATGTAAACACATAGTTTATACAACGGTTAATAACTTGTAAACATTAAAATATTTGGTTTCTTACCTTATTAACCGAATCTTCAGGACACCTACGCCACTCATCGAAGACCGAGGAGCATGAAAAAAACCCCAGATGTAGAATGCAACTCAGCCAAGATTGTATGAGCTTCACACGCTGAAACAGCACCACCCCTAAAGCTATTTTAACACTACATGTGTTAGAAGAACATCATAAAACAACATCAAGTAACTCAACATAAGTTACACTGGCAAATTAACTGAAATTAATACTTTAGATTTTGCTGTGTGGGTAGCACAGGTTACTTCCCTAAGTCAAAGTGGGTGGATTGGACAACAGGTGGCATGGTGGCTTAGTGGTTAGCACTGCTGCTCACAGCAAGAAGGTTGTGGGTCCACTTTTTACCTGGTTTGTTCTGTGTGGAGTTGGCATGTCTTTCCCGTGTTCACGTGGCTCCTTTGGGTGCTCTGGCTTCCTCCCACTTCCAAAGACATGCAGGTTGGGTGAATCAGACACTTCAAATTGACCGTAGAAGTGTGGATGTCTGTCTGTCTGTATTTGGCCCTGCAATAGCCTTGTTGAATGGTATGTTCCATCTGTCACCTCATTAAATAAATATTCATACCGTTGAAACATTCATTATTTGTATAACATTGATACATGCCATTTAAAACATCACTGTATACAAAAAAGAAGCCTTACGTTACCCTTATCCAGAAGCTCTGTGGAATTCTCTGGACTCCTTGAGATCTGGGTTGGTCCATTACAGAGTGGAAATGTGTATTGCGGTCAGGCAGATCAGTATTCCAGATATTTTTGGAAGAAATTCACACTGTGTGCTCCGGACAAAAGTCAAGAGGGACTGTTACCAGCAACAAGTCCAAAAGCCAGAGTCTGTCATGGTATGGGGTTGAGGTCAATGCCTTTGGCAAAGGTAATTTACACTTCTGTGATTGCAGCATTAATGGAGAAAAGTACACTGAGATTTTTAGAGCAACAGCATATGCTGCCTTCAAGAAGACATATTTTCCAGCCATTCTGCACACATCACAAAGTTTCTTCAATGCCAAAATATCTAAGTGTTGTGAGAAGGAAAAGCAACATTATAAAATGGTAAATGATTTAGGGTCCCAACATTTTAGCAACATTATAAAATGGTAAATGATTTAGGGTCCCAACATTTTGGAAAGTTGCAGGTCTTAAATGCGGTAATGGATGTATATTTAAAAAAAATTAAATGAAGTTGAGCAGAAATAAGATGATATATCTTGGGTTCATACTGTCTGCAACAAAACTGGAGTCTGTCGGGAACTGTGGTGACGTGGCACGGCAGGCAGGCAGACACATTTACAGACTCATGGCTCAGAGGTGGGATTTAGGAAAAGGTTTAATCAAAATGGGCTGAGGTCGATACACTGGATGACAAACTGGCAGGCGGAGGTACAGACAGTCGTGAGGCAGTGGCGTGGTCAGTAACGAGCAGAGGTCAAGCACGGACAAACAGGTGTACAGAAGGAGGCAAAAACGAGTCACAAACAAGCAGGGTTCAGGCACGGAGAAGCAGGTCAACTGGCTCAGACAAAAGGCAAGGTCAAAATAGGCGAGGGTTGTAAAAGGCAAGGTAACAGGCTATGGCAGAAAAACGAGAGGTTTGGAATGAGTCAATATGCACAACGACCTAGCACAGAACAGAGGACAACATGGGGCTTAAATACAGAGAGGAATCGGTGAGTGATGTGAAGCAGGTGCAGGGAGGAAGATGTGGCTGGATGAGAGTGGAGTGACAAGTGGGCATGTCGAACACAAGCAGCAAAAACAGAAATGTGACAAGACAAATGTAATACAACTAAGAAATAAAGATACCTAAAATCTAAATGTGAGAGGAACTAAGAACAAATGCAAGAACTGAAAAAGATGAACAAAAAAAATGGCTGGGTCTAAACTAGGACAGAACTCAACATGTCGCTGAAGAATAAAACCTAACGTGATAACACAGAATGACTACACAACAAGAAAAAGCAGAGACTAAACTAGGACAGAACAACATGTGGGTGAAGTATAACTAGGGTTGGGTATCGAGAACCGGTTCTTTTCGGGTATTGTTAAGAAATGATTCGATCACCGATATCAGTAGTCTTTTTGCTTAACAATTCCTTTATCAGTCCTTCAGAGCAGCCATTGTTTTTGAGGGTGTTTGTCAGGAAAATGATCACTTCTCTACGTTGATTGCAGACCCTGCAGCAGCTCTGTAATCAACCGCTTCTGCAGCGCGACTCCACTTTGAAGTGTGAACCAATGAAGCAATGCTTCGATCCACTGGCTTGTTGGTTCTTTGATTCCCTGCTCTTCAGAAGTGGCAAGTCCGCTTTTTAACCCCTCTGAGCCATTAAAATATGTCAATCGTGAGTCACTTTTGTGTGGATTAAAATCACGAACTGGGACTCTTGTCTTGTTGCAGCCAAGAAACGAGAATTATCCTCCGTGCCGTTGGCACAGCTCCAAGCGCTGTGCCGCTCTCTGCCAAGACAGAGTCTGGTCAGAATTAATAACTTCAAAATGAATTGCTGCTTTAAATAAAATGACACGTCTTTCCAAACGCAGAAGTAGGGGCAGAGCTGGAAGATGATGGAGGATTGTCATCAGTTTCCTTGGTGGAAGTCAGAGGTAGTCAAACAACTCCGCAGTGGCAAGGCCCCGGGGGTTGATGAGATCCGTCCAGAAATGCTGAAGGCTCTGGGTGTGGAGGGATTGTCTTGGATGAGACGTCTCTTCAACATTGTGTTGAGGTCTGGGACAGTGCCTAAGGAGTGGCAAACTGGGGTGGTGGTCCCCATATTTAAA
This sequence comes from Thalassophryne amazonica, assembly GCF_902500255.1. NCBI lineage: Eukaryota > Metazoa > Chordata > Actinopteri > Batrachoidiformes > Batrachoididae > Thalassophryne > Thalassophryne amazonica. The sequence continues at coordinate 40,496,467 of NC_047109.1, read as the reverse complement.
AAGGGGGACCAGAGTGTGTGCCAACTACAGGGGCATCACACTACTCAGCCTCCCTGGTAAAGTCTACTCCAGGATGCTGTAAAGGAGGGTTCGGCCGATAGCCGAACCTCTGATTGAAGAGGAACACTGCGGGTTCTGGCCTGGTCATGGAACAACCGACCAGCTCTTTACTCTCACAAGGATCCTGGAGGGTGCCTGAGAGTATGCCCACCCAATCTACATGTTTTTTGGACTTGGGGAAGGCGTATGATTGGGTACCCCGGGAGATACTGTGGGAGGTGCTGCAGGAGTATGGCGTGAGGGGGGTCTCTTCTCAGGACCATCCAATCTCTGTACTCGCAAAGAGAGAGCTGTGCTCGGCAGTAAGTCGGACTCGTTTCTGGTGGTGGTTGGCCTCCGCCAGGGCTGCGCCTTGTCACCAATCCTGTTTGATATTCATGGACAGGATATCGAGGCATAGTCGGGGGGAGGAGGGTTTCTGGTTTGGTGGGCTCAGGGTCTCAGCACTGCTTTATGCAGATGATGTGGTCCTGTTGGCTTCATCGGCCGATGACCTCCAACACTCACTGGATTGGTTTGCAGCCGAGTGTGAAGCAGCTGGGATGAGGGTCAGCACCTCTAAATCTGAGGCCATGGTTCTCAGTAGGAAACCGATGGATTGCCTACTCTGGGTAGGGAATACGGCCTTGCCCCAAGTGAAGGAGTTCAATTACCTCCCGAGGGAGGTGTTCCAGGCACTCTCTGGGAGGACACCCCGGGGAAGACCCAGGACTAGGTAGAGAGATTATATCTCCACACTGGCCTGGGAATGTCTCAGGATCCCCCAGTCAGAGGTGGTCAATGTGGCACGGGAAAGGGGAGTCTGAGGTCTGGGGTTGAAGATGAGTGAGTGAGTCTTTCCAAACGCTACATAATAAACTAGAATCGAGTAAAACGTTTTTTTCCCCCTCCCAAAATGAGGCGTCCTGCATTCTTTATGAATTACATCCTGACATGCAGCACAGCCAGCTCCAAGAGCTCAGGTCGGACGTATGGAAAGACATTCATGTCAATATCTGAAAGGAAATGCTTTTGTCAAAAACTACAGATTTTGTTTATTTCTATTTATGTCCAGAGATCAAGGATCCACCATGTCGAGCTTATTATGTCTAGAGTTTAAGGATCCAGTGACCTATTTCACATTTATTTACTTTAAGACTCAATAAAATGTTGATATAGAAAACCTGTAAAGCCTACTTTTAGTACACAGAAAATTCACAAGAGGTATTGATAAGGGAATCGATAAGGAATGGGATCTATAAGCGGAATTGATAATGGTATCAATATAGATTAATATAGAAGATCAATATAGAAGGAAACGGATGAAGACTGGGGGACAAAACATGGTTCTGAGCAGGACCAGGTCCAAAACATGACAAAGTAAATGTAAGGATCACTGCATTTTGCTTTTTATTTGCACTCCCCATATCACTCCATTTTAGGGTTGTACTTGCGTTATGAGGGAACATCACCTATGATTTTGGCTGTTTTGTTTCTCTGGTCCAGCCCAGAGGTGCCTCAGTCTTTAGGACCATCTGAAGGCTGAAGGCAGCCAAGAGGACTACTTCGATTCACCTGTCCATGACAGATAAATGGTTGCCTTTGAAAGGTAAAACGGACCAGTTGTTTGTCTGGGTGGTTTCTATTCAAGGTGGTTCGGTAGTGTAGTGGATGAGACTATGCACAGGGTCAGTTCATGCTACCAGACCTGACTTGATATCATGTTCGATTGGAATGTTGAGTTTAATTTTGTTCTTGTCTGTGGCTGTTTTGCATTATATTTTTTTGTATTTTAATGTTTTGTAAATAACTTTGTCCCGCTCCTGATTTGTTTGGGGTCATCACCACAGTGGATTCAGTATGGATGCACATATTTATTTGGGAGACTTTTACACTACATGTCCTTCATTATGCAACTCCAGAGACGAGCGCTAACCTGCTTGCACCACTGTGCTGCTCAATATGTTGGATTGTCAAGACCTACAACCAATCACAGCAATGAAATGTACACTGGGGGGTACAAAAGGCTCAATTGTAAGCTTGTTAGCTCCCACGGAATACATTTAGGTAAACTAACAAGCTGCTCCTAACACTAATAACATAGGTCACTGTAGTTAACAGTGGTGTTAATTGCATCCTGCTGCTTTGTCTGTATTTGTGCTGTTATCACGTTTTCAGCTCGACACTACAACTACTTGTGAGTTAGCTTCCATAACTACATTTAGGCTGTGGTTGTTAACCCTTTATAACATATGGATAGATGGATTTATAAATCCTTGATCTAATTATAAATAGATTGACAAGCCATATAGATGAGCTTTTATGACAATATTTAGTAGCCAACGCATACCATTTAAATATAAATAACTTAATCCACAACAGTCCTTATGAAGTTTTCTTGTCTTGCTTCCAGAGGTGATAAACCCCAGTTTCAGTGAATAACGCTTACCATGTCTACCTGTGTACCTGGGGGATAAGAAAGTGATTTCACTGATTAGTTCCTCTACCTGAAGAACTGAACTAATTAGAATTGGCTGTTTTTGTGAGTGGATGGGGCAAATATGTTGTTGGACCTACTCACTGAAGCTGGAGTTTTTCACCTGTGCTCACTATTTTCAGCCACGACTCCGGGCTACAAAATAAAAGCTGGCGCTGTCCATGTGGATTTCTACCTCCCAGGTTGTTCCCTGATCTGTTCCTCTATGGAAGCAGCCAATGAAGAAGCAATAGTAGTCAAAGCCACTGGCAGACATTTTTAGCAAACAGGGCCAGTTGGAAAATTAAACTTTTAGCTAATAATAATATTAGTAGAGACTTTGTCATTATGCATACAAGCCTGCTGCATTTACTCCATCCTTATTACAGTTAGACACAATCTAACCACTAGGGACCGTTGCAAGCCACAGTCTGGCGCCCAGGGACCAACTCCAGATGTCAAGACACTACCTTGGTCAATAGTAGAGAAAGGAGCAGACCCTAAATAAGCGTGGTTGTTTTTAAACCAGAGCACCAGGAGGAAATTCACACAGACATGGGAAGAACATGCAAACTCCACACAGAGAGGTCAGGAAGTGATCCCAGAACCTTCTTGCGTGAGGCATCAGTGCTAACCGCTAATCAACCATGCTGCCAGTTAGAAATACAGCAAACACATCTTTCTTGCCAATAAAGGCTTGAAGTGCAGTTGTTTGTTCTTCTATGAAAGAAAATATACTGGTGTTTAATGCTGGTGGAATCTGTGGCAGCCATCTTGGTCATTTAGAAAAGTGCCTCAATGGGGTTGTGATGTCTGTCATTATATAAAGCCCACCCCATATCAGATAAATTTGGTTGTAATTGGCCCAGTTGTGGTGTTTTATTTTTTCTTCCCCAGGTGGAAATGTCTTTGAATATTAGAGGTCAGACATAATCTACCGGAGGAAACAAATATATAAGCTCTCAGATTCATCAGGTTCATCAGGATACAAGACAATCTCTCATAATTTTAAGTAAAAAAAAAAACCAAACAAACCTGTATCCCCTTGTATCAGGATCTGCACCAACTGACTGTGTTCTCCTGGCCCATATCACTAAAGAGTCTAATACAGGAGATGATTAACCAGAGAACACTGATGGTGATGATGTCGTATGGAGAATAAACCAGGAACAGGACAACATGGAAATTAGAACTAAATGCCAAAACACGACCCATGATGGTCATAAATATATTTATAGCTATGGTTCAAAAATAACAAATGAGTATCTGATAGCCTCACAAAGTACATAAAACTATAACAACCCTACAAAGTAGGTTGGGACAACCATTCAATGTTTATCGTGTGTGTACGTGGCAGCACGGTGGCTTAGTGGTTAGCACTGTTTCTTCACAGCAAGGAGGTCATGTGATCTACTTCCACCTGTGGCCTTTCTGTCTGGAGTTTGCATGTTCTCCCTGTGTTTCCTCCCACATTTAAAGCCATACAGGTTAGATGGATTGGAAACTTTATAATTGTCCAGGTCTCCCTTGTAAAAATAAATTTTGATCTCAGTGGGACTAACCTGGTTAAATTAAATGTCCGTCCATCCCTTTTTGCTTGATGGCATGATATCTCAAGAACCAGTTGACCAATTTCATTTCATACTGAGCATAAGCATGAACTTGAGTGATTCCCCGACACTAGTTGATTACAGTGGCCTTGGGGTTAATTTCAAGGTCACAGCAAGATAGTCAAAATATTGTCATTGCCAGCCCTTGTATAGTGCAATATTTCAAGAACCAGTTGACAAGTTTCATTCGGGGTTACTTGGGACACTTTGTGTTACTGATTTGTAGGGGCTGGAGGGGATATATTGTCTCCTGATGACTTTTCTTTTTTCTTTTTTAATACTAGCTACTCCAGAACATGTAAAGAGAGTTGCTGGAGAACATGTGTAAAGGACAATAAGACCAGCAATCTTGTGTATAAAGGACCTTTAACACTAAGATCCAAGCTAATAAATCATTTCCATAAATTTTAGGATGGGTTATCAACACACTTAAGTTACTTTCAAATTAATTCTAGAATCATCTGAAACACTCCAACAATAAGTTCACAATCATAAGTTATGCAAACAAAACAAGAGTTCCTGAGAAGGAAAACAAAATTTTGATGGCTCTTGTCTTCATGTCCCCTCAGAGTAAGTTGCATATGGAAGGCTTCCGCAGCCTGAAGGAAGGAGAAGCAGTTGAATTTACCTTCAAGAAATCATCAAAAGGCCTCGAGTCCCTGCGAGTGACAGGTCCAGGAGGCATCTACTGCATTGGTAGTGACAGGAGACCCAAAGGCAAAAAGGTCCAGAAACGACGGTCCAAAGGTGACAGGTGAGATGGACTATCCAACCTCAGATGCACATTTCTTTTAAACTTGAATGATGTTTTAGGGTTTTTTTGGACTTTGGGAAAGAACATTTCAAATTTCAGTTCACATTTTTCAACAATGCAATAAGATTAATAAAATAACGTGATTTTTAAGATGAAACTTAAAAACCTGGCTCATCTGCATTCAAGACCATTTATGTTGTAAAGCTGGTCTTCAGTCACTGTTGTGTCCCATTTGGAACAGATACACATACTTGTTGGTGTTGTTGTAGTTTCTCCATATTTTCCTTTCTCTCTCTCGACCCCCAACCCCCACCTCTGTTCCCTATAAGGGTCACAGCAGCAGGCTTGACGTGTGACCTGGATCAATAACTATTTAAATCTGCTGGCCCCCAGTGAATTCTCACCCGCGGACTGTCTCCCTTCCCCAACCTGTTCTGCCATTGTGATCAGAAGTTCCACCCCCCCCCCCCCCAAAAAAAAAAAAAAACATCAAGCCACACGTAGAACAATCATTAATTTTAAATATGTTTCATGGGTTTTGCAACACACTTAAAACTTTTTTATTATTTATTTAAGGTTTTGACAGTTTGATCTCAAGGCAACAATGACTCCTTCTCGAGGAAAACAAAAAAAGTGCTGCAGGGATGGGGGGGCGGGGCATGATTTTTGTGTCCTCCTGAATATCAATATATGGCAGGGTTAGAGGTGTATTATCGTCACCGCTCTGTCAGTGGTGATTAGAACCACAGAGTAGCCGGTATGAAAGCAGAGATCATTACCGCCTCAAAGTCGTGGGAGGACTGACGCGGTTCAATAACCCTCCCTCATCCATACTGATCCATGGAGATCATTTTCCTCCAGCATGGCTCATTATGCTACAAATGATGTGTCATACACGCATATTGGATTGTAAACATTTTTTTTTTTTTTAATTATGGGGCATTTTACGGACAGGATTAACTGATCTGTCCTCAGTTGGGGAGTGCTTTGCTGAGATCCCACAGTATGCCCTGAAGTAAACCACAGTCTGTATTTAATAGGCCACTGCTGTGGATGTATATATGACTGAGCAAGAGGAAAAAAAGCTCGTGTCCATTTAATTGATAACAGATGCACGAGCCCAGGCAAAGGGGTGAAGGTCACTGTTGCCATGGAAACTGTGTATGAGTAAATGCAAGAAGGCCGGGGGTTGGGATGGTATAGGATTGGGTGTTGGAGAACTGAGGAGAGGGTGTGGGGGTCAGGGTTCAGAGGTCATTACTGCAGCTTTTTTAGACAAAGGACCACTTCCCCTTCGCTCCTCTTGCTCCCTGATGGATGCTGATGTAGGAAGCTCCTGTGACGGTGTAGACCTTGACACCACCCCAATGGCTGCTGCTACAAAGGCAAACTGACCCACGGCAGCCACCCTGTCCAAACTCATATGGTGCTATAATGGTTGCAGGAGTGCACAGTGGCAGAGACTGACCAGCTCACACCCACGGCCCATCTGTCTTCTGCCCGTGCACACGTGGCTATTCTGTAGCTTGCCTTTGAACAGAAGTGGGAGATGGCGTTTGCTTGGCCCCTTGTGGTGTTCAATAAAACAATTGTACTTAAATACAATAAAGTTCAGTGGAAAGCCTGGCTTCGACGAAGAAAATAGGCCAACCTCTACATTATACCATCGCATGCAAAAGAAATGGACAGTTTTTGATCAACTTAGTATTGTGACTTTGTATTCCTCACTGGTGGTGCCATTCTTCTTCCTCTTTGGTATCATTAAACCAGATCACTAACTTCACTACATTAACTGCCCTCATTTCAGATTTTAAACTGTATTCATAACTAACCAGATAGCTGGATTTGAAAGCAGGCATATTCCCATGTAGGTTTGTTTGTTTTTTACTCTGCTCTCAAAAGTAAAGCACAAAGTGTTTTGATCCTGAAAATTCATGGGATCCTCAACAAGTTGCTGGTCATCCTAAGCAGCTGATACACATGTACTGAGTGCTGTGTAGAGCGGATGAAAAGTGTCTGACCTTTGCTATTGACTTCTGACGTTTATCAGAGATGTGCCCTCTCTCCTACACAGTTTAACACATGCATGATATGTGCGCTCGGGAGGTTTGTGGAGACCAGCAGCTGGGGTGTCTTTGGTGAGGAAAGGTTTCCTGACCTAGACTTCGCAGTTGATGCAGTGAACGTTGTAGAATCAATAGATGCTGCAATTGTAGCACCTCAGAACCTAAGAGATGATTCAGAGAGTCTGGCTTTGTAGTTATCATGGATCAAGACTAACATCCAAGCTTTCAATGACTTTCTGGGTTCAACCATCTGAAGTGTATCTGTATGCATTGAAAGTAGAACCTGACCGATATAGTTTTTTTTTTTTTTTTGGAGGGGGGGGTTCTATACTGATTATAGGGAGCAAAAAAATTGATACTGATATATAGCCAATATATGTTTAATTCACATTAATTTTGACAAAATTTAAAGGGGTGGGGGGTGGACTGCATCCGTTTACCAGAAAAAACAGCCATATTTATACAGAAATCAAACTGTCTGGGGGGGGTGGGGGTTGTCAACCCTTATTTGTTTGAGCAACCAAAGATTGTGTGTCGTGCTTCCATCAAATTGCCTTCACTTGAATTGGCAATTGCTGTGTTGCATCACTCAGCATTTCCCTAAAATGCTTCCTGTCTAATTTCCCATCTATTTTGAACCTGTCCAGCTGGAGACATGGTGACCACTTGTCTCTTGACTCCATAAAATGCCCACTCTGACTGAAAATGAATGGCAGCTGGTTGCTTGACCTCTGTCTCTTGTAGCTAATGTGACCAAGGAGTGAAGGGGGTCCCAGCCATGGTTGACAGCATTGTAAACAATGCTGTTAGAGCACCCTCTATTGGACAAACTACATAATGATACTGTTTCCAACAGACAATGTGTTTTTCTGCATTGTTTGTTCAGTGAAATAAATCTTTGTTTCAGCAAAAATAATGGTGAACGATGCACTTGTGAAAGTCTCATATTGGCTGAGAGTATCAGCCAACAGACATATGTCGGACTGCAGTTGAAAGTTTTGAACTTGCTGAGAAGTTCGCTTACAGTACTTTACCAGTGACATTCATGTCCTTGGCCTTTGGGATATACAGAGGAAGAGGAAAAGCTTGTAGAGGCATGTGGTTCCTGGATAGGAAATGTTTGGCAATGCCAACGTCTCTGTTTTAAAATAAGGGTCCAGGTTTTAGGGTCATAATGCTTCCTTTCTTACTCTATGGTTGTGATGCTAGCGACCTAATATGTCTTTAAGGACCCTTGGGTGCCACTGGAATGACTGTGAAATGGCCGCTTACTTACGGACACTCGGATAAGGTGACTCACTTGAACTGTGAGGGAACAAGAACTACAGGACATTAGCCATGTGATGTTTCTCAGGCAGCTGCTGATGACCCCAACAACTGGAAAAGGCCAAGGGGACACCCATGTTTCATCTGGCTGTGGAAGATAGGGTAGATGTTTACTTTAGGTCCCGTTCATACTGGTGTTGGGAATAGGTTTTTTTTTCTGAATTTGAACAGTGCTACTCTGATTTAAGATTAATTATTTTCTCAACCCAGGGTTGAGCTGGATTTTAGCAGGATTCACTGAGGACTGAACACAAATATGGCTAAAATCCGGCGAACTTGTGGATCATGATGTCAAACGTCCTCACTATATTTGTGCACCCACAGCGTCCTCTCCTCAGTGCGGTTGCAACAGCAAGGATGGCACAACTTTCTTTCTCTGTAGCACCTTCTCACCAAGAGAATCCACTCAGTGGGTTCCCTTGCATGTGTCTCACACACACACACACACACACACACACACACACACACACACACACACAAAACCCACTCGCACATCTAACTCCACACACACCCGTGCCATGATCTCCAGATCCAAGAAATTCTTCCTGAATTCTTGCCACAATTTTTGATGAAACTGCAAAGCATTTGGCGTGAGAGCTGGATTGAGTTTGGATGCATATGTAGGATGAGTCTGATTTGGAAAAACAGGTCTGAAAACTTTCCAGCTAGAAAGCAATCTGGCTCGAGCTGGATAGCCAACCTCAGTCTGTACAGGGCCTTAGAGAGGTTGAGGTGGATTCAGATGTCTGTATGAATGGTTGCTATCCAGGACCAAGGTTGTTCTGTAGAGTGGTAGATGCAGCGACACATGCCACCAATGCAGGGTCCCATACTTGACCTGATGTTGACATGAAACTGTTGTTGGACAGTTTTCATAATTAGAATGCATGCCTTTTTAACAGTGACCTCGCCTCCATTGTGAGCACAGTCACTATCCTACTTTCATAGGGGTCTCTCGGCTCTTTCATTGAGCCGAGTATTCCTTAAAATTTTATTAGCAAAGAAAGTCATGAAGTCATTACTAGTTAAAGTTAAACTATTAGAGAAAAAATTACTCATAACCATCCCAAAGACATATCGTTATCTTTGGCTGCTTTCAGTAATGCTGGTATTTGGTTAGACTCTTTCTCTCCAATTGTTCTGTCTGAGTTATTTTCATTAGTTACTTCCTCCAAACCATCAACATGTCTATATTAGACCCCATTCCTACCAGGCTGCTCAAGGAAGCCCGACCATTAATTAATGCTTCGATCTTAAATATGATCAATCTCTCTTTATTAGTTGGCTATGTACCACAGGCTTTTAAGGTGGCAGTAATTAAACCATTACTTAAAAAGCCATCACTTGACCCAGCTATCTTAGCTAATTATAGGCCAATCTCCAACCTTCTTCTTATGGCCTCAGACAGTGGATTCATCTCTGTGCTTGTCCTGTTAGACCTCAGTGCTGCTTTTGATACTGTTGACAATAAAATTTTATTAGAAATTAGAGCATGCCATAGGTATTAAAGGCACTGTGCTGCAGTGGTTTGAATCATATTTATCTAATAGATTACAATTTGTTCATGTAAATGGGGAGTCTTCTTCACAGACTAAGGTTAATTATGGAGTTCCACAAGGTTCTGTGCTAGGACCAATTTTATTCACTTTATACATGCTTCCCTTAGTATTATTAGAAAGAATTGCTTAAATTTTCATTGTTACGCAGATGATACCCAGCTTTATCTATCCATGAAGCCAGAGGACACACACCAATTAAACTGCAGGAATGTCTAACAGACATAAAGACATGGATAACCTCTAATTTCCTGCTTTTAAATTCAGATAAAACTGAAGTTATTGTACTTGGCCCCACAAATCTTAGAAACATGGTGTCTAACCAGATCCTTACTCTGGATGGCATTACCCTGACCTCTAGTAATACTGTGAGAAATCTTGGACTCATTTTGATCAGGATATGTCCTTCAATGCGCATATTAAGCAAATATGTAGGAACTGCTTTTTTGCATTTGCACAATATCTCTAAAATTAGAAAGGTCTTGTCTCAGAGTGATGCTGAAAAACTAATTCATGCATTTATTTCCTCTAGGCTGGACTATTGTAATTCATTATTATCAGGTTGTCCTAAAAGTTCCCTGAAAAGCCTTAGGGACCTCATAGTACCATATCACCCAATAGAGTGCTCGCTCTGACTGCAGGCTTACTTGTAGTTCCTAGGGTTTTTAAGAGTAGAATGGGAGGCAGGCCTTCAGCTTTCAGGCTCCTCTCCTGTGGAAGCAGCTCCCAATTTGGATCAGGAGACAGACACCCTCTCTACTTTTAAGATTAGGCTTAAAACTTTCCTTTTTGCTAAAGCTTATAGTTAGGGCTGGATCAGGTGACCCGAACCATCCCTTAGTTATGCTGCTATAGACTTAGACTGCTGGGGGGTTCCCATGATGCAGTGTTTTCTTTCTCTTTTTGCTCTGTATGCACCACTCTGCATTTAATTCATTAGTGATTGATCTTGCTCTCTTCCACAGCATGTCTTTTTCCTGATTCTCTCCCCTCAGCCCCAACCAGTCCTAGCAGAAGACTGCCCCTCCTTGAGCTGGTTCTGCTGGAGGTTTTCTTCCTGTTAAAAGGAGTTTTTTCCTTCCCACTGTCGCCAAGTGATTGCTCACAGGGGGTCGTTTTGACCATTGGGGTTTTTCTGTAATTATTGTATAGCTTTTGCCTTACAATAATAAGCACCTTGGGGCAAACGTTTGTTGTGATTTGGCGCTATATAAATAAAATTGATTTGATAGGGGGATTGCATACCCATCATATTAGATTTTGGTCATGCAGGAGATTGTGGGAATGGTGCCTGCTGTGGATGCACAGACATGCTCAGGAGGTACACAGAATCTGCAGAAAACTTGTATGGTAGACACACCAACATTTATCCACTTCAAACCACTTCCATCAAAACCACCAGTGTAATAGTTTTGTCCACAACTGCGGAAAATCTATGAACACCATTGACACATAACTTGGTAACATGATGTTGTACAAAAGCTTCAGATATCTGTCCCATTCACCAAGAAATGCGTGGTGTTTTGGCTCAGCACAGAGATGATGCAGTGCACACTCAACAGTCTGAATGATATCAAAGAGGCCTCGCCAAGATTATCTTTGTTCATTTTTTCCTCTGTGGAAAAAGGCCAAATATAAGCATTTTATGAACACTTGATATATAATCTCCTAAATATGTGCTATTTACCCCATACTCACAAGGTAGTAACTCCTAGTAGTAAGTTAGTTGAACTTTCCTCTATCAGATCCTTTTTCTTGCCTTTTAAACTTGCAATTCTGCACTTTAACCATGTTTTTAGTGCTGCTACTGTTCCTGCCTTGAATGGTGAGTTAATAACAGCTCCAGTGACATCTTCTGGGTCCAACATTGGCTTAAAAGTACCATATCTCTCTTTGTTTACATCCATGGATGCCGGCTATAAGCATACAGACAATCCCTAATGCATTGTGTGAGGGATACTTCTGTGCATGCAATTGCCCCTATTGGCTGTCCATATCTTCATCAAATTTTTAAGTTCGGGATTCAACTAATTTGAATGGTTGATGCAGCGTGCCTCTGCAGTATGCATCAGATTTTTCTCTCTACAAGACCGTTGCAGTGCACTGCCATACAGTAATGGAAGAGACACAACAAAAATGTTTTTCCTTGATAATGTGCACACAGCTTGAGGAACACTATGAAATGTCACATAATTTGATTCTCATGCATGGCTTTTTCAGGAAAATGGAACAGGGGCTATTTGAACCTAACTGGACAACATTTAAAAACAAAAACATAAAAGTAGGTAACGCCCCCCTGGAGTGCCTTTTACCAATTCAAGTCAGGACAAGTAAAATACTGCCCTCTAATGACCAACAGGTGCTTCTCACATAATATTATACATGTGATGAAATTCTCTTTGCGCTTACAGATGCTACAACTGCGGAGGCCTGGACCATCATGCCAAAGAGTGCAAGTTACCACCCCAGCCCAAAAAGTGCCCATTTCTGCCAGAGCACTGAGCACATGGTCGCCAGCTGCCCAATCAAAGCACAGCAGTCCTCACCAGGTTCTCAGGGAAAAACCGTCCTCCTTAAAAGAGGACGAGCAGGAGCACACCCACTCAGCACCACCTCCTGAAAAAATCTGATTAAGGCTTAAAAAAGGGGAGCAACTTGGAAGCTGAGGAAGCACAGAAGCCAATCAATTGCTTTGAGGGGAAATGGGAAGCAACACTCCCTTTTACCTTTCAAACCTGCTTTTGGAACTTCCTCAGATTGACCAAAAAAATTGCTCGTGAAGGTGTTTCTTTTGTTTGGGCTTTTAATTTGGTTGTAACACTCAGGAATACTACTGTACAATTGCACTCAGGACATTTTTGAAATGGGAATCTCTGGTTTTGACTGAAGGCTTTGCGGCTCTAATAACTAATGCCATAGAACACATTTTCTTGATGACTTGTTGTTTTTGGAGAATTTTCATTTGTTTTTAACTTGATGCTGCATGTCTCATGATGGCATTAGAAGTCCATGTCTTTGCTTAATACTCAGTGTGTTTAGTACATTAGCTGCCTTACAATTTTGTCTCCTCCTGACTGTTACACCTGACTATCCGACAAAGGGGAGGACCTGTTTGTGTCTCCGCGATGAATGTTAGTTTGCGTATCGCTTTGGAGAATGGGAGGATATGCAAAACCTCATGGGACGGGTTTTAGGACAAAGCTATTGGCAATCTATTGGCATGTGCCAATAGTGCAGGTCTATAGATTTCTTATTTTATATTTTCTCCTACTTGGGGCCAAATGAATGTCAGACGAGGAGTGGTAGTCAGCTAATTTGTCATTATTTTTGTTTAGCATTTTGATGGCAGTCTACCTCCATGGTGCATGGTCAGTCTTGTTGTTGGTAACTACTGATGGTACATCAGGATATTTTCTGCTCTAAACACAGCTCTGGAAATCGCTGGATTGATGTAGAATTAAAATTGGATCCTTTTTTGCACTACAGCAGTTATGCAGGATTTCCATTACATTTAACATTACATGGCAGTATTTTTCACATTTTTAATTTTTGGCTAAAAGGTGAAAAATTGCTTAATTTGGATTTGATAAAATTCCACTGAATATAATATATAGCACCCCCTATAAAAATTACACACTTTATATGTTTTTATAACTTTATCACATCAAAACAACTAACAAATAAACAATAATAATAATCAGGTTTCTTTACACAAATTCTTCAAAATGTATGTTTGATAATCTCAAAAAGAAAAAAAATCTCAGCATAATTTGAATAAAGTAATATTTATAATTTAATTCCATTTAAATCATGCACGTTGTCCCCATAGTCACATGGGTTCGCTTAAGTGTGCACTGGCTTCCTCCCACTTAACGCGGGTTAGGTGAAGTGGAAACTTTTAAATTAACCCCATAGGTGTGCATGCAAGTGTGACTAAGTTTGTCTGTCTATATGTATCCCTGTGATAGTCTGGCATCCCGTCCAGGGTGTACACCGCCACACACCCTCTGTCTGCTGGGATAGGCTCCAGCCCCCCATGACACTTGATTGGGATAAGCGGGTATAGAAAATGAATGATTTTTATTTAAATTATGTTATAGAGATTTGTTTTGACTTTGACATTAAAGACGATCACTTTTAAAATGTTTTTAAAATTTTTATTTTTATTTGAAACCCTAAAACGTATGGAAGCCCAAGGACGAGAGTACCCCATGTACGTACAGTATCCATTCTCCCTCTGCTTGGACTGTTACTGAGCGCTTTTGTGAGCTCTCCTCTTGATACTTGAATTAGGTAGAATCAGACACATTGGACCTCATGCAAGAACCACTCTATGAACATATTTGATCATAAGTGGTTGTACAAGTGATTTAAGAGCATTTCAACTTTCGCAAATTTTTCTCGGATTTTGAGATTTTTACTTTTTTGCCATTGTCTTTCATACCTGTAGTGTGCTGTGGAGTTAGTTATTTTCCAAACCTATATTTTTAGTAATGGATCAAATATTTCATTGTTTTGATGCCATTTTAGTTTGAAAATCCTACACTGTTTTAAACAAAAATACATGGATTTTTAGGGGGGGAAAAAAAACTGACTGCTGTGGTTGCCAGAATAATTCTGTTAATAAAAAAATAATACAGTAAAAGTTGTGCAAATGCCTTTACAGAGAGGCCTGTAAGTTTTACCTCATAAAGCTGTTGTAATTTGCAAAAAAAAAAAAAAAAAAATTTTAAACCAGGAAATTCAACAGGTTTTACACTGAATCCCATTCAATGACATTTGGTGGTGCTGCTCCCATTTTGCTCAGAGCAACCACTGGAGGATTAGCATAGGAGCCATATAAACTGGTTTTCCTAACACAACTCCAGCTGAACAATGAGAATAGAATATGGCAGCCTTGAACTTGGGAAATTTTGCTTGGGAGGCAGACACGTTTGCTGTTCACACTACTACGCTGTCAACACAATCAGAACTACTATGAAAATGTAATGAATTGCATTTCATTCTGCCATATTAACATATTTCATGTCTGCTTAGAATTGAGTAGGCTATCTATCAATCGGATAAGAGTTTCTGCAGTTCTGTGCATTTTCAGGCAAACTGACAACATGTGACAGAATGGTAGTGCAAGCAGTTTTCTGGTTTCCCAAATAGAATACCCCTGGTTCAATGTGGCCCATACCTCATTCTCTCTGCATTATTTTTTATTTTTGGAAATTATAATTGTTTTATTTTGTAAAATTTACAGTATTTTCTGAAAAGGTATTGACATTTTTACTGTGGGGTTTTGTTGTTGTTTTTACAGAATTATTCCCGCACCCAAGGCTGCCAGTTTTTTTTTTTTTCCCCCCATAAAATGACATGGCGGGTGTTTTTTGTTTGCAGTGTACATAAATGTTATAATTGTTGATGTTTGAAATGTGGTATAATTCTAAATTTAGTCATTTAACGGTATCATTAACTGAAGATACAATAACCTATTCCTTTAGTAGTTAGTCCCACAATGGGAAAATATGCAGCACCCTCTGTAGATGCGTGTTATAGGAAACCTTGTCTCTCTTTTGCAGACTGGGCCATTCTTCTTATGAACCAGTCTGATCTCCCACCCCAGCTGGAGCCATTAATCCCTTTCTGGCACATAATACTCATATTAAAACACTACTACTACTAATAATAATAGATTTCTCTCCAGCATTGCCTCTGCCGTTGTCCTGATCGGCAGTGCATGTGGCCTTATTTGGTATTTATGGCACGTATTTATGGAAACGTACTCTTGTCAGTACATGCTGATTTACAGTGGGTAGTATTCATGAGGTTTACACATGCAGACCATCATGCCAAACAAATACGGTAAATTTGGAAGTTTCTAAAAATATTCTTGCATGAGGCCCAATGTTGACAGTGTATACTGTACAATCCTCAGTGTTAATTCACCTTGCATACAGTAGTGTTAAAAATAACAGTATAGCTCTTTATGTAGTTTTCACCAGTTATGAGTTGTTATACTTTTAATAATGTTAAGCTATTAGCAGTTTGATAGCATTAACTTTCTGGAATTCAGTGTACTTTATGGCGTATGAAAGTGTATTTTTGACACTATAGTAAGTACTTTATCACTGCTTGGATTGAGAAGTGTAATTGTGTGGCCAGTGTTTTTAGGAACACTGACGAACACCTGAGGTTGGGTTTGAACCCAAGACCCAGCGCTGTCACAGCAGCACTGTTGAAAACTGACTTTGTGTGTTACACCTTTTACTTATTGGTCACTCATGTCATGGACATGTAATTTAACTGTCGAGTTAAATTACACTTGTCGAGAGCTGAATCAACACTGATATTATTAACTTTTAACATAGTGTTAAAATTACACTTGGATTTTAAAATCAACTTTAAAGTATTGAGATTTTGACATTCCACTTTTTGCTTTTTTTTTTTTTTTTTTTTTTTTGTAATCCATTGTGATCCTGGGTAGTTATTTAAGTCATGACCTCCATGTAACCCTTACTAGGGTAATAGTTCAGGAACACCAAGCCTGCATGGAGCAGCGTGTAGAAGTAGCTAGTTAATCAGCATTTTACTCCCGTTTTACAGGAGAAGCTGACATGTTCTTTTACACCCAATTAATATATATGTAAAATTATTCTAAAGTTTAAAAAACAAATCATACTAATTTATTTTCATCCAAGAGTGCAGCAGCTTGTCCTTTTGCTCATGTAAAATCCTCACAGCAATGAACATTCTATTAGAAAACTGCCAAATGTCTTATAGTACTACGTAAGACTTCAGAACATATTTCGGATACAGTTTTTAACAGGATACACAGTTTTTAACGTCAAGAAACTTGCACCATTCTGTACATATGTTCTTGACAAGTATTGATTGTGAGTTTGATACTGCAACTCATGAACCAGACTATACCATACATATGTACTGGTACATAGTATTATGAGGACTGACCTTAAAGGGGTTATATTGTACAATTGGTTTGAGATTTTTACAGTCCAATGTGGTCTTTGTCTGCAAGTGGAAACAAATTTTAAATTACCTACATCTAGTCCTTAAATGGCTCCTTTTAGAGTTCCATTATGTATGTCCATATAATATGACCACTTTAAAATGTGAATTAGTTTAATTTCCTTGTATGTTTTTTGTTTTTCATATACATTTCTGTGCATGGTAAGTCTTTGACATAAAGGCTCTCTGGGATAATCTATGCCAAGACCACTGCAATATTGTTCTGCACTATCACGTGTATGACGCATTAATTTCTTTCATAATACATTCATTATTTTATGCCTTTCTAGTTTTTTCATTATTACTATTTTTTATTAAAATGTGTATACCAGTTTGCTGATTAGGAGGAAAAACTTTGGAGAACTTCTACCTCAGACTTGTCTCAGGAATCACCCATCTGAATACTCAGGGATTTCTTTAGATTGATTGTAAGGAGTTGAGGAGTGGTTTCTCAAGATCAGTTTGGGATGGATATTGATAGAATCATGTGACAAATGAATCACTGTGTACTCACAGAAGTATAAAGGCAACACTTTTGTTTTCACTCCAATTTTTCACGAGTTGACGTTAAAAAAAAAACAAATATACAAAAATAGGGTTTCTTCACAAGTTCTGTGTTTCTCAAATTTTGTAAATCAATGTTAGTAGAACCTCTCCAAGATAATCTGTCCATCTACCGGGTGTGGTACATCAAGTTGCTGATTAAATGGCATGACTAATGGACAGCTTTACTTTGGACTAGTCACAATAAAAGAGCATTCTAACATGTGCAGTTGATTTTGAAAAGAGATCTTTATCACTGTATTTTCCAGAGCATAAGTTGCACCTTTTTCTGAATCCTCACATCTTTAATTATTAATTTTTTGTGCATTGTTGCATTGGCATTTAGGAATTTATAATTTTTATTTCATTTTGCTTTTATTCCCATGAAACCCGATTTATAAATTATTTTTGGGATTAAGTTGTACTTGTACACCCAGATGGAATTGAAGTTGTAGGACCTCCCAAAGTAGTAAAAAAAAAAAAAAAAAAAAAAAAAAAAAAAAAAAGTAACCTGTGACTTATACTCTGGAAATCAAGGTATGTGAAATCACAGCTGAAAATGATATTGGAGGTAGTTTAAGGTAATAAAATGAAACTTCAGTTCATGGGCAAAGTGTCTGCAGTCAGCATGCCAATTTAAAATCCCTTAAACATATGACATTTGTGGCATTGTGCTGTGTGATTAAAAGTGCACATTTTAGAGTGACCTTTTTATTGTAATCTGTCTGAAGCACATCTGCGCAATAATCATGCTGTTTAATCAGCAACTTGATGTGCCACTCCTGTCATATGGAAAGCAGGTGCTCACAATCATGGATTTTAACAAAGTTATGAACACAATTTTGATAGAAGTAATGTGTAGTGTAATTATTAAAAGAAATCTGAGATCTTTTACTTCAATCCATGGGAAAAAAAAACGAGCAAACAGAAAGTGTTGCATTTATGTTTGTCGGACTATACTAAGACAGGATTGGTGGAATCTGTTCTTGAATTTCTCACCTATAAAAAGCCACAGACATTTGTCCCACATTATGTCTAACAATTCAAATTTTTTTTTTTAGAGTTACAAGCTACGTGTCTCTTTTGTGAATATACTATGCCGAATTCTCAATTATGGATTTTTTTTTTTTTTTCCTTCTGAGTCATTCCTCTTAAACATGCCATGATGTGATTTGAAGAAATGTTCCATGATTGTATTTTTTTTTTTTTTTTTGCTGTATAATCTGTGTGGATGGGGACATAGTAGAATATTGTCAAAGGACTGGAGAGAGTAGTGTGTAATCAGGGGTTGTTTCATTTCAACACAATGGTTGATAGTGTTTCAGACTATCACTGCTTACGACCAAAAGAATGTCTCGGGTGAATTAACATTCAGATTTATGTTGAACTCTACTGTCAGTTGGTCAGACCTCCCACATTTGTTTGAAATTAAATATTCTGAGTAATGACAGTTTTCCTTTCTGCACAGGTTTTGTGATTACAGCTTTAGCAGGACCATCTTGTTGAAAGACAACTGTCAAACACGTGAAAGGGTTGTGATGTTTGCAATATTCTGCTGTACTTATTGATGGTTGGGAAACTGACAAAACCTTTTTGACCCCTCAGTGGTGTTGTTATTGTGATGTGGATTGCTGGGAGTTAGATGGATTAGACATATCAAATGTAAGTAAGGATGAGACCATGTGCTCAGGGTAACCTTTGAATCACATAAAGCAATCTGTAGCCTGGTTAACTTGTTGCTTTGTGTGTACTTTTATCTTGTTCATGACCATCAGCCATTTCATAATGTGGTGTTTATATCCTCAGGTAAATGGCAAAAAATGTGCATTTTTTTACCAGTGAATGTATCAATGCTCACTGCCATAAGACTACATGTATCTTATCTCAGGTGATTTAATGGTTAGTTTGTCAATTATGAGCAGCATGTAGGCTTTTCAAAGTATTACTGTGATTGTTTTATGTAAAGATCTGCTCCGTTTCCTAATAAATATTTCAATATTCATGTTTTTGTTGTCTTCCAGTTTTTAGGGCCGAATTTACAGAACATCGCAGGGTTAATAAAAATGTTATTTGATAGCTCTATTTTAACATTATAACTGGGATGAGTACTGACCCCAAACTGAAACAAGGCCTGTTGGATTGACATGACCTAAATGTGTCCATTGCTTGCGCATGTTGAAAAAAGTGAGTGTAACTCAAAATCCAACGGATTTCATTTCCACAGACACAAATGCATTGGGAACACTGCATGTTCTGTTCCAAATCAAAACAAACAAACATTAGCAAATTTATTACTTACAGGAAGTGAAGAAATAGGAATTACACAAAGGCCGCTTCGCTTTTGATATTTAGATGATTTACTGCCCCCTGCTGGAATGGTGTGTCGAATGTAATGTCCATCATTCAGTGTTGTTAGGTAATATCCGTAGTTTCTCCAAAAATATTAGTCCCATCAACACTACAGTTTGGCGCCGTTCATCCTTGACCCCAAAAAAGCATACCAAACAGCAAATGTCAGCTCTCCCCAGTTTGTCCATGATTGAAGTTATACATATGCACGCACACATACAAGTACACAGAGGCCACTTGGCTTTTAATATATAGATGATTAACCGCCTCCAACTGGAATGGTGTGTGTCAGTTTTTCATCACTGCTGTTAGCCTCCAATAATATTTTTCTATCAACTTTGTTTTCGCACCGTTTATCCTTGACCCAAAATAGAGAGGCATACCAAACAGCAAATGTCAGCACTCCCCAGTTTCTGTGATCAAAGCCATACATATTCATACATACAAAGAGGGCACTTGGCTTTAATATACAGTATAGATGGCAATAATAATGGTAAACCTGCAATACCCGACGATGGATTACACAAGACACGCTACTCACACTTTACTGAATGGGAACAGGTTGAAAGAACTACATAAAGCATCAAAAAAATCAGGTGCTGCAGCTTCTATGTGGGTAAGCTTGATATTTCACCTAAGCTAAAATTTTATATATGATGAAGCAACTGCTGTGACTCACTGTCTGTGTATCACTGCCTTTGTCTACCTGGGGGGCTGTTTATGAAGATTGTGAAGTATAACGTGTTGGTCATGGTGATACAAATCAATGAAGATAACTATGCTGTTTGTCTGTGTAAATTCTGTTGTTGGTTATGTATGACCCACTGATATTCAAAGAAATCTGAATACACCAATACTTGATGCATTGATCGACATCATGAAATACACAATCTCACACACAGCCTTATTTCCAATGATCTCACAATTCTAATTGCTAGACATGTAGGAGAACTTCCAGCTTCTCATTCATTCATTTTTTTTACAACCCCAGTTCCAATGAAGTTGGGACATTGTGTAAAATGTAAATAAAAACAGAATACAGTGATTTTCAAATCCTCTTCAACCTATACTCAATTGAATACACCACAAAGACAAGATATTTAATGATCAAACTGATAAACGTTTTTGTGCAAATATTTGCTCATTTTGAAATCAATGCCTGCAACACGTTTCAAAAAAGCTGGGACAGGCGCAACAAAAGACTGGGAAAGTTGATGAATGCTCAGAGAACACCTGTTTGGAACATTCCACAGGTGAACAGGTTAACTGGAAACAGGTGAGTGTCATGATTGGGTATAAAAGAAGCATCCCCAAAAGGCTCAGCTGTTCACAAGCAAAGATGAGGCAAGGATCACCACTTTGTGAAGAACTGCATGAAAAAATAGTCCAGCAGTTTAAGAACAATGTTTCTCAACATTCAATTGCAAGGAATTTTGGGATTCCATCATCTACAGTCCATAATATAGTCAGATTCAGAGAATCTGGAGAACTTTCTACATGTAAGCGGCAAGGCCAAAAACCAACATTGAATGCCCGTGACCTTTGATCTCTCTTACTCCTTGTGTAAAGGATCTTACGCGTGTGCCCAGGAACACTTCAGAAAACCATCCATCCATCCATTTTCTTCCGCTTTATCCGGAATCGGGTCGTGGGAGCAGCAGCTCAAGCAAGGCCGCCCAGACCTCCCGATCCACACACACCTCCCCCAACTCCTCCGGGGGAACCCCAAGGCGTTCCCAAGCCAGCCGAGAGATGTAGTCCCTCCAGCGTGTCCTGGGTCTTCCCCGGGGCCTCCTCCCAGTGGGACATGCCCGGAACACCTCTCCAGCGAGGCGTCCAGGGGGCATCCGGAAAAGATGCCCGAGCCACCTCAACTGACTCCTTTCGACGTGGAGGAGCAGCGGCTCGACTCCGAGCTCCTCCCGAGTGACCGAGCTCCTCACCCTATCTCTAAGGGAGCGCCCAGCCATCCTGCGGAGGAAACTCATCTCGGCCGCTTGTACTCGCGATCTCGTTCTTTCGGTCATGAGCCAAATGTCATGACCATAGGTGAGGATCGGAACGTAGATCGATCGGTAAATTGAGAGCTTTGCCACCCTACTCAGCTCTCTCTTCACCACGACGGTCCGATACAGCGACCGCATCACTGCAGATGCTGCACCGATCCATCTATCGATCTCACGCTCCATCTGTCCCTCACTCGTGAACAAGACCCTGAGATACTTAAACTCCTCCACTTAAGGCAAGGACACTCCACCGACCTGAAGAGGGCAAAGCACCTTTTTCCGGTCGAGAACCATTGCCTCGGATTTGGAGGTGCTGATTTTCATCCTGGACGCTTCACACTTGGCTGCAAACCGCCCCAGTGCACGCTGAAGGTCCTGATTTGACGAAGCCAACAGAACCACATCGTCCGCAAACAGCAGAGACGAGATTCTGTGGTTCCCAAACCGGACCCCCTCTACACCCTGGCTGCGCCTAGAAATTCTGTCCATAAAAATAATGAACAGAACCGGTGACACAGGGCAGCCCTGGCGGAGGCCAACGTGCACTGGAAACAGGTTTGACTTACTACCGGCAATGCGAGCCAAGCTCCTGCTGCGGTCGTACAGGGACTGGATAGCCCTTAGCAAAGGACCCCGGACCCTGTACTCCCGGAGCACACGGTCGAACGCCTTCTCCAGATCCACAAAACACATGTGGACTGGTTGGGCAAACTCCCATGAACCCTCGAGCACCCGATGGAGTGTGTAGAGCTGGTCCAGTGTGCCGCGACCAGGACGAAAACCACACTGCTGCTCCTGAATCCGAGGTTCGACTATCGGTCGAATTCTCCTCTCCAATACTCTGGAATAGACCTTACCGGGGAGGCTGAGGAGTGTGATCCCCCTATAGTTGGAACATACCCTCCGGTCCCCCTTCTTAAACAGAGGGACCACCACCCCGGTCTGCCAATCCAGAGGCACTGTCCCTGATCGCCACGCGATGTTGCAGAGGCGTGTCAGCCAAGACAGCCCCACAACATCCAGAGACTTAAGGTACTCAGGACGGATTTTATCCACCCCAGGAGCCTTGCCACCGAGGAGCTTTCTAACCACCTCAGTGACTTCGGCCTGGGTAATGGATGAGTCCGCCTCTGAGTCCCCAGTCTCTGCTTCCTCTTCGGAAGACGTGACGATGGGATTGACTTCAGAAAACCATTGTCAGTTAACACAGTTCATCGCTACATCTACAGTAGTGTTCAGAATAATAGTAGTGCTATGTGACTAAAAAGATTAATCCAGGTTTTGAGTCTATTTTTTATTGTTACATGGGAAACAAGCACACTCTTAAGGCTATGAAATTGGGCTATTAGTTAAAAAAGAAAAGAAAAGGGGGTGTTCACAATAATAGTAGCATCTGCTGTTAATTTTGTTGGTTTGGAACCAAGATTTTGCTTGTTTACTAGTGTGCTTGGGGTCACTGTCTTGTTGAAACACCCATTTCAAGGGCATGTCCTCTTCAGCATAAGGCAACATGACCTCTTCAAGTACTTGACATATCCAAACTGATCCATGATACCTGGTATGCAATATATAGGCCCAACACCATAGTAGGAGAAACATGCCCATATCATGATGCTTGCACCACCATGCTTCACTGTCTTCACTGTGAACTGTGACTTGAATTCAGAGTCTGGGGGTTGTCTCACAAACTGTCTGCGGCCCTTGGACCCAAAAAAGAACAATTTTACTCACATCAGTCCACAAAATATTCCTCCATTTCTCTTCTTCTGAACAATGTCTTGAACGTCCCATTTTCCTCAGGCTTTCAAAGCGAAAAGCATGTTCAACAGGTGCTGGCTTCATCCTTAAATAGGGGACACCTGATTCACACCTGTTTGTTACACAAAATTGATGAACTCACTGACTGAATGCCACACTACTATTATTGTGAACACCCCCTTTTCTACGTTTTTTACTAATAGCCCAATTTCGTAGCCTTAAGAGTGTGCATATCATGAATGCTTGGTCTTGTTGGATTTGTGAGAATCTACTGAATCTACTGTTACCTTGTTTCCCATGTAACAATAAGAAATATACTCAAAACCTGGATTAATCTTTTTAGTCACATAGCACTACTATTATTGTGAACACTACTGTACAAGTGCAAGTTAAAACTCTACCATGCAAAGCGAAAGCCATACATCAACAACATCCAGAAATGCTGCTACCTTCTCTGGGCCCGAGCTCATTTGAAATGGACAGACGCAAAGTGGAAAAGTGTGCTGTGGTCTGATGAGTCCACATTTCAAATTGTTTTTGGAAATCATGGACGTCGTGTCCTCTGGCAAAAGAGGAAAAAGACCATCCAGATTGTTACCAACACTAAATTCAAAAGCCAGAATCTGTGATGGTATGGGGGTGTGTTAGTGCCCATGGCATAGGCAACTTACACATCTGTGATGGCACCATCAATGCTGAAAGGTACATTCAGGTTTTGGAGCAACACATGGTGCCATCCAAGCAATGTCTTTTTCAGGGACGTCCTGCTTATTTCAGCAAGACAATGCCAAGCCACATTCTGCATGTGTTACAACAGTGTGGCTTCGTAGTAAAAGAATGCGGGTACTAGACTGGCCTGCCTGCAGTTCAGACCTGTCGCCCATTGAAAATGTGTGGCGCATTATGAAGTGCAAAATACAACGGAGACCCCGGACTGTTGAACAGCAGAAGTCCTACATCAAGCAAGAATGGGAAAAAATTCCACCTACAAAGCTTCAACAATTAGTGTCTTCAGTTCCCAAACGCTTATTGAGTGTTGTTTGAAGGAAAGGTGATGAAACACAGTTGTAAACATACCACTGTCCCAGCTTTTTTTAAACGTATTGCAGGCATCCATTTCAAAATGAACAAGTATTTGCAAAAAAAAAACAAAGGTTATCAGTTTGAACATTAAATATCTTGTCTTTGTGGTGTATTCAGTTGAATATAGGTTGAAGAGGATTTGCAAATCATTGTATTCTGTTTTTATTTACATTTTACACAACATCCCAACTTCATTGGAATTGGGGTTGTAGTTATTTATATGTACTTATTAGCAATTATATGATTGAAATACCACATTTCATGGCCTTTAAATTCACGGTGATTGTGACTTTATATGCATTGCCGCACGTGAAACGTCTGGCCAATTTCTTTTTGTTTTGTTTTTGCTGTTCATCAGTTGCATAATTGGAATACTGTATCTCATGGTTAATTGATTTCCTGTTAATTGTGGTTTTATACAATTGCATGATTGTGTAATGGAATTTGCATTGGTAATTGTAAAAAAAAAAAAAAAAAAAACTAAATGCAGAGGTGCAATCAATTGTACATGTCTGCAAAACAATTTTCCATGCACAGATCATCTGTGTGTGTGCCAGACATGAGTGTCATAATATCACTGGATGCAGTACTTTAAATGATGACAGTGAAGAATATTCTGATGAGGATGGCGAAATTGAGTAACCACTATTTTTATTTGCTTATTTAATAATAAAATCCATAAGTACCACTGAAAGTATTTTTTAAACGTCAATTTCATGCTTTGTGTTTTTTTGTAAACATATTTTTATTGAAATTGTAACTTTAAAAACAGAACAACACAAAAAAACTAAAACAAAACTGAACTATAAACATGGAGCAATCTGAGTTATAAGTAATTAAGAAAAAAAAGAAATACAAGCAGGCTACAGAGACAAACTTATTCAATTGGATGACCCCAAGGCTCTCCACCAGTGCCCCTCTGCAAGGTATCCCTTAGATCACCGGGCAAGTATTAGTAATAGAGGGTGCCATAAATCCAAATAGTTATGTGTTGTTTTGATTTTTTACCCGAGGCAAAAATATGGCCACCGGGTATTGCGAAGACATTGCGTCCGTCCACCTGTCTGTGCTCAGTATAAGTCCAGTCCTATTACTGCCAGGGTCTTCAAATTCACAGGGAACATTTTTGGGACACAGACCTTGTCCCAGTTCAAGTTCAAAGATGACTAACCTTAACCTGTTTTGAGAAATTAAAAGGTCACATTCTGTTTCCTGTTTCTATGCTCATATGGCAGAGGGTATTTTAGCATTGTGTTTTGTACAGTGGCTTGCAAAAGTATTCAGCCCCTTGGTATTTCACACATTTTACTTTGTTTATGGCATTTCAAATGCAAAAAGGAAATCAGGCTTATCAATATAAAAATTTCAAAAATTATCTTCCTTTAGACTCAAACAAGTAAATTTCTACATGTTGATATAAATTAATTAAAAATATAAAAGCCAAGATGATGGGTTGCATAAGTAATCAGCCCCTTTGGTATAATACCTGTTAATGATTAGTTTAATTGCCAGTTTTCTTCAGACAAGTCAGGGGATGGATACATGAACATTTCCAAGTCACAGAATATGTCTTGAACTTTATGTCAGTTATGAAGAAATATACTCAACAAAAATATAAACGCAACACTTTTGGTTTTGCTCCCATTTTGTATGAGATGAACTCAAAGATCTAAAACCTTTTCCACATACACAATATCACCATTTCCCTCAAATATTGTTCACAAACCAGTCTAAATCTGTGATAGTGAGCACTTCTCCTTTGCTGAGATAATCCATCCCACCTCACAGGTGTGCCATACCAAGATGCTGATTAGACACCATGATTAGTGCACAGGTGTGCCTTAGACTGCCCACAATAAAAGGCCACTCTGAACGGTGCAGTTTTATCACACAGCACAATGCCACAGATGTCGCAAGATTTGAGGGAGCGTGCAGTTGGCATGCTGACAGCAGGAATGTCAACCAGAGCTGTTGCTCGTGTATTGAATGTTCATTTCTCTACCATAAGCCGTCTCCAAAGGCGTTTCAGAGAATTTGGCAGTACATCCAACCAGCCTCACAACCGCAGACCACGTGTAACCACACCAGCCCAGGACCTCCACATCCAGCATGTTCACCTCCAAGATCGTCTGAGACCAGCCACTCGGACAGCTGCTGAAACAGTCGGTTTGCATAACCAAAGAATTTCTGCACAAACTGTCAGAAACCATCTCAGGGAAGCTCATCTGCATGCTCGTCGTCCTCATCGGGGTCTCAACCTGACTCCAGTTCGTCATCGTAACCGACTTGAGTGGGCAAATGCTCACATTCGCTGGTGTTTGGCACGCTGGAGAGGTGTTCTCTTCATGGATGATGCGAAGGAGATGTGTTGCACTGCATGAGGCAAATGGTGGTCACACCAGATACTGACTGGTATCCCCCCCCCCAATAAAACAAAACTGCACCTTTCAGAGTGGCCTTTTATTGTGGGCAGTCTAAGGCACACCTGTGCACTAATCATGGTGTCTAATCAGCATCTTGATATGGCACACCTGTGAGGTGGGATGGATTATCTCAGCAAAGGAGAAGTGCTCACTATCACAGATTTCGACTGGTTTGTGAACAATATTTGAGGGAAATGGTGATATTGTGTATGTGGAAAAAGTTTTAGATCTTTGAGTTCATCTCATACAAAATGGGAGCAAAACCAAAAGTGTTGCGTTTATATTTTTGTTGAGTATACAAACAGTATGGCACTCTGTGGTAAATCTGTGTGGAGTAGACAGTTCTCAAAAACTGAGTGACTGTGCAAGAAAGAGAAGAGTGAGGAAAGCCACCAAGACACCCAGACAACCTGGAAGATTTTACAGACTTCTGTGGCTGTGATTGGAGAAATTGTGCAGAGTGCAAGTTTTGCACTATGTATCCCCAGTTATACAGCTTCATGATGAAGTGGTATAGAAGAGGGTTTTCTTTCACTAAAACGTTAAATCTAGGCTTGCATCTCTGGTAAATTGTAGCTGAACTTTCACGTCTTCTTTTTAAGGAAATCCTCTTCTATACCACTTCATCATGAAGCTGTATAACTGGGGATACATAGTGCAAAACTTGCACTCTGCACAATTTCTCCAATCACAGCCACAGAAGCCCGTAAGTTCTCTTGGATTGGGTGTCTTGGTGCCTTTCCTCACTCTTCTCCTTCTTGCAGAGTCACTCTTTTTTTGAGAACTGTCTACTCCACACAGATTTACCACAGAGTGCCATACTGTTTGTGTTTCTTCATAACTGACGTAAATAAAGTTCAAGACATAGCATAGGCCATGGTACACTGAGGCTGGCTGAAGTGTTGTTTTGTCACCTTCAGTGGTACCGAAAACCTGCCTGGCCAATGGAGTAAATAACATTCACAGCATTAACATAAAAAAAAGAGACGGAGGAAAAAAAAATTGTGCAATAACAAAATAAATGGATTCTTTAACATTAATTCTCTTTAAAAATTTCCTTGTAGAAAGTGACAGTTTTATGACATTTGGAAGAATTTTTGTCTTTTAATGTTCCCACTTCCTGTGTGTGATGTCACAAGCGGCCAGATTTATGCGCAGGAGCTGTACATCTCAGGAATTGATTTAAATGTTTATTTTGAATATCAAGGCACAAAATAAATAACAATAATAATATGAAGTATAAAGAAAACTATAATCAATGGATATTCAAAAAGGAGTGAGAAGAAGTAAAACTTATTTACTCGCACCCCTTGTCCTTAAGTAAATAACATAATTAACTTACACATGATATACAGTAGTGTTCAGAATAATAGTAGTGCTATGTGATTAAAAAGATTAATCCAGGTTTTGAGTATATTTCTTATTGTTACATGGGAAACAAGATACCAGTAGATTCAGTAGATTCTCACAAATCCAACAAGACCAAGCGTTTATGATATACACACTCTTAAGGCTATGAAATTGGGCTATTAGTAAAAAAAAAAGTAGAAAAGGGGGTGTTCACAATAATAGTAGTGTGGCATTCAGTCAGTGGGTTCGTCAATTTTGTGGAACAAACAGGTGTGAATCAGGTGTCCCCTATTTAAGGATGAAGCCAGC
The DNA here is from genome assembly GCF_902500255.1 of Thalassophryne amazonica. Lineage (NCBI taxonomy): Eukaryota > Metazoa > Chordata > Actinopteri > Batrachoidiformes > Batrachoididae > Thalassophryne > Thalassophryne amazonica. The sequence continues at coordinate 40,467,805 of NC_047109.1, read as the reverse complement.
ACCTGCTGAACATGCTTTTCTCTTTGAAAGCCTGAGGACAATGGGACATTCAAGACATTGTTCAGAAGAACAGCGTAGTTTGATTAAAAAGTTGATTGGAGAGGGGAAAACTTATACACAGGTGCAAAAAATTATAGGCTGTTCATCTACAATGATCTCCAATGCTTTAAAATGGACAAAAAAAAAAAAAGACGCGTGGAAGCAAACGGAAAACAGCCATCAAAATGGATAGAAGAATAACCAGAATGGGAAAGGCTCACCCATTGATCAGCTCCAGGTTGATTAAAGACAGTCTGAACTTACCTGTAAGTGCTGTGACAGTTAGAAGACGCCTGTGTGAAGCTAATTTATTTGCAAGAATCCCCCGCAAAGTCCCTCTGTTAAATAAAAGACGTGCAGAAGAGGTTACAATTTGCCAAAGAACACATCAACTGGCCTAAAGAGAAATGGAGGAATAATTTGTGGACTGATGAGAGTAAAATTGTTCTTTTTGGGTCCAAGGGCAGTTTGTGAGACGACCCCCAAACTCTGAATTAAAGCCACAGTTCACAGTGAAGACAGTGAAGCATGGTGGTGCAAGCATCATGATATGGGCATGTTTCTCCTACTATGGTGTTGGGCCTATATATCGCATACCAGGTATCATGGATCAGTTTGCATATGTCACAATACTTGAAGAGGTCATGTCGCCTTATGCTTAAGAGGACATGCCCTTGAAATGGGTGTTTCAACAAGACAATGACCCCAAGCACACTAGTAAATGAGCAAAATCTTGGTTCCAAACCAACAAAATTAATGCCTCGCAGATGTGAAGAAATCATGAAAAACTGTGGTTATACAACTAAATACTAGTTTAGTGATTCACAGGATTGCTAAAAAAAAAATCAGTTTGAACATAATAGTTTTGAGTTTATAGTGTGTGTGTGTAGTGTGCAACAGCAGATGCTACTATTATTGTGAACACCCCCTTTTCTACTTTTTTTTACTAATAGCCCAATTTCATAGCCTTAAGAGTGTGCATATCATGAATGCTTGGTCTTGTTGGATTTGTGAGAATCTACTGAATCTACTGGTACATAATCAAGTACATTCATCCATCAGCACATGTATAGTCGCACATATAAATCCACATGTACCATATAAACATAATACAAAGAAACGCCACAAAAAAGACTAGCAAGGCTGGCAAAAGCAAGGAAAGAAGAGAAAACAAAAAAACAAAAAAAAAAAACCAAAAACAACAAAAAATACATGAATAATAATAATAATAAAAAAAAACAACATAATAATAACTAGACATTTGCCCCTAAAACACCTGCTGATTGGCCACACCTCCTTCATCCTCATACCTTTTGAAAATCTTATTTTTATACAGCATTTTGAACTGTCTCATATTTGAACATTGCTTCAGTTCCACACTAAATCCCTTCAGAAGTCTCACCCCGCTGCTGATAGACAAAAACGTTTCCTGGTTGTATGAAATCTTGGTTCTTTAAAGTTACATTTCCTCCTTAAGATCGTAATCCCCTTCATGATTTTTGAACAGTTGCTGAATATTCCCCGGTAATAAATTATTTCTTGCTTTGAACATTATTTGTGCTGTTTGGTATTGCACAATGTCAGTAAGCTGAGTAATTGTGACTTTAGAAATAATGTGTTTGTGTGATCCTGATAACCAGCTTTGTGAATGATGCGTATCGCTCTTTTCTGTAGGATATTTAATGAACTTAATGAGGTTTTGTAGTTGTTGCCCCAAACCTCAGCAAACCATGCTTTATTTATTACTACAATGTTTCTTGAGACTTTATTCTGTATATGTTTGATATGTGGTTTCCAGCTGATTTTGTCATCTATAATTACCCCAAACATTTTATTTCATGAACCCTCTCAATTTCTACCCCCTCTACTTTTATCTTTACCTGTGTGTTTATTCTACAATTTTCAAATAACATTATTTTTGTCTTACCTAAATTTAATGATAATCTATTACTGTGAAACCATATTTTTTTTAATTTGTTCATTTCTGTAGTTATTACCTCCTGCAATTGTACTATATTATCCCCTGAATGAAAAAAATATTGGTATCATCAGCAAACAGGATTTTCAGTTTTGCAAATAAACACTTATTTGTAAAAACCCACACACGTTACAAATCAGAAATTTGTGTTTGTAGATCACAAAGCATGTGATTCTAAGTCATGTGTGTGCATTGATACCACATTTTAGAGGAGCACAGGTGACTAAAACATATACCTTGGTATTTATAAAGCAATTTACTATATACGAGGGCTGTCCGTAAAGTATAGGTCCTTTTTATTTTTTTCAAAAACTATATGGATTTCATTCATATGTTTTTACGTCAGACATGCTTGCACCCTCGTGCGCATGCGTGAGTTTTTCCACGCCTGTCGGTGATGTCATTCGCCTGTGAGCACTCCTTGTGGGAGGAGTCGTCCAGCCCCTCGTCGGAATTCCTTTGTCTGAGAAGTTGCTGAGAGACTGGTGCTTTGTTTGATCAAAATTTTTTCTAAACCTGTGAGACACATCGAAGTGGACATGGTTCGAAAAATTAAGCTGGTTTTCAGTGAAAATTTTAACAGCTGATGAGAGATTTTGAGGTGATTCTGTCGCTTTAAGGACTTTTCACGGTGCGAGACGTCGCGCTGCGCTCTCAGGCGGCGTCATCAGCCTGTTTCAAGCTTAAAACCTCCACATTTCAGGCTCTATTGATCCAGGACGTCGTGAGAGAACAGATAAGTTTCAGAAGAAGTCGGTTTCAGCATTTTATCCGGATATTCCACTGTTAAAGGAGATTTTTTTAATGAAAGACGTGCGGACGGGTCCGCGCGTCGGGACGCAGCCGACGCGGCGCGGCGGCACAGGAAAAACACCTCCGTGTTGATAACCATTTGTAAAATCCAGGCGGCTTTTGATGGCTTTCAGTGGAGTGAGTATATGAGAAATTGTTTATCAGCTGGAGATGTTCCAACTTGTCCTCAAGGCTTCCAACAGAGGTGTTTTTCCTGTGGCGGAGCGTCGCGGCGGCTGCGAGCCGACACTGCAATCCGCCTGCACGTCTTTCATTAAAAAAATCTCCTTTAACAGTGGAATATCCGGATAAAATGCTGAAACCGACTTCTTCTGAAACTTCTCTGTTCTCTCACGACGTCCTGGATCAATAGAGCCTGAAATGTGGAGGTTTTAAGATTGAAACAGGCTGATGAAGCCGCCTGAGAGCGCAGCGCGACGTCTCGCACCGTGAAAAGTCCTTAAAGCGACAGAATCACCTCAAAATCTCTCATCAGCTGTTAAAATTTTCACTGAAAACCAGCTTAATTTTTCGAACCATGTCCACTTCGGTGTGTCTCACAGGTTTAGAAAAAATTTTGATCAAACAAAGCGCCAGTCTCTCAGCAACTTCTCAGACAAAGGAATTCCGACGAAGGGCTGGACGACTCCTCCCACAAGGAGTGCTCACAGGCGAATGACGTCACCGACAGGCGTGGAAAAACTCACGCATGCGCACGAGGGTTCAAGCATGTCTGACGTAAAAACATATGAATGAAATCCATATAGTTTTAGAAAAAAATAAAAAAGGACCTATACTTTACGGACAGCCCTCGTATTGTTCATTTCATTGACATTTTGTGGAGCCCCTCCAACTTTTACCCAGCCCCCCCCAACAAACATTTCCTAGCGCCGCCACTGTAGCGTAGAGAGACTGTGTGTTTTCATTCTCAAGGAATGCAAACGTACTGCGCGTACTGTGTGATTTACACGCCAGAGCAGAAGGTGGCGCTAATGCACTGTTAAAAGGGCTGGTAACGACCATTAAAAGAAATAAAGCGAAGAAGACAAAATATCGAGGATGGACAGACAAATATCTCTGTTACACGCCCTGAAAGTTGAAATAGCTTTGTATGCGCTGCTCGAAGAGGACATGTGGAAGTGTTACGGTAAAATGTGTCGAGAAGCCAAACGTCGGCGGAAAAGGCGCTGGTACGTCAGTCCTCTGTACGAGTCCAGGCCCGACCAGGGCGAGTACAGTCTCCTACGGCAGATGTACAGTATCGACGAAAACATGCATTTCAAGTATTTTCGCATGTCGCAGCAGCGGTTTTCGGACTTATTGCAGCGCTTGGAGCCGCACGTCAGCCACCAGTCGACCCACAGTTGTCCCATCAGCCCCGGTGAGCGGCTCGCCGTGGCGCTGAGGATCCTGGCTTCAGGGGCCACTCAGAAAAGTGTGGCCGCCAGCTTCAAGATGGGATCCACCACCGTCTGCCGCATTCTGTCTGAAATATGTCAGCTCATCTGGCAGGTCCTGCATGCACAATTTGTGGCTTTCCCCAACCGTGACGGTTGGTCTGCCATTGCTGAAGATTTCTGGGGTTTGTGTAATTTTCCCAATTGTGTGGGTGCCATTGATAGCAAGCACATAAAGATTAGAGCGCCACCTCGTTCTGGCAGCGAGTTTGTCGGTAATAAGGACAATCAGGCTATTGTCCTGCTGGCCATGTGTGATGCCCGTTATAAATTCACAATGATTGATGTGGGATCCTATGGTGATGATGGAGATGTTTTCCAGCAGAGCTCCTTTGGTAACAGCTTGCTGCAGAACAAACTGGACTTTCCACCACCTTCTTGCCTTCCTGGAACCAACATCAAATCACCACCTGTAATTGTTGGGGATGCGGACTTTCCACTGCATTTGAATCTCATGAAACCATTTCCAGGTGGGTACTAATTGCATGGATTGCATTTTAGTTGCAGTACACCCATAAAGTATTCACAGCTTTTTGCTTTTTTCAGCCTTATTCCAAAATGGGTTACATTCTTTTTCCCCTCAAAATTCTACTCAACACCCCATAATGACAACATGAAAAGTTTTGTTTTTTTCCCTCTCAGATTTGCTAAAAATAAAATACTAAGAAACCACATGTACATAAAAAAAGTAAGTCCCTTTGGCTGCTCCCTTGTTTGCACTTGGGGTCACCACAGCAAATCCAAGGTGGATCTGCATGCTGAATTGGCACAGGTTTTACGCCGGATGCCCTTCCTGATGCATCTCCACATTACATGGAGAAATGTGGCAGGGGCGGGATTTGAACCCGGAACCTTCTGCACTGAAACCAAGCGCATTAACCACTTGGCCACCACCTTTGCTCAATACTTTGTTGATGCATCTTTGGCAGTAATTACAGCCTCAAGTCTTCCTGAATATGATGCCATAAGCTTGGTGCACCTATCTTTGGGCAGTTTTGCCCATTCCTCTTTGCAGCACCTCTCAAGCTCCATCAGGTTGGATGGGGAGCGTCGTGCACAGCCATTTTCAGATCTCTCCAGAGAAGTTCAATTGGATTCAGGTCTGGGCTCTGGCTGGGCGACTCAAGGACGTTCACAGAGTTGTCCTGAAGCCACTACTTTGATGTCTTGACTGTGTGCTTAGAGTCATTGTCTTGCTAAAAGATGAACTGTTGCCTCAATCTGAGGTCAAGAGCGCCCTGCAGCAGGTTTTCATCCAGGATGTCTCTATACATTGCTGGGTTCATCTTTCCCTCAATGCTGACCACCATACTTAACTGTAGGGATGGTGCCTGGTGTCCTCCACACGATGCCTGGGATTCATGCCAAAGAGTTCAATCTTTGTCTAATCAGACCGGAAGATTTTATTTGTCATGGTCTGAGAGTCCTTCAGGTGCCTTTTGGCAAACTCCAGGTGGGCTGTGGCTTCTGTCTGGCGACTCTACCATACAGGCCTGATTGGTGAATTGCTGCAGAGATGGTTGTCCTTCTGGAAGGTTCTCCTCATTCCACAGAGGAATGCTGGAGCTCTGACAGTGACCATCAGGTTCTTGGTCACCTTCCTGACTAAGGCCCTTCTTCCCCAATCGCTGAACTCAAGACGGGCAGCCAGCTCTAGGAAGAGTCCTGGTAGATCTGAATTTCTTCCATTTACGGATGATGGAGACCACTGTGCTCATTGGGACCTTCAAAGCAGCAGAAATGTTTCTGTACCCTTCCCCAGATTTGTGCCTCAAGGCAATCCTGTCTCGGAGGTCTACAGCCAGTTCCTTTGACTTCATGCTTGGTTTGTGCTCTGACATGCACCATCAACTGTGGGACCTTATATGTAGACAGGTGTGTGCCTTTCCAAATCATGTCCATATGAATTTAATCCAGGTGGACTCCAGTTAAGCCGTAGAAACATCTCAAAGATGATCAATGGAAACAGGATGCACCTGAGCTCAATTTTGTGCTTCATGGCAAAGGCTGTGAATGCTTAGTACATGCAATTTCTTAGTTTTTATTTTTAATAAATTTGCAAAAATCTCATTAAAATTTTTTTCATTGTCATTATGGGGTATTATGTGTAGAATTTTGAGGGAAAAATGAATTTCATCAATTTTGAAATAAGGCTGTAACATAAATGTGGAAAAATGCTGTGAATACTTTCTGGATGTACCCCAGCACCTGAAGAAATCCAAGGGGACATTGGTGCTTCACTTAGCTGCAGCAGACGCATGGTTACTTTTGAGAGGTGGACATGGGATTGTTTGTCTGCTTGGGTTGCTGCCATACAGGGCCCAAGGCGGTTCTGTTCTGTGGTGGATGCAGTGATGTGCAACAGCACCAGTACATGCTCCCAGACCTGACATGCAAGAGAGAGAATGCGTTTTCATTTGTTGTCTGGGCTTACAGTAGACATCTCCCTCGCAGTACGACTGCCAACCTTGTCCAGTCAACCTTGACTGTGAAATGGCAGTCTGGAACAGACTTGTGAAAGAGGCACGTGGCTCATTTAATGTTTTTTCTGTCTTCAGGTTCAAACCTTGAGGAGGGGCCTCGCTTATACAATTACCGACACGCCAGAGCAAGGAGCATCATCGAGAACTCTTTCAGCATTCTCACTGCAAGGTGGCGGATTCTTGGAAGGCCAATTGAGTTCCATACAGACAAGGCGATAAATGTGGTCAAGGCATGCGTGGCCCTCCACAACTACCTCATCAGTACTGATGACACAAATGTACAAGCAGCCAGATACATCCCACTCAACTTCACAGACTCACAGTCAGAATCTGGTGAGATGCAGGACTGTGAGTGGAGAAGGCAGGTGGCAGATGACAGTGGGCTTGTTAACCCTGGACCGCTGTCACACGGTACAGCCTCCAGGGCTGCTGTTGGAGTGCGGAGGAACCTCATGCACTTTTTCCAGTCTCCTGAAGGAACAACACCCTGGCAGGATGCACCACAGGACAAATAACTCTGACGTCACCGGCCGAAATGCCTCTGATCCTGTCCAACATTTTTTTTTTAAGTAATTTGTCCTTGCCAAATGTTTTTCCTTTGTCTTGAATTACATACTTTTTTCTTACCACTCATTTGACAGTGGTACTGTGTTCAAGCTCGCCACTGGACAGATTTGTCCGAGTGATAACTTGGAACAGTTTAAGTTTTAAGCACTAATCTTTACAGATATGTTATCTTGTTTAATACCTTGGACAAGTTTGGATAAGCAGGTCATAAGTTAAGGTTAGCACTGGGGCAGTCACATTTCTAATGTTTTAAACTGAAATGGGCCTTGTCAATGTTTAACACAAACACAGATATAGTTAAAACACAGTCAAAAAAAAACTTATTTACAATGAGCACATTTACCCTTAAACACTAATAAATGTATTATTTATTGTCTGTGTCTTCACAACAATGGATGCCATGCAAGAACCAGTTGTACTTAGATTTGTTTATAATTTTTTTTCCCCCTGTAGATACAAACATTTGAGTGATCCAAATCTGTAGTTGGAGTCGTGTTTGTTTGCGTCATCCAAACTTTAGTTTTCAGTAACTGAATATTTCATCACTTTTAAAAAAAATTGTCTGAAAAGCTGACATAATTTACATACCATTCTGTTAATTCATATAGCCTCAGATATACTTTTTTTAGTCCCACATTAGGGGAAATGACAGTGACTTACCCTGTGGCAGACAGTAACTGTCTTGATGCAAAGACACTTGTTTTTAAAATTCATGTTAATATTGAGTATTTCCTTATTTCAGTGACAAAAAGGACGTTTGGCGGAATGAAACAGCATTAAAAGCACCTGATTGGACACCTCTGATTTATATGGGTGGGGAGCATAACCTGATTTGGTATTTTTGGGAAGTTATGGTATCTCACTCTTGTGAAAGCACACCGATTTATCCCTATTTTCCCTATAGGGAAAAAATTGACCCAGAATGCACTGCATTGTCAACATCCTGTTTTTCCTCTGGCTGCTGAACGTCCAGTCCCATTCACACAACACCTGACAGTTTTATTTTTGTCTATGAGAAAGCTGTGCAAGTTTATAAGATTATGACCAGCACCACTCGCTGTTCACGATATGCAAGCTTACTGTCAAATACTGAGGTTGTACCGTACTGAATTTACAAGTGCACATGTGTACTCCCTGAAAACTAAATTACCCATGTGCACTGCTGGAAAACAAATGTCTGCCACTTTTGCTGTGCTGAAATTGGTCTCAGGTTTCTTACTACTTGCAATTGAGAAACAAACTCAGCATTTGTAAATAAATATATACAACTTAGCATGACAAAAAGTCAGTGCAACAATCTCAGTATGACTAATTCTGTGCATAAAATGCAATTCAGTAACCAATAACTAAATGACATTTTTAACTTCAAGACTATACTTGTTAAAACAAAAGTGGGAAATATAAGAAAGGGATGTTTACAACAATTCCAGGATCACTGCAGTCTCAGCACATGACACCTGCTTAATTGACATACTTTGAATAATTTATTGTTAAATTTTATTATCTTTTATTTGGCTAACAGTTACTTGCACCTCAGAAGAGCACCTTTTGGAGTTGCACTCTAATATCACTGCAAAGCAAATTACAATGACAATAAAGGCGATTCTGATTCTGACTGTATTTGGACAAATGTGACTGACCTGTGGAACTTGGAAATATCGAAGTTTATGAAGCTCTGAAGTCTGAAGCAGCTGCATACCAGTTCTGTGAACAATTTATTCCTGATCTCAACAGGAACAAATCGATAAATCAAGAAACAAATGTGACTGACAATCGGATGCGTGTTGAACCTGGGGAACGAATTACTGAAGCTCACAAAACTGAAGTGAAAAGCGGTGTCGGACAGTAGCACTGTATTCTTAGTGGCTGCTGTATGCCACCGAAGGAGAACTAAAATCAGTGGGGTATGGTTGTGTTGCAGCGTATGTATTTGTTATTTAGTTTCTCAAGTCTGGTTTACACTTCATGGATGCATTTTTAATGCTCATTTTATGACCACTGTCAGTCACAGCGCAACCGGAAGTATGGCTAACAGTATGTGAATCTCTGCAATCAGGCAATAACAGTGCTCCATCTACAGTGGCTCATAGGTGATAATATGCAATAGGGAGAATTTGCATATTGGCAGAATTCAGTAGGTTTACGCACATAATTTACACAATTATAAGGATTTACGAGTGTTCGCTGAATCTGGTGCAGCACATTCTTATGAGCTCATCATACTGAAACAGTGAGATGTGTATGTAAAGGTTTTGTGTGAGGCTCCAATGTGTTTTAATGATGAACTGAACATGGAGTGTGTTTAGTAACAAATGATTTTTAAAAAGTTATCTGGATCCCTTTTTTTTTTTTTTTAAGATCTAAAAAGACCCAAAATGAGTTGGAAGTTTAAAAGAAATCTAGGAAATTCTTGTTGCTTCCGGCTGTTGAGGGGGATGAGACAAAAAAAAAAAAAAACACAAGTTATGATTGGTTATGTGCTTCACCCAGTAAAGCATAAATCTTTGTTTTTGTCATTTCCAGTCGTTCAGGTGGGAGTTTACGGAGGGAGTGTGCGACTGCTAGAGCAAAGCTGGTGCACTCATCTTGCTGACTGTTAACACAAGCGTGCATTTCCGAAAGCATCGCCGTGCATCTTGCCATGTGCTCGCTGCAGAAGGTAGCTAGAGTCTGAAACATCTCTGCCTGTGCATGTCGTCTCTTCTTCTTGACTGATGCAGGAACAGATGTGCTGTTGATTGAATTTTCCACTGAGGTTCCATCGTCTGAAGTGTTCCATGTTGAACCAGACTGTTCATGAGACACTGGCGTGTATGACCGCGGTGTGACGGTGTCAGCAATGCCGGTTTCCTGCGGGTCCGCTATAGTGACTGCAGCTGCTGCTGTTTCATCCAGAGGCCACTGCTGGTCGATATCATCACACTGCAGTGACATTAAAGTGAGTCGGGATTAAGGATGTACCGTTGATAATGTAAATTTTATTTTTTTACTTAATTTTCTTCCACTGGTTACAGCACCAAAATTTGAGAGATTTTCAATGTAAAATTGCTCTGAGCTGGCAAACAGAAAAAGTACTACACTTTGAAAAGAAAGGGAAAAAAAATGTCTGGCATGTTTTGTTTTTGGGTGGGGTGGGTTTGCTGGCACCCAGAAACAAAAAAGAAAACAAAACAAAAACCGAAATACACTTTGTCTGGATTGAAGAACCATATTTCTGTAACTGCCTTCTTGCTTTTAAGAGCAGCAGGAAAAAAAACAGAAATCTAAAATAAAAGTAACCAGTAACAATCAGGACAGAATGCTGGCACAAGTGCTTTATGTACTTGCTTCCTGTTTAAGACCACCAAATCTATATCTGGAGTATTGCATATCCTTGTGCTAAATCAACAACCTAATCAATATAAGACCCACTGTGGTTACAGAGTCCAAAAAGGGAAAAGCCAAAATAAAATAAATATGTGGGTATGATTACACATTATTACCTTAATAAATTCCAGTGTTTGTGGAACAACGCGTGGTTTTCCAATGTTCTGGCACTTGTCACACTGCAGTACCTTGCAGATAAAAACAGCAGACAGACGGCAAAGATATTAACAGTTTACACCCCTTAACCCAGTTTATGACCATCTTTATTCTCCACATCCAGCATGACCCCAGCGCCCTCTAGTGGCCGTTTTTTGTAGGTGAAAACATCACAGAACTGTGCAAATACATGTAATTTGGTCACTTTTCAAAAGGGTATAAAGCTCATTGTTCCAGGCAATGATTGCTATCAGCTGGCTGATAGATCCAAGCTAGAGACAAAACCAAACCAGCTTATTTCAATACACCACGAGCATGTTTTTACTGAGTGGCTCGTCGCGGAATACGAATTCTCACGTTTGGATCGGATGTGGTGCCAACCTCGAGAATATTTAATGTCACCAATTAATGCACTCATTTTTTAAAGTTGATAATATTGCTTGAAATTAATGGGGGGAAAAGGGATAAATACTTATCCAGGGGTAGTAGGGCTGTCAATGTGAGGTGTACGTACCCAGTTATTTATGTCTTTTGACATTGCAGACCAGTAAAACCTGGAACTCAAAGCAGTCCTCGTTTTACTGATGCCGTGGTGCACTCCTGTTGGCGACTCATGGAACCTGTGGAAAAGTGACCGTGCCTCCTCTCTGGTTTTGACAACCCTCCGGTTGCCATAATACAACTCACCATCTGGGGGTACACACATGCAGTTAATGAGCAAAACAACATAAGAGAAACATACAGTTAGCAGAGATGTAGTTGTTTCATTCAAAGATGGAAAAATAGGCTGCATTCACAATTTTCATCTCAACCTCTGCCTAGAAACAGAGACAATTCAAATAAGTTAACTAACCTTTTAATTTAAATTTGACAGCAAGCCGCCTCAAAGTTTGTCGTTTAGCCTTTCCCAACCCTCGGGGTATAAACCCTGAGTGACGAAGAGGAAAACATCATGCATCCTTGTGTCCATAGCTGGAAAACAAGATGAGGAGCATCACACACAACACAGCTTCAGACATGATTCCACAATGTACTCGGCCTATATGAATATTAGGGATGGGGCCGAAATACCGACTTAATTCACATATCGAAAAATACCGATCCAACCCGCGACATTTTCTGATACTGTGAATAGAGTCACTGTGAATCCTCTCCACTGCTGTTGTTTGCGCCCTGCTTGTTTGTTGCGGAGCGGGAGGAGGAAGTTTTCTGAAGCCGGGCTGTTTGAGAGCACTCTCTTCCGCAGTGTTCTAGCTGTGGGTAGCAGTAAATTTCTGCCTGGTTCTCGGGTTCAAATTATCTGTTTGTCAACCACGGATTTTCTGAAAAAATACTGTTGCTGAAAATGTGTGCTAAAAAGTTAGCCGTTTCACTGTCCCAAGGCTGTAAAACACTATGAAAAGCCAGCCCAGTGTGCAGCTGAGGAGGAGAAGCCAAAAAGAGATTCTGTCAGCTGAAAGGGAAAAAAGTCTCCATTAAAATCTTGCACATGAACGTCGATGATGATTCACCTATTTTACAGTTGAAAGGCTTCATTTTTCCAAAAGTTTGAAGTTTGCACAGCACGAAAACAGCGAGAAAGAAAGAGAGAGATGGAGGGAGAGAGAAAGTGAGTGAGAAAGAGAGAGAGGGAGAGAGAGAGTGGGAGAGAGACAGACAGCGAGAGAGAGAGTGCTGTCTTTTCTCTTTAAGTCTACAAAAAATAAGGCTATAAAAGTCTATAAAAAAATAAAAGTACTCAATTCTTTCACCAAAACATCAAATCTCAGCTTTCACCTTAGATACACCGTCAAATTGTAGCTCAACTTTCAGGTCTCCTTTTAAAAAAAAATCCTCATATAAAACAAAATTAATGATAATGATAATTTTAAAGCAAACAGATCGAAAAAGTATCGGTATCGGCAGATATCCAAATTCAGGTATCGGGATAGGATCGGAAGTGAAAAATTGTGGATCATCAGTGCAACCCTATATATAACTGCAAATTACATTTTAAAAGATGTAAACATTGCTCAAAACAGGAGATTCACTGGAAATTTTGCGGGTCCACTCACTCACTGACTCCATTACAGTCACTTGCCCAGTTCTGGATCATTGCCGGCTCCGGATCACCGCTGTAGTATTTGTGCCACTGTTTCTCGTAATCAGCACGAATAAGCTAATACTTGGTACCAATGGAAAGACGGATATTTTGTCTACAAACGACCACAAGCTCGACCAGATCCAGCCATCTTTGTGATAAGCAGAGGAATCAAAACATCTGGTCTCCGTGGTGTGCGCACGTTTTCCGACTCACTCATTTGTGCAAGTGTGAAAGTGGACGATCTCTAAGAAGTAGCAAAGGTGAGTTAGCCATTCAGTGTCATTGGTTCTAGAGTGGGAAAATACTTACTTACATGGGTAGAAGATGTCAGTGTGTTATGTCTTGCTGTTTAATTGCTGCACGCATTTATCTCTGACACAAAAATTTCCCGGTTGTGGATCACTGAAGCAGCAGCCTTGTGTCAGTACTTGTGAGCCATGTGTACTTTGGGGGTCATCTCAACATCATGAATGGGCAAGAATGTGGGGGCTTCTACTTTTTAATTCGGGAGAAATCTCACCGCCACATTTAAACCCTCCTTTGCTCTCCATCTCTAACAATATAATGTGCAAAATGATAGCAAGTTGGTGCATCTTGTGCTATCCTGACCCATTTCATTGAATTAAAAGCTTTATTACCACAGATTTTATTTTATCTTCATTTATTAAGGAATGCCAACCAATTTGAGTAAACACCTCATTTTTTGCTTGTAAAAAGGTATAACAGTGCCTTTTGAAACTAAGTAAAATTCTCATTTAATAGGTAGAATTTATATCATTTTGTGTTCAAAACACAATCTCGGGCACAGTGTGTATCATTCTGCATTAGAAGGCTCCGGCCAGATGCCAGGAATGACCCCAAAGTGACACAGTGTCGTGATCCAGAACCGGGCAAAGTGATCCATTTCCAGCAAATATTTGCACCACACATAATGTGGCTTCACACTTTAGAAGGGCTAACCCCATCCTGACTTTTTCAGTTAGATAACATCCAAATACCCAATACAACACCCAATAAAGGATATTCAGTTGCATTATGGCTCCGTATTGCGGGACTTTCAAAAAAGTGACCTAGAACTGAGCAAATGACTGTATAAACGTGTCTGCTCTGGTAACCGCAGGAGACAGACTTTTTGTGCACTTGGTAAAGTCCCTAGTTATTATCGACAGCTAGCTAACCAGCTAGTAGCAACGTATAAGAACTGAGTGGAGGAGAAACAACTACGAGACGTATGAATCGAATGCTTCCTAAACAGGTCTAAGTGCCTGAAAATATACAATTTCGTGTAATTAACTGGTTAAGCCTCACCGTTCACACACGCTGCTGAGTTGTTTCGCAAAAATAGTGAACATCAAAGGGCTTGACTGCAAAAGCTCCTTCTTCTTCTTCTTATGGATTTCTGGCAGGCTGCGCGCCAGTCAGCGCATTGCTGCCTTTCACTGGCAGACCATGACTACTACACTCTACTCAGACTGCTGCAGCCAGAGCTGAACACAAAATCCATCAGGGCATTGTAGACCTCTTGCTGACGTGCAGACGGATCAAGCAGCACTTTAATAGAAACAAACTTAAAACCAAGATCAAAAAGATGGAAAAAAGAACTCTCTGCTCAGAAAATCTTTTACACTCCATCAGAACATGAGGGATAGTCTCTTTCTTTGTGCAGGTTTCACACAATCCATTGTGGTTGTTTACCAATTAGACATAGGTCAGACGCCAGTCCACAGTGTCCTAACCTCAGTCTTGTTAACAGTACTTGCTCCCTTCTGTTATTCCCCCGGGTTGGGCAGTCACCAAAAACAGACTTCTGCACACTATAAAATGAATACCCTTATTTCCATTGTCCCAATCCTTGCTGCCATTGAGCCCACACTACTTTTGTAATAATGGCTTTATGTTCAGAGCTGCTATGACCCACCTCAAGATCTACAGTGTCATGTCTTAAAGCGTTCTTTGTACCTGATCCACAATTTCATTACCCCTAACCCCCACATGTGCTGGGACCCACAGGAAGCACACGTCTGACCCTCCCTTCTCCACTCTGAGCAAAGCAGTCAGCACCTCAACCACCAGATCAGGCCTACACCGGGAAGAGGCCGGACTCCAAGGACTGCAACACAGCAGCTGAGTCAGAGCAGATGACAACCCTCTCCGGTCTCACTTCTTCCACCCATTCAAGAGCCCACACCATAGCCAATTTCAGCCAAAAGCTCCCTCTTCCTCCTCGTCATATATAAATATTGCCGCAAACCTATCGGCACATTACTGCCACCAACTGAAGAGGAGGGCGAAATGTGTAAGAACCGACCCAAAACCAACAAATAATAAATAAAAAAGGGGGGGGGGGGTGTGTGAATAGAGGTACCAAATCCTTGTCATTTGATTGGTGTCGTATGTCCAGTGTTATTGATTATCTGTCCTAGTGTATAGAAAAAATACTTTATTGTATGACTGATGTCTTTTTTCATGCTGTTTGGTTCCATTTCCTGGCATTTCTTACATTTTCCTTTATTTAACAACTCTATTACCTTTTTACAAAAGTGTGTCCATGATACAAGGAAGCTAAACCCAGTATGCAATAAGCTGATTTGAAGCTTAGGCAGGGTTCACAGGGTCATCTATTAGTGGCTGTCCGACAAAGAATTGCATAAGTTCTGATCATGATTTTCACTGGATTGAGGAAAGCGGACGTGCTTCTACACCCTTCACTTTGGTCCTCAACTGCTCTCACCTTTGCTCAGTGGCGTGTCGGTGGCTGCTGTGGCAGACACAGAGCTGTATTTGGCCCTGCTGCTGTCGGCTTCCTGTTCCATGAGAGAACAATTCATGAAAGATGGAGCTTTCACTCCTGCAACTCATGCAAATATTCTGACCAATGCATGAATGGAACACAAACATTATCTGGACATTATAGGACGCCTAAATATATCCTTGTTATTTTATTGGTGGATTGTATAACACCCGATTGATTAATATGTACGCATTGGGTGTGAATGTGTTTGTTTGTCTATGAGTGGGCCTGGACAGACTGGCATCCTATCCTGGGTGTACCCCACCTCATGCCCTATGACTAATGGCCCAGAATAGGCTCCAGCCCCCATGACCTTTAATTGGAATTAAGCATTGATGATGAGTGAGTGAGTGATTTAATTAATTTGCGTTACTCTATGAGTGAACTGGGAACCATAAAACCCGTAAAAAACTGCTCCACCCAACGGAGATCAGGGGGTAATTTAGAACAAAGCAATATCAGCTTATTGTCTTGATGTTTTTATTTCTTGATTGGTCTTCATCTTGCTTTTTCTTCCTTCCCTCTTTCTGCTTTCCTCATTCAGTGTTAGTCCTGAAAGCATTTTTTTTGAAGAACTTATGGGACCATTTGCTTGCCAGCTGGCTCAGCTCCTCGTGTGTTCTTCCCAGGTCCCTCCTTTGGACCGTTTTCCTTTGCTCAGCTGAGAGTAGGAGGACTGCTTGGGAAGTCGGCTGCCGTCCATCCTAACGATGTGACCCACCACAAAAGCTGGTCCTGGATGACACAGTCGATGCTCTAGAGATTGATTTCAGCCAGGATGCTGATGTAGACTTCCACATGATGCAGAGGACACTTCTCAGGCAACGTTGGTGGAAAGTGCTCAAGGGTCTCAGGTGGCAGCCACTGTGTTAAAGGTCTCAGACCCATACAGCAAGTTTGGCATGATGACTTTTATATGTAGCAGCTGCACTCTGTGTTGTTTTGACTCTACCCATTCGCTCTCCTCGGGAGTGAATGGGTGGAGTCACGAACTCACGCGAACTCACGATCCCCGGCATGGGAGTCGCACTCTGTAACCAGAAGACTAAAACCCAGGGCTCTGGCCTTGTGACCAGAGAATCCTTTTGAGCTATTGGGAGTGAGGTTTACTTACTACATATGCACAGCGACACCTGCTGGCCTCCGTTACATATAGACAAGGATTTTCGCATGGTGTCGAAGGTCTCCGATGTTGAAAACAGGGGTGCGATGCTAGCCGATGTCAGTTCCTGCAGTCTTCGTCAGTGCTGAATCTTGTCCTTGGTGCCCACTGCCCAGGTATGGAAAGTGGCAGTGGGTCATGTTCTTTAGGACCTGTCCATGCAGTCACAGCAGGAAGCTTTGGGTTGATGGCTGATGGAGGACCTGTATTTTCTTCAGATTGATGTGAAGACCAGTGTTAATGTAGGCTTTGTCAAAGGTTTGAAGAATTTTATAAACACCTTCTTCCATAAAGTGTGACACGCTGCTGTCATTGACACACTGGAAGTCCAGGAGCGAAACATTCATTATTTGAATACTAGCGTTCTGGTTGCACTGTGGTGAAAACCATCCATCCATCCATTTTCTATACCCAATTATGGTATGTCCCCCCCACCTTCTGACATATATGTGTGTACTTGAAACATGCCATGTCAGTCTTATGTGCAAAACCATGTCAGAATAGTAGCTTTGTTTCTGCAAGTTTGTATTTTAGCAGCATTAACTTGTTTACAACACCTGTTTCTTGTTTGTCACATTCAGAATTTTCTGGGACTGCATTTGCCCAGATTTGAAACCAAAAATAGTTGCCTCTAGGGACTATAGTGTCTACACATAAGTATCAATGGACCATATGTTAATTTACTAAATTCTGAAAGTTAGAAAAGGAAATCAGAAAAGCTATCTGGGACCTCAGAAAGCACATCTGCAATTATTGCTTGATCTCCAAAATCAGTCTATGCATGCGAAATTATGTTCAGTATGAGTGTTGTCATTAGTGCCACTTCGAAAATTAAATTCATGATAAGTAATTGATCTGTTGTTTTTTCAAACTTATGCAAAAACAAATCTTGGAAAAAAATACAGTATGCGGGATAGTTAATAATTATTGAGCCTGTTCTTTCATATTTATGAATACATTTTACCACATTGCAGTTGTTTTTTTTTTTTAATGAAAACTCAACCTATCCTTCTTTTTGAGTTCTACACATGTGGTGATACCTTATTTACACCAGGATGTTAAAATCAATGCTGGCTATTCTCAGAATAAAGTACTTATATCCACAGTTTCAAATTGCATAAGTCAAATGGTGTCCACTTTATGGTCTTCTCAAACATTAAAATTACTGTTCTGGATGCTCAGAATGCAGAGCTTATCTAGAAACCGTTGGCTTCTGGGGCCTAAAGCGGCCCCAGACCCCCGGCCTATGGGCTCGGCCATGCGGGCCTCGCACTTTGTCCCCCCCAATTTATAGTTCTAAATTGCGCCCTTAGTTGGAGTTTATCCCAGCAGTCACGGGATGTGAGACAGGGTACAGGCTGGAAAGGACGCCAGGCAATTGCAGGGCAATGAAAAACGCTGATCTATGTATTAAGCACGACGCCAGTCCAGTTGGTGGCGGTAAGTGTTCCTTATCTGGTTTGCCACCAACTTCCAATTGCAGAAAAAGAAGAAATCTTAATATGGCTTCTTTTCTGCAAAGTTCAGATATTTTTTTCTGAGAAATTATAAATCTCGCAGAGTAGCAGAGCTATTTTTTCAAAACAATTTGTTTGTGATATTGGGGGTGTCGTAATGTTGCTGCCACCCCAGCTGGTGTGCAGGAGGCGCGTCGCCGCTGCTTGTAAAAGTCTTCAGAGAGAAGAAGGTGTTTGATGTTTGTGCTTTCAGTCAGTCCGCTGGACAAACTGCTCTTCTGTACAGGAAACACGGAGATCCGTCTCAGGTTCTACAGTAAGAACGAACACTGGCTTTAATAAAAAGCGTTCAGTCTGCGTGTGTGACGGCGATATCTGTTTACATATTTACACACCTGTCAGCAGCTACACTTTTGAAGTTTTTTTTATATTAAAATTCCTAAAAATCATACCCTTTAAACTCACAAATTAATCTCTACAATATAACACAAAATAAAAGATAAATGCCAAATGTTTATAAGTTTGGGCGCCGTTGCTATTGATACGGTACCGTATGCAAAATTGTTAATACTGCAATACCCATTGCTATTTTAACTATCCATTGTAACTGTTAATGTATAACCCTAACCCCGAGTTTAATCATGAAATTCATCAGTTGTCGTACAAAGTGCCCGGGTGCCTCGAGTAAATAGTCACTTTTCCAGTCAGTTTTCTTTAGACAGTTCAGGAGATGGATACATTAACATTTCTACTGTACATCACTGCATAGGTCTTGAACTTCATTTACATCAATCCATTGAGAAATGCAGACAGTGTAGTACTGTCAATCTGCCAGGAGTAAGCAGTTCCCAAAAACTGACTGCAAGAAGCTGATTAGTGAGGAAAGACACCAACTAGTGATGGAGAAACCGAAGCTTTTTCCTTTTCAACCACTGAATCAACATGGAGCAAATGTGTTAAAATGGTTCAGTGTGTTGAACCCAAAGATTTCTATTTAATCCACTAGATGGGATGCAGCCTGTGAGCTGTTGCCAGCAGCAAGCCATCTTGCTTAGCGTTATTCTGCGCCATCAGGCATGAGATTAAGTAGAAATCTATGATGCACTGACTTAAACTTGGGTTAAAGTGATCTGAAAATACTGTTTTGTGCAGCATTCAGGTGCTGCGACAAGCTGACAAAGGAGTGTCAGCTGGTTAAATAAAGTTTAAATAAATAAAAAATAAGTGATAAATTGTGGTGTGAGCTTTCATAAATGTGTTTTATATGTAATATAAATGATGTGGGGGAAATGACTAAAATTTCTGAATAAAGGTTAGAATTTTTTTTTTGATCGGTAGGTATTCTGTAAAGTAGTGACTTCAGTTTTACTGCCCGAATGCTTTGTCATGATAAATATCGCACCATTCGTTTAGTGATTCAATTAGAAGTCACTTTCATAAGACTCAATTCATCCCTTTTTAATTAGCCTCGGGTTTCTTCTTCACATCGTTTTCCATCCTGAGATATTCTGTAAGAGTAAATTCATAGAATGGAAATACTTTTTCTCTCAGTTTGGTGGGTTGCATGACAATCGCTTTGACATTGTATAGTCTACTAATATAAGAATACATGAATGAGATTAATTTCTCTATGATATACTCCATATTCCAGCGAAGTGTTTTCAGATTTCTTTCACCTTGATCCAGAAATTACTGAATAATCTTACTTTCACCCTGACTGGCATGGCTGCTTGATTTTATTTATTTTATTTGAAATTTTCACGGAGAAGCACTCTGTAAAAGCAGTGCCACAGGTGGGTTAAGAACAGTCTTTAATATTAATATCTTTAATATGATGCTAGCGCACGAAGCTCTTACTTTCACCCCTGATTATTTCCCATCTTTAACTTAACTTCATAAACTTAATTAAGTTTCAGACTAGTATCTTGTGTTGTGGCAGACATAGTGTGTTGACAAACTGATAGTATTATTTGCTATCTTGCTTCACAACATTTGGACTGGAACTAACAAATTAATTCAAGTCTATTGTAGAAATAATCTGATCCCTTCTGTATGTGTTTTGACAAATATTGGCTGTACAAATGTCGGAGTAAGTTTGAATAAATGTTACAGCACAGTAATAGCACAGAAAATGCAGATTCATGGTGAAACTCTCTTGAAAACATTGATCATGCCCACATTGCTTTCTGTTGATGTCTGGTTGTCAGACGCTAACCAAAATGGCGGCGCTCTGGCAACAGCCAGCAAATGAGGGGATCGCCCCGGTCCTCCATCTAGTGAGTAATTAGAAATAGATGGTTGAAACATTTGATACAATTAATTAAGTGGTTACAATCATAGAGCCTTATACAATTAAATATGGCGACATCTATTGGCCAGTCTAAAAACAGAACACTTGCATGGAACAATACAGTAAAGGGCAAGATGAAACAGACACTGTTATGCATGTTTAAAAAAAAAAAAAAATTATTTTTAAAGACATTAATAATATACTTGTGTGCAAGAATCCCCCCAAAGTCCCTCTGTTAAATAAAAGACGTGCAGAAGAGGTTACAATTTGCCAAAGAACACATCAACTGGCCTAAAGAGAAATGGAGGAATAATTTGTGGACTGATGAGAGTAAAATTGTTCTTTTTGGGTCCAAGGGCAGTTGTGAGACGACCCCCAAACTCTGAATTAAAGCCACAGTTCACAGTGAAGACAGTGAAGCATGGTGGTGCAAGCATCATGATATGGCCATGTTTCTCCTACTATGGTGTTGGGCCTATATATCGCATACCAGGTATCATGGATCAGTTTGCATATGTCACAATACTTGAAGAGGTCATGTCGCCTTATGCTTAAGAGGACATGCCCTTGAAATGGGTGTTTCAACAAGACAATGACCCCAAGCACACTAGTAAATGAGCAAAATCTTGGTTCCAAACCAACAAAATTAATGCCTCGCAGATGTGAAGAAATCATGAAAAACTGTGGTTATACAACTAAATACTAGTTTAGTGATTCACAGGATTGCTAAAAAAAAAATCAGTTTGAACATAATAGTTTTGAGTTTATAGTGTGTGTGTGTAGTGTGCAACAGCAGATGCTACTATTATTTGAACACCCCCTTTTCTACTTTTTTTACTAATAGCCCAATTTCATAGCCTTAAGAGTGTGCATATCATGAATGCTTGGTCTTGTTGGATTTGTGAGAATCTACTGAATCTACTGGTACATAATCAAGTACATTCATCCATCAGCACATGTATAGTCGCACATATAAATCCACATGTACCATATAAACATAATACAAAGAAACGCCACAAAAAAGACTAGCAAGGCTGGCAAAAGCAAGGAAAGAAGAAAACAAAAAAACAAAAAAAAAAAACCAAAAACAACAAAAAATACATGAATAATAATAATATAAAAAAAAACAACATAATAATAACTAGACATTTGCCCCTAAAACACCTGCTGATTGGCCACACCTCCTTCATCCTCATACCTTTGAAAATCTTATTTTTATACAGCATTTTGAACTGTCTCATATTTGAACATTGCTTCAGTTCCACACTAAATCCCTTCAGAAGTCTCACCCCTGCTGATAGACAAAAACGTTTCCTGGTTGTATGAAATCTTGGTTCTTTAAAGTTACATTTCCTCCTTAAGATCGTAATCCCCTTCATGATTTTTGAACAGTTGCTGAATATTCCCCGGTAATAAATTATTTCTTGCTTTGAACATTATTTGTGCTGTTTGGTATTGCACAATGTCAGTAAGCTGAGTAATTGTGACTTTAGAAATAATGTGTTTGTGTGATCCTGATAACCAGCTTTGTGAATGATGCGTATCGCTCTTTTCTGTAGGATATTTAATGAACTTAATGAGGTTTTGTAGTTGTTGCCCCAAACCCCTCAGCAAACCATGCTTTATTTATTACTACAATGTTTCTTGAGACTTTATTCTGTATATGTTTGATATGTGGTTTCCAGCTGATTTTGTCATCTATAATTACCCCAAACATTTTATTTCATGAACCCTCTCAATTTCTACCCCCTCTACTTTTATCTTTACCTGTGTGTTTATTCTACAATTTTCAAATAACATTATTTTTGTCTTACCTAAATTTAATGATAATCTATTACTGTGAAACCATATTTTTTTTAATTTGTTCATTTCTGTAGTTATACCTCCTGCAATTGTACTATATTATCCCCTGAATGAAAAAAATATTGGTATCATCAGCAAACAGGATTTTCAGTTTTGCAAATAAACACTTATTTGTAAAAACCCACACACGTTACAAATCAGAAATTTGTGTTTGTAGATCACAAAGCATGTGATTCTAAGTCATGTGTGTGCATTGATACCACATTTTAGAGGAGCACAGGTGACTAAAACATATACCTTGGTATTTATAAAGCAATTTACTATATACGAGGGCTGTCCGTAAAGTATAGGTCCTTTTATTTTTTTCAAAAACTATATGGATTTCATTCATATGTTTTTACGTCAGACATGCTTGCACCCTCGTGCGCATGCGTGAGTTTTTCCACGCCTGTCGGTGATGTCATTCGCCTGTGAGCACTCCTTGTGGGAGGAGTCGTCCAGCCCCTCGTCGGAATTCCTTTGTCTGAGAAGTTGCTGAGAGACTGGTGCTTTGTTTGATCAAAATTTTTTCTAAACCTGTGAGACACATCGAAGTGGACATGGTTCAAAAAATTAAGCTGGTTTTCAGTGAAAATTTTAACAGCTGATGAGAGATTTTGAGGTGATTCTGTCGCTTTAAGGACTTTTCACGGTGCGAGACGTCGCGCTGCGCTCTCAGGCAGCGTCATCAGCCTGTTTCAAGCTTAAAACCTCCACATTTCAGGCTCTATTGATCCAGGACGTCGTGAGAGAACAGATAAGTTTCAGAAGAAGTCGGTTTCAGCATTTTATCCGGATATTCCACTGTTAAAGGAGATTTTTTAATGAAAGACGTGCGGACGGGTCCGCGCGTCGGGACGCAGCCGACGCGGCGCGGCGGCACAGGAAAAACACCTCCGTGTTGATAACCATTTGTAAAATCCAGGCGGCTTTTGATGGCTTTCAGTGGAGTGAGTATATGAGAAATTGTTTATCAGCTGGAGATGTTCCAACTTGTCCTCAAGGCTTCCAACAGAGGTGTTTTTCCTGTGGCGGAGCGTCGCGGCGGCTGCGAGCCGACGCTGCAATCCGCCTGCACGTCTTTCATTAAAAAATCTCCTTTAACAGTGGAATATCCGGATAAAATGCTGAAACCGACTTCTTCTGAAACTTCTCTGTTCTCTCACGACGTCCTGGATCAATAGAGCCTGAAATGTGGAGGTTTTAAGATTGAAACAGGCTGATGAAGCTGCCTGAGAGCGCAGCGCGACGTCTCGCACCGTGAAAAGTCCTTAAAGCGACAGAATCACCTCAAAATCTCTCATCAGCTGTTAAAATTTTCACTGAAAACCAGCTTAATTTTTCGAACCATGTCCACTTCGGTGTGTCTCACAGGTTTAGAAAAAATTTTGATCAAACAAAGCGCCAGTCTCTCAGCAACTTCTCAGACAAAGGAATTCCGACGAAGGGCTGGACGACTCCTCCCACAAGGAGTGCTCACAGGCGAATGACGTCACCGACAGGCGTGGAAAAACTCACGCATGCGCACGAGGGTTCAAGCATGTCTGACGTAAAAACATATGAATGAAATCCATATAGTTTTAGAAAAAAATAAAAAAGGACCTATACTTTACGGACAGCCCTCGTATTGTTCATTTCATTGACATTTTGTGGAGCCCCTCCAACTTTTACCCAGCCCCCCCCAACAAACATTTCCTAGCGCCGCCACTGTAGCGTAGAGAGACTGTGTGTTTTCATTCTCAAGGAATGCAAACGTACTGCGCGTACTGTGTGATTTACACGCCAGAGCAGAAGGTGGCGCTAATGCACTGTTAAAAGGGCTGGTAACGACCATTAAAAGAAATAAAGCGAAGAAGACAAAATATCGAGGATGGACAGACAAATATCTCTGTTACACGCCCTGAAAGTTGAAATAGCTTTGTATGCGCTGCTCGAAGAGGACATGTGGAAGTGTTACGGTAAAATGTGTCGAGAAGCCAAACGTCGGCGGAAAAGGCGCTGGTACGTCAGTCCTCTGTACGAGTCCAGGCCCGACCAGGGCGAGTACAGTCTCCTACGGCAGATGTACAGTATCGACGAAAACATGCATTTCAAGTATTTTCGCATGTCGCAGCAGCGGTTTTCGGACTTATTGCAGCGCTTGGAGCCGCACGTCAGCCACCAGTCGACCCACAGTTGTCCCATCAGCCCCGGTGAGCGTCTCGCCGTGGCGCTGAGGATCCTGGCTTCAGGGGCCACTCAGAAAAGTGTGGCCGCCAGCTTCAAGATGGGATCCACCACCGTCTGCCGCATTCTGTCTGAAATATGTCAGCTCATCTGGCAGGTCCTGCATGCACAATTTGTGGCTTTCCCCAACCGTGACGGTTGGTCTGCCATTGCTGAAGATTTCTGGGGTTTGTGTAATTTTCCCAATTGTGTGGGTGCCATTGATAGCAAGCACATAAAGATTAGAGCGCCACCTCGTTCTGGCAGCGAGTTTGTCGGTAATAAGGACAATCAGGCTATTGTCCTGCTGGCCATGTGTGATGCCCGTTATAAATTCACAATGATTGATGTGGGATCCTATGGTGATGATGGAGATGTTTTCCAGCAGAGCTCCTTTGGTAACAGCTTGCTGCAGAACAAACTGGACTTTCCACCACCTTCTTGCCTTCCTGGAACCAACATCAAATCACCACCTGTAATTGTTGGGGATGCGGACTTTCCACTGCATTTGAATCTCATGAAACCATTTCCAGGTGGGTACTAATTGCATGGATTGCATTTTAGTTGCAGTACACCCATAAAGTATTCACAGCTTTTTGCTTTTTTCAGCCTTATTCCAAAATGGGTTACATTCTTTTTCCCCTCAAAATTCTACTCAACACCCCATAATGACAACATGAAAAGTTTTGTTTTTTTCCCTCTCAGATTTGCTAAAAATAAAATACTAGAAACCACATGTACATAAAAAAGTAAGTCCCTTTGGCTGCTCCCTTGTTTGCACTTGGGGTCACCACAGCAAATCCAAGGTGGATCTGCATGCTGAATTGGCACAGGTTTTACGCCGGATGCCCTTCCTGATGCATCTCCACATTACATGGAGAAATGTGGCAGGGGCGGGATTTGAACCCGGAACCTTCTGCACTGAAACCAAGCGCATTAACCACTTGGCCACCACCTTTGCTCAATACTTTGTTGATGCATCTTTGGCAGTAATTACAGCCTCAAGTCTTCCTGAATATGATGCCATAAGCTTGGTGCACCTATCTTTGGGCAGTTTTGCCCATTCCTCTTTGCAGCACCTCTCAAGCTCCATCAGGTTGGATGGGGAGCGTCGTGCACAGCCATTTTCAGATCTCTCCAGAGAAGTTCAATTGGATTCAGGTCTGGGCTCTGGCTGGGCGACTCAAGGACGTTCACAGAGTTGTCCTGAAGCCACTACTTTGATGTCTTGACTGTGTGCTTAGAGTCATTGTCTTGCTAAAAGATGAACTGTTGCCTCAATCTGAGGTCAAGAGCGCCCTGCAGCAGGTTTTCATCCAGGATGTCTCTATACATTGCTGGGTTCATCTTTCCCTCAATGCTGACCACCATACTTAACTGTAGGGATGGTGCCTGGTGTCCTCCACACGATGCCTGGGATTCATGCCAAAGAGTTCAATCTTTGTCTAATCAGACCGGAAGATTTTATTTGTCATGGTCTGAGAGTCCTTCAGGTGCCTTTTGGCAAACTCCAGGTGGGCTGTGGCTTCTGTCTGGCGACTCTACCATACAGGCCTGATTGGTGAATTGCTGCAGAGATGGTTGTCCTTCTGGAAGGTTCTCCTCATTCCACAGAGGAATGCTGGAGCTCTGACAGTGACCATCAGGTTCTTGGTCACCTTCCTGACTAAGGCCCTTCTTCCCCAATCGCTGAACTCAAGACGGGCAGCCAGCTCTAGGAAGAGTCCTGGTAGATCTGAATTTCTTCCATTTACGGATGATGGAGACCACTGTGCTCATTGGGACCTTCAAAGCAGCAGAAATGTTTCTGTACCCTTCCCCAGATTTGTGCCTCAAGGCAATCCTGTCTCGGAGGTCTACAGCCAGTTCCTTTGACTTCATGCTTGGTTTGTGCTCTGACATGCACCATCAACTGTGGGACCTTATATGTAGACAGGTGTGTGCCTTTCCAAATCATGTCCATATGAATTTAATCCAGGTGGACTCCAGTTAAGCCGTAGAAACATCTCAAAGATGATCAATGGAAACAGGATGCACCTGAGCTCAATTTTGTGCTTCATGGCAAAGGCTGTGAATGCTTAGTACATGCAATTTCTTAGTTTTTATTTTTAATAAATTTGCAAAATCTCATTATTTTTTTTCATTGTCATTATGGGGTATTATGTGTAGAATTTTGAGGGAAAAATGAATTTCATCAATTTTGAAATA
Organism: Thalassophryne amazonica; assembly: GCF_902500255.1. Lineage (NCBI taxonomy): Eukaryota > Metazoa > Chordata > Actinopteri > Batrachoidiformes > Batrachoididae > Thalassophryne > Thalassophryne amazonica. Next base: position 40,440,929 of record NC_047109.1, on the reverse strand, counting down.
AGGCTGTAACATAAATGTGGAAAAATGCTGTGAATACTTTCTGGATGTACCCCAGCACCTGAAGAATCCAAGGGGACATTGGTGCTTCACTTAGCTGCAGCAGACGCATGGTTACTTTTGAGAGGTGGACATGGGATTGTTTGTCTGCTTGGGTTGCTGCCATACAGGGCCCAAGGCGGTTCTGTTCTGTGGATGCAGTGATGTGCAACAGCACCAGTACATGCTCCCAGACCTGACATGCAAGAGAGAGAATGCGTTTTCATTTGTTGTCTGGGCTTACAGTAGACATCTCCCTCGCAGTACGACTGCCAACCTTGTCCAGTCAACCTTGACTGTGAAATGGCAGTCTGGAACAGACTTGTGAAAGAGGCACGTGGCTCATTTAATGTTTTTTCTGTCTTCAGGTTCAAACCTTGAGGAGGGGCCTCGCTTATACAATTACCGACACGCCAGAGCAAGGAGCATCATCGAGAACTCTTTCAGCATTCTCACTGCAAGGTGGCGGATTCTTGGAAGGCCAATTGAGTTCCATACAGACAAGGCGATAAATGTGGTCAAGGCATGCGTGGCCCTCCACAACTACCTCATCAGTACTGATGACACAAATGTACAAGCAGCCAGATACATCCCACTCAACTTCACAGACTCACAGTCAGAATCTGGTGAGATGCAGGACTGTGAGTGGAGAAGGCAGGTGGCAGATGACAGTGGGCTTGTTAACCCTGGACCGCTGTCACAACACGGTACAGCCTCCAGGGCTGCTGTTGGAGTGCGGAGGAACCTCATGCCTTTTTCCCAGTCTCCTGAAGGAACAACACCCTGGCAGGATGCACCACAGGACAAATAACTCTGACTCACCGCCGTACCGAAATGCCTCTGATCCTGTCCAACATTTTTTTTTTTAAGTAATTTGTCCGTTGCCAAATGTTTTTTCCTTTGTCCGTGAATTACATACTTTTTTCTTACCACTCATTTGACCGTGGTACTGTGTTCAAGCTCGCCCTGGACAGATTTGTCCGAGTGATAACTTTGAACAGTTTAAGTTTAAGCACTAATCTTTACAGATATGTTATCTTGTTTAATACCTTGGACAAGTTTGGATAAGCAGGTCATAAGTTAAGGTTAGCACTGGGGGCGTCACATTCTAATGTTTTAAACTGAAATGGGCCTTGTCAATGTTTTAACACAAACACAGATATAGTTAAAACACAGTCAAAAAAAAACTTATTTACATGAGCACATTTACCCTTAAACACTAATACATGTATTATTATTGTCTGGTGTCTTCACAACAATGATGCCATGCCAAGAACCAGTTGTACTAGATTTGTTTATAATTTTTTTTCCCCCTGTAGATACAAACTTTGAGTGATCCAATCTGTAGTGGAGTCGTGTTGGTTTGCGTCATCCAAACTTTAGTTTTCAGTAACTGAATTTTCATCACTTTTAAAAAAAAAATTGTCTGAAAGCTGACATAATTTACATACCATTCTGTTAATTCATATAGCCTCAGATATACTTTTTTTAGTCCACATTAGGGGAAATGACAGTGACTTACCCTGTGGCAGACGTAACTGTCTTGATGCAAAGACACTTGTTTTTAAAATTCATGTTAATATTGAGTATTTCCTTATTTCAGTGACAAAAAGGACGTTTGGCGGAATGAAACAGCATTAAAAGCACCTGATTGGACACCTCTGATTTATATGGGTGGGGAGCATAACCTGATTTGGTATTTTTGGGAAGTTATGGTATCTCACTCTTGTGAAAGCACACCGATTTATCCTATTTTCCCTATAGGGAAAAAATTGACCCAGAATGCACTGCATTGTCAACATCCTGTTTTTCCTCTGGCTGCTGAACGTCCAGTCCCATTCACACAACACCTGACAGTTTTATTTTTGTCTATGAGAAAGCTGTGCAAGTTTATAAGATTATGACCAGCACCACTCGCTGTTCACGATATGCAAGCTTACTGTCAAATACTGAGGTTGTACCGTACTGAATTTACAAGTGCACATGTGTACTCCCTGAAAACTAAATTACCATGTGCACTGCTGGAAAACAATGTCTGCCACTTTTGCTGTGCTGAAATTGGTCTCAGGTTTTCTTACTACTTGCAATTGAGAAACAAACTCAGCATTTGTAAATAAATATATACAACTTAGCATGACAAAAAGTCAGTGCAACAATCTCAGTATGACTAATTCTGTGCATAAAATGCAATTCAGTAACCAATAACTAAATGACATTTTTACTTCAGACTATCCTTGTTAAAACAAAAGTGGGAAATATAAGAAAGGGATGTTTACAACAATTCCAGGATCACTGCAGTCTCAGCACATGACACCTGCTTAATTGACATACTTTGAATAATTTATTGTTAAATTTTATTATCTTTTATTTGGCTAACAGTTACTTGCACCTCAGGAAGAGCACCTTTTGGAGTTGCACTCTAATATCACTGCAAAGCAAATTACAATGACAATAAAGGCGATTCTGATTCTGACTGTATTTGGACAAATGTGACTGACCTGTGGAACTTGGAAATATCGAAGTTTATGAAGCTCTGAAGTCTGAAGCAGCTGCATACCAGTTCTGTGAACAATTTATTCCTGATCTCAACAGGAACAAATCGATAAATCAAGAACAAATGTGACTGACAATCGGATGCGTGTTGAACCTGGGGAACGAATTACTGAAGCTCACAAAACTGAAGTGAAAAGCGGTGTCGGACAGTAGCACTGTATTCTTAGTGGCTGCTGTATGCCACCGAAGGAGAACTAAATCAGTGGGGTATGGTTGTGTTGCAGCGTATGTATTTGTTATTTAGTTTCTCAAGTCTGGTTTACACTTCATGGATGCATTTTTAATGCTCATTTTATGACCACTGTCAGTCACAGCGCAACCGGAAGTATGGCTAACAGTATGTGAATCTCTGCAATCAGGCAATAACAGTGCTCCATCTACAGTGGCTCATAGGTGATAATATGCAATAGGGAGAATTTGCATATTGGCAGAATTCAGTAGGTTTACGCACATAATTTACACAATTATAAGGATTTACGAAGTGTTCGCTGAATCTGGTGCAGCACATTCTTATGAGCTCATCATACTGAAACAGTGAGATGTGTATGTAAAGGTTTTGTGTGAGGCTCCAATGTGTTTTAATGATGAACTGAACATGGAGTGTGTTTAGTAACAAATGATTTTTAAAAAGTTATCTGGATCCCTTTTTTTTTTTTTTTAAGATCTAAAAAGACCCAAAATGAGTTGGAAGTTTAAAAGAAATCTAGGAAATTCTTGTTGCTTCCGGCTGTTGAGGGGGATGAGACAAAAAAAAAAAAAACACAAGTTATGATTGGTTATGTGCTTCACCCAGTAAAGCATAAATCTTTGTTTTTGTCATTTCCAGTCGTTCAGGTGGGAGTTTACGGAGGGAGTGTGCGACTGCTAGAGCAAGCTGGTGCACTCATCTTGCTGACTGTTAACACAAGCGTGCATTTCCGAAAGCATCGCCGTGCATCTTGCCATGTGCTCGCTGCAGAAGGTAGCTAGAGTCTGAAACATCTCTGCCTGTGCATGTCGTCTCTTCTTCTTGACTGATGCAGGAACAGATGTGCTGTTGATTGAATTTTCCACTGAGGTTCCATCGTCTGAAGTGTTCCATGTTGAACCAGACTGTTCATGAGACACTGGCGTGTATGACCGCGGTGTGACGGTGTCAGCAATGCCGGTTTCCTGCGGGTCCGCTATAGTGACTGCAGCTGCTGCTGTTTCATCCAGAGGCCACTGCTGGTCGATATCATCACACTGCAGTGACATTAAAGTGAGTCGGGATTAAGGATGTACCGTTGATAATGTAAATTTTATTTTTTTACTTAATTTTCTTCCACTGGTTACAGCACCAAAATTTGAGAGATTTTCAATGTAAAATTGCTCTGAGCTGGCAAACAGAAAAAGTACTACACTTTGAAAAGAAAGGGAAAAAAAATGTCTGGCATGTTTTGTTTTTGGGTGGGGTGGGTTTGCTGGCACCCAGAAACAAAAAGAAAACAAAACAAAAACCGAAATACACTTTGTCTGGATTGAAGAACCATATTTCTGTAACTGCCTTCTTGCTTTTAAGAGCAGCAGGAAAAAAAACAGAAATCTAAAATAAAAGTAACCAGTAACAATCAGGACAGAATGCTGGCACAAGTGCTTTATGTACTTGCTTCCTGTTTAAGACCACCAAATCTATATCTGGAGTATTGCATATCCTTGTGCTAAATCAACAACCTAATCAATATAAGACCCACTGTGGTTACAGAGTCCAAAAAGGGAAAAGCCAAAAATAAAATAAATATGTGGGTATGATTACACATTATTACCTTAATAAATTCCAGTGTTTGTGGAACAACGCGTGGTTTTCCAATGTTCTGGCACTTGTCACACTGCAGTACCTTGCAGATAAAAACAGCAGACAGACGGCAAAGATATTAACAGTTTACACCCCTTAACCCAGTTTTATGACCATCTTTATTCTCCACATCCAGCATGACCCCAGCGCCCTCTAGTGGCCGTTTTTTGTAGGTGAAAACATCACAGAACTGTGCAAATACATGTAATTTGGTCACTTTTCAAAAGGGTATAAAGCTCATTGTTCCAGGCAATGATTGCTATCAGCTGGCTGATAGATCCAAGCTAGAGACAAAACCAAACCAGCTTATTTCAATACACCACGAGCATGTTTTTACTGAGTGGCTCGTCGCGGAATACGAATTCTCACGTTTGGATCGGATGTGGTGCCAACCTCGAGAATATTTAATGTCACCAATTAATGCACTCATTTTTTAAAGTTGATAATATTGCTTGAAATTAATGGGGGGAAAAGGGATAAATACTTATCCAGGGGTAGTAGGGCTGTCAATGTGAGGTGTACGTACCCAGTTATTTATGTCTTTTGACATTGCAGACCAGTAAAACCTGGAACTCAAAGCAGTCCTCGTTTTACTGATGCCGTGGTGCACTCCTGTTGGCGACTCATGGAACCTGTGGAAAAGTGACCGTGCCTCCTCTCTGGTTTTGACAACCCTCCGGTTGCCATAATACAACTCACCATCTGGGGGTACACACATGCAGTTAATGAGCAAAACAACATAAGAGAAACATACAGTTAGCAGAGATGTAGTTGTTTCATTCAAAGATGGAAAAATAGGCTGCATTCACAATTTTCATCTCAACCTCTGCCTAGAAACAGAGACAATTCAAATAAGTTAACTAACCTTTTAATTTAAATTTGACAGCAAGCCGCCTCAAAGTTTGTCGTTTAGCCTTTCCCCAACCCTCGGGGTATAAACCCTGAGTGACGAAGAGGAAAACATCATGCATCCTTGTGTCCATAGCTGGAAAACAAGATGAGGAGCATCACACACAACACAGCTTCAGACATGATTCCACAATGTACTCGGCCTATATGAATATTAGGGATGGGGCCGAAATACCGACTTAATTCACATATCGAAAAATACCGATCCAACCCGCGACATTTTCTGATACTGTGAATAGAGTCACTGTGAATCCTCTCCACTGCTGTTGTTTGCGCCCTGCTTGTTTGTTGCGGAGCGGGAGGAGGAAGTTTTCTGAAGCCGGGCTGTTTGAGAGCACTCTCTTCCGCAGTGTTCTAGCTGTGGGTAGCAGTAAATTTCTGCCTGGTTCTCGGGTTCAAATTATCTGTTTGTCAACCACGGATTTTCTGAAAAAATACTGTTGCTGAAAATGTGTGCTAAAAAGTTAGCCGTTTCACTGTCCCAAGGCTGTAAAACACTATGAAAAGCCAGCCCAGTGTGCAGCTGAGGAGGAGAAGCCAAAAAGAGATTCTGTCAGCTGAAAGGGAAAAAAGTCTCCATTAAAATCTTGCACATGAACGTCGATGATGATTCACCTATTTTACAGTTGAAAGGCTTCATTTTTTCCAAAAGTTTGAAGTTTGCACAGCACGAAAACAGCGAGAAAGAAAGAGAGAGATGGAGGGAGAGAGAAAGTGAGTGAGAAAGAGAGAGAGGGAGAGAGAGAGTGGGAGAGAGACAGACAGCGAGAGAGAGAGTGCTGTCTTTTCTCTTTAAGTCTACAAAAAATAAGGCTATAAAAGTCTATAAAAAAATAAAAGTACTCAATTCTTTCACCAAAACATCAAATCTCAGCTTTCACCTTAGATACACCGTCAAATTGTAGCTCAACTTTCAGGTCTCCTTTTTAAAAAAAAATCCTCATATAAAACAAAATTAATGATAATGATAATTTTAAAGCAAACAGATCGAAAAAGTATCGGTATCGGCAGATATCCAAATTCAGGTATCGGGATAGGATCGGAAGTGAAAAATTGTGGATCATCAGTGCAACCCTATATATAACTGCAAATTACATTTTAAAAGATGTAAACATTGCTCAAAACAGGAGATTCACTGGAAATTTTGCGGGTCCACTCACTCACTGACTCCATTACAGTCACTTGCCCAGTTCTGGATCATTGCCGGCTCCGGATCACCGCTGTAGTATTTGTGCCACTGTTTCTCGTAATCAGCACGAATAAGCTAATACTTGGTACCAATGGAAAGACGGATATTTTGTCTACAAACGACCACAAGCTCGACCAGATCCAGCCATCTTTGTGATAAGCAGAGGAATCAAAACATCTGGTCTCCGTGGTGTGCGCACGTTTTCCGACTCACTCATTTGTGCAAGTGTGAAAGTGACGATCTCTAAGAAGTAGCAAAGGTGAGTTAGCCATTCAGTGTCATTGGTTCTAGAGTGGGAAAATACTTACTTACATGGGTAGAAGATGTCAGTGTGTTATGTCTTGCTGTTTAATTGCTGCACGCATTTATCTCTGACACAAAAATTTCCCGGTTGTGGATCACTGAAGCAGCAGCCTTGTGTCAGTACTTGTGAGCCATGTGTACTTTGGGGGTCATCTCAACATCATGAATGGGCAAGAATGTGGGGGCTTCTACTTTTTAATTCGGGAGAAATCTCACCGCCACATTTTAAACCCTCCTTTGCTCTCCATCTCTAACAATATAATGTGCAAAATGATAGCAAGTTGGTGCATCTTGTGCTATCCTGACCCATTTCATTGAATTAAAAGCTTTATTACCACAGATTTTATTTTATCTTCATTTATTAAGGAATGCCAACCAATTTGAGTAAACACCTCATTTTTTGCTTGTAAAAATGTATAACAGTGCCTTTTGAAACTAAGTAAATTCTCATTTAATAGGTAGAATTTATATCATTTTGTGTTCAAAACACAATCTCGGGCACAGTGTGTATCATTCTGCATTAGAAGGCTCCGGCCAGATGCCAGGAATGACCCCAAAGTGACACAGTGTCGTGATCCAGAACCGGGCAAAGTGATCCATTTCCAGCAAATATTTGCACCACACATAATGTGGCTTCACACTTTAGAAGGGCTACCCCATCCTGACTTTTTCAGTTAGATAACATCCAAATACCCAATACAACACCCAATAAAGGATATTCAGTTGCATTATGGCTCCGTATTGCGGGACTTTCAAAAAAGTGACCTAGAACTGAGCAAATGACTGTATAAACGTGTCTGCTCTGGTAACCGCAGGAGACAGACTTTTTGTGCACTTGGTAAAGTCCCTAGTTATTATCGACAGCTAGCTAACCAGCTAGTAGCAACGTATAAGAACTGAGTGGAGGAGAAACAACTACGAGACGTATGAATCGAATGCTTCCTAAACAGGTCTAAGTGCCTGAAAATATACAATTTCGTGTAATTAACTGGTTAAGCCTCACCGTTCACACACGCTGCTGAGTTTGTTTCGCAAAAATAGTGAACATCAAAGGGCTTGACTGCAAAAGCTCCTTCTTCTTCTTCTTATGGATTTCTGGCAGGCTGCGCGCCAGTCAGCGCATTGCTGCCTTTCACTGGCAGACCATGACTACTACACTCTACTCAGACTGCTGCAAGCCAGAGCTGAACACAAAATCCATCAGGGCATTGTAGACCTCTTGCTGACGTGCAGACGGATCAAGCAGCACTTTAATAGAAACAAACTTAAAACCAAGATCAAAAAGATGTGAAAAAAGAACTCTCTGCTCAGAAAATCTTTTACACTCCATCAGAACATGAGGGATAGTCTCTTTCTTTGTGCAGGTTTCACACAATCCATTGTGGTGTTTACCAATTAGACATAGGTCAGACGCCAGTCCACAGTGTCCTAACCTCAGTCTTGTTAACAGTACTTGCTCCCTTCTGTTATTCCCCCGGGTTGGGCAGTCACCAAAAACAGACTTCTGCACACTATAAAAATGAATACCCTTATTTCCATTGTCCCAATCCTTCTGCCATTGAGCCCACACTACTTTTGTAATCATGGCTTTATGTTCAGAGCTGCTATGACCCACCTCAAGATCTACAGTGTCATGTCTTAAAGCGTTCTTTGTAACCTGATCCACAATTTCATTACCCCTAACCCCCACATGTGCTGGGACCCACAGGAAGCACACGTCTGACCCTCCCTTCTCCACTCTGAGCAAAGCAGTCAGCACCTCAACCACCAGATCAGGCCTACACCGGGAAGAGGCCGACTCCAAGGACTGCAACACAGCAGCTGAGTCAGAGCAGATGACAACCCTCTCCGGTCTCACTTCTTCCACCCATTCAAGAGCCCACACCATAGCCAATTTCAGCCAAAAGCTCCCTCTTCCTCCTCGTCATATATAAATATTGCCGCAAACCTATCGGCACATTACTGCCACCAACTGAAGAGGAGGGCGAAATGTGTAAGAACCGACCCAAAAACCAACAAATAATAAATAAAAAAGGGGGGGGGGGGGTGTGAATAGAGGTACCAAATCCTTGTCATTTGATTGGTGTCGTATGTCCAGTGTTATTGATTATCTGTCCTAGTGTATAGAAAAATACTTTATTGTATGACTGATGTCTTTTTTCATGCTGTTTGGTTCCATTTCCTGGGCATTTCTTACATTTTCCTTTATTTAACAACTCTATTACCTTTTTACAAAAGTGTGTCCATGATACAAGGAAGCTAAACCCAGTATGCAATAAGCTGATTTGAAGCTTAGGCAGGGTTCACAGGGTCATCTATTAGTGGCTGTCCGACAAAGAATTGCATAAGTTCTGATCATGATTTTTCACTGGATTGAGGAAAGCGGACGTGCTTCTACACCCTTCACTTTGGTCCTCAACTGCTCTCACTTTGCTCAGTGGCGTGTCGGTGGCTGCTGTGCAGACACAGAGCTGTATTTGCCCTGCTGCTGTCGGCTTCCTGTTCCATGAAGAAACAATTCATGAAAAGATGGAGCTTTCCATCCTTCAACTCATGCAAATATTCTGACCAATGCATGAATGGAACACAAACATTATCTGGACATTATATAACGCCTAAATATATCCTTGTTATTTTATTGGTGGATTGTATAACACCCGATTGATTAATATGTACGCATGTGGGTGTGAATGTGTTTGTTTGTCTATATGTGGGCCTGGGACAGACTGGCATCCTATCCTGGGTGTACCCCACCTCATGCCCTATGACTCCCAGAATAGGCTCCAGCCCCCCATGACCTTTAATTGGAGTAAGCAGTTGATGATGAGTGAGTGAGTGATTTAATTTAATTTGCGTTACTCTATGAGTGACTGGGAACCATAAAACCCGTAAAAATGCTCCACACCAACATGAGATCAGGGTGGTAAATTTAGAACAAAGCATATCAGCTTATTGTCTTGATTTTTTTTTTCTTGATTGGTCTTCATCTTGCTTTTTCTCCTTCCTCTTTCTGCTTTTCTCTTCAGTGTTATTCGAAAGCATTTTTTTGAAGACTTATGTGGACCATTTGCTTGCCAGCTGGCTCAGCTCCTCGTGTGTTCTTCCCAGGTCCCTCCTTTGGACCGTTTTCCTTTGCTCAGCTGAGAGTAGGAGGACTGCTTGGGAAGTCGGCTGCCGTCCATCCTAACGATGTGACCCACCCAAAAAGCTGGTTCATGACACAGTCGATGCTCTAGAGATTGATTTCAGCCAGGATGCTGATGTAGACTTCCACATGATGCAGAGGACACTTCTCAGGCAACGTTGGTGGAAGTGCTCAAGGGTCTTCAGGTGGCAGCACTTGTGTTAAAGGTCTCAGACCCATACAGCAAGTTTGGCATGATGACTTCTTTATATGTAGCAGCTGCACTCTGTGTTGTTTTGACTCTACCCATTCGCTCTCCTCGGGAGTGAATGGGTGGAGTCACGAACTCACGCGAACTCACGATCCCCGGCATGGGAGTCGCACTCTGTAACCAGAAGACTAAAACCCAGGGCTCTGGCCTTGTGACCAGAGAATCCTTTTGAGCTATTGGGAGTGAGGTTTACTTACTACATATGCACAGCGACACCTGCTGGCCTCCGTTACATATAGACAAGGATTTTCGCATGGTGTCGAAGGTCTCCGATGTTGAAAACAGGGGTGCGATGCTAGCCGATGTCAGTTCCTGCAGTCTTCAGTCAGTGCTGAATCTTGTCCTTGGTGCCCACTGCCCAGGTATGGAAAGTGGCAGTGGGTCATGTTCTTTAGGACCTGTCCATGCAGTCACAGCAGGAAGCTTTGGGTTGATGGCTGATGGAGGACCTGTATTTTCTTCAGATTGATGTGAAGACCAGTGTTAATGTAGGCTTTGTCAAAGGTTTGAAGAATTTTATAAACACCTTCTTCCATAAAGTGTGACACGCTGCTGTCATTGACACACTGGAAGTCCAGGAGCGAAACATTCATTATTTGAATACTAGCGTTCTGGTTGCACTGTGGTGAAAACCATCCATCCATCCATTTTCTATACCCAATTATGGTATGTCCCCCCCACCTTCTGACATATATGTGTGTACTTGAAACATGCCATGTCAGTCTTATGTGCAAAACCATGTCAGAATAGTAGCTTTGTTTCTGCAAGTTTGTATTTTTAGCAGCATTAACTTGTTTACAACACCTGTTTCTTGTTTGTCACATTCAGAATTTTCTGGGACTGCATTTGCCCAGATTTGAAACCAAAAATAGTTGCCTCTAGGGACTATAGTGTCTACACATAAGTATCAATGGACCATATGTTAATTTACTAAATTCTGAAAGTTAGAAAAGGAAATCAGAAAAGCTATCTGGGACCTCAGAAAGCACATCTGCAATTATTGCTTGATCTCCAAAATCAGTCTATGCATGCGAAATTATGTTCAGTATGAGTGTTGTCATTAGTGCCACTTCGAAAATTAAATTCATGATAAGTAATTGATCTGTTGTTTTTTCAAACTTATGCAAAAACAAATCTTGAGAAAAAAATACAGTATGCGGGATAGTTAATAATTATTGAGCCTGTTCTTTCATATTTATGAATACATTTTACCACATTGCAGTTGTTTTTTTTTTTTAATGAAAACTCAACCTATCCTTCTTTTTGAGTTCTACACATGTGGTGATACCTTATTTACACCAGGATGTTATTAAAATCAATGCTGGCTATTCTCAGAATAAAGTACTTATATCCACAGTTTCAAATTGCATAAGTCAAATGGTGTCCACTTTATGGTCTTCTCAAAACATTAAAATTACTGTTCTGGATGCTCAGAATGCAGAGCTTATCTAGAAACCGTTGGCTTCTGGGGGCCTAAAGCGGCCCCAGACCCCCGGCCTATGGGCTTCGGCCATGCGGGCCTCGCACTTTGTCCCCCCCAATTTATAGTTCTAAATTGCGCCCTTAGTTGGAGTTTATCCCAGCAGTCACGGGATGTGAGACAGGGTACAGGCTGGAAAGGACGCCAGGCAATTGCAGGGCAATGAAAAACGCTGATCTATGTATTAAGCACGACGCCAGTCCAGTTGGTGGCGGTAATGTGTTCCTTATCTGGTTTGCCACCAACTTCCAATTGCAGAAAAAGAAGAAATCTTAATATGGCTTCTTTTCTGCAAAGTTCAGATATTTTTTTCTGAGAAATTATAAATCTCGCAGAGTAGCAGAGCTATTTTTTCAATAAACAATTTGTTTGTGATATTGGGGGTGTCGTAATGTTGCTGCCACCCCAGCTGGTGTGCAGGAGGCGCGTCGCCGCTGCTCTTGTAAAAGTCTTCAGAGAGAAGAAGGTGTTTGATGTTTGTGCTTTCAGTCAGTCCGCTGGACAAACTGCTCTTCTGTACAGGAAACACGGAGATCCGTCTCAGGTTCTACAGTAAGAACGAACACTGGCTTTAATAAAAAAGCGTTCAGTCTGCGTGTGTGACGGCGATATCTGTTTACATATTTACACACCTGTCAGCAGCTACACTTTTGAAGTTTTTTTTATATTAAAATTCCTAAAAATCATACCCTTTAAACTCACAAATTAATCTCTACAATATAACACAAAATAAAAAGATAAATGCCAAAATGTTTATAAGTTTGGGCGCCGTTGCTATTGATACGGTACCGTATGCAAAATTGTTAATACTGCAATACCCATTGCTATTTTAACTATCCATTGTAACTGTTAATGTATAACCCTAACCCCGAGTTTAATCATGAAATTCATCAGTTGTCGTACAAAGTGCCCGGGTGCCTCGAGTAAATAGTCACTTTTCCAGTCAGTTTTCTTTAGACAGTTCAGGAGATGGATACATTAACATTTCTACTGTACATCACTGCATAGGTCTTGAACTTCATTTACATCAATCCATTGAGAAATGCAGACAGTGTAGTACTGTCAATCTGCCAGGAGTAAGCAGTTCCCAAAAACTGACTGCAAGAAGCTGATTAGTGAGGAAAGACACCAACTAGTGATGGAGAAACCGAAGCTTTTTCCTTTTCAACCACTGAATCAACATGGAGCAAATGTGTTAAAATGGTTCAGTGTGTTGAACCCAAAGATTTCTATTTAATCCACTAGATGGGATGCAGCCTGTGAGCTGTTGCCAGCAGCAAGCCATCTTGCTTAGCGTTATTCTGCGCCATCAGGCATGAGATTAAGTAGAAATCTATGATGCACTGACTTAAACTTGGGTTAAAGTGATCTGAAAATACTGTTTTGTGCAGCATTCAGGTGCTGCGACAAGCTGACAAAGGAGTGTCAGCTGGTTAAATAAAGTTTAAATAAATAAAAAATAAGTGATAAATTGTGGTGTGAGCTTTCATAAATGTGTTTTATATGTAATATAAATGATGTGGGGGAAATGACTAAAATTTCTGAATAAAGGTTAGAATTTTTTTTTTGATCGGTAGGTATTCTGTAAAGTAGTGACTTCAGTTTTACTGCCCGAATGCTTTGTCATGATAAATATCGCACCATTCGTTTAGTGATTCAATTAGAAGTCACTTTCATAAGACTCAATTCATCCCTTTTTAATTAGCCTCGGGTTTCTTCTTCACATCATGTTTTCCATCCTGAGATATTCTGTAAGAGTAAATTCATAGAATGGAAATACTTTTTCTCTCAGTTTGGTGGGTTGCATGACAATCGCTTTGACATTGTATAGTCTACTAATATAAGAATACATGAATGAGATTAATTTCTCTATGATATACTCCATATTCCAGCGAAGTGTTTTCAGATTTCTTTCACCTTGATCCAGAAATTACTGAATAATCTTACTTTCACCCTGACTGGCATGGCTGCTTGATTTTATTTATTTTATTTGAAATTTTCACGGAGAAGCACTCTGTAAAAGCAGTGCCACAGGTGGGTTAAGAACAGTCTTTAATATTAATATCTTTAATATGATGCTAGCGCACGAAGCTCTTACTTTCACCCCTGATTATTTCCCATCTTTAACTTAACTTCATAATAACATTAATTAAGTTTCAGACTAGTATCTTGTGTTGTGGCAGACATAGTGTGTTTGACAAACTGATAGTATTATTTGCTATCTTGCTTCACAACATTTGGACTGGAACTAACAAATTAATTCAAGTCTATTGTAGAAATAATCTGATCCTCTTCTGTATGTGTTTTGACAAATATTGGCTGTACAAATGTCGGAGTAAGTTTGAATAAATGTTACAGCACAGTAATAGCACAGAAAATGCAGATTCATGGTGAAACTCTCTTGAAAACATTGATCATGCCCACATTGCTTTCTGTTGATGTCTGGTTGTCAGACGCTAACCAAAATGGCGGCGCTCTGGCAACAGCCAGCAAATGAGGGGATCGCCCCGGTCCTCCATCTAGTGAGTAATTAGAAATAGATGGTTGAAACATTTGATACAATTAATTAAGTGGTTACAATCATAGAGCCTTATACAATTAAATATGGCGACATCTATTGGCCAGTCTAAAAACAGAACACTTGCATGGAACAATACAGTAAAGGGCAAGATGAAACAGACACTGTTATGCATGTTTAATAAAAAAAAAAAAAATTATTTTAAAGACATTAATAATATACTTGTGTGTTAAAATGTAGTTGTGCCATCATAAAATACTGTATGTAATAGAGATATAAATTGGGAAATGCTTGTGCAATTGGGGACTGTTATGACCATAGTTGTACAAAATTAATGGGATTTGGGGGGGTTCAACGGCTTTTATTTAAAAACAAGATAATTTCATTGGTGTTAGGTTTAAGTCTGTTTCTCTTCTTTGTCACTACCTCCCCCGTTTTGTAGAAGACCCTTTCATGGGGCACAGCTGTTAGTGGAGCATATGAAGATAGATTTTGTCCAGCTTGTAAAGAGTTGGATAAACAGCTGCCTCCATCCTCCCTATCACTCCTTTCCTCACACTCTCAAACACTCACTATACAGACTATCACACAAACACTTTCTAATGTTCTCACACTCACTTTGCACTTGTCCGCTAACTAACCATTAATCTTTCTCTGTATATCTACTTAATATATGGAAATATGTAAGTGTGTAAATTAGTGTGTATAGTGTCTGAATGTGAGTATATAAATGTATGATGTTTTATCTAATCTAATGCTAATCTTACCTAAATCACTTTCTCTTTCTCTGGTTGTCATCGCTGAAACTACTAATAACACATGCCAAAACTCTCCTCCTCTCAGTTTACCCATAAAGTATAGAGGGATTGTTTCCATTTATAAGCACTGCAAGATTTTGATAACTCCTGCCCTGAATTCAAATTGGTGTCACGATACGCGTGTGACATAACAAAGCTTCATTTGGGGAGTCGTGTGATTTTTCGCGGGGTGAAGCGAGGTATTGACACATTTTGCAGTGACACTTCTGCCTTGAAAGATCAACACTGTGTCAAGCTGTCTGTTTTGAGCACGATGCTAACACCAACCATATCACCAACTGCATGGGTGCAAACAATTTGAATATAAGCAAAATGTAATGTGCATATTTATTATCAGAATCCCTCCAGGCATCACTGACAGATCTCAATGTACATGTGCACCCACATTTTTTTCTTCAAAGACCACACACCCTGGTAAAGCATGTCCACACAAAAGGAGGCTGGGCTACACATGGCCCACGGGTTGCACATTAGCAACCCTCATTCATGTCCTGCACAGCAGCTGACGTAAGAAGCTGTTGTCTAACAAACTGTCATGGTGATCACATGAAGGATCGCAAAGTTGTTTTTTTCTTTTTTCTTTTTTTTTTGTATTTTTTTTCATGTTTTTTTAAATGACACTTCGCCTTTTGCATCACAGCTGTCTAGTGTGAAACAGAAGTTACTGAGAAGTTTTTACAGCACCAACAGATAGTGAAAACACTGAGGGAGCATTTCATGACAAAAAATAAGACAACTGCAGAGATATATTCAGAGGTGGAGGGCAATGTCCACCCTCTGTTATTGATCCAAATCTATGGAGCAGATGTCAGATTCTGACATTTGACACCTTCTGTTGAAAGCTTGACTGACTTCAGGTGAAGCAGACAGCAGCGGGAGTTTTTAATGTCGTGCTGATGTAAGCTGACCGCCGTTAAGATAAAAAAAGGAGTAATAATGATAATGATAAGTCAATTAGGACACTTTGAAATCACGACAAAATAAGTTACTCCACAGAAGATTGTTTGTGTGAAATGATTAGTGACATCCAAATTAATGGGCATTTGGTCACATCTTTCACTGTTGCATTAACAAAATATTTCTGGCCTGGCATGGGTTCTCATTGGTCTTTCAGCCTGCCAGGCCTATAATAATGACAGGGAAACATTGGTTTTTGCCACAAACACATCTTGATTATAGAATATCCAATCCAGTTTGGTGGTGTACAGCTAGGCAAAAAATAATAAAGTGTCGCTGTCCAAATACATTTGTCTCTCACTATATGTATTAATAATGCTTTATTTTGTTGTCAGGTTGGAGGATGTGTCTCTACCCTTCATAGGTTCAAAGGATGTCCTGGTTAAAATGTTGGCAGCCCCAATCAACCCATCTGACATCAACATGATTCAAGGTGTGCACACTCAGCAGTTACCACAACATCCACACAGATGGCAGTGATTTTTGTTGTATATTATTAAAGCAAAGTATGAAATAAAGAAATTAATTTGAATAGATTTTTTTTAAGGTACTTACGCTATCCTGCCTGACCTTCCTGCTGTCGGGGGAAATGAGGGTGTGGCCCAGATTGTAGAAGTGGGCAGCCAAGTGAAGTCTCTAAAAACAGGAGACTGGGTCATTCCAAGAGACGCAGGTCTTGGTAAGGTACTACTTGAATTCTTTGACTTGGTCTGTAGCAGTTATATTAGGTGAGCAAGAGTTTGTGTGTTCAGGGACATGGAGGACAGCAGCAGTCCTGGCTGAGGATGATGTCATCTCAGTCCCAAGTTCTATTCCCTTGTTGTCTGCTGCCACACTGGGGGTGAACCCCTGCACAGCCTTCAGGATGTTGACTGACTTTGAAGATCTCAAACCAGGTAACCATACAGTAGGTGTGGAAACCTGATTAAGTCCCTGAGTTTTCTGAGTTACACATTTAGTCTTGAATTGGGTGAAATTATCAGTGAGATAAAATCATCAGTTATAATGTTACAGCCAATATTTTGAGGTTTTGTTGTAAAGTCTCCACCCACAAGTTTCACAGCTGTGTGCAAATAAGTGAATTTGTTCAATTCCAGCATTTGAAATGTGAAATTTTACTTTAAAGAATACCATTGAAATGTCTTAGTATTCTTTAGTATCCCTGCTAGACTCAATCTTAGTAAGATCGAGATCAAGTGGCTGATCTTGAGGCATTTTATAACCGTATTTGATACGGAGAACTCCTCACTCATTAATCAAACGGAACTACGAGGAAGATTTGGGCATGAATATAACCAAGCAACAATGGACCAAAATCTTTAAAAGAATCCTTTCCTCATCCATTTGTGTGAGACAGGCTCTCATTCAAGTTAAGTTTGTACATCGACTTCTCCCATCAGGATAACCCAAAAAGTAATGAATGTCTCATTTCATCTCATCTTCAACCACCTATCTGGGATCAGTTCGCGGGGGCAACAGCTCTAGCAGGGGACCACAGACTTCCCTTTCTAGGGCCACACTGACCCCCTCTGACTGGGGGATC
The DNA here is from genome assembly GCF_902500255.1 of Thalassophryne amazonica. Lineage (NCBI taxonomy): Eukaryota > Metazoa > Chordata > Actinopteri > Batrachoidiformes > Batrachoididae > Thalassophryne > Thalassophryne amazonica. Next base: position 40,423,415 of record NC_047109.1, on the reverse strand, counting down.
CTGAGGCATTCCCAGGCCAGTGTGGAGATATAATCTCTCCACCTAGTCCTGGGTCTTCCCCAGGTCTCCTCCCAGATGGACGTGCCTGGAACACTTCCCTAGGGAGGCGCCCAGGGGGCACCCTTACCAGATGCCTGAACCACCTCATCTGGCTCCTTTCAGCGCGAAGGAGTCGCGGTGCTACTCCGAGCTCCCGACGGATGACCAGGCTTCTCACTTTATTTCTAAGGGAGACACCAGCCACCCTCCTAAGGAAGCCCATTACGGCCGCTTGTACCCACGATCTGGTTCTTTCAGTCATGACCGAACCCTCATGACCATAGGTGAGACTAAGCATGAAGATTGACCAATAGATTGAGAACTTCACCTTTTGGCTCAGGTCCCTTATTGTCACAACAGTACAGTAGATTAAATGCAATGCCACCCCTGCTGCACTGATTCTCCGGCCAAAGTAATGATATATGAAAAATTGTGGGTTCCAGGCTGTTCACAAACAAACAAACAAACGGGCGAAAATGTAATAAAAAAAACTAAGAAATCACATGTGCATAAGTGTGCACAGCCTTTGCCACAGAGCCCAAAACTGAGCTCCAATGCATCCTGTTTCCACTGATCATCCTTGAGATGTTTCTACAGCTTAATTGGAGTCCACCTGGGGTAAATTCAGTTGATTGGACATGATTTGGAAAGACACACACTTGTCTACATATAAGGTCCCACAGTTGACAGTGCATGTCAGAGCACAAACCAAGCACAAAGTCAAAGGAATTGTCTGTAGACCTCTGAGACAGGATTGTCTTGAGGCACAAATCTGGGGAAGGGTATAGAAACATTTCTGCTGCTTTAAAGGTCCCAATGAGCACAGTGACCTCCATCATCCATAAATGGAAGAAGTTTGAATCCACTAGGACTCTTCCTAGAGCTGGATGCCCTTCTAAAATGAATGATTGGGGAGACAGTCCTTAGTCAGGAGATGACCAAGAACCCAATGGTTACGCTGTCAGAGCTCCAGCATTCCTCTGTGGAGAGAGGAGAACCTTCTAGAAGGACAACCATCTCTGCAGCAATCCACCAATCAGGCCTGTATGGTAGAGTGGCCAGATGGAAGCCACTCCTTAGTAAAAGGCACATGGCAGCCGACCCGAAGTTTGCTAAAGGGAACCTGAAGGACTAAAAAAGGAACGCCGGTTCATGATGACATTACATCTTCATTACAGTCCAAGGACTCTGATGTAATTGCAACTTTACATTGAAACTTCAGTCCTTTCTCTTGTTTTGCACCTTGAATACATTTTTTGCAACGATATCTGTGTTGCACCAGCGTTCCTTTTTTCCTCAAGTTTCATCCCTACCTGGTTGCACTGGATTGTTATGGTTGGCTTTTTGTTTTGTTGTTTGTTTGTTTGTTTGTTTTGTTTGTGTGTTTGTTTGTTTTTTGCTCCTAAAGGACTCTCAGATCATGAGAAACAAAATTTTCTGGTCTGATGAGACAAAGATTGAACTCTAGTGTGAATGCAGGCATCATGTTTGGAAGAAACCAGGCACCATCCCTCCAGTGAACCATGGTGGTGGTGGCAGCATCATGCTGTGGGGATGTTTTTCAGCGGCAGGTTATGCATCAGTGCTCCCCATCCAACCTGATGGAGCTTGAGAGGTGCTGGAAAGAGGAATGGGCAAAACTGCCAAAAGATAGGTGCAGCAAGCTTGTGGCATGATATGTGGCATGAAGACTTGAGGCTGTAATTGCTGCCAAAGGTGCATCAACAAAGTATTGCGCAAAGGGTGTGAATACTTATGTACATGTGATTTCTTAGTTTTTTTTATTTTTAATATATTTGCAAAAAAAAAACAAAACTTTTTTCATGTTGTCATTATGGGGTGTTGTGAGTAGAATTTTGGGGGAAAAAGTGAAGCGCTGTGAATATCTTTCAGATGCAGGATCCAGAAAACATTTTAAGTATTGTGGAACATTTAATTCAAAAATTTAATAATGAACTTTTACAATATTTTGTGAGCAGATGAATATTGTCTTAGGAAGTAATTTATGTAATTTTTGAGTTCATCCATATCATATTCTGGATCCAGGAGAATGTCAGAGATATAGTAACACTTAACTGAAAAGTTTTGATTAGATCTTATAAATAAATTCTTCAGAAAAGAGCCTCGATGCTTGATGCTAAATTCAAGTCAAACCTGTATATTGGCGATGGGAATATGTGGCCTTGGTGAAGGTAATATGTTTTCTGAGTGTTTTCTTGTTATGGTATATTATTGTTGTCTTAAATGTGACAGCATGCTGCACAGAAAACCTAGTCTTCATCATGTTCGTCTAAGGGTGTTTGTTTCCTTACTGGCTGTCCTTACAGGTGATTCTGTGATCCAGAATGCAGCCAACAGTGGAGTTGGGCAGGCTGTAATCCAGATTGCGGCTGCTCGAGGAATAATCAGTATTAACGTTGTCCGAGACAGGTGAATGCAACCACATGAGACTTACCTGTTCAGTAGCAGTTACTTGGCCACTTCGCTGTACTTGAATAACTAACTGCTTGAACTTTGATCGCTTTGGATTTTCTGGAGTATTACCACGGATCCACAGCAATGGTGCATTTCTTTACTGCAGATGTACACCGGCATGGTTTCACGTAGAACTGCATATGGCTTAGTCAGTCATCTGCTTACGACAAACATTTGAGTACCACTTTTTTGTGCGTGTGAACATTCTAAATTTCATTTGTGAAGAATGATTTTAGAAGCTTTCCTATGCAGCATTGATAAATGATGGCTCTGGTTTGTGGTGATCCAAAATTGTGATCCATGAGGTTCTGCTTAATTATTTAAATCTGTGATTCCCAACGTTTGGTATTTTTTAGGCTCTTAAATACAAGAAGGAACTGGTTCTATAGGTAGGCTATAAAATACAGTGAAAGGTGTCCAAATTACTGTTAATTATACCACTTAGTCATTCAGAAGTTTTTGCAAGTAATTCCATTACTTTCTGGAATCTTCTTGAATCTTCCATGCTGTATAAAGAAGCATTCATCTTGATGTGTGTAAATTGGTGGAGCAAGTAGATGTAAGTCCAACACAGGCCCTGAGGCCCATTGATGCCAGTGCTTGTCTCTGGGGTCCATATCATGAAGTGGCTGAGAATCTATGACAGACCCAGGATGGGTCGCCTGTCTGACACTGGTTACTTTTTCAGCCAGAGCAGGTACCCATTTACAGCTGGGTGGACATGATGACAACGGCAGATGAAGTGTCTTGGACACAGACAGGTAGCATGACTGGGTTCAACACCAAATTGTTTTTATCGTCCATAGTAGTAAGTCTAGTGCTGTAACTATTGTCTGATTTTTGTAATCGGATATTATGCAATTCTGATTATCTGTTAACGTGATGATTTGAGTAATTGTACAAGATGCTGGCTAACTCAAAAGAAATGTGCAGAATGTCATTTTTTTTTTTTTTTTGGCTCATAATATGTGTGAGGTTATCATCAGCCTGGATTTTGATGTGATACAGAAAGTATAGTGCCTTGCAAAAGTATTTACCCTGTTGGTGTTTTCCTTTTTTTAATTAAATTTAAATCCATTTGATGCATTGGACCTACACACAATAGTCCAAATTATATAACGGCTGAGTGGATCCTTGTCATTTGATTGATGCTTTATATGTCACATGACATGGACTAATTCATCCCATTTGTGTTGCATTGCATTTAGAGAGCAGTTTGGTTCCATAGAGTGCAAATTTGGTTCCATACATTTGGTACCATTGCACTCTGCACACATGCACACACACGCATGCATGTACACATGTGCGCGCGCACACACACACACACACAATGCGCACGCATGCGCACACACAAAACAAAGCCACTGCTCTGTCTGGAGGCTGTTAGCGGGAAGAAAGAATGAAAAGCTGGAATAATTTCTGATGTGATTTTTTTTTTTTTTTTTTTTTTCGCTGCACTGAGGATGTACACAGTAAATCATGACGTTCCCAGCCAGTTTCTTTAGACAAGTTAGTGGATGGTACATGAACATTTCCACATCACTGAACATGTCTTGGACTTCATTCACATGATTAAGAAATAGAATCTGCGTGGTACTGTATGGTAAATATTTCTTGAGTAGGCAGTTTTTGCACAGCCACTCAGATTTTCAGAACTGCTTAAATTGAGGTTTACCAGTCAATTTACACTCCTATCCTCGCCTATGGTCATGAACTTTAGGTAGTGACTGAAAGATTGCTGCTGATATAACAAGCAAAAAATAGGTTCCTTCATAGGGTATCTGCGCTTATACTCAGGAACAGGGGGAGAAGCTTGAATATCCAGGAGGGATTCTGAGTAGAGCTGCTATTTCTTCAGCTCGAAAGGAGTCATCTGAGGTGGTTCAGGCATCTGTTGAGGATGCTCCCTAGTCGTCTCCCTCGGGAGGTCTACCGGGCACATCCACTTGGGATGAGGGTCTGAGGAAGACCCAGGAAACTCTGCAGGTATTGCATCCCTGAGCTGGTTTGGGAATGTCTAGAGACTCCCCAAGAGGAGTTGGAGGGCCTGGCCGAGGATAGGGAAGTATGGGATGAGTTGCTTATTCTACTGCAAAACAGATAAGTGGCCGAAAATAAATGAATGAATTAATATAATACTGTGTACATAGAAACGCCTCAGGCTGCATCATAAGTCTATGCCTCATCCTGAAGTCTGCTGTGTTCCTGAAACAGTAAAATGTTGTGCATTGTAGCTCACTAACAGCAAACTTTGGCTTTCTGAGTTACAGAGGGTGTGTAATTATCTCAATTGATTTTTAATCATATAATCAGGCATGCACATAACTGGTACGCATGGTGCTTCTGCGTGCTAAAAATAAATGATGCGCAGCAGAAAACACAAGGGAAACACTTCATAGGAGGAAAGCAATGACAGATTGTAGGAAAAGTTTCCCCCTGTGTGCTGTCTGCCGTGCATCAATGATTCTTAGCACACATGAGCATGATGAGTACCAGTTATGTGCACCCCTGCATATAATGCATGCAGACATCAGATACAGTGATCATGACGCAGGGTGGATTTAAAGGTTTCTACAGGCTGTCTGATCATTTCTCCCTCTATTAGTGTAGGATGACAGATTCTTATTAAAACAGTTTTGTTTTGTCTGTGCATTGTACTTTATGTAGTTATCTTTTGCGTTGTTGTGTCTTTCATAGACCAGAGTTCACACAGCTCAGTGATAGGCTGATGGCCATAGGAGCAAGTCACGTGATCAAAGAGGAGACACTGAGACGGCCTGAGGTTAAGGAACTGTTCAAGGTCTGCACATTTTTATAGAGATGATCAAATGGATTTACCCATCTGTGATGAAACACAGTCCAAATAAAATTTCTGTTTTGTTTGTTTGTTTTTCCTAAAGACTTGCCCAAAGCCAAAGTTGGCGCTGAATGGCGTCGGAGGCAAAAGTGCAGTAGAAATGCTTCGACATCTACAGTGAGGATGCTGAATAATCTTTGCACGATGTCATTTTCCTATACAAATGAAAAGAGTTTGTTATTAAAAGTAATGCTTCTCATAAAATTCAGGACTGGAGGGTCCATGGTGACGTATGGTGGGATGTCCAAACAGCCAGTCACTGTTCCTGTGGTAAGATGACACCTGCTGTAGCCTGGCAGATATTATACAAATAATGAAGGTTTATGAGTTCAATGGTACAATATTGAAAAATGAAAAGAAAAAAAAAAATCATTATTTGTTTTATATAACGTCTAAAAAAAGATCCTTGTCATTTGATGTAATATTCATTTATAAACAGCAGAAAAGGGAATTACAGTTTGGTGTTCCACTGGTGCTTAACAGTCCAACACGTACTTTAGAGTCCAAAATTGCGGCGATGTAGTCCGTGATGCTGTGCACTGACTTCCTGTACTTCAAAAAAAAAAAGACTTTGTGTAGTTCCTCAGTCCAGCAAAAAATCACATCAGAAATTTGTCCAGTTTTTCAGCTTCTCATCCTAACAGCTCTTCATGCCTCCAGATGGCTTACAGATTTGTTTTTTTTTTTTTGTGTGTGTGTGTGTTAGAAGAATTAGCACCGTCAATTAGCTCCCTGAAATTGCTGTCTGTCTGCAAAACAAACTCTGCTATGTTTAGCTAAATGCTGCCCCCAGTAGTGTGAGCACGCGCGGTGGTCTGGGTGTGCAGTAGCAAATTTCATATAGCACCAAAATTGCACGCTAAAAAAGAACTATTGCACAGTCAGTGAAACACAATGGCAAATGGTATGAACAATCCATGTAATGTGACATACAACCCACCATTCAAATGACAAGGATCCACTCAGCTGTTATATACAGTTGTATGCAAAAGTTTGGGCACCCCTGATAATTTTCATGATTTGCCTTTAGAAATCATTGGTTGTCTGGATCAGAAATTTCAGTTAAATATATCATATAGCAGATGAACACACTGATATTTGAGAACTGAAATAAAGTTTTTAGTATTTACAGAAAGTGTGCAATAATTATTTAAACAAAATTGGGCAGGTGCATAAATTTGGGCACCCTTGTCATTTTATTGATTTGAGTACATTTAGCACTAATTATTGGAACACAAAATTGGTTTGGTAAGCTCATTGACCCTTAACCTCCTTACACAGGTGAATCCAATCATGAGAAAGTGTATTTAAGGTGGCCATTTGCAAATCTAATTCTAATGAGTGGCAACATGGGACCCTCTAAACAACTCTCAAATGACCTGAAAACAAAGATTTTTCAAGATCACGGTTTAGGGGAAGGATACAAAAAGCTGTCTCAGAGATTTCAGCTGTCAGTTTCCACTGTGAGGAACATAGTGAGGAAATGGAAGACTGCAGGCACAGTACTAGTTAAAGCCTGAAGTGGCAGGCCAAGAAAAATCTCAGAGAAGCTGAAGCGAAGGATGGTGAGAACAGTCATAGTCAACCCACAGACCTGCTCCAAAGACCTACAACATGATCTTGCTGCACATAGTGTCTCTGTGCATCATTCAGCTATACAGCGCACTTTGCACAAAGAGATGCTGTATGATGCTGTAATGCAGAGGAAGCCTTTTCTGCGTACACGCCACAAACAGAGTCGCTTGAGGTATGCTGAAGCACATTTGGACAAGCCAGCTTCATTTTTTGAATACGGTGCTGTGGACTGATGAAACTAAAACTGAGTTATTTAGACATAACAAGGAGCGGTTTGCATGGCTGAAAAAGAATACAGCATTCCAAGAAAAACACTTGTTACCTACAGTAAAATTTGGAGGTGGTTCCATCATGCTGTGGGGCTGTGTGGCCAGTGCAGGTAATGGGAATCTTGTTAAAGTTGAAGGTCACATGGATTCCAGTCAATATCAGTAGATTCTTGAGAACAATGTTCATGAATCAATGACAAAGTTGAAGTTGCGCTGAGGGTGGATCTTTCAACAAGACAATGACCCTAAACACTGCTCAAAATCTACTAAGGCATTCATGAAGAGGAACAAGTACAACATTCTGGAATGGCCATCTCAGTCCCCAGACCTGAATATTATTGAAAATCTGTGGTGTGATTTTAAGTGGGCTGTCCATGAGCCGAAACCAACAAACCTGAAATGTTTTGTAAAGGAGAATGGTCCAAAATACCTTCGACAAGAATCCACACTCTCATTGGAAGCTATAGGAAGTGTTTAGAGGCTGTTATTTCTGCAAATGGAGGAGCTTCTAAATATTGACATTTTTTCTGTTGGGGTGCCCAAATTTATGCATCTGCCTAATTTTGTTTAAAGAGTTATTGCACACTTTGTGTAAATTCTATAAACTTCATTTCACTTCTCAAGTATCACTGTGTTTGTCTGCTATATGATGTATTTAACTGAAATTGCTGATCCAAACAACCAATGATTTATAAAGGAAAATCATGGAACTCATCAGGGGTGCCCAAACTTTTACATACAACTGTAATAGGGTATATAACATTAATCAGTGGCAGATAGGGAAAGTTAGTGTAGTGTCATGAAGGATGTGGTTACTTTGTTTAGGATCACATTTCCTGGTAAACAACTCAGGTCATCACCTTGTATATAAATATGGCCTTTGACCCCAGTAATTATGACTTTTGCCCAATTGAACTTGGACTGACCTTACCTGGGAAATTCTGGAATCCACCTACATAAGTGTGCCAAGTTTAAGAAACAACATTCTTTACCTTGACTCCAGTGACCTTATTCTTTACAAAAATGAACCCTTAAAGGCCAGTACTATATTAGACCTTCAACCACATACCAAGTTTGGTAGAAACTTCGCTAAGGACCGAGGAGGAATAGACCAACAGACAGACATACAGTAATCTTGACCCCAGTTACTGGCCTTGCCTGTGCAGTTCCAGAACACAGTTTTGTTTTTGTTTGTTTTTAATGCATGTAATCACGTTGCAATGAAATCTGTCTTCTGCAGAGTGCTCTTATTTTCAAGGATGTCAAGCTGCGGGGATTTTGGGTCACACAGTGGAAGAGAGACAACTCACACGGTGGGTTTGCAAGGAAAATCGATTTTGCAATGTAATTACATTAAAAATCCTGAATGAGTTTTCATGGAAATTTATGATGAATTCCTCCTTAGATGGAAAGGCATTTCGAGCTATGCTGGATCAGCTGTGCTCCCTCATCCAGGAGGGGAGGTTATCGGCTCCTGTTTGTGAAGAAGTGGACCTCAAAGAATACCACAAAGCTGTGGTTGCAGCGATGCAGCCGTTCATCTCAGCTAAACAGATTCTAATTATGTGACGTGACTGAGACGTCATTGACTGCCACATGCTGACAGATGCGGTCATTCTGTTTTTTCTCTTTTTTTTCTTTTCTTTGTCACATAGTTGTCCAGAAGAGAGTGTCAGAGACTCCAACCGCACGCGCACACACAGACACACACACACCCTTTGTGCTGAATTGTTTAAATATCAAGCAAATGAAAGTAATTATTCAAAACAGCAATGACAGCCTGTATGATATAAAATAGTCAAGGATTTATCTTTTATAATAATTGCGATTTTGCATATTATATGATGATGGGGTGTATGAGTTCCAACTGACATTCAGTCATGACAGCCACTTAATGTATATGTTTTTGTTTTTTTTTTGTTTTCTTCATATGTCGGCACATGATCAGCAAAGCTGTCAGTCTAATTTCATGCTCGGGGGAGTTTTGTTTTTAAACCTGGGCTCTGTTTTTGGAGTTACTTTTCAAGTTTGTTCTGTAATACCAAACCCCTAATTGGCAGTCGATTTGTAATGACTTTGTGGCTAAGGTAAGAAGCAAACTGTGTAATTGGTCATTTAAAAGTTTTCATTTAAGGAGGTAAACGTGCACAAGTTTACCTTTGTTTCTGTGCTACCAGACACTGCTAATGATTTTTTTCCTCATGCAGTTTGCCTGTGGTGGTGTTTTCTGTCTAATATTGACAGATGAAATTCATTTTTATCCCAAGTGAAAACATGAATCCTTCAGTGTCTAATAGTGCCACTGCATGTACAGTACTGTGCAAAAATAAATACAATTTAAAAAATCATAATAGGTTTGGCAGAGATGTTATAGCTGATATTATTATTGTATAACAGCACAGGTGTATCAAAGCATTCAGCTCATGACTGTTTTAAATATTTAATTATCACCAGTGCAGGGCAGCAAAAATGAACTGGACAGTAAGTGAGTGAGCATCCATCCCAGCCAGTGTGTAGACAAATCAAATGCCAATAAATACCTTCTCTGAATAATACATTTGCCGTACTTAAAAGGGTATCTATAGTGAGGTGTATGTGTGTAACATTTGGGTGTTTCGTGGTAAAGGCACATTGTTTGATGTATAAAAACATTTAGATATCATGCCATGCTCAGATTTCCCACTAAGGATAATAAATAGCTCAATCTAGGATGGCTGCCATGCTGTAACAGAATATCTTCAAAATGCTCTCTTTATTCCTATATGCCATGCAGACACAAATGAAGAGTGTTGTCTGTGTTTTCTTACATGCTGAATCCATTCCAAACACAGTTACAGTAATTGCCAAAACAAAACATTGAGCTTGGCCTGATAGCTAAATTTTTTAAATTATGTATCTGTCTGTAAAATTTGGTGCCTTTAACATAAAATGCACAATTGTAGTGATATTTTACACAAATTTGCAGCTGATTAACAGGCGGTGAACTCTGATACACCAGGTCAATCATGAAGCAACTTTTATTCAGCCTATGTAATGTCCAATAGTTGTGTCTTTCATCTGCTGGAGCAGTGCTTGTCTTGACTTGAGCTAACAACCATGGGGGGAAAACATGTCCACTAATATTGCAGAATTTGAAAAATATGTAACACAACAGGAAAATAAAGCTGGATTTGGAAAATGGACATGGCATATGAATGGCAATGATAACAAAACCTATTGTGTTTACTGCAAACTAGTCATGGCCAACTCAGAACGCTACTCTGAAACCTTTGACACACTTGTGTTTTGAACATTGTTCCACAGTCCACATGAAAACAAACATAAAACATGATATGGTGCCAGTAGTAGTGGGTACTTTGGCCAAAAAGGAGGCATTTGAAAAAAGTAATGTAAACTAGTATTTGTTTGCACTTTATTTCAAAATGGATGCTAGTAGTATTTGATTTCTTATATATTTGCTTCTAGAATAGGTAGATTAATAATCCTGGTGTCTAAATATGCATTTTTGAGGTCAAAGAATGCAATGGAAATAATTTCAAAGTTTTAATCTTTATTTTTTTGTTACTCAAATGCAGAAGCCATATGTACTCAATTTCCTCAGTGTACTTAGACTCTATATGTAGAAACTCTTGTACAAATACAATGAGTAATTGTAACACCTTTAACGGTCATCACTTAAAAGAACGGACACTGTATTTTCTTATTATAGCACCCACAGGTTTATTTTTTATGCATTACAGCATATATACAATATCACATTCTCCACTACATGTCAAAGGATGTGAATAATTTGTAGTTTCAAAGTACTTTGACAATAATTGAAACAAAGTTGAATTTGTCTATAAGCAATAATTACACACTTAGATTTGTTAACAATTCACATTCATAGCACTTCCATTAAGGACGCAGTTATCTACTGTACTTTTTGGTACAAGTCTGTGAGACAGGCTGATAGTACCTAGCTTCTTTCACAATGAAGTCCCCAGAACTTAATTTTGCAAGAAGATTTTTGTCTTGCAGTTGAAGTGCACATGTGCATCCTCTAGAGTCTAGTTGAAAGGTTGCTGCATTTTGAAGAACTTGTGGTTTTCCTTACTTATCACAAAAACAGCTTGTATTAAATTTCAGATAACGTGACTTGTGCCATGACGTCTCATTACTTTTGATACAGTGTTCAATACCTTTGCCCTCATCTAATCTTGAAATATTCAGTTGCATGGGAATGCTTCCCAACTCACTAAATCTTTCCAAGTTTCTAGATAGTGTGCTATATCCAAACACACAGTCAGGCCTCTTTGAATTACCAGGACATTGAAGTGGCTTTATTGATTCTTCTGGCATAAAATGCAGTGTCCAATCATTTGGCAAGGGTGATGTTCCAGGCTGTGCTGGATCTCTTGATTTACTGTCATCATCCATTTTGTTAGTTTCTGTACAGTTACTTTTCAGTAATATTGGAGCCACACGGAACAATCTGCAAAATAAAATAAACAAATTAGTTAACACCTATACAAAAAATGCATTTTGGACAAAGATACTAGCCTACTAAGTATAGTTCTGCTTCAGGTCTAAGGTGATATAGATGAACGGATGGACAGATGGATTGTCAGACAGCCTGAAAATTCAATGTCTCCAGCCTTAATGGAAAGGAGCATTAAATATCTGCTGGAGAATACATGGAAATGATATAATTACAGCTGCCTTTTAGTGTTTATTAACAATTGGAGAGAGTGAAAGCTTTGCAAGTGTTTCCATTGTATTTCTTCACCTCACAAATGTATATTTAGACACCAAGATTGTTCTACCTTTTCTAGAAGCAAAGATATAGGAACTCAAATAACATTGGTGGCCAGTTTGAAAACACTGCTCCCAAGCCTGTTTGTCACTTTTTTTTTTTTTCCCAAATGCCTCCTTATCTATATCTTTAAGAGTGTTTAAAGGCATCAATGTGCAAAATTTCATGCTTGTAGCAAAAAGTGCACGATTCCACCTACAATTGTAACATATCCGTCTGACTGCTATTATCCTTGAGCTGTTATCCTTAGTGGTCTGAGCATGTCATGATATCTAAGCCTCAATACTTAAAAAAAAAAAAAAAAAATTTAAACTGTCCCTTCTTCAGGTTTTTATGGGTGTACTGCTGCATGCCAGTAAGTCTGTGACCAGTGTTTGCAGATAGTTTAATGCCTGATCTCCTGTTTGCCACTGGGGAGCAGTGCTACATAATGCCAGAAAACACTAGGTAGAAGAAACCAAGGTAACATGACATTTTATTTCATTGTGCTGAATTTCATCTGCTTTTCTTGATTTTTGTTTGATTACCTCCACACTAACACTAGTCTTCCAACCGTCTTTGCTTCAAGACAAAGTACTAGATGACGAGAGGGAAGCTTTTGTCATGCCAGTTGTTAAGAAGAGAGACAAGGCCAAAATATCAAATGACAGACCTGTATCCCGAGCTGAACACTTCAAGCACTTGTTAAAGACCAGATATTTTTACTCCCATTATGCTGTACATCTGGATCACCTCTGATCAAGCAAAGAGAATTATGGGTACGCAAACAACAACACAAACTTTTTTTTAACACTGACATCTACCCCATCCTGTGTCTCCTGTGTGAGACACTTGAACTAGGGCTGGGCGATATGACCTAAAATTCATATCACGGTATAAATTGAGTCCCTTCACGGTAAAGGTACGAGGTCTGTCCGTAAAGTATCGTACCTTTTTATTTTTTTCAAAAACTATATGGATTTCATTCATATGTTTCTACGTCAGACATGCTTGAACCCTCGTGCGCATGCGTGAGTTTTTCCACGCCTGTCGGTGACGTCATTCGCCTGTGAGCACGCCTTGTGGAAGGAGTGGTCCCGCCCCCTCGTCGGATTTTCATTGTCTGGAAATGGCGGAATGAAAAGGACTTTTTTTCCATTAGAATTTTTTCAGAAGCTGTTAGAGACTGGCACCTGGAAACCATTCGAAAAATTTATCTGGCTTTCAGTGAAAATTTTACAGGCTTCACAGAGAATAAGGACTTTAACTACAGGTTTAAGGACCCCTCTAAAGGACGGTCGTTGCGCCGCGCTGCGAGCTGCGACGATGCGGCACAAACCACTGGATCATTTCTAAGCTGATGGCTCTGTGGATACGAGACCGTCGTGTGCTCTTTCTCTGGTTATCACAAGACCTGGACATCAGCCATTTTCCGGCAGATTTCACTTTTAACAAGAGATTTTGTCATGGAAAGCCGCGCGGAGGCTTCGCGCGTCACGACCGATTCGCTGATGAAGCGAGACAAAGGAACACCTCCGTTTCGGAGTGTTAGAGGACAAGTTGGAACATGTCCAGCTCTCCACAAGTTCTTTTATACTCACTCGACTGGTAAGCACTGAAAGCCGAGATAGACATGTCCCAACTTGTCCTCTAACACGCCGAAACGGAGGTGTTCCTTTGTCTCGCTTCATCAGCGAATTGGTCGTGACGCGCGAAGCCTCCGCGCGGCTTTCCATGACAAAATCTCTTGTTAAAAGTGAAATCTGCCGGAAAATGGCTGATGTCCAGGTCTTGTGATAACCAGAGAAAGAGCACACGACGGTCTCGTATCCACAGAGCCATCAGCTTAGAAATGATCCAGTGGTTTGTGCCGCATCGTCGCAGCTCGCAGCGCGGCGCACCGACCGTCCTTTAGAGGGGTCCTTAAACCTGTAGTTAAAGTCCTTATTCTCTGTGAAGCCCGTAAAATGTTCACTGAAAGCCAGATAAATTTTTCGAATGGTTTCCAGGTGCCAGTCTCTAACAGCTTCTGAAAAAATTCTAATGGAAAAAAAGTCCTTTTCATTCCGCCATTTCCAGACAATGAAAATCCGACGAGGGGGCGGGACCACTCCTTCCACAAGGCGTGCTCACAGGCGAATGACGTCACCGACAGGCGTGGAAAAACTCACGCATGCGCACGAGGGTTCAAGCATGTCTGACGTAAAAACATATGAATGAAATCCATATAGTTTTTGAAAAAAATAAAAAGGTACGATACTTTACGGACAGACCTCGTATATACAGCGATATAAACTTAAGTGTAAAAATTATAATGTGTTTCTGAATGTGTCCCTTAGCAAAGGTACATTGATTAAAATAAATAAAAAATGACAACAAAGAAACAAAAACAGATATAATGTAATTTTGAGAACATTTATTATGCAGCTGTCAAAACTACAGCTACAGTTTGCCAGAAGGTACATGTTATGCGTTCACACCGGGCGCGACGCGTGTGATGGCGGCGACAGGTTGCCATATAATCCTTATGGAAGGACACGTTGTGGCACCACATAAGTTCAAGCTACACAACGCGGTGCGATGGACACGAATGAAGCGATTTTGAGTGATTGGCATGTTTGTGGTGCGATATCGCGTCGCCTTGCCCTCCTCCCCAAGTTGAAAAAACTGAACTTTTTCGTCTTGTCGCACTGTGATGACCAATCAGGGACTGGATATAGTGACGTGGCGATGTCTGGAGTTTGACTGAGTTGGATGTGAACATGTCCTGTCTCTGGTAGCCAGCCTGTGAGCAGGACTTATGTGCCTTTGGTCCTTTATTTCACAATTATGACAGTTTTTGGGGTAAGAGCGAGCAGCAGCCCCACAGCAGCGGCAGCGGACAGTTTTTGTCTCTCACGTGCGCGCTCGAGCGAATCGTCCATGAAGATTATTTTATTTATTAACTACACAGATAGATAAAAACATGGTTATAACAAATATACGTATAGTGATTTATAATCATAAGACATTGATTCCTACTTTTAAACCGTTTGTGGAATCATCACATCCATCACTAGTGTAACAAGGTGAAGTCCAGACTGAACAAAGATGTTCCTTCTAGCTCAGCTAGCAGAGAAATACCCTTTGACTGACCTGGCAGCACCTTGGTCTCAAGTACGAGTGATCTGGCGTTTGAACCCGGCTGTGGCCACAAAGATACGTCATCTCATCACACGAGTGTTGCAAGTAGGGTGTTCCAGATTATAACTGATGACGGGAAGAATGGGTCTGGTGTGCCTCTTCTTGTTTAAGAACAGCTGGATGAATTTGCAGCTGTATCCTATAGTGGTGATTGCAGATATTTGTAGTTGGGCAGAAGCTGATATATTCAGGGGCTGGAGCCTATCCCAACAGTCATAGGGTGTGAGGTGGGGTACACGCTGGACAGGACCCCACATATAGACAAAAAAAAAAAAAAAAAGCCACATTCACACCCCCACCTATGGTCAATTTAAAATTTCCAATCCACTTAACCTGCATGTCTTTGGATGTGGGAGGAAGCCGGAGCACCTGGAGAGAATCCACCAAACACGGGAAGAACATGCAAGCTCCACACAGAAAGGCCACAGCTAGGAATTGATCCCATGACATTCTTGTTATGAGGCAACAGTGCTAACCACTAAGCCACCGTGCTGCCTGAGATGTCAGTGACGGAAGTATGAAAAAAGAGACTGGGCTATCCCAACCATGCTGTTAGTCAGGATGAATGAGTCATGCATTGAACCAGGCTGTCTAGCCAAAATGTCAATTAGATGCATTTGCAAATCACATATTTGAACATTGATGGAATGAAAACATTTCCTATTAATAAAATAAATTCATCATGGGATGGCACCTTTATAGCAATATGTGTACAGTTAATTGCTCCAATTACATTAGGGAAACTGGATCTCGCTACAAATTGCACTTTAATAGTGGAATGATGTACCTGGATGACATTCGTCTGATTGCGTTCCACACAGCTGGTATGGCTCTGTTTAAGGTTGACTGGCATACTCCTGACCAATCTACGAGCTCCTGCTGCAATGCCCCTGTTTCCAGGAACCCCGGTGTGGTCAGCACCTGTGTGGGCACAGAGAATCGCCTGGCTCCTCGCGGTATTGCACTCTGGGCCGGCAGCAGTTCTGCATGCAATTCCAGTGACAGTGGCCTTGATCATCAAAATTGACTTATGAGCCAATTAATATCATTTGCAAGTCAATCCTGGCACTTCCCTGAGTACACCTCAGATTGCACCATTTGCAAGGTCCTCTAACAATGCGAACGCAGCCACAGTTCGAAAGCTCATCACTTTGTGCGTGCTTTTATATCCACCCATATAACTGCAAACATGTGTGTTAATTGTTCATAAGTGTGTCGCTCATGTGCACATCACTCTGATGACTTCATGTTTTCAAACTATTAACAGTTTCCCAGCATCACCTCTACGTGTCGCCAGTGGACCAATAGCTGTAGAAACGTGTGTACACCAGCCATGAACCTGGCGTGGTGCACAGCACATTTCCACAACCATTTTACTTTTGATACATCTGAACATTAGCATGGAGACAGACGTACGCCACATTGTTGTGCGTACGCAGCCTTTGTACATGAGGCTCCTGGTCTTTAACAAGTGCTTTCAGAGTGTTTCTGCTACAAACGGGTATGGTTGCATTTGCAAATGGTGAAGAGAACATAAATTTCACATCCTTTGCTTGTTTCTTAGCATTGGACAGAAACTCTGAAAAATTCTTCTCAAAAATGAATCACTTCTTAAATTGGCTGACTTTCACCCATTTCACCAAATTTAATCCATATTGCATGAATGCTTTTTGAGCTATACCCCAAACACAGACAGAAAAATAGGGCCAAAAGCAGAACACCATCTGCAGGACTGCATACACATAAAATACATTCTTATCTTCAAGCCAAAGCTCAAAGTGTTTGAACTGTCATCATCCGCAAAAAAAAAAACAAAAAATTTTAAGTTCCTGTTTGTTTCCCAGCAGCAGTTAAAAACTCATTATATATTTATGTGGTATCTGGACAAACACAATAGAACTCAGATAAGAGTTATCAGTTCCTGTTAATAAATTTACAACAGTTCCATGTTATGGACCTGAGTGCAATTAAGATGAACTGACTTATTATACTTTAAAATTTACCCTTGATTGGAGTAAGGAAATTAAAGACTTAATGCCTTACTAAATAAATACAGGAGACTGGAAAAGGAAATAAGGTCAGATAGATGAGACACAAGTTGAGACTCAAGTTAAATTCATATTGTCTTTATTATTCAAAGACCTTAATCTTAAAATTTCTTATGCTACCGTATTGCGACTTGAAGGCCAATGTCTTTGATATCATAATTTATGGCTCACTCACTCATCTTCAACCGCTTACTCCAATTAAGGATCACGGGAGGCTGGACCCTATCCCAGCAGTCATAGGGCATCAGGCAGAGTACACCCTGGACAGGACGCCAATCTGTCGCAGGGCCAGATATAGACAAACATATTCACACCCGCATGCACACCTATGGTCAATTTAAAGTTTCCAATCCACGTAACCTGCATGTCTTTGAATGTGGGAGGAAGCCGGAGCACCTGGAGAGAATCCACCAAACATGGGAAGAACATGTAAACTCCACACAGAAAGGCCACAGCTAGGAATTGATCACATGACATTCTTGTTATGAGGCAACAGTGCTAACCACTAAGCCACCGTGCTGCCCCATAATTTATCATCTGGACAAAATGATTATTTTATATGGCTCAAAAGCAGGCTAAGAGCCACACAGAGGGCTGGCAACAAGCCGGCAGAAATTGAAGCTGCGCCTTCTTTCTCCAGACAGCGCTCATACTTCTCAAAGTCTACCTCTCTGGCTGCGCACAAGTGGTCTGCACGACAGCTGCTGTTGCACTCTGTCAGGTCATAGCTGACAGAGTTGAACTCGTAGTACTTTTGCAAATAGCACCGGTCACTGGATATATGACCCAGAACAATGTCCATTGAGGCTGGAGAGGCATTTGGTACTCTGAAGCTCTCTGTCAGACGGTACTCCTTCTCCCAACGTTCCTGGACTGCATTAGAATAAGTCAGGTTCAGGTAGTAGGTCACCACATCCTGGATGGAATCAAACAAATTCTCAGGTTGTTGTTGTCAGATATAGTTAAATACAATAAAAATATAAATGCATACTTTCTTGTTGCAATTTTTCATGCATTGAAGTAAACGACCAAAGATTTTTTTTCTTTGCCGACAAAAGGCTTTTCTGTCTTATTTGTATTTTGTTCATGAATGTTAGTGAGCACGTCACCTTGGCCAAAATAATTCATCCACCTGCCTCGTGTGGCATATCAAGGTGCTGATTAAGCAGCATGATTATTGCACAGGTGTGCATTGGACTGGCCACAATAAAAGGACCCTCTGTGATCAACATTTGAGGAAATTTGACCTTTAGTCTCTATAGAAGTGTTACTCACAGACAAACAGGAACGAGTGTTGCATTTGTATTTTTGTTGCGTATAAATATGGCACTGCCATTCACTTACTTTAACCAGGAGTGTTTTGGTGTCATAGTCAAAGACACGAATCCCAGGATTGTTGGCTCCATCCATGACCCCAGGCAGTGTTGTTTTCCAAGGTGTAACGCCTGGGCTGAGAAACATCGTACTGATAGGAAAGCCTGCAGGAATGGATACACCACACCCATTTATTAAGCTCAGTGGATGTTACCACATTTTGGACCGAACATTTCATGTACATTATTTGGATACTAAAATGTGGGCCACATTGTATTCAAGGAAAAAAAAATCTAAATGCATAATAAGTGTCAATAAATAAATCAAACTGTACCCTCGGGGTTGTAGAACATTCGGAAACTATCAGTATGATGATGACCAAAGAACTGTCCAAGTATGACTGAATGATGCTTTTCAATTAACTCCACGTATTGCTTGTTGAACTTTGGTAGGAACCACTTCTGTCCTCTCTTCTTCTCAAAGAAACCTGGAGGAACATGGCCAATTATGTACACCTGAAAGACAACCCAGCAAACACACCACATAAATGTAATGTTGTATTTTGGTTGAGGTTTAACATTGCCACAGTGCCTTTCTGTAGACTTCCAGCAATGTTGAAGATGACAAAATGTATACATACGGATGGGTATTGATAAGATTTTATCCATATCAGTGCCATTATCGATTCCGCTTATCGATCCGATTTCTTATAGATTCCCTTATCAATACCTTCTGTGAATTTTTTGTGTACTAAAAGTAGGCTTTACATGTTGTGTATGTCAACAACATTTTATTGAGTCTTAAAGTAAATAAATATGAAATTGGTCACTGGATCCTTGATCTCTGGACATGAATAGAAATAAACAAAATCTGTAGATTTTGGCAAAAGCATTTCCCTTCAGACATTAATGAGACAGATGTCACTCCATATCTCTAAGCTCTTGCAGCCGGCTTGCTGCACATCAACATCAATGTAATTCATAAAGAATGTAGGATGTCTCATTTTGGGAGAAAAATATGGTTTTGATCATAGTTTGTTGTCTGTATTACAATGTTAGGAAAGAGGTGTCATTTGATTTTAAATGGCAATTTGCTTTGAAGTTATTCATTCTGACTGAAATCTGCACAGCTGTCTGCCACGCAATGTTTGGAGCTGTGCACTTAGTCCCACAAACAGGAACAGAACGGAGGACGATTCTCGTTTCTTGTCCGCAACAAGACAAGAGTCCCAGTTAGTGACTTTAATCTGCACAAAGGTGACTCACGATCGACATCTTTAAATGGCTTTGAGAGGGGTTGATGAAGACATTGCGGACCTGTCAGTTCTGAAAAGCAGGGAAGCAGAGAACCAGCAAAGCAGTGGGTTGCAGTGCTGCGTTGTTGCTTCAAGCTTCAAGCAGACCCGCTGCAGAAGCAGGTCTGCAATAAAAGTAGAGAAATGATCGTTAAGCAAAAAGGCTATTGATGTTGATGGATCGAATAATTTCTTAACGATTCTTGAAAGGAACCGGTTTTCGACACCCATCCCTACGTATACATGCTCATGTTTTGAACTATTTCTCCCTTGAGAGCCAAGGTGGAGAAGTAATAAAACATGTGACTGATGTGAGAAAGGTCTCTGGATGGTGGTATGGAAGCTTTCCCAATACCTTGAAGGTGCATAAACATGGCTTTCAACATATAAGTGTTACTGGAGTAAAACCAACTAAATATTCTTCAGTAAAATCCCAGCAAACACATTCCTTTCATTGGTTGTATGAAGGTTGGAGTACAACAATGACCATGTTGCATGAACATAGGCACACTGAAAAAAGTGAAACACAGTGCACTTCATTCAAAGTACTTATTTACATTGGTCTAATGGAAAATTATGGTTTCCAGTTTAAATCTGCTGGAATCACTTTACAAAATCATAAATATACATTGTGAGAAACTAAAAAAATTAGCTGTAACAAATTACATCAATTTTTTAAGTTGATACAAAGTAGCATTTTTTTTTTTCAGTGCATGTTGTATGACATTCTGACAACTATCCCACAACTCAACACAATTTAAGTTGCTCTAATATTGATTCCTAACTTTGCCTCAACCAAAGTGCGCTGCCACAAAGTTGGAGGAACATAAAACTGTGAATTGGAAGTCAATGTGGAATTGGCATAGAATCCCTTCCACTTACACTGACTCCATTGTACCTCAGAAAACTGTTAAAAGGTATCCAAATATTAAACCGTACATCACAAGAGGGATTAAAGATTGCATCAGGAGGAAGAAGAATGCTTTAAAATTTGGTGACCATGATGGTCTCAGAGCAGCCCATTAGGAACTGAACCATCAGATGAGACTAGCCAGGCTTCAATACAAAGAGCGGGTGAAGACCTCTGGGACTCTATCAAAGCCATGACCAACATGGAGGCAAAAAGGAAGCCTCTGTTTGTCATCGATGAGACTAAGGGGGCAAATGAGCTGAATAACTTTTATTTCTGATTTAAAACCGATTGCATTAAGGATTGTTGTTCTGTCCTGAGGGATGTGACATGTGATTCGTAGGACAGGATCTTGATAGATTCTGATGCTGTGGCACAAACTTTTAAATCCATGTATGGGAAAAAGCAACAGGGCCGCACAAAATGTCCATTTTTCTGCTGAAAACATTTGCAGACAAGCTAACGCCTGCTTGGCAGCAGCTTTTTCAGCTCTCCATTGACACACAGATGGTACCAGAAATCTGGAAAAAAAACCTATCATAATCCCAGTTCCAAAAAAAGCCATGTCCTCAGGAGGACACTGATTACAGACCTGTTGCACTCACCTCAAATGTTTTTAAAGCATTACATTGTAAAAAAAAAAACATTTGACCAGTATTTATTCAAAAAAAAAAAAAAAAATTGTGGCAACAAAGTGACACATACAGATTTTAAGTTCTACAAGTTTAATTAAAAAGTCTTGAATACATTAACTAAACTTGCATGTTAATAAAAGCAACAGTTGATATATGGGGAACTGATTCATATTTACTGATAATCTTGGTGACATTGACTTATATTTATTAATTATATGGATGAAATTGATTTACAGATACTAATTAACTGTGAAATTGATTTACATTTACTGCATATCTGCATATAAAATGATTTGGAGTAAGTAAATAAAATTAATTATATAAATTCATATAATAGCACAAAAGTATGTAAGTAAGTCTCTTCGGCTGCCCCCTTGTTTGCACTCGGCGACATTTTTTGGGTTGTCTTGATTATAACAACTTGACTTTAATCAAAGTGACATGACCAGAAGTTGTATTTGGCCTGTTTGGTCTTTAGTTATATGCCAATTTGTCCACTTGTCCTTACAAAAACCAAATGACACTTAATGACAGCAGCCATAAACATTCATGACAATGACATAATGTTTATGACACATTCATGACTGTGTCATGTAACAGTTATGACAGTGTCATGTCACTATTTTGACGATACCTTTAAGTAAAGTGTTACCCAAATTTCTCCTGAGGAAGACCATTAATAAAGAACTTTGAACTTTGATAAAAGCACCTACTTGCTGGCTTATTAAACCCCCTACAAGAAAGGTTTGGAAGAAAAACAGTCCTGATTCGATGTCTTTAAGGGGACATAATTAGACTTTTTAGAAATACTTCATATTTGTTTGAGAAAGGAAGTTCAATAAACTGGGAGTCTTGGTTCATAGAATAAGTTACCACAGTATGGTAGTACCTGACTCTGAGTTTAGCTCATCTCTCTTTCTGAAGCAAGCTTGGGTTACATTTCCTTATCAGGTTTGATTAATACTTCCTATTTGAAACAGAAAACTCAAATTTCCCCCTCATTTTAGGGTTAACAAAATCAGTTTTCACTAAACCTGCTTTCTGAAAGATGTCGCTGTTGGGCTCTTTAATACGGAGGTTGACCAGTTTGATCATTTTGGTATTTAATTACAAAAGATTAACTACCAATGGTATACTCGTATCATACATGCAAGCAACTACACGGTAGTACAGCAGAGCTGGGCTGTTTAATTTTAAAAGCTCGTGTGATTAACACGAGAAACGTGTCTTCATCGTGTTGTACATGTTGTTATTGCTTTCCAAAGTCAAGGGGGAGAACATTATAGTAACTCAAAAATAAGCATAATAATTTACAAATGCCCTTTTTAAGCAAAAGATAAAGATGAGATGATTTGCCTTCTCTTTGTTATTGGCCGCCTCTGTGAGAACTCCATCCGCCCAACTAAACTGGTGCGCTGGGTCATCTTTGTCCTGGGTCTGATTGTTCTGGCTATAATAGAGGTTTGTGTTGAGAACCAGCATCCTAAAACCTGTTTGATTCAGCAGCTTCTCAGAGTAAAATCCACCTATATAATGACAAACAGACAAAAAAAAAAAAAATTGATGTCATGACTCATGACAACTTCTTTGCTTTCAAATGACTGACCTGTTTTTGATGCAGAAATTGTTGCAACAAATCTCAAGAGGAGACAAATACGACCTTTTTTAAAGCTTTCTTGAGACTCTGGATCCAACCAGTCTTGCCACAGTTCTGCTATTTTAGCATAGATGTCACTGGGGGATGCTGGAAGCTGGTTCTTTGGGTGGTAGTCATGGTTACCCAGGGCGGAGTACACTTTAGTGTCTAAAGAAGGCAATATTGGACCAATTTCACCATTGACAGTGCATGACTATTAAACCATTTCAACAAATGCTTGTTTCAGGATTTTTAACTTCCATGCATCCACTTCTTACTTACTTGGAAAAACTTGATTTATGATGAGGGTGAGATTGCCAACAATGCTGAGCACCATCTCTACTCCCAGGTCCTCATTCGGTACATGCGGCGTGTCATCTCTTAGAAGAGAAAGATGAGAAAATTTGATACCACACTACAGTATGTGGTCTGCAATTACTGTTTTGGCTCCCAGCAGTATTCCTTCAATGGGCCAATATTTCTGAGCTATGTTGCTATAGCACATGACGTCTCCTTAAAGAGATAAATATTCTATTAATGAAATGGTGCAGTTGTTGGAGTCCCATGACATCGATGCTGGCAGACGTACCCTGTCCAAATGATGAAGTCCGGATTTGGTAAAATGCTCTTCATAGCATACACCGAGGAGTTGATGAGATGCCATGGAGAGTCACATGCATAGTCTCCAAATTGCCCTGGATTTGTTGCAGGTTTCTGCCCACTGGACGCACACACCAGTTTAGGGTCATCACTGAGTTTGAATGTCGGGTCCCAGTGCAGATCTGTGATGTGCCAGAAACTTCCTGGAAATAAAACGATGAAATTGTGCATGAGATTGTTTCTCATGGGAAACTTTTAAGAAATGTTTCACTGTGAATGAATGAATTAATGAATTTATTCAGCACACATTTCAACAATAACAACCCCCCCCCCCAAAAAAAAAACAACAACAAAACAACTCTCCAATGAAACCGTGTGGGCAGACGCAAAGCTTATAAATACCCAGCCCTTATAAAATAAGAAATATATACACATATGCATGCACACATAAACACAATTTCAGAAATACACAGCTACACACACACACACACACACACACACACACACACACACACACACATATATATATATATATATATATATATATATATATATATATATATATATATATATATGTATGTTACTGCTGCAAATAAGTATTTGAACACCTGTGAAAATCAATGTTAATATTTGGTACAGTAGCCTTTGTTTGCAATTACAGAGGTCAAACGTTTCCTGTAGTTTTTCACCAGGTTTGCACACACTGCAGCAGGAATTTGTTCCACTCCTCCATACAGATCTTCTCTAGATCTTTCAGGTTTAGAGTTTCAGCTCCCTCCAAAGATTTTCTATTGAGTTCAGGTCTGGACCACTCCAGGACCTTGAAATGCTTCTTACAGAGCCCCTCCTTAGTTGCCCTGGCTGTGTGTTTCGGGTCATTGTCATGCTGGAAGACCCAGCCATGACCCATCTTCAATGCTCTTACTGAGGGAAGGAGGTTGTTTGCCAAAATCTCGCAATACATGACCCCATCCATCCTCCCTTCAATACGGTGCAGTTGCCCTGTCCCCTTTGCAGAAGAGCACCCCCGGAGTATGATGTTTCCACCCCCATGCTTCACGGTTGGGATGTTTTTCTTGGGGTTGTTCTCATCCTCTGAACATGGTAAGTGGAGTTGATTCCAAAAAGCTCTATTCTGGTCTCATCTGACCACATGAACTTCTCCCATGCCTCCTCTGGATCATCCAGATGGTCACTGGTGAACTTCAAATGGACCTGGATTGGGGCTGGCTGGAGCAGGGGACCTTGCTGCCCTGCAGGATTTTAAACCATCACAGCATCATGTGTTACTAATGTAATCTTGGTGACTGTGGTCCCAGCTCTCTTCAGGTCATTGACCAGGTCCTCCTGTGTAGTTCTGAGCTTTCTCAGAATCATCCTTATCACACAAAGTGAGATCTTGCATGGAATCCCAGAATGAGTGAGATTGATAGTCATCTTGTGTTTCTTCCACTTTCTAATAAATAATCATAACAGTTGTTGTCTTCTACCAAGCTGCTTGCCTGTTGTCCTGTAGTCCATCCCAGCCTTGTGCAGGTCTACAGTTTTGTCCCTGGTGTCCTTAGACAAGCTCTTTGGTCTTGGGCTATGGTGGACAGGTTGGAGTGTGATTGATTGAGTGTGTGAACAGGTGTCTTTTATACAGGTAACAAGTTGTATTAACAACAATTAATACAAGTAAAGAAAGCAGAATAAGAGGGCTTCTTAAAGAAAAATTAACAGGCCTGTGTGAGCCAGAATTATTACTGGTTGGTAGGGGTTGAAATACTTCTTTGCAGCAGTAACATACAACATACAAATAAATTATTAAAAAAATCATACATTGTGATTGTGATTTCCGGATTTTTTTTTTTTTTTTTTTAGATTATGTCTCTCACAGTGGACATGCACCTAAGATGAAAATTTCAGACCCCTCCATGATTTCTAAGTGAGAGAACTTGTAAAACCGCAGGGTGTTCAAATACTTATTTTCCTTACCGTATATAGATAGCTAGATAAATAGATAGCTAGATAGCTAGCTAGCTAGCTAGCTAGATAGATAGATAGATAGATAGATAGATAGATAGATAGATAGATAGATAGATAGATAGATAGATAGATAGATAGATAGATAGATAGATAGATAGATAGATAGATACGAGGTCTGTCCAAAAAGTATCAGACCTTTTTATTTTTTTCAAAAACCATATGGATTTGAATCATGTGTGCTTGCATGAGCCAACCTTGAACCTTCGTGTGCATACGTGAGTTTTTTCACGCCTGTCGGTTGCGCCATTCGCCTGTGAGCAGGCTTTGAGTGAGCACTGGTCCTCCCCTCCCGTTGGATTTTCATTGCGAGGTGGAACGATTTGGAGCTTTGCTGCATCAAATTTTTCCAGAAACTGTGAGACAGCCAGGTGGAAACCATTCGGAAGATTCAGACGGCTTTCGGTGATGATCCTATGGGCATCACACAGATTAAGGAGTGTTACAACCGGTTTAAAGACGGCGCACAATGGCGGAGGGTGCGCCGCACTCCGAGCGGCCATCGACAGGCTGAAACGACCAGATCATTTCCAAAGTGAACGCTGTGTTGATCCGGGACGTCGTCTGACTACCAGAGAAATTGCAGAAGAGGTGGACATCAGCACTTTTTCGGCACATTCCACTGTTACAGGAGATTTTGTAATGAAAGACGTGTGGAAGTTGGAAGTCTCACAGGACATGTTGTGACATGTCCAGCTCTTACACAATTCCTCGGATACTCACTCGAATGAAAAGCCACCGAAAGCCATTTGAATCTTCCGAATGGTTTCCACCTGGCTGTCTCTCACAGTTTCTGGAAAAATTTGATTCAGCGCTGCTCCAATTGTTCAGACATTTTCCTCGCAATGAAAATCCAATGAGGGGGGTGGACCAGTGCTCACTCAAAGCCTACTCACAGGCGAATGATGCAACCGACAGGCGTGAAAAAACTCACGCATGCACACGAAGGTTCAAGGTTGGCTCATGCAAGCACACGTGATTCAAATCCATAAGGTTTTTGAAAAAAATAAAAAGGTCTGATACTTTTTGGACAGACCTCGTAGATTGTTGTATGGCTGGGGGGCCTGGCTGCCTTTTTGTTTCTGTCTTTTGTTTTTCCTTCCAGGTGGCTTGCATTTGGGACTGAGTGGCTGTGTTGCTGAGGTTATCAGGACCTCACCCTGATCACCTGCGGCTCGTCAGGACTCACAGCTGAGGTGCATCTATATGGATTGGAACATGGTGGCATTTAAGACTGGAGTATACAGTGTGTATTTGCCAGAGACTCGACCTTGTGACCAGACGGGTGAGATCGTCGTCTCGGGAGCCATCTCATCATTAGTGGATGCAGAGAACGTCCAGGGTTTGATGCACGGTCTGTGAAAGAGGAGGGGGTGAGGTCTCACGCTCGTCAGCACACTTCCTGAGGTACGTTAGATTTTGTGACTAACATTTATACAGTCAGTAAATGTGGTGTCCCTCACACCTTTATTATATTGAGCTGTATGTTAGTCATGTATCGGCTTCCACTGCAGGGGAGTTTTGTGAACTGGATGTTCCATGCCTGCAGGTTGGGAAGCTGATTAGTAATCAAGCCAGGAAGTGTTTGCTGTTTGTACACCTTTAAGTGTTCTCTCTGTGTGTAGAGTGTGGACTCACATAATGGTTCCTTCTTTCACAGACTCGGTTTGTTGCGGCCACCTGGGGGGTGTCGGCGGGGTCCTTGGGTTCGAACAGCTTCTGGCTCCGGACCGTTAGCGCTGCTGGGAGCGCACCACGCCAGACCGCACTTTCTTTTGTTGTTTTTTGTATCACTGTTATGTATTAAATTCAGTTAGCCTTTGTACCGTGCTCTGCTTATTTCATACTGGGTCCTTCAAACGCTGGTCGGTTCTCCGAGCTGCGTCCGACACATAACATAGATAGATAGATAGATAGATAGATAGATAGATAGATAGATAGATAGATAGATAGATAGATAGATAGATAGATAGATAGATAGATAGATAGATAGATAGATAGATAGATAGATAGATAGATAGATAGATAGATAGATAGATAGATAGATAGATAGATAGATAGATAGATAGATAGATAGATAGATGCATACATATCAACATACACACACCCATGATGACAAATACCAAAAAAAGCATGCAAAATTAGTCAATGAACTCAAATTTGCAAAACCCAACCAGACAAACAATGGCACACAACAAACAATCCCGAAAGCAACAACAAAATCAATAAACCTAAGTCTTCAAACTATAACAAGCACTTTTATTATTCTTGTAATGTCTTTTAAAGTCTAATAAAGTACCAGGTACTTTAATGTTGTCAGGACAGTTATTCCAGATATTAATACCTTTAACAGAAACATAAGGATCCTTAATTTCTCAAAAAATATCATTCCTCTCAAATTGTAACTGGAGTCCCTTAGTTTAAACAGATCCTGGGCATGTTGTGGCAACAGTTTATTTTTAACTTTCTACATAATTTGTGTTGTGATGTACTCAACCAAATCCCAGAATTTTAGAATATGTAAACAAGCAAACAATGGATTCGTTGGCTTGCAGTATGATTTGTTTCAGATAATTTCAGCTTTCTTTTGCAACAAAAATATGATTAGTATTAGTTAGTATTAGTATTAGTTTTATATGTATTTCCCCATATCTCAATACAATAGGTCATATATGGAACGAGCAATGAATTATATAAAATAGTTAATGTTGTATGGCTGTTGGGCCTGGCTGCCTTTTGTTTCTGTCTTCTGTCTTCTGTTCTGTCTTTTGTTTTTCCTTCCAGGTGGCTTGCGTTCAGGACTGAGTGGCTGTGTGGCTGAGCTATCAGGACCTCACCCTGATCACCTGAGGCTGGTCATGTGCAGCTCGTCAGGACTCACAGCTGTGGTGCATCTTTATGGATTGGGGCATGGTTGCATTTAAGTCTGGAGTACACAGTGTGTATTTGCCAGAGACTCGACCTTGTGACCAGACGGGTGAGATCGTCGTCTAGAGAGCCATCTCATCATCATGGATGCAGAGACCGTACCAGGTTTGATGCCATGGTCTGTGAAAGAGGAGGGGGTGAGGTCTCACGCTCGTCAGCACACTTCCTGAGGTACTTTAGGTTTTGTGACTAACATGAGTACAGTCAGTAGATGTGGTGTCCCTCACACCTTATTATATTGAGCTGTTATGTTAGTCATTTAATCAGCTTCCACTGCAGTGGAGAATTGAACTGGGTGTTCCATGCCTGCAGGGTGGGAAGCTGATTAGTGATTAAGCCAGGAAGTGTTTGCTGTTTATGTACACCTTTGAGTGGTCTCTCTGTGTGTGGAGTGGTGGACTCACATGATGGTGTCTTCTTTCACAGACTCGGTTGGTAGCGGCCACCTGGGGGGTGTCGGCAGGGTCCTTGGGTCCGAACTGTTCTGGCTCCGGACCGTTTGTGCTGCTGGGAGCACACCGCTATTCCACCACGCCAGACCGCGCACTTATTTGTTTGTACTTCTGCACATCACTGTTATGTTATTAAATTCAGTTATCCTTTGTACCGTGCTCTGCTTATTTTATACTGGGTCTTACTTCAAACGCTGGTCGGTCCTCCGCCCGCGTCCGACACATAACAGTTAATGAGCATTGGGAAATGAAACCTTGTGCTTTATGCAAAATTGCAATGGCTTTTGACATTTTAGATTCAACAAAATTAATATGTGTTTTCCAGCTCACTTTATCATCAATAACAACACAGAGAAATTTAGTATCAGTTATGATTTCAGTTTCAATATCATTTAATGATAAATTTCTGCAGAAATTCCTGGACTTGTTTCCAAATATGATACACTTTGTTTTACCAAAGTGAAGCAATAATTTGTTTGAATCAATCCACTGTTTAAATTTCTCTAACTCCTTCTCCATCATGTCCAAGGTCTGTCCCAAATGATCCCCACTACAAAACACAGTCGCATCATCAGCAAACAAAATACAACTGACAGACTTGGAAACTAAACATATGTCATTAATATATAGAAGAAACAACAACAGCCCCAAAACTGAACCCTGGGGCACCCCCAAGTAATTTTCATGAATTCAGAGTTCATCCCACCAATATGTACACACAGATACCTATTGTATAAATAGATTGCTATCCAATCATGTGCCAGCCCCCTGATACCATACCTCTGTAGTTTTTTTTCATTAGCACATTATGGTCTATAGTATCAAATGCTTTCTGTAAAAAAAAAAAAAAACCCTACAGAATATTGCTTATTTTCAATTTCATTTGTACGTAATCTGCTCAACAAAATCAGTTGCAGCCACTGAAGTAGTATGATTTTTTTTTTTTCTGAAAGCATATTGCTTTTTGCTAAGTATGTGATGTTTAGTTATGAAATCATTTAGCCTCTTTACAAATACCTTTTCCAGTTTTTTTGAAAATTGTGGTAAGAGTAAGATTGGCCTATAATTTGAAAAGACATGTTTTTCACCAGATTTAAATAGCGGTATCACTTTAGCTAATTTCATTCTGAAAGGAAATTTCCCAGTCATTAGTGACAAGTTACAAATATACGTGAAAGGTTTAACAATACAATCAATAATACTTTTAATCAAAAACAAATCAAAATAATCACTATTGGTTCATTTTTTTTCCCCTTGAGTTTATGAACAATGTCAGTTATTTCATATTCATCAGTTCCATTAATGGACATTGTATCCTGAATTTTATTAATTGTTTTACTGTAATCCAAAAGGGGGTGGTGGACAAGTGGTTAATGCGCTTGGTTTCAGTTCAGAAGGTTTCAGGTTCAAATCCCTGCCACATTTCTCCATGTAATGTGGAGTTGCATCAGGAAGGGCATCCGGCGTAAAACTTGTGCCAATTCAACATGCAGATCCACCTTGGATTTGCTGTGGCAACCCCAGAGTGCAAACAAGGGAGCAGCCGAAGGGACTTACTTTTGTTTTACTGTAATCCAAAGAGCACATTACAGAAGACACAATTTAATTTGCTAAATTTTTACCCATGTTAACAAAGTAATCATTAAAGTGATCTGTCATAGCTTTGTTTTCTTTAACAACTGCATCAGTATTTGTGTAAAAAAAAAAGGCAAGTTAGTATCTAACACCTTTTCTCTTATTTATGATTTTATTTAAAAGCTTCCAAGTACCCTTAATGTTTGTTTTATTTTTTTTCCAATAAATACTATAATTCTGCCTTTTACAAGATCACATAATGTTAGTTTGTTTTTAAATGTATTATAGCTATTCTCAGCATCAAATGTCCTTAGCTTTAAAAAACTGCTTATACAGAAAATTATTCTTTTTACATGCATTTTGTAGTCCCTTGATCCAAGGTTTGTCAACATTTTGCTTATTTCCAACTTTTAACACCAAAGGGCAATGTTTATCATATAAATTGGAGATAGTAGAAATGAATGATTCATAAAATTGATCAATGTCCTCAATATAAATGTCAGTTTTGATTCCTTAAATCATTCTAAAATTTGTCAAAGTTTCCTCTGTTATTTTCCTTTTGAAAATTGTAATTTCAGCGTGGTTAATTTGATCAGCTAAAGAATTGAAAACTACAAAAGCCGGCAAAGAATCACTGATGTCACTAATAAGTAATCTCCCCTCTAAATTCCACACGGTTATGGCCCCTTCACACATAGTGTGAAGTTTGGATGGCATTTGGATGAAAACGGCGAAACAACGCGAAACCTGGGGCAAGAGTTCATGCACGCTCCAGTGTCTTTCGAGCAGGAACAGTGCCAGGTGCAGCACATGGCACCGCTTAAGTGGTATAAATAAAAAGATCAAAAACAGCTGGTACTTGTGGAACCACATTGCGCCGCTTATGTGGTATAAATAAAAAAATAAAGACCAGGTGCCTGTAGAAACACATCGAGCCACTTATGTGGAATAATTAAAAAAAAAAAAAAGAGAAAAACACACCACCCACTGGATGCAAACTCATGCCTTTCAAAAGCTCTGATTGCCAGTCAGCGACTTTACCACTGAGCTATGGAGCTCTTCTTTGAAAGCTGCGGGAATCTGCCTCATATTAGGAAGCACATGGAAGTATTACAAAAAAAATTAAAATCACACACCATATAAAAACGCCGCATTTATCAAGCAAGCAATACAAATATGATCCGTTCTGTTCCTCTGTAAATGACCCATGGTCACAGACATACAGTCATGAAATGACATAAATGAGAAGCAGTTCGCTTGTCTCATTTATGTCCACATCTGCTGGCGTGTCTCCAACCGGCCACGCACACGTGTCTTGTGGACAACACGCCACAGGACACCGCGTAATGTGGAACAGAGCTGACGTGGATGATGTGACAGTGAGATCGCCTGCTGCGTGTTCTGATCTGACGGTCCATTTCAACCTGGGAGCAGCCTGTCCATGTGCGCGTGCTCGCTCGCTGCAGCACATTGCCACAGTGATATATGTTTTTATTTATGTCCACTTGATAACAGCAAACAGACACACCCCAGGCAGCAAATAGATCTGGGCCGGATGTAGTCCAACATCTGGTACCAATCCTGAAAACATATCCGGTCCAGACAGTTTTTACACCCTGGCCCAGATCCGGCACAGCT
The DNA here is from genome assembly GCF_902500255.1 of Thalassophryne amazonica. Lineage (NCBI taxonomy): Eukaryota > Metazoa > Chordata > Actinopteri > Batrachoidiformes > Batrachoididae > Thalassophryne > Thalassophryne amazonica. The sequence goes on along the minus strand of NC_047109.1, from coordinate 40,391,188 downwards.
CCGCTTTACAGTTCTGGAACAGATCCGGACCAGATCTGAACTGGATCCGCACAAGACCAACCGTTTACAGACCATATCTGGCACAGATCTGGGGCAGATGTGGACCGCATCACAGCACCGTGGCAGGAATAAGTTTTACAGGGGTAAGTTCCGTGGATCCGAGGAAACTGATTTGTATCTATAACACACAGATCAGTGTCCCTGGACTTATAAAATGTGATTGTCGTAAAGAAACAAACTGCTTTGCAATAAGCATTTAAAAAGCCTCAGTGACAATCACAATTACAGAGTACAGAGTTTACAACCGCTAATGGATAGTTTCTACCAAGTGTAGATAAAATTGTTTATCGTTATGCCCCATGTTCCTGCCACGGTGCTGTGATGCAGACCACATCTGTCCCAGATCCGTGCCAGATATGGTCTGTAAACGGTTGGTGTTTTGCGGATCCAGTTCAGATCTGGTCTGGATCTGTTCCAGAACTGTAAAGCGGAGCTGTGCCGGATCTGGGCCAGGGTGCAAAAACTGTCTGGACCGGATCTGTTTTCAGGATTGGTACCAGATGTTGGACTACATCCGGCCCGGATCTATTTGCTGTCTGGGACGCATGTCACAGTGGGCAGTTGTTTGTCCATGTCCATCCAAACACAGTACGTGGTGTCCAGCTGGAATGTCCAGATCCACAGATTTCCATAGCCGCTTCAGTGGGAGGACACACCTCCTGTCATCTCAGCGCTCAGATCAAAGCCACACTCGTGTGGGACTTAGACAAATTTCTCTGCGAGTACGAAAGTGATTGTCTGCAGTCTGTTATCATGCCAAGAGTGCGACTGGCCACACATTTTCTAAGTGCCATGCGAGCGGTGTTAGATATTTGTGCGTGTCACCTGGAATTTGGCCGGCACCTGCCACATGGGTTGGGCGATGGGTTCACACAGCGCACACTTTGTCTTTCAGGCGCTTGTGTGTGCAAGTAGTTGTAGCAACAGGTGTACGAGGTGTTGGAGGCAGGGACGACATTACACAATTTGCACAAGATTCCTGCATCATGCGCATTAAGTCTGCACTTTGTCCAAACTTTGCACTATGTGTGAAGGGGCCCTGGGCATTGTTCTCCTTAAGAAGCAATCACTTAAAATTATCCAAATCCGAGAGCTCTCTTATTATGATTTTTGCTTCCTCTGGTGATCCATTTAATTTAATCCACACTTTACAGTTCCTGGTCGAAGTTGCTTGTATTGTTTTTCTGTTTTCTTAGAACTCTGGCTTGTCTTGCAATATCTGCATTTTTCTTCATTTACATACACCTCAGTTCCTCTCAACTTGTTTGTTAGCCTTAACAAATCGTTGTTAAATTTCCTGCTTGCAAACCGGATGATAATAACCGGTTTAGACTTTTTTTTTTGGAATTGAATGGCAGTCTGCAATATCATTACTGTTAATGTCCTTTGATGAAAAAAAAAAAAAAAATCAATAACGTTTTGCTCCAGGGAGTGAATTTCACCCAGAGAGTCTTCATCCATACTGGCACCGCTGCTGGGGGCAGCAGCCCTGGCATATGTTCGATGTTTCATATTTAATCCACACACAACCACCTCCTCCATCCTAATATGCTACTCCAATTCATCCACACAGTTTTCCAAAATCCAGATTTTATTGTCTTTCTCCTGCAATATTTTCCTGAGCTCTCAAACCACTTTATTCACTTACCAGACAGTGAAACCGTTTCTTTGAAAACCAGGCAAGCCAGGAGCAGAAGGCTTTTCAGTGCAGTCATGCTGAAAGCAAAACCAGATACTCAAATGTCTATGAGGTAGCTCCACCTTGAGAAGTGACGTGTCTCAAGGGCAGAGATAAGATATGATGAACTGCCTTTTGCCTGGATCCAAAGGGCAACACTTTATTGGTGTCCTATCTCTGTCACATTTTCTTCATTTGTTCTAAATGAACTCCATAATATGACCAAAATCGTCATCCTCACGATGAGGAGACGCTTTGCCCTCGTGCTTAAACTCCAGATGATGCCACGCTGGGCAGCTGGAGTTCTCTATATGTCCTTATTGTGTGCCCAAACCATAATGGTATACTCTGACCAGATCCATTTCTAATGGGGAAATGTATTACACTGTCTGCTGGTTTATTGACTAATAGCCAACATTTATGTGTCAAGACAATACGGAATGCACGTTTTACAAACTGTGGCCACGTTTAAGTAGATCGTGCCTTTGTTTTACTCAAACAATGCTTAAAACGTGCTCACAATATAATAAAATGTGCGCACAATATAACAAAACGTGCGCACAATATAACAAAACGTGCGCACAATATAACAAAACTTGCGCACAACGTACAAAACATTTTGCAATGACACTTCCAGGGCTCCGTAGTTCAACTTAATTTCATTTGATAATATGCAAGTATTCCTGCATTGAAGGCCTGAAACACATTCCAATAAAATAAATAAATAAATAAAAGCTGGGATGGTAAAGCATTTACCACTTTTTAATGTTACCATTCTAGTGCCCAATGTTCAATTTCCACTGCCCAATGTTCAGTTTCTTCTCTTTGCACTTTTTGTTTACATTATATACATATATCGTTTGCACATTTTTTTTCTTTTAAGCCATTGATTGCTAAGAGCCTATGAAAGAAATGTCGTTATGCGTATGCAAAATGACAATAAAGAAATCTGTCTATCTGTCTATCTATAACCCCAATTCCAATGAAGTTGGGTTGTGTAAAATGTAAATAAAAACAGAATACAATGATTTGCAAATCCTCTACAACCTACAGTAGTGTTCAGAATAATAGTAGTGCTATGTGACTAAAAAGATTAATCCAGGTTTTGAGTAAATTTCTTATTGTTACATGGGAAAAAAGATACCAGTAGATTCTCACAAATCCAACAAGACCAAGCATTCATGATATGCACACTCTTAAGGCTATGAAATTGGGCTATTAGTAAAAAAAGTAGAAAAGGGGGTGTTCACAATAATAGTAGTGTGGCATTCAGTCAGTGAGTTTGTCAGTTTTGTGGAACAAACAGCTGTGAATCAGGTGTCCCCTATTTAAGGATGAAGCCAGCACCTGCTGAACATGCTTTTCTCTTTGAAAGCCTGAGGAAAATGGGACGTTCAAGACATTGTTCAGAAGAACAGCGTAGTTTGATTAAAAAGTTGATTGGAGAAGGGAAAACTTATACACAGGTGCAAAAAATTATAGGCTGTTCATTTACAATGATCTCCATAAAATGGACAAAAAAAAAAAAAAAAAAAAAAAAAAAAAAAACAGACGCATGGAAGAAAACGGAAAACAACCATCAAAATGGATAGAAGAATAATCAGAATGGCAAAGGCTCACCCATTGATCAACTCCAGGATGATCAAAGACATTCTGGAGTTACCTGTAAGTGCTGTGACAGTTGGAAGACGCCTGTGTGAAGCTAATTTATTTGCAAGAATCCCCCGCAAAGTCCCTCTGTTAAATAAAAGATGTGCAGAAGAGGTTACAATTTGCCAAAGAACACATCAACTGGCCTAAAGAGAAATGGAGGAATATTTTGTGGACTGATGAGAGACTTTTTGGGTCCAAGTTTGTGAGACGACCCCCAAACTCTGAATTCAAGCCACAGTTCACAGTGAAGACAGTGAAGCATGGTGGTGCAAGCATCATGATATGGGCATGTTTCTCCTACTATGGTGTTGGGCCTATATATCGCATACCAGGTATCATGGATCAGTTTGGATATGTCAAAATACTTGAAGAGGTCATGTTGCCTTATGCTGAAGAGGACATGCCCTTGAAATGGGTGTTTCAACAAGACAATGACCCCATCACACTAGTAAATGAGCAAAATTTTGGTTCTAAACCAACAAAATTAATGCCTCGCAGATGTGAAGAAATCATGAAAAACTGTGGTTATACAACTAAATAATAGTTTAGCAGAGGTGTCAAGTAACGAAGTACAAATACTTCGTTACTGTACTTAAGTACACTTTTTAGGTATCTATACTTTACTCCATTACTTATTTTTCTGCCTACTTCTGACTTCTACTTATTACATTTTCACACAAGTATCTGTACTTTCTATTCCTTACATTTTTAAAACAAACAGCCTCGTTACTCTTGGCTTCAGCGCCGGTGGATGTGCGCTGGCGCGGCTTTACCGAGGTGCCAGCGCGGATTTATCTGACCATGGGTCCGAAGAAGGCACTGACGGCGGAGGAGGGAGACGATATCAAGAAGTCCCTGGACTTTTTGTCTGAGGAAATCTCTGTTGTTAAAATGCAGCAGAAATCCATTATGGAGCTGGTGGAAGAAGTGAAGGCTGTCTGGATCCAGAATGCCGAGAAAGACCGGCATCTGGTGTACCTGGAGAACCGTGTTGCGGAGTTGGAACAGTACACAAGGATGAACGACGTTATTATTACAGGAATTCATATTAAACCTCGATCCTACGCACGGGCAGTGTCAGAAGACAGCGGAGGGGAGGCCAGTGAGCAGGAGGCCAGCTCAGTGGAACAACAGGTGGCTGACTTCCTGCAATCTAAAGGTATTCAAATGGACTGTAATAACATTGAAGTGTGCCACCCCCTGCCCAGGAGAGAGGATGGAGACAAGCGAGCAGTTATAATGAGGTTTGTCAACAGAAAACATAAAATGGCATTGTTAAAACAGGGACAGAAACTCAAAGGAACAAACGTATTCATCAATGAACATCTGACCGAAAGAAACGCAGACATCGTCAGGAAAGCTCGTCTCTTAAAAAAGCAGGGAAAAATTCAACAGACATGGACATCCAACTGCAAAACATTCATCAAACTGAACGGAACACCAGAACAAGCGAAGGTTATGGTAATCAGGAACATCGAGGAACTGGACAAATACGACCAATAAGGTATGAGGACACAAACACATCACAACACCATGACACAGACCAGAGGAACCTATTCATCTACTACATCATCTACATCTGGAGACAAGAAGGATATAACTCAAAGGATTGCTGATCATGGAAAAGTAGAACTGAGAACATTTAAATACACAGACCACAATGTACTGGACTTGGAGCACGATATAGACCCGGACAATAATTTCTTCTCAAATATTAATGACAGTTGTTGCTATTATACAGATGAACAGTTTAATCGGATCATTAAAACAGATAACAAATTATCAATAATCCATTTCAACAGCAAAAGTCTGTATGCAAACTTTAACAACATTAAAGAATATTTAAGTCAATTTAAAACATTTTTTAACATAATTGCTATATCAGAAACATGGATCAATGAAGATAAAGGAATGGATTTTGAACCAATCGAAGCAGTGGTTCACAGATTGAAGCAATGCTTCGACCTATTGTTTCGTTTATTCTTTCTTTCTTTTGCTTAATTTTCCCCCGCTAAAGAGCATACTTCTGTGAGTATTATTTACCTTTTCTATGTTAAACCGACCTGTTATGGTCTTCTGAAACAGTAGATAGATGTATTTTATAACTTAAAAACGGGAGCGACGCTAACGTGTTAGCATGTCTATGGCATTTTCAATGTTAAAACTTAGCATGAAGCAGTTCCAGCTGTCTTCACGTTCGGGTGCATTTGTTTTCAAATTGTAATATTTCTTAAATGTATTTTTGTTTATATATTAATAATCTAATGATAATTATTATATACAATTTCAGAGAAAGAGACAAAAAGAACCTGAATAGAAACACAACAGAAAATAAAATATAAAAGCAACTAACAATGAACATACATACATACGTACATACAGAAATAAATAAGTGTTTCCTGTGAACACCTAGTGACTCTTACACCTCCATTTCATCCCTGTTTTATTTAAGTTTAATGACAGTTTGTTTCGGTCAAACCGTATTGTCAATGTGTTAATTTCTTCAGTGATTTACTCCAGAACTTTCTGCCAAACTAGAAAACTGCTGCATCCTAGTAAGAGCAGAATACTACTGGAATGAATCTGAATAAGGAAAGTTTTTTTTTTTCTCACTAAATGGATGCTGCACTCACTGCAGTTTATTGTCTGGAATAGTCCCAGATTGCATTTCAGAGCGTCTAGAATCGAAACATTTTCGTGCAGGTGGTGTTGGGGGGTAATTTTGGGTTTTGGGCCACATGTAGAACGAATCAGTTTTTAAATGAAGCTTTCAATTCATATAGTGGCATCTACCTTTTTTTTTTTAAGGTTACTTTATACTTTTATACTTTAAGTAGGTTTTGGAGCACATACTTTTTTCACTTTTACTTGAGTAAAGAGGTCAAGTTGATACTTCAACTTTTACCAGATTAGTGATTCACAGGATTGCTAAAAAAGCAGTTTGAACATAATAGTTTTGAGTTTGTAGCGTCAACAGCAGATGCTACTATTATTGTGAACACCCCTTTTCTACTCTTTTTTACTAATAGCCCAATTTCATAGCCTTAAGAGTGTGCATATCATGAATGCTTGGTCTTGTTGGATTTGTGAGAATCTACTGAATCTACTGGTACATTGTTTCCCATGTGACAATAAGAAATATACTCAAAACCTGGATTAATCTTTTTAGTCACATAGCACTACTAGTATTCTGAACACTACTGTATTGAATACACCACAAAGACAAGATACGTATTTAATGTTCAAACTGATAAACTTTATTGTTTTTGTGCAATTGTTTGCTCATTTTGAAATGGATGCCTGCAACACATTTCAAAAAAATTGGGACGGGGCAACAAAAGACAGGGAAAGTTGATGAATGCTCAAAGAATACCTATTTGGAACATTTCACAGGTGAACAGGTTAACTGGAAACAGGTGAGTGTCATGAATGGGTATAAAAGGAGCATCCCCAAAAGGCTCAGCCTTTCACAAGCAAAGATGAGGCGAGAATCACCACTTTGTGAACAACTGTATGAAAAAGTAGTCCAACAGTTTAATGTTTTTCAACATTCAATTGCAAGGAATTTAGTCATCATCTACAGTCCATAATATACTCAGAAGATTCAGAGAATCTGGAGAACTTTCTACACGTAAGCAGCAAGGCCGAAAACCAACATTGAATGCCCATGACCTTTGATTCCTCAGGTGGCATTGCGTTAAAAACTGACATCATTGTGTAAAGGATCTTACTGCGTGGGCTCAGGAACACTTCAGTTAAAACCATTGTCAGTTAACACAGTTCATTGCTACATCTACAAGTGCAAGTTAAACTCTACCATGCAAAACGAAAGCCCAGCTTTTCCAATCACAGCAACAAAAGCCTACATGAGTCATGTATGTTTTGGTGGCTTCCCTCACTGGTGTTTTTCTTGCACAGTCACTCAGATTTGAGAACTGCCTGCTCCAGTGAGATTTACCTCACGGTACCATACTATTCACATCTCTCCATGATAGATGTCAGTGAAGACCAAGATATATTCAAGTTATACTTCCATCCTCTGACTTATCCAATGTCAGCTGTAAAAGTGATGATTTCTATTGACAATAATTCCTCTATTTAGCTCATGCAATCAGTGATGGGCTCTGACAATGGAATATTTTCATTAAACCCCTTGAATTAAAGCTAAACATCTGTACTCGAAGTGTGTCTTGTTTTATTTCAACGTCACTGTGGTGAAGGACAGAGGCAAAATTACAAAAATTATGTTACTGTTCAATAACTTATGGACCTAACTGCAGAATAAGATTTGGTAATGCATTCTCCTAATCAAGTCAAGGCTGCAGTTATTCTAATCCATTACTAATGGCCATTTTGTTTTTGATTGTTCTACTTGAAATTAATTGATTTTATTTAAGACTTTGAGATAGTGGCATCGGTAATTCATCTTAGATAAAACCGTCTGCTTTGCACAGAGGAATCCTTCCTAGTACACGTAATTTTTTCGTTTTCGCAGTTTTCAATGTCTACACTCCCCGTCCAGCAGGTGGCGGTGGTACACCTTCAAGCTGGATGCTGACTCCCTGTGAAACAGGAACAGGAAGAAGCAGGGCACGTTTCATGTTTCGCGGGGTTTCACTACTGCGCATGCGCTTTACTGCGAGTTTTTCGCGCGGGTCTTCTGTTCTGTTTTACATTTAATTATATAATAGTTTAATAAACTCGCCACGTTAGGACTATGTGGAACCAGGGTGAGTTCAGTGTTTTCACGTGTGTCTTCCTGCTTTGTTGTAGTCTTGTTGACGTTGTGTTAATGTGGTAAGCGCGCTAACTTAGCTCCTCCACGTCAGGCCGCTGTGTTTACTGTTTGTGTTATTGAGTTAGCGTCAGTTTAAATGAGACAAGAGTGAATAATTTGCGTCTTTGCACTAATTTGTTGTTGCACGTTAGGAGGATACGCTGACTCCACTGTGGCTGTAGGATACAACCAGTCTCCAGGAGGATTTGCGTCACCTACATTATCTCAGGGAGCAGAGAAGAGAGGGGTATGTTCATCCGTCCAAACATGCACAAACAGGTGTGTTTCAGAAAGCTGGTTTAGTCAAAACTTGGAGTTGGTCATCTCTGAGATGAGGTTATCCCTGTGTCCCTAGTTTCACTAAGAGGTAAGTGAAACTAGCGGTATGTTACCATGGTAACCAAATGTAAGCTGTTTGTTGACAGGTTTTCTTTAAAGGACACGTCGCACTGAAATCATAACAATTTAGATTTAGGCTGTTAATGACCATCTGATGATCCACCGGGATCAAGTAATGTGCACTTCCGTGACTGGTTTCAAAGTATACGGCATTCGCAGCACTCAGCTACGGAGACTTCCGAAAACAAAGTACTCGTGAGTACTCGGGTGTTTCCGACAGGTGACGTTGCTACTAGAAGCTTCCCCTTGTGCGCTTCAATGGAATGTATCTGCTAACATTAAGAGCTGAGGCACAGATTAATTCCAAAGTTTACACAAGTGTGATGTTGTGTTCTGACTGCTTATGTCTGTTTATTTTGATGCAGTCACTGTAAAAATGGCAGCCGTGAGAAGGTTTTGTGCACCTGCAGCAATTAGTCATGAACTCAGCCTGTTAAAAACACTGTTATATATACTCAACAAAAATATAAACGCAACACTTTTGGTTTTGCTCCCATTTTGTATGAGATGAACTCAAAGACCTAAAACTTTCTCCACATACACAATATCACCATTTCCCTCAAATATTGTTCACAAACCAGTCTAAATCTGTGATAGTGAGCACATCTCCTTTGCTGAGATAATCCATCCCACCTCACAGGTGTGCCATATCAAGATGCTGATTAGACACCATGATTAGTGCACAGGTGTGCCTTAGACTGCCCACAATAAAAGGCCACTCTGAAAGGTGCAGTTTTATCACACAGCACAATGCCATAGATGTCGCAACATTTGAGGGAGCGTGCAATTGGCATGCTGACAGCAGGAATGTCAACCAGAGCTGTTGCTCGTGTATTGAATGTTCATTTCTCTACCATAAGCCGTCTCCAAAGGCGTTTCAGAGAATTTGGCAGTACATCCAACCAGCCTCACAACCGCAGACCACATGTAACCACACCAGCCCAGAACCTCCACATCCAGCATGTTCACCTCCAAGATCGTCTGAGACCAGCCACTCGGACAGCTGCTGAAACAATCGGTTTGCATAACCAAAGAATTTTTGCACAAACTGTCAGAAACCGTCTCAGGGAAGCTCATCTGCATGCTTGTCGTCCTCATCGGGGTCTCGACCTGACTCCAGTTCATCATCGCAACTTCGCACAGCCATTGAAGAGGAGTGGACCAACATTCCACAGGCCACAATTGACAACTTGATCAACTCTATGCGAAGGAGATGTATTGCACTGCATGAGGCAAATGGTGGTCACACCAGATACTGACTGGTATCCCCCCCCCCCCCCCCCCCCCCAATAAAACAAAACTGCACCTTTCAGAGTGGCCTTTTATTGTGGACAGTCTAAGGCACACCTGTGCACTAATCATGGTGTCTAATCAGCATCTTGGTATGGCACACCTGTGAGGTGGGATGGATTATCTCAGCAAAGGAGAAGTGCTCACTATCACAGATTTAGACTGGTTTGTGACCAATATTTGAGGGAAATGGTGATATTGTGTATGTGGAAAAAGTTTTAGATCTTTGAGTTCATCTCATACAAAATGGGAGCAAAACCAAAAGTGTTGCATTTATATTTTTGTTGAGTGTATATATAACTGTGAAAAATCGAATATATATCTGTGCCATGTTGCCTGTACACATGTCACAGAGACATTCCACGTCCATTAATCCGCAGTAAACAGCTGACATGCGGGTTAAAACAGCGTAACAGCTGTTTTAACCCGCATGTCAGCTGTTTTTTAAGGGGTTATTCAACATTAATTCTCTTTAAAAGTTCGTTATAGAGATTGACAGTTTTATGACATTTGAGAGAGTCTACAAACTTAATGCTGCTGATATATTGTTCAAATTCAGCCAGAGGTCCGTCTAAATTGGGGGTTAAAACAGCTGCTGCCCACACACACACACACACCACATCCACAGACTCTCAAAGTAAAAAAAACAAAAAAACTTTATTGAAAGCTCCATTGAAAAGAACACAAAGCAAAAGATGGAAAAAAAAATTCCACTCACCCAGTGTAACGATTTCCAAATTAGTCCACAACAAAAAGAAGCCCTCATGCACGCATCATGCATGCGTGTTAGCAGTTGCGATCGCCAGCCATGGAAAGGTGCACTCATCCTCACTCGGGTCCACAGCCAGAGATCATTTTCAAGTTCCGCTTGCCCAGAGAATAATGTCCAGGTCCACTTGCTCTCAGGATCTGTCCAATCGCAGCTCGACCTTCAACTCAAATTCTGTCAGGATTGTGGCACATTAGATAGTCCATTATCTCCTGAAAATAGCATCTTCTGAGTTTTTACAATACGAGACATAATCTGCGTGTCCAGGCATGTCTGCAGCAGTAAACCAGCAGCTGTGACACAAACAGCAGTGTCACAACACTTTAAGTTCTAAATCCGACACTCTGAAAAAGTTAAGAGTTTTGGGGTGAAGTGTGCCATCTCCTCTGTAAATCCGAGCCACTGCTTTCAGAGAAAAGCTCCGAAGCTTCGTTATCGGACATAATGACATTTGTTTCCCTCTGTCTCTCTGTCTGGGATGTTTCTGTTTTGCTATTAACTGTGTCACACGCAGAGAAATGCAGAGAATTGCCAAGTGAGACGTTTTCTGGAAATGGACCTGTTACCTCGCTTCGGGAGAGGAATAAAAAAAAATCAGAACCGCTAATTATGAGTGCATGTGTGCAGGTAGACTTACAATCATGAGTACTTTGATGCTGTGTTGCTAACTGGGACGTTAAAAAGCATGCGATATGTCCTTTAACAAACCTCGAGTTTGTCCCTATCTTGCCATCCTGCTGAGTCTGAACCAGCTGTCGGGCGTGGGCCGTTCTTTACGCATTCATCTGATCGATGTTTAAGTTGAATTGTTTTGCATATTATCAGTATTATGGGCAGCAGGGTGGATTAGTGGTTAGTACTGTTGCCTCACAGCAAGAAGGTCATGGGATCAATTCCCACCTGTGGCTATTGTCTGTGGAGTTTACACATTTAAAACCCTAAAACATGGAACTCCCATGGTGCATTGCAGCACGACACCCATTCTTCACTGCTGTTTGCTAATATTGCTTAATTTTTTAAACATATTAAGTCTATGTATTCCGTTTTGTAGCGTTTATCTGTGACCCAAAGTACAGAAGCATACCAAACAGCAAATATTTGCTCTCCACAGTTTCTCCGTGATCGAAGCTGCATACAGGCACACAGAGGCCACTTGGCTTTTATAATACATTATAAACCAACTGGAATTTCTTATATAGAGAACTGGCAGTGACAAAATAAACAGTGGTGGCTAGGTATGACTTTGTGTTTCCTGCATGTTCATTTGTTCCGTGTGTGTGCAGCGTGTTTCCATGTGCTAAACACCGAATAGTAATAAAACTTAAAACAGCCGCAGGGACATGTGACAAGGAAGAATGAACGAGCGGTTAACAGAACTCTTCTGTCAGTAGTTTTGGAATTATAATTCACTTTATGTCCACATTCAGTGCACCAGTGGCTGGGTGCAGGATCTGCAGATTTTAAATGCAGCAACCAGAAGACCAACACTTTTGTTTTTGCTCCTATTCATTTGTTTTCATGAGTTGAACTCAAAGGTCTAAAATGTTTCCTATATCCACAAAAGATCTATTTCTGTCAAATACTGGTCACGAATCTCTAAATCTGTGTTAGGGAGCACTTCTCCTTTGCTCAGTTAATCCATCCCACCTCATAGGTGTGGCATATCAAGATGCTGGTTAGAGAGCATGATTATTGCCCAGGTGTGCCTTTGGCTGGCCATAACAGGAAGGCCACATGAGCTGTTGTCGTTATGAGGCAGCTGTCTGTCCGTCCAAAATTGAGAAGAGTTGTTTCTCCTCCCTCAGCTTTCAACAAATTTTAGTTCTGATTGTTTTGTTTGGAATAATCCATCACTGTACACAAAACTTTGTTGTTGTTTTGTGAAATTTCCAGAACAAGCTCGTAATTAAGCGAATTTGACGAGATTTTGTTGTTTGTCACAAAAACTGTACCTCCTCCCTCAGTCTTTCCAGATTTCACTTCAGATTGATGTTTTAGGTAGAAATTCAGGAACAAATCATGGTTGTTTGTTGGTTTTTATATTGCAAATAAATTGCTTATAACTTTGTGATTTGATGCTATATAAAGTAAATTAATTGAAATTGAATTGTTGATGGTGTAGCACTTCAATTGCTAATAACAGCATGCTTCGCCCTTCTGTGGACAGCCGGGGTCTTGAAATGATGTCACTTTCAGGATGCCTGAATCCCCTGAAAGTGAAATTCTTGCTGATATGCACTGACTCCTGCTGTCAATGTTGATTTTGATTGTAATGTCATCAGCAATTCTTGGAACAGTTGAACTTGGTGTCAGAATGTTTGTTTATTTTTGGCTAATAATTTGGATAAAAATAGCAGATTTTTGAATTGTATTATGAGTACAAAGTTGCATTTTTTTTTTTTTTTTCAAAATGGCTACCTGGTTTGTACTGTACTTAGTACTGTAATTAAGTTGTGGTGTTGGTAATATTTTTTATTACCAAAGAAAAAAGCTGTGACCATTGAAAGAACAAACGTGTCATCTGTAGACTCTGAAAATTTAATTATCTGGAAAAAAGGTTCTCCGGGAAACCCTGGTGTATATTTTATCTCCAGTGTGTTGAGGTCAAACAACAAGGTGAATCATTGTATGAGAGCTTCACTGATGATGTGTTTTGTTTGTTTGTTTGTTTTTTTGTCAAGCACATTTCAAGTTGATCTGACTACCTCACATCAGCTGTTTGCAAAATGAGAATTTGGGAGTTACCCCTGATGGAAGTGCCTGTACAGCAACACAAATACTGTTCACAGTAATGCAGTAAGTTGAGTCAACCTGTGTCTGTGCTTTTCAGAGGACCCGGGCCACACAGATAATCCCTTGTACAGTTTCCCAGTTGATGTCTGCCATGCAGGCTGATGAGGCCTTCAAAGTCGGAGATGTGGAGGTCTCCCAGGTAACCAGATCGATTAATTATATATCCCCATCATGGAGGAAGATGGTCAGCCAGGGAGGAAATAAAAAAAGGAACCTGTCTTATGTCTCAGTGTTTTCTCACACTTCAGGGAAGATACCTCATACGACATTTGCATTACAGCAGTCACACTTGAGAAGCACATCCTGCTTGGCACCACCGATTTTGACTCACTTCTCAGTGAGACCTAAAGGGGCTTTCACAGTGGTGTATTCGTAGAGCTGCTCATTGTGGCGTTGTTTCATTTAAATACGCCCGAAATATGCACGTACTCAGCCTTTAACAGTGTTCGTTCATACTTGCAGCTGCGTGTGTTCGCGTTTTAGTGTGTGCACACAGTCGCGTGTGCCATGCCGCACTAGTTTCAGTGCTATTTTCTGCCTCTGTGGAAGTGCGCTCTGTTCTCTACTGCATGGTGTGGTGCGGCTCAAAAACAGTCATTTAATATTATTATTATTTTTTATTTATTTATTTTTTATGCAGCGAGTGCGAGTTTATTTTAGAGTCACAGCTCTTTTCACCTTCGATCAGGGCGTTTGATGGCGCAGCGAGTGCGCGTTTATTTTAAAGAGCCACAGCTCTGATTAGACACACACAGAGAGAGAGGGAGCGCGCGCGAGAGAACACTTTTATTTTATTTTATTTTAAGGAGTCTGATAGAGGAGAGAGAGTGGTTTTATTTTAAGGAGAAATAAAATAAAATAAAACCTCTCTCTCTCTCTCTCAGAGAGAGAGCGCTTTTATGAAACGATGCGACACAGTGAAACAGTCCTCATATAATGAGTCCTGTATGATAAAGTGAAGCAACGATCTTGCAGTATTTATAGCTCCAGAAGAACAACAGGGAGATGTGAAGTGGCGTACAGTACCGTGTTGAAGCGCGGGCGGGCTCACAGTAGTGAACTGTAGCACAGTGCTGCGTGTACTCGCGTGAAGGCTCCATGCTGTGCTGTACGCAGAAGAAAATTAAACAGGTTTAATTTCTTCCATCCTACGCACGTAGCTCTCAACATACTGCTACGTATTGAGAAAAAAACTCCACGTGAAGTGGGCGGAGAGCTGCTCATTACAGCGTAGATGATACGCTGTAATGAGCAGCTCTACGAATACGCCACTGTGAAAGCCCCTTAATCTTTGATGTCTTTAACACGGGAAGTGGGGGAGGAACAAGGGGCACTTGAGTCAGGCATAGCTGCTGTTTTCCTTGGAGTCCAGCTAATGCCCAATTATCTGTGTTTTAGTATTTTAATTACTTCAGTAGTCCAGTTTGTCAAGTTTTCTGGGCATTCCCTGACTACTTTTTTTTTGTGCCCAGAAAATGTTCAACATATCAAAGTATTTGCAGTCAGTTCTTCTTTCTTTGGATATGGCTGTTACCACCTTTTGCCTTCTTTGACTAAGGGATAGATGACCTAAAATTCAGCCAGTTCAATCAGAAATCTGGTTTGGACTGCACTGTTTAGCATTTGTCTGTAGAATAAAATTCTCCGTGACCCAATATCTGAACATTTGTGTTCCATCATGGCATTTTGGACACAAAAACTCTAGCATCATTGTGTTGTGTTGACAAGGCTAAGTGTGCAGTTTATTATGAAGGTCTTACAACTTGTACATTTGACATCAAGACGTGAGAATGTAATTTGAAGCAATGTCAACAAATGTTGCAGTACCCACCATTCTAAACATGTTTATCGTCGTAAGTGTACAACAGCAAACTGGTAACTTCGCAGAATTTACCAATGCAAGTACTCGTGTGTGTGTGTGTGTGTATGTATGTATGTATATACACACACATAAAGGGCTACGTCTGTCTATCTGTCTGTCCGGGATAAACTCCCAAATTATAATATGTAGCCCTAAAAACTACATATATTCTGAATCATGACATGGGGCACAAACTAGTACCATTTTTTTTAAAAGTTGAACTGAAAATTACCCCCAAAATAGCCATTTATGTAAGACCATACAGTGTTGTACCATGTGTGATAAACTCCCACACTATAATATGTAGCCCTAAAAACTATATATATTCTGAATCATGACATGGGGAACAAGCTGGTACCATTTTTTTAAGAGTCGAACTGAAAATTACCCCCAAAATAGCCGGCTGTGGGTATGACCAGACAGATTCAAATTTCCATTCCTGTATATGTGTTGGCCATCTCTGTTTATTTAATCCCTTTCTTCAGCTACTTTATGTTCTCAACTGTTAAGCACCAGACTGTCCTGTACCCAGTTTGCCTTCCTGTCTGAATACATTAATTTTATATTTGTAAAATTGCAGTGTAAAAACTGTGAAATACACCACTACCTCAATTTTGATTTGTTATAAATTTGATTGAAAAACAAGGTCTGCATGAAGGACTTCAAATGTGTTTGTCTTTTAACCAAGTATTTCCACTTAGTTTGGGAATTCCACCTCTTATAGTTCTGCTGGACAAACTTTAGCCCATTAAGTATTATATTTATAAGACATCAGCATTACAAAAACAAATGTTGGGCAGTTATTTTGATTAAAATGATTGGCATTTGGCTTATGTCTAAAACGGGTTAACCCAGGCAGCGCCGTGTACCCCAGCTAGTGTGTGTGTGTGTGTGTGTGTGTGTGTGTGTATATATATATATATATATATATATATATATATATATATAACACACACACAGTGAGGAAAATAAGTATTTGATCACCCTGTGATTTTGCAAGTTCTCCCACTTAGAAATCATGGAGGGGTCTCAGATTTTCATCTTGGGTGGGTGCATGTCCACTGTGAGACAAATAATCTAAAAAAACAAATCCAGAAATCACAGTGTATGATTTTTTTTAAATAATTTATTTGTATGTTACTGCTGCAAATAAGTATTTGAACACCTGTGAAAATCAATCTTAATATTTGGTACAGTAGCCTTTGTTTGCACTTACAGAGGTCAAACATTTCCTGTAGTTTTTCACCAGGTTTGCACACACTGCAGCAGGGATTTTGGTCCACTCCTCTATACAGATCTTCTCTAGATCTTTCAAGTTTGGAGTTTCAGCTCCCTCCCAAGATTTTCTATTGAATTCAGGTCTGGAGACTGGCCAGGCCACTCCAGGAGCTTGAAATGCTTCTTACGGAGCCCCTCCTTAGTTGCCCTGGCTGTGTGTTTGGGGTCATTGTCATGCTGGAAGACCCAGCCATGACCCATCTTCAGTGCTCTTACTGAGGGAAGGAGGTTGTTTGCCAAAATCTCACAATACATGACCCCATCCATCCTCCCTTCAATACGGTGCAGTCGTCCTTTGCGGAAGAGCATCCCCAGAGTATGATGTTTCCACCCCCATGCTTCACGGTTGGGATGGTTTTCTTGGGGTTGTTCTCATCCTCTAAACATGGTAAGTGGAGTTGATTCCAAAAAAGCTCTATTCTGGTCTCATCTGACCACATGACCTTCTCCCATGCCTCCTCTGGATCATCCAGATGATCACTGGTGAACTTCAAATGGGCCTGGACATGTGCTGGCTTGAGCAGGGAGACCTTGCTGCCCTGCAGGATTTTAAACCATGGCAGCATCATGTGTTACTAATGTAATCTTTGTGACTGTGGTCCCAGCTCTCTTCAGGTTATTGACCAGGTCCTGTGTAGTTCTGAGCTTTCTCAGAATCATCCTTACCCCACAAAGTGAGATCTTGCATGGAATCCCAGACCGATGGAGATTGACAGTCATCTTGTGTTTCTTCCACTTTCTAATAATCATAACAGTTGTTGTCTTCTACCAAGCTGCTTGCCTGTTGTCCTGTAGTCCATCCCAGCCTTGTGCAGGTCTACAGTTTTGTCCGTGGTGTCCTTAGACAGCTCTTTGGTCTTGGCTATGGTGGACACTTTGGAGTGTGATTGATTGAGTGTGTGAACAGGTGTCTTTTATACAGGTAAAGAGTGCAGAATAAGAGGGCTTCTTAAAGAAAAAATAACAGGTCTGTGTGAGCCAGAATTCTTGCTGGTTGGTAGGTGTTCAAATACGTATTTGTAGCAGTAACATACAAATTATTTTAAAAAATCATACATTGTGATTTCTGGATTATTATTTTATTATTATTTCTTTTTTTTAAGATTTTGTCTCTCACAGTGGACATGCACCTAAGATGAAAATTTCAGACCCCTCCATGATTTCTAAGTGGGAGAACTTGCAACACCGCATGGTGTTCAAATACTTATTTTCCTCACTGTATATATATTCATTCATTCATCTTCTACCGCTTTGTCCAATTAAGGGTCGCGGGGGGCTGGAGCCTATCCCAGCAGTCATAGAGCGTGAGGCGGGGTACACCCAGGACAGGACGCCAGTCTGTCGCAGGGCCACAAACAGACAAACAAACACAGACACACCCACACAAAATGTGGAAAAATGAAGTGCTGTGAATACTTTCCAGGTGCACTGCAGATATATTTATCTGCTCCGGTTGCTACAGTGGATGATACAGATTAACATTGGGATTAGTCAAAAAGTTACACAGAGGACACCCTTCCGGACACAACTGCAGTATTCCTTATGTTCCCACACAGTGTCCTAGCCAAGTACTAATCATTAAAAAAAATGTTGTCAGTATGGGGTGGTGTGAGTAGAATTTTGAAGAGAGAAAAAAATGAATTTCATCCATTTTGGAATAAGGCTGTAACATAACAAAATGTTGAAAAAGTGAAGTGCTGTGAATACTTTGCAGATGCACAGTAAATCGATGAGCAGTATCTGTATGACTGATACCTCAGGAGTGTTATATAGTGCTTAGTTGTGTTAGTGTTGAGATGAGGCACCCTTTGGTGGGGCGACTGAACTAAAACTGAACAACAGTGGGGTTTAGACTGACTTAAGTAAGAGTAGTTCACTTCATTTACACCCCTTTGACAAAAGTTTGATCATATTGGGATGGGAGAGTGGAAGAAAATGCAACAACCAAAATGCAGTGCCACCACTGCATTCACCCTTTACTTAGGAACTCATTGAGAGCATTCCTTGGAGGGATATTTGCAGTGAATACTGTAAATTCAAGCTTTGCTTACACTGTTGATTTGAAAACCTATGACGTTCCATTAGTTTGTGTGGGACACAAACCGTATATGCTAACTGTGTTATAGATTACCATTGTGGGTGTGATTCGGAGCACAGACAAGTCCATGACTAACATCCAGTACAAGGTGGACGATATGACCACTGCTCCCATGGATGTAAAGCAGTGGGTAGACACTGAGGTGAGTCTGACTTTGTACTCTGAGAAAAATTTCTTGTACTTTTCTGTCACGTACATAAACACATTTCATCATCACACATAACTACAGTCAATTTATAGTGCCCAATTCACCTAACCGTCATGTCGTTGGAAGTGGGAGGATGCCGAAGCACCCGGTGGGAAGCCATGCAAACATGGGGAGGACATGCCAGCTCCACACAGTAAGGGAACATTAATGGGACACAGACCTTGGACAAGTTCAAAGATGGCTTGACCAAACCTTGACCTATTTTTATGCTCATACGGCTGAGGGTACTTTAGCATTGCATTATATTTTTCAGTGTACACTTGTTTTTACCAAAATGCAGCCTTAATAGCAAAATTCAAGTGAAACTGGCAACAAGTATTTATCTTCTGTGGCAGTTCAACGGGTGGGGAACTGGGAGCTTGCTATGCCAAAGATTGTGGCGTTGGATTACTGAATTGCTTGAAAAAATAGTCAGACTTTTTAAATAATCTCAAACTTGTGTGTAATTGTCTGAGATTCTTCCAAATTGATGTAAGCAGGGAAAAGCCAAAAGTGTGTGTGTGTGTGTGTGTGTGAGAGAACTGTGAAAGCCTCTGAACACATAAAACATGCTATTTTAAACTGGACATGTCATTTTAAAAGTATTGGATTAACACTAATATTTCATAAAAACAATCGCCAGCCCTACGCATCAGGTGCTTTGCCAAGAAAACAGCTGATTCATTCCTACGAATTCTGTATTATTAGAAAACATCATTGAGATACTTGACATATTTCACTTCTCATTTTCAGAAGTGAACTAAAGTGTCAGGTTGGTTTTGCTTGATGAGAAGCTGAAGTTGTTCTTTGGCCAAAATATTGTATTTTAGAAAAATGTATAACGTTGTCCTCCTACCAACACTGATTTTGACTTATTTAGGACCCCAGTATAGACAGCACTGTCCTGCCTCCAGGAACCTATGTCAAAGTCTCTGGCAACCTTCGCTCCTTTCAGGTGAGAGTACAGTCTAAATGTCGTCTGTGTGCTCCCTCAGGTTTATATGGTGTTCCATATATTCCAGTGCTTTCAATGTGTTTTGCATGTTTTAATTTTGGTTGCTTGTGTTACTGACACTTTGAAGTTTCTGCTTTTTGAAATGTGTGCAGTTTACACAGTTCAGTGTCCCATGGAACATGCGTGGAAGTGTTTCTGAGACTTGTAGTTCAGCTGAATTTGTCTGTTGTGTGTTTGCCTTCCTGGGTCAGAATCACAGGTCGATGGTGGCGTTCAGCATCAGGCCTTTGGAGGACATGAATGAAATCACCTCACACATGCTGGAAGTTGTCCAAGCACACATGGTGCTCAGCAAACCACAAAACACAGTGAGAGTGCTACACATCAATGCATTTCATTGTTTGCAAACACAAAAGAGAAAAATTGTTGTTCGCTTTTGAGTTTCTGTCAGTGGTAGCAAACAAGGTAGTAAGGAAAATATTTAAAGCCTGCATGTATCATCAGCTGGGTTTCCATTACAGATCTGCACAAACCTTTTTTCACAACCTAATTTCACTGTTGACAAAACAGAACTGATGTTTGATGAAATGCCACTGCAGGGTTTTTGTCTTGTGAGAACTGTAACTGTAGTAGTCATGGCAACGGATGGGTATGTCCTGCTAAATATTGGCATTTTGTTCTTTTTGTTTGTTTTCTTTTCAAATACGATATTGCTGTATGACAAGCTCTCCATCTCTTCCTCTGTCCATGCGTATCACACCATGTATTTTAGAACGTCATGTGACCTGTAATAGTGGAAAAAAAATATTTTTAAATTGTATTATTTCAAAATATGGGGTTTTCAAATGATGTGAGCATGTGAGCTTAAAAGGGTTTTTATGAAGTTTGAGTTTTGTGATGTTTGTCAGCACAGGTGGGGCGAAGTCACTGCCAAGTCATTCTCAAGTTATCAATCTGCAAGTCTCAAGTCAGCTCGCAAACAACTGGTGGTCATTATAACTTGAGACTTGACTTGGGACTTGCTGATTCATGACTTGAGAGTGACTTGATAGTGACTTTTTCCCACGTCTGTTTGTCTTCATATTTTCAGTTTACTACTTCAAATTATGCAACTTAGAGGATAATGAAACCTCCCTATTAATAAACAAAAAAAACCCCAACTTTCTTTAATAAGTGCATATAGACAGATCAGGACTCACCACTAAGTTTCTTTTGTATTTCAGTCAGGCGGAGGGGGGGTTGGGAGCAGTAACATCACAGCCGGTGTGTCGGGGCTAGCCATGGGAAACGTTGGTGGAATGGGAGCGGCCTATGCTGGAGCTAGCAATGGCTTGAGCACCAGTCAGAATCAGGTGAGTCTAAAATATTACAATTTACTGATTGTTCAAAGGTTAGAGTGGTCTAAAATGCAGTCAAATGTTTAAACATTCAGCAGAAAATTTTAAATTGTTCAGTACTTTAAGGAACAATACAGTCTACATTTGTATTGAAGATTAATGACTCCTTTAATGAATTAATCGCTTGTAATAATTATACTATTGTAGAGTTCATTTGACTTCATTTCAGACATCAGGTTTTAAAATTCTTGCTATCCTGTTACATCGTATGCTCCTGTGATAGTGATGTGAAGCTTATTTTCAGTTTCACTCTATAAATTTAATTTTTTTTGCCTTTGTGATGTTTTAAGGTGTTGAGTTTGATAAGAAGCTGCCCTGAGCCACAGGGCATCAGCATTCAGGACCTAAAGATGAGACTGGGTGGGATCAGCTTGGCCACTATCAAGTAAGATGTTTGTCCTTAGGTCTTAAAGGGACGGTTGTCAACCCTGTCCCTAGAGGTGACCTCTTCTTTGTAGTTTTCTCTTTACCTGCACTTCTCACAGCCAGTTAGGTCAGTCAGATGTATTCAGCCGACCAAAAGCTGGTAGACACCAGGCTTGTCTAACTAAGTGTGTAAGGCAGGGAGACACTGAAAATCTGTCAGGCATGTTATCACCAGGAGTGTGTAAGGTGACCACTGTCTCAAAGGAGTACCACACCATTTACACCTGTCCTGTTTGCTCTGTTTCAGTTTGATCATGGTGTGTTTATTCTGAATGTTTTGTGTGGTAGTGGACACGTTACCATGCATTTGACATGAACTGTATTCTGGTTAGGGCTTATTAGTTCAGTTATAGTGAGAATGTAAACTGTGCAAATGTTGAAAAATGGGCAGTAGCATTATTACAACTCGCAGCAGGGGTGATGGCCAAGCAATGATTGTGCTTGCTTCCAGTGTGGAAGGTCGTCAGTTCAAACCCCACCCCTGCCCATTTCTATGTAATGTGGAGCTGCTTCAGGAAGGGCATCTAGTATAGATCACCCTGTATTTCAGTCCATGAGACCTGTAAGTTCAACTCCCCCTAAACTGATTTATGGGTTTCACTCAGCACTTAACAGAGTGGCAGCAAGTACTATGACGGCATGTCATTCAGCCATGTTTATGCAAAATTTCACATGTTGAATCAGTTTTGACACCTCTTGTTAAATCATGGTTCCTGCCCTGAATACTTGTTGGTAGTAATATGGACATTTAGGTTGCAGATAAACTCCACAAAAGAAGAAATTGCTGTGCTGTCACATGATTGGTGGCCATTGGGCAACAAACTTGCACTTATTTTTACACACCCACAAACAGTGGTGGAGGACAACAATCACACTGTCCTTTTCACTCATGGTAACAACAACACTGTTAAACTAAAATGAACCACAATAATAACATTTAAAACCCCGGACTCTCATGGTGCATTGCAACGCAACATCCATTGTTCACTGTTGTTAGCTAATATTGCTAATTTCTCCAAAAATATTAGTCCTACCAACGTCTCGTTTTCGCAGCATTCATCTTTGACGCAAAATACAGATGCATACCATACAGCAAATGTCAGCTCTCACCAGTTTCTCCGTGATTGAAACCAAACACATGCACACACACAGAGGCCACTTGACTATTATAATATCGATTATTATTATTATCAGTATTATTATTTTATTTTATTATTACTTCTAGTTTGCCATTTGATTTATAAATGGACCACAATGGAAATAAGTGTTTTCACTTTGTTGTGTCATCCATGTGTTTTTAACATATTTACAATTATATTATGTACTTACATTGAACTTTCTAAATAAAATCACACATGCACACTTTTAATATATAGATGATATACCGCCCCTTGCTAGAATGGTGTGTGAGTCCAGAAAGTAATATCACATAATTCAGTGTTTTTAGCTAATGTCTGTAGTTTCTCAAAAAATAATAGTGATATCAGTGTTCCGTTTTGGCAGCGTTCATCCTTGACCCAAAAAAATTCATAGGCATACCAAATGGCAAATGTCAGCTCTCCACAGTTTGTCTATGATCGAAGTTCTATGCACGCACACACTTCTTTTTTGGCTTCTGCATTCTGCTGCAAGCAGGTGCTTTTAATTTGACACACCCACATACAGACGTGGCGAAAGACCTCAAATGCTGTACACTTTTCACTCATGGTAATGGCAACATGACACTTAATTGATTAAACCAGTTGAGCTACAAAGACACAATAAATTAATAACGCTAACAACACTGTTAGACTAACAAGAACCACAATAGCATTTGCAACCCCAATTCCAATGAAGTTGGGATGTTGTGTAAAATGTAAATAAAAACAGAATACAATGATTTGCAAATCCTCTTCAACCTATATTCAATTGAATACACCACAAAGACAAGATATTTAATGTTCAAACTGATAAACTTTGTTGTTTTTGTGCAAATATTTGCTCATTTTGAAATGGAGGCCTGTACCATGTTTCAAAAAAGCTGGGACAGTGGTATGTTTACCACTGTGTTATATCACCAGGACAGCAAACTGGACTGGACAACCCACACTAACCACCTGTACAGGAAGGGACAGAGAAGGCTGTACTTTCTGAGGAGGCTGTGGTCGTTTTAACATCTGCAGGAAACTCCTGTGGATATTCTACCAGTCTGTGGTAGCCAATGTCTTCTTTTACACTGTGGTGTGGTGGTGGTGGTGCAGCCCATCCAAGAAGGACTCATCCAGGCTAGACAAACTGATCAGAGGGCTGGCTCTGTGGTTGGCATGAAGCTAGACTCTCTGGTGATGGTGGCAGAGAAGAGAACACTGGACAAACTGCTGGACATTATGGATGATACCAGTCACCCTCTTCACACCGTCATCAGCAACTAGAGGAGCCTCTTCAGCCACAGACTGCTCCTTTCTAAGTGCAGGACCAACAGACTGAAAAACTTCTTTGTCCCTCAGGCTATCAGACTGTACAACTCCTCACTTGGAGGAGGAGTAACAAGAAGACAGAGGACAGGAAGGAGAGGATCAGCAGTAGCTAGTAAACCAGCAGCGATCACTATGTGTGGTATCTATATTTATTTTTGTAAACTGTCTTTTTACTTTCACGTTTGATGCTCTGTGTGCTTTTTACCTTGTGTGCTGCTACACAAGGCTGCTGGAACCTCAGCTTCCCTGAGGGAGTCTTCCCAAGGGAATAATAAAGATCTATCTAATCTTCTTTCAAAATCAAGTGAGTTTTTGCTTTTACCAAAAAACAAACAAAAAAACCCCACAAAATTACAAATGATCCTACACTATTTGTGTACTCACCTTTATTTATTATTTATATACATTCATTCCTGAATTTAAAGCCTCCAACAGTTTCCAAAGAAGTTGGGTTGGAGCGATTTATTCTAAATATAAGGATTAAATCATCACTTATACATATTTTATTGAGACAAATTTGGAGATGGACATGTTAACATTTCCTCTTTATTTACATCAGTAATCAAGAAATACAAACAGTATGGTACTATGTGGTAAATCTGTGCCAAGCAGGCAGTTCTTAAAAACTAACCATGCTGGAAGGAGACTAGTGAGGGAAGCCATCAAGACACAACTCTGAAAGAATTTTTGGCTTCTGTGGCTACAAGTGGAGAAACTGAGAATGGTGAAACTTTAATTTGTATTTTACATGTTGCCCCAACATTTTCTGAGTTTGGGGTTGTATATGTTAAATTTATGAAATTACAGAACTAAGAAAAGTGTTACCATTTTAAGCCAAGTTCATGCTACTCCGTAGCCACACAGAGCCCTCTGCATTGTTGTGAACCCCCTCCATGCCCCTTTCTGTAGCCTGACGTGTGCCTTCCAAAAATTGTAACTCCACGTTGAGATGACAGAGACCACACCGGCTGTGTTTGGTCCGCTAGCTACATCATTTCTGGAATCTCACTTTTCCTGTGTCACCATCAGTGACTTTCACAACCATAGATGTCCTGAGGTAGTAGGCCAGTCTTCGTGAAAAATGTCATTCTCTTGACTATTCTGGCAGTGAATTGCATTGAGGCAGGCTACATCAAAGTGATTGCGTAGCCATAGAGTTACAGAATAGGAGAAGCATAGAAATGCCTTTATTATTTTTTTAAACACTTGGGAGAACAAATAACACCAAACTCTTATAAAAAAGTGTGTGTGGGGGGATACACAGACATGTGCAGGCACGCTTTGAAATAAAGGCTGATTTGACTGCATATTTTTGAAAAATGAATAAGGATAAAATAATAGCGAGCCCACTTTGAAATAAATATATCATATAGCTGCAGTCTAACAATGTTGAATCATACAGTGATCTGAGTGTAAAAATAGGATTGTCTTGTATTCAAGATCTAGACTTTTACATGAAAATCCAGTAAGGTATATCTTCTATTATACATTCCAATTCCAACTCCACTAGTGTATAATAATGGAGTTGCTAGTTGTACTAGTTGTATACTTGCAACAGTAGGTGGGGCCAAATGCCCCTGAAATGAGCGTGCTCATCAGGATTATTATTTGACATGAATATACAGCAGCTCCTGTTGTCTCTCTCCAATTTTATTTCAACAATACACTCACATTACTGTAATTTTGTTGTCAAAGCTACACCAGCAGAAATTTTATCTTCATTGAGAGAGCAGCAGAATTGCACTGCGTTGTCGTTTTTTTAACTTCTGTCTTTCTCCCCTTCAGACCAGACTCTGTAATGAGGATAGGGCTCGACAGTAAAGCCCTTTTTTCACACTGGTGCAAACATAGAGCTGCGTATTGCGGTGTTGTTTCATTTAAGTACGCCCGAAATGTGCGTGTACTTGGCCTTTTTCCATGTTCGTAGATCTGCTTGCAGCTGTATGTGTTTGCTTTTTAATGTGTATGCACAGTTGCGTGTAGCCCTTGCCACTATTTAAAACGAATTAAACTTTTTTTTTTTTTTTTTTTTTAAGTTCACTCCAGCCGGCTGTGCAGAACACATAAGTACACTTGGAAAACAGTGGATTGTATCATGAGGTTTTTACAGTTGCATACTGCCGCGTATGTAGGCATAGCTGCTATTTTCTGCCTTTGTACCTCTGTTTTCTACTGCACGGTGTGATGCGGGTCAGAAACAGAGTAATTTAGCATTATTTTATTATTTATTTATTTTGTCTTGGTGGATCATTTTCATTGTGTACAGATGCTGCTGAGTCTGGCTGTGGTAAAGGTTGCCGTGAAGGAAGCACTGTGACTCTTTAAACTTTTAAAGCTCCGGTTGCTCCGATCAGGTCAGCTTGATTTGATTAGACCTGATTGATCAGGGAATCTGATGATCGCAGCGACATGCAGTGCCAGTGCTTTTATTTTAAAGACTCACAGTGCTTATTCAGGTTTGATCAGACCTGAGAGAGACAAAGACGGTGAGAGAGACGGAGACAGAGAGAAAGAGAAAGAGAGAGACGGAGAAAGAGAGAAAGAGAGAGACGGAGAAAGAGAGAGAGAAAGAGAGAGACGGAGAAAGAGAGAGAGAAAGAGAGAGACGGAGAAAAGAGAGAGAGAGAAAGAGAGAGACGGAGAAAGAGAGAGAGAAAGAGAGAGACGGAGAAAGAGAGAGAGAAAGAGAGAGACGGAGAAAGAGAGAGAGAAAGAGAGAGACGGAGAAAGAGAGAGAGAAAGAGAGAGACGGAGAAAGAGAGAGAGAAAGAGAGAGACGGAGAAGAGAGAGAGGAAAGAGAGAGACGGAGAAAGAGAGAGACGGAGAAAGAGAGAGAGAAAGAGAGAGACGGAGAAAGAGAGAGAGAAAGAGAGAGACGGAGAAAGAGAGAGAGAAAGAGAGAGAGAGAGAAAGAGAGAGACGGAGAGAGAGAGGAGAAAGAGAGAGACGGAGAAAGAGAGAGACGGAGAAAGAGAGAGACGGAGGAAAAGATAGACGGAGAAAGAGAGAGACGAGAAAGAGAGAGACGGAGAAAGAGAGAGACGGAGAAAGAGAGAGACGGAGAAAGAGAGAGACGGAGAAAGAGAGAGACGGAGAAAGAGAGAGACGGAGAAAGAGAGAGACGGAGAAAGAGAGAGACGGAGAAAGAGAGAGAGAGCGACAGGGTGAGTGTGACACAGAGAGAGAGAGACAGTGTGACACAGAGAGAGAGAGAGAGAGAGAGAGAGCGACAGGGTGAGTGTGACACAGAGAGAGAGAGAGAGCGACAGGGTGAGTGTGACACAGAGAGAGAGAGAGAGCGACAGAGTGAGTGTGACACAGAGAGAGAGAGAGAGAGCGACAGAGTGAGTGTGACAGAGAGAGAGAGAGCGACAGAGTGAGTGTGACACAGAGAGAGAGAGAGAGAGCGACAGAGTGAGTGTGACACAGAGAGAGAGAGAGAGAGCGACAGAGTGAGTGTGACACACAGAGAGAGAGAGAGAGAGAGAGAGCGACAGAGTGAGTGTGACACACAGAGAGAGACAGCGACAGAGTGAGTGTGACACACAGAGACAGAGAGCGACAGAGTGAGTGTGACACAGAGAGAGAGAGAGAGCGACAGGGTGAGTGTGGCACAGAGAGAGAGAGACAGTGTGACACAGAGAGAGAGAGAGAGAGAGCGACAGGGTGAGTGTGACACAGAGAGAGAGAGACAGTGTGACACAGAGAGAGAGAGAGAGAGAGAGAGCGACAGGGTGAGTGTGACACAGAGAGAGAGAGAGAGCGACAGAGTGAGTGTGACACAGAGAGAGAGAGAGAGCGACAGTGAGTGTGACACAGAGAGAGAGAGAGCGACAGAGTGAGTGTGACACAGAGAGAGAGAGAGAGAGCGACAGAGTGAGTGTGACACAGAGAGAGAGAGAGAGAGAGCGACAGAGTGAGTGTGACACACAGAGAGAGAGAGAGAGAGAGAGCGACAGAGTGAGTGTGACACACAGAGAGAGACAGCGACAGAGTGAGTGTGACACACAGAGAGAGAGAGACAGCGACAGAGTGAGTGTGACACACACAGAGACAGAGAGCGACAGAGTGAGTGTGACACACAGAGACAGAGAGCGACAGAGTGAGTGTGACACACACAGAGAGAGAGAGAGAGAGCGACAGAGACGGAAAAGGAGATACAGAGAGAGAGAGAGAGAGAGTGTGTGACAGAGACGGAAAAAGAGATACAGAGAGAGAGTGTGACAGAGATGGAGAAAGAGAGCGACAGAGAGAGACACAGAAACAGTGTGTGAGAGTGTGACACAGAGAGGGAGAGACAGAGTGAGAGAGAGAGAGACAGAAACGGTGTGAGACAGAGACACAGAAACAGTGTGTGACACAGAGAGGGAGAGACAGAGTGAGAGAGAGAGAGAGACAGAAACGGTGTGAGACAGAGACACAGAAACAGTGTGTGACACAGAGAGGGAGAGACAGAGTGAGAGAGACAGAAACGGTGTGAGAGTGTGACACAGAGAGAGACACAGAAACAGTGTGTGAGGGAGAGTGTGACACAGAGAGGGAGAGACAGAGTGTGAGAGAGAGAGACAAACGGTGTGAGAGTGTGACACAGAGAGAGACACAGAAACAGTGTGAGAGAGAGAGTGTGACACAGAGAGAGACACAAACAGTGTGAGAGAGAGTGTGACACAGAGAGAGACACAAACAGTGTGAGAGAGAGTGTGACACAGAGAGAGACACAAACAGTGTGAGAGAGAGAGAGAGTGTGACACAGAGAGAGACACAGAAACAGTGTGAGAGAGAGAGTGTGACACAGAGAGAGACACAAACAGTGTGAGAGAGAGTGTGACACAGAGAGAGACACAAACAGTGTGAGAGAGAGAGTGTGACACAGAGAGAGACACAGAAACAGTGTGAGAGAGAGAGAGTGTGACACAGAGAGAGACACAAACAGTGTGAGAGAGAGCGAGTGTGACACAGAGAGAGACACAGAAACAGTGAGAGCGAGTGTGACACAGAGAGAGACACAGAAACAGTGAGAGCGAGTGTGACACAGAGAGAGACACAGAAACAGTGTGAGAGCGAGTGTGACACAGAGAGAGACACAGAAACAGTGTGAGAGCGAGAGAGTGACACAGAGAGAGACACAGACAGTGTGAGAGCGAGAGAGTGACACAGAGAGAGACACAGACAGTGTGAGAGCGAGAGAGTGTGACAGAGAGAGACACAGAAACAGTGTGAGAGCGAGAGAGTGACAGAGAGACACAGAAACAGTGTGAGAGCGAGAGAGTGACAGAGAGACACAGAAACAGTGTGAGAGCGAGAGAGTGTGACAGAGAGAGACACAGAAACAGCGTGAGAGCGAGTGTGACACAGAGAGAGACACAGAAACAGCGTGAGAGAGAGAGAGTGTGAGAGAGACACAGAAACAGCGTGAGAGAGAGAGAGTGTGACACAGAGAGGGAGAGACACAGAGTGAGAGACAGAGAGTGTGACACAGAGAGGGAGAGACACAGAGTGAGAGACAGAGAGAGACACAGAAACAGCGTGAGAGAGAGAGTGTGACACAGAGAGGGAGAGACAGAGAGACAGAAACGGTGTGAGAGAGAGACAGAAACGGTGTGAGAGAGAGAGACAGAAACAGTGTGAGAGAGTGTGACACAGAGAGGGAGAGACAGAGAGACAGAAACGGTGTGAGAGAGAGACAGAAACGGTGTGAGAGAGAGACAGAAACGGTGTGAGAGAGAGAGACAGAAACAGTGTGAGAGAGTGTGACACAGAGAGAGTGTGACACAGAGGGAGAGACAGAAACAGTGTGTGAGAGAGAGTGTGACACAGAGGGAGAGGGAGAGACAGTGTGTGAGAGAGAGTGTGTCACAGAGAGGGAGAGACAGAAACAGTGTGTGACACAGAGAGAGACACAAACAGTGTGTGACACAGAGAGAGAGACACAGAGTGAGAGAGAGACACAGAGTGAGAGAGAGAGACAGAGTGAGAGTGAGAGAGAGAGAGACAGAGTGAGAGAGAGTGTGACACAAACAGTGTGAGAGAGTGTGACAGAGAGAGAGAGACACAGAAAGTGTGACAGAGAGAGAGAGAGAGAGAGAGACAGTAACTTAGTTACTTTCCTGAGTACTCAATCTTAAAAATAACCAAGTTAGATCGCTTTATTAGTTAAATTCAGCAACTGCAGACAACTTGTCTGCAGCTGCTAATGAAGTAACTGTAAAATGTAACTGTTTAAAATAACTTCAAAGTTACTGTGGCATCACTGTCTGCTCAGGAAGATCAACTCCCCTAACTGCACTTACAGTCAAACGTTTGGACATGCATTGTGTCCACATTGTGAGACTGCTTGAGTTTATTTTCAGTGCACCACGAAGATGCTGTTTATGACTGTTGTCTTACAGGCAAGCTGTGGAGTTCCTGAGCAACGAAGGTCACATCTTCTCCACTATTGATGACGACCACTACAAATCAACAGACAGTGACGACTAGACGTCAAGCACAAGACCCAGTGACGTAGCCTGGCAGAAGGCAGCAATATCAGTTTTATTTCAAAGGATATGGTCTTAGCCATAGTGTGTAGCAGACTGTGAAAGCTTGTCAGAACATTCACTGTGCAGATGCTGTGGCTGATTTTTGAACTTCTGGTTTCAGTTTTTAGACATCCCATGTTCCTGAGGATGCTGCTTCTGTTTTGCAAACCACCAAGGCTTTGTCAGAGATGGTGATGTTGACAGTTAATACTATTATTCTGTCTGTCACTTTCTCCACTGTAAAGTAATCTTGTAATTTTAAACATGTGGAACGTGAAGAATCCAGTATTTTGTTTTTTGTCTGTAGCTTTGGAAAAATTAAAGGTTTATACACAACACATTTGGGTGCTCAACCCTGTACTATTTTATTGCAGCAATTTTTTTCAAATTTATTTACAAATTAAATCTTTTCAGACCAGGATTTTCTGACTAGAGATATGTAAAGTCTGAACCATAGACAGCCTGTGGTCTGAATATTTCACATTATGTCAAGGTTTATATTTAAGGATGAACATGTGTGCATGTAGAAAGATACAGCTTTTAAAAGTTTATAATTGTTGGAAAACAAGTCGTGCAGACATTTTTCTCCCTTCTACATAAATGACCTTGGTTAAGTAAAATAATATTTATGTGCAGTAAATATTGTTTCACATTTGGATCCTCTTCCAAGTATTCTTGCTGCATTGTTTATTAAATACGTTTATTTTAAACCATGCTTTTCCAGTAAGATTTTATGACTGTGTGCAGTCCAGTTAAATAGATTTTTTTTTAAGTTGCTTTTTCATTTTTGCATTCAATATTTCAGTACATTATGCTTTTAAAGTATGCATTTGTATTTTTGGTTTAAAACAAAACAAAAAAAAACAGAGCCCCTGGTCACAAACAAAAGTGGGGGGAATTACCGTCTGTCCATGAGTCTTAAGTACAGACTCTTACAGTGGGTTATGGGGCTCAGTGAAACTTACTGCAGTAGTCCATCATATGAAGATAGATGAAGGCATATAATTCAGGTCTGATGTGGTCAAAGAGAGGAAATTGGAAGTTTTTACTTTTTCTTATATTTATACGTATATTTGTCAGTTACATGTATAAGATCTCCTGGGCTGTTCAAGACATCTCTTTAATTAAGGTATTTCATCACAAAACAAAAGATTAGTATCAAATATATGCAAGGAATTTATAGCCCAGCTAGTATTACTAATTTTGTGTGTGTGTGAGAGAGAGATGATGATGACAACCTTTAAGTCAACCAGCTCTAATGGCAACATATCTGAATTCTGTTTCTCAAAACAAGGGTGTAAATAAATATGGAAGCCAAATTACAAGTAGTGTCACTCTTAGACCAATGTAAGAATGTCCCCATTTTAAAGCTTCACTTTTGGACCCTCTCCAAAAAAGAAGACAGACATTGTGGTCTGTCTGTTTCTAATTTCAGTTTCCTGTGAAAGGCTTTTTTTTTTTTTTTGCCTTTGTGCATAATGAAGCGCTGCTGTTTTGTGGAATGTGGTTAACACTAAGGGCTGTGTTTTAGCTGTTTAGTTTGTATCCATCATCAAGTTGACACAGTAACTCGCTGCAGACACATTAATACCTTCTTGAAGTTTTAAATTTTTTTATTTTTTTATTAACACCAAAATATGTTGATTTGACGAGTCACTGCCAGTGTTTTAAAGTGTGAAATGATCAGTATCACAAACTCACTAAAGTCAGCGCAGCCTATCGACAAACACTTCCCTAACAAGATTTAACAAAGCAATTTTACCAAATTTGGTAAATTGTGCGAAGGTTGTTTCACTAAAGTCTGGGCTGCACAAGGATTGTGGTCTTGCGGAAACTGGTTGGTTGCTAGTCGGTCGTATGAACGGCTTGATGCTGGAGAATGAAACATTACACATACGAGTACTTCCTATATTTGTGTGGGAGCGTATCTGCAACATTTGTTGTGCACTAAAACAAAGGTTCTTTTCTCTAGAGGTTAATTCAGTCTGATGAAAGGTTAATGTGGCATCAGTCAAATGTTGACTGATTTGTCACCATTCAAAAATAGTGTCTCATGCTGCTGAGAAACACTGAAGTGGTATTCCTGATCTCACTGCTGTTCATATGGCACAGTCACAAATCAAATTTAATATTGCTTAATAAACTGACAGCCTCTTAAAGCTACAGTGTGTAGGATTTAGAATTAGAACCCATCTGTGCATTAATGTATATAATGAGCTATTCATATCTACATAGGATTATCAGTATCACCCGTAAAGATTGTTGCTTTTGTTTTTTTAAGCATAATTTAACCACGTCTTGAGCCTTCGGATACTTGTGCTTCTGGGTGACACAGAGAACAATTTGAAGTACTTATTCCAGCTTTCACAGTTTGTGGTGCAGCTGTTAGGCTGAAAAAAAAGGAGGAATCGGTGGTTGCTCCCCAGCATACTGTCTACCTGTTGTGAGTGCAGGCTAACAAGTTTGACAACCCAGATTATTGTCAAAGGATCATACATATTTTTACAAGCGAAGGCAAAGGAGCACGAATCCCCCTCATCAGTATAATGCAGTCTGCATCTTCACCACTAGATGAGAAATCCCACACACTGCAGCTTATGTCAATGTAAAAATTTTTTTGCATAAAATTAAAGATATTCCTGATAGTGAAGTTTGAAAATATTGTTCTCAGTCAGTCTTACATTCGATGCTCACTGTCGAAACTTGTTGCAGCAGTACAGTGTTTTTAGTAAAATGTGACGTCCTCTTGTAGCCTCTTCATTACTTCTGCCAAAGGCTCATCCACAGATTCGTAATCATGGTCGCTGTCCTCTTCTGCTGGGCTCTGATGTTGCTTCACTGTGAAAAAAGAAGACAGTCAACTTCTCCACCCGCCAATGACATAAATATTGTCACAGCTGCATTCAATATTTGTCCATATCCTCCCCATACAGTGCACCCAGAAAGTATTCACAGTGCTTCACTTTTTCCATATGTTTTTATGTTACAGCCTTATTCCAAAATGAATGAATTTTTTTTTTCGATTAAAATTCTGCACATAATACCCCATAATGACAATGTGAAATAATAATTAAAAAAAATCCTGCAAATCTATTAAATTAACAAATCACATTTACATAAGTATTCACAGCCTTTGCCAAGAAGCTCAAAATCCTGTTTCCACCAATCATCCTTGAGATGTTTCTACAGCTTAATTGGAGTCTATCTGGAGTAAATTTAGTTGATTTGACATGATTTGGAAAGACACACCTGTCTACATATATGGTCCCACAGTTGCATGTCAGAACACAAACCAAGCATGAAATCAAAGGAATCGTCTGTAGACATCTGAGACAGGATTGTCTTGAGGTACAAATCTGGGGAAGGATACAGAAACATTTCTGCTGCTTTGACGGTCCCAATGAGCACAGTGGCCTCCATCATCTGCAAATAGAAGAAGTTCAGATCGCTCTTGGAAGTGAGCGATCAGGGCAGGTCCAGTGGGGAGCGCACCCCACCCCACCCCCATATTTCATAGACAAAAAAAAAAAAATCCCTTCTGAATGCTATTTCTGAACCCTCTGTTCAGCAACAAGTGGCTCAGCGAGATACATTTATACCAGCCCATGATTCAACAATTTCCAGAATTTCATTGCAGAAATACAATGGCAATAAACATCTATTCTATTGTAGCAAAGGTGTTACTTGTCATCATAACATCATAGCATCACATTCAAGACTGTACAATAAAAGTTCAAATTAATAAAAAAAAAAAACAGTTTGTAAAGTTTCTTTTCTCTGTAGTGTATTTTGTGGTAAAATATGCACCAAAATTTGTAAAGGGGGGATGCTATGGCATCCCCCCTTTACAAATCCTGAATCTGCCCCTGGCCAATGGTGATTGCCACGAACACAAATAATTTTAATGATGAGATATGTCAGCTTTGCGACATTGGCTCATTTATGTTAACTAACATCTTGCCTTTTTTTTTTTTCTTTTTGCTTCATCATGTCGGGCTTGATGTGCTCTGAAAAATGTGCACGCATGGTCTGAAGAAGATGTAAAGTTCACACATTGTCATTGCACATTTTCCTTTATGAATTCCAGTTTGTGGAAATAGGTGCACATACAGTTTTTATGCATGTACACTATTTACAAATGAACTGAC
This sequence comes from Thalassophryne amazonica, assembly GCF_902500255.1. Classification (NCBI taxonomy): domain Eukaryota; kingdom Metazoa; phylum Chordata; class Actinopteri; order Batrachoidiformes; family Batrachoididae; genus Thalassophryne; species Thalassophryne amazonica. Next base: position 40,356,444 of record NC_047109.1, on the reverse strand, counting down.
AGAAGTTGTAAATCGACCGTACCCTCAAAACAACAACAAAAATAGCACTAACAATCTAATTTATATAGCTTTTAACATGTTAGTGGTACCAGCTGTCTGAAAAGTTTGGCATGTGCTATGTATTTTGTCCAGGCCTATTATAAAGTCAGCTCCATAATTGGTGGGACAGTGACACAACTTTTGAATTTTGTTTCTGGATGTAAGATGTACCTGTAGTGAAGATTTCAAGATTTAATTCAAGAGGATTAACAAAAATATAGCATTTTAACTGGTTAGGAATTGCAACCATTTTTATACATAGTTCTGCCATTTTGAGAGCCTATACGTAATTGGACATACTAAATATAAGGATTATTGTTTATACAAATGATCACTTTTATAGTGAAGCAGATAACAGAATATTTACAGAGGAATCTTTCAAATGATGAAACAAGCACCAAATTTGGTGCAAATACTCCTTAGACATTACTCTTGTAAAAGCACGTTAGCCACCTAAATTTTCAATAGGCCGCCAGGTAGGGGTCAATTGAAGAATTACACAGGGGTCAAAATTTGTAAATGCTCCAATCATGTTGAAAACTATACTACATTATTTGTCTGATCACAGAGATTCCAAAAAGGTATAGTTTGTATCTGTGACTGAATGTTACGGAGTTATGGGGTAAAAACAGTAAGAATGGTGACAGAAGTCAATTTCAGTTTGTACAGGGGTCAAAAGTTAAAGTTGCTCCAATTTTGGTAAAAAGTGATGCAAATTATTGGTTGTGCTAGTAGGATTAATAAATGGAATAGTTTTGACTGTGTTGAATGCTTGGTCTCCAAAGTAAAGGTCAAATAAGGTCAACGTCCATTGGATTCTATGACATGTGACATATGTTACCCTGTAACATGATAACTCAGCATGACACATTGTGCAAACTATTCCATTTATTAATCCTACTAGCACAACCAATAACTTGCAACACGTTTTACCAAAATTGGAGCAGCTTTATCTTTTGACCCCTGTACAAACTGAAATTGACGTTTGTCACCATTCTTGCTGTTTTTACCCCATAACTCCATAACAATCAGTCACAGATAGTCCAAACTATACCTTTTTGGAATCTTTGTGATCAGACACATAACGTGGTATACGTAGTTTTCAATGTCATTGGAGCATTTGTAAATTTTGACCCCTGTGTAATTCTTCAATTGACCCCTACCTGGCTGCCTATTGAAACTTTAGGTGGCTAACATGCTTTGCCAAAAGAGTAATGTCTAAGGAGTATGTGTACCAATTTTGGTGCTTGTTTCCAGAAATGAACGATTGTTACAGTTATCTGCTCCACTATATAGTTGGTTTCACTGACATCAATCATTAAGAAATACAAATGGTATGGTACTGTATGGCAAATCTGTCTGGAGAAGGCAGTTACTGAGCAAAGGAAAGTTGTGAAGGAAGCCACCAAACTTCCAGGACAACTCTGAAGGAGTTACAGGCCTCTGTGGCTGTGACTGAATAAACTGCACAGCGCAACTTTTGCTTGTTGCATCACCAGTTATATTGCTTAATGGTTGAGTGGCAAAGAAAGATTTTTTTAAAAAGAAGGTGTGAAATTTCTGTTGGTAATAAGGTACATAGGAGACTTGAGCCTAGAACTAATCAGTTTTGTTTCCCAGCCTGACTGGAAAGTCACTACGGGCCCTTGGGCAAGGTCCTTAATCCCCTAGTTGCTCCTGGTGTGTAGTGCACGCCTTGTATGTGGCAGCACCCTGACATCGGGGTGAATGTGAGGCATTATTTCAACCTAATGAACCTTTCAACCTAAGGGCCCCAGTGACCATAACAAGTTTGATGTGGATTGCTTAATTACTGTGGCTGTGCATAGCGAACAGACACGCACAAACGCACACACGGTCAGCTGTATATCAGATAAGCATTTGGTCCTCATGAGAAGTTCTTCTTTTGGACATGTTCTTTTTTTATTATTTATTTTTAACAATATTATTCCCTCACGCATGAACCACTAACACGTTCATTTGTAAGCATCTCATGAGTGCTTTTTGCATGAGGCTCAGTGATTTTAGATGAATAATGTTGCTTAAAAGGGCCAGTCCTTACTCTGTGCACACCTGATCTCAAAAGTTAAGCCTGATCCTGATTACTGCCGGTCTGGGGGAGACCCACATAGGAAAACCAGGGGTTGCATCCATGTTTCTCCATGTAGAATTGGAGTTGTGCCAGGAAAAAATGAAGTGGTCCTTTCAGAATAGCTTCCAGTCAAGATGACTGTTTATTTTGTTGATCTAAATTTTGCTTCCTACATTAGTATTGTACTCACTCTGTGACGTCAGTGTTCCTCTTTTAATCTGTGGTGTCTTCATTTAAGTGTGTCCTGCATGGGTGTATCCTGTGATTAGATCTGCAGAAAGATGCAAAAAAAAAAAAAAGGTAAAAAAAAAAGAGTCACCTTCTCTCTTTGATGCTCTGATTTTGGTGTAGGTGTTTGGCAGGGCCTGGGCTGATGACACCCCAGTTTTGGTGTAGGTGTTTGGCGGGGCCTGGGCTGATGACGGTTTTACGGAGTCCTTTCTGGGGAAGATCGGTGGAGGATAACTGTCTGACACAGCCTGTACAAAGAAAGGATGACTGACTTAGCTTGCTTGATTGCACAGTTTATTGCTTTAACATTTTTTTTTAAGTACAATCATTTACACAAAGGGAAGTCTTTATTTAACAGCAGAATTTCCTGAGTGGCACATTATAAGAAAGCTGTCTTCATGAAAACAGAAGTGACAGTGCAGTATGTTTGATAAGACTTTTTTTAAGACACAAAAACTAGTCTTGGTAATATAATATAGAAAAAGCATTACTCACTGCAGATGGAACGGGGGGCCTCCTTTTATTTAATGTCATACATCCAAACGTTTCTGTTGAAATACTTTTTTGATCCTTTGATTGATTGGAGTTTGCTTCCGTGACCGAGGGTTTGCTTGAGGGCCTTGGTCGTGCATCAAGACAACCTGAAGTTGATTTATTTCGTTTTGGTGGTCGAGGTGGGGGAGCCACATCTGTCTTACCTGCTTTCCAAAAATCGTGATAGAACACATCCGTCACCTGAGTAACTGTCGCCATATGAAACTTCGGCGGTTGATCCTTGGACCATGGCAAGGATTCTTTGGTGAAAGCAACTGACATTGAGAGCTTTTGGGTTGGGATTTCAAAGCAGTGGCCGGGACTATGTGGAAGACTCGCCTCAATGGTGGGCTCAAACACAGCCCCCTCTATTCGGAGACAGGGAAATCCAGCTAGTGGATCTGTCTCAAGTTCAGTATCACGGTTCACCAGTTTAACATCTAACGGCAAAGTAAAAGCCTTGCCCAAGTCCGAGAGTTTGTATTTTTTGTTATCAGGTAGTATCTCCATAAAATTACACTGCATGTATAAAGGTAGAAAAATCTCCTCTTTGTCATCCCCTTGATGAATTTCATCATCGTCATCATCATCATCATCATCATCATTACTACCTTTGTCTGCCTCTTGGATGCACTGACAAACAAGCACCTCAGTGCTCTGTTTTGGTTCCTTGCTGCTTCCACATGGCAACTCCACCGTTTCACAGCGAAGTATCTCCAGCTGATCGCCCACTGTGAGGGCGGGCAGGCCTTCCTCCATCACTTCTTCGCTGTGCTTCGTTACCCTGACCCTCAGACACGATGACCGCAGTGTAGCAACATACAGCTCATACACCGAGTTAAACTCTCTTGGCCGCCTCCGAAATCTTCCACCATATTTCTGAGATACCAGGAAGTATTGCTGTACCTTCCGGGTTTTCAAGCTGGACACCAGAACCATAGGCGAGAAACTTTTCCTGTGGAGAACTAGGAGCTTTCCTTTGGTAAGTTCTGGCAGCCAGTTGCACTTGAACAGAGTTTGGATTTCTGGGCCTTCTGTTATTTCCACTACTGCTGGGAAGGAGTTATCTGGCTGGGAAAAAACTTCTGTCAGACTGAGCGGTTTCACAAATTTTACATCCTTACACAGGTCTGTCACATCCAGCACGTCTATCTCCAAGCTGGATGGGAACTTCAACACGTTCTTCCTCACTTTGAAAACAGAGGAGCACCGATTTTAGTAAATGGCAATTTAAGCATTGCAAAAAACCAAACTGATGTCCTCATGTAACCATGCCCTGCATGTTTTCCACTTCTCTCTGTTTTGGTCAAGCTTGATTCAAGTGTTGATTGGCTGGAAACAAAGGATCTAGCTTATTGTGTGTAGTTCAAGCACAGACAGAGAGATGTCTTTTCCAGGCCCTGTGGCCCTGGTTTTTGTTTGTTTTTTTTTTTTTTTCAGTTCTGGTTTTTGTCATGCAAAATGGATGAGACGTGCCAGCCAATCACCAGTTATCTCACAGGCAAGACCAATTCACATTTACAGCTGGGAGGACTGGGACAATGCAGGTAAAGTGTCTTGCTCAAGGAGCCAGAAGGGTAGCCTCAAGAGGACATACAGTGAGACAAATAAGTATTTGGTCCACTGTTGATTTTGCAAGTTTTCCCACCTACAAAGAATGGAAAGGTCTGTAATTTTTTATTGTAGGTACCAATTGTAAGAGACACAATCTAGAAAAAAATAATCAGAAAATCACATTGTATTATTTTTAAATCATTAATTGGCATTTTATTGCATGAAATAAGTATTTGATCACCTACCAACCAGCAAGAATTCTGTCTCTCACAGACCTGTTAGTTTTCTTTAAGAAGTCCTCTTTTTACCTGTATTAATTGCACCTGTTTGAACTTGTTACCTGTATAAAAGACACCTGTTCACACACTCAATCAATCACACGCCAACCTATCCACCATGGCCAAGACCAAAGAGCTGTCTAAGGACACCAGAGACAAAACTGTAGACCTGCACAAGGCTGGGATGGACTACAGGACAACAGGCAAGCAGCTTGGTAGAAGACAACAACTGTTATGATTATTTATTAGAAAGTGGAAGAAACACAAGATGACTGCCAATCTTCCCCGGTTTTGGGCTCCATGCAAGATCTCGACTCGTGGGGTAAGGATGATTCCGAGAAAGCCCAGAACTACATGGGAGTACCTGGTCAATGACCTGAAGAGAGGTGGGACCACAGTCATAAAGATTACATTAGTAGCACATGACTCTGTCATGGTGTAAAATTCTTCAGGGCAGCAAGGTCTCCCTGCTCATGCCACTACACGTCCAGGCTCATTTGAAGTTCACCAGTGACCATCTGGATGATCCAGAGGAGGCATGGGAGAAGGTCATGTGGTCAGATGAGACCAAATAGAGCCTTTTGGTATCAAGTCCACTCACCGTGTTTGGAGGATGAGAACAACTGTGAAACATGGGGTGGAAACATCATTTTTGGGGGTGCTTTTCTGTAAAGGGGACAGGACAACTGCACTGTACTGAAGGGGTGGATGGGGTCATTGTGAGATTTTGGCAAATAACCTCCTTCCCTCAGTAAAAGCATTGAAGATGGGTCGTGCCTGGGTCTTCCAGCATGACAATAACCCCAAACACATAGCCAGGGCAAATAAGAAGTGGCTCTGTGAGAAGCATTTCAAGGTCCTGGAGTGGCCTGGCCAGTCTCCAGACCTGAACTCAATAGAAAATCTTTGGAGGGCACTGAAACTTAAAACCTGAAAGATCTGGAGAAGATATGTATGGACTTGGTCAAGAACTACAGGAAACATCTGACCTCTATAATTGCAAACAAAGGTTTCTTTACCAAATATTCAGGTCTGTTTTTCTATTGTATCAAATACTTATTTCATGCAATAAAATGCAAATTAATTGTTTAAAAAGCTTACAATGTGATTTTCATTTTTTTTTTTTAAGATTCCGTCTCTCACAGTTAAAGTGTACCTATGATAAAAATTACAGAGCTCGCTAGTCTTTGTAGGGGGAAATAAAACTTGCAAAAATGACAGTGGATCAAATACTTATTTGCCTCACTGTTCCTGGAAGTTAACCATGGTCTTCAGGTTGCCAATTCATCTCCGAAAACCACCTGCTTTCTTATACCTGATCCAGCTGTTGATTAGTTGAACACACTTGATCCAGCTTATCATATATGGTAGCGCAGGCAGAAATGGAAAACACTGATGGCAGGCTATACACGATGACTGAGTTTGATAACCACAATTTTTTTTTACCATACATCAAAAGCAGTATTTCATAATACAAGCCAAAAACCATTCTATGAGTGGAATGTGTGTGTGTGTGTGTGTGTGTGTGTGTGTGTGTGTGTGTGTGTGTGTGTGTGTGTGTGTGTGTGTGTGTGTGTCTGGGGGGTAAGAAAGGAAGAAGAGAAGCATGTGTGGAATGAAGTGAGACTTTTATTTTAGAGGGTCCATAAGTAATTGGACATTCACTGTGTCCCTTTCCACTGCTTATTAGGTGAATGGTTGCTTGGTAACTTTGATCTTGACTGATGAAAGCCACAAAGATGATAGGTTTTTTGATTAAAGCCATCAGTGGCATCAAAGATGGAACTGAGTCACATTCAAGCCACCTTTAATCCTTTTCATTCCACTCAAGGATCGATACTTTTATTAAGTTAACGTTAGGAGCTAATGTTTGCTGAGTGCGTGTGTGTGTGTGTGTGTGTGTGTGTGTGAGAGAGAGAGAGAGAGAGAGATTCGGGGGGAGGGTGTGTTGCCGCATACAAACACTATGGTCGTTATAGTAAGGTGTGTTACAAAAATCAGTGACTGCAAGCAATGAATGAAAATATTAGCCAATACTCACTGCTCATGACGGCGTGGACCTGGTATATGGGGCTAACAACAAATGGTTGTTTATACATAGTGGTGGTTGTGAAGCGGAATCTACAACTACGCAGGCACGATGACGACATTATCTGTCGGAGGGTGAAGTAGTCCTTGCTCTCACACTCGCAGAATTCCCCTCGGGTGGAAATGGGGATGCACACTTTGGCCAAAACTCCCTGTTGTCCTTGAACTTGGCAACACACCTGATCTTCTTCTCCCTCGTGCCGATCAATGGAGAGTATGGTCAAAGGCTTCCCAGCCCCCAGTGTGAAATTGTCAAAAGTAATTTTGGAGTGGCTGATGAAAGTGACTGGAAGGGAAGATTCCAGACCTACAGGCCTCAGACTTACCAACTCCTCCAGTGAACTGTATGACATCTGTTCTGGAACAACTTTAAGTAAGGCTAGGAAACAAATTCCAAAAGTTAACAGGAAAGCAAGCAAACAAACAAAAATATAAATTTAGCTGATGGTAGAAGAGTGTTCTTTGCAGCTCAAGCCAACCTGTGTGATTGATTGGCAGCTCAAACTTATTGTTGCTGATGTCTTCACAACAGACTGATATGAGGTCAACATCAACAACTTTTATTAGATCCCCAGTGGAAAAGCACACTTCACTCCCAGACAATTCATAGACAGAACCTGCAACAGTGAATCATCAACTGAATGATGCATATAACTTTTACAAACTAACTTTGCTCTTGAAACATAATCTTGGACTTTATAATCTGTCCAAGATGTCTATATCAGGACAGACTACAATATCTAAATACCACAACACTCCCAGAGTCCTAATATCTTCACATAATGTAATCTCTTGAACGTTTTCCTTATTGAACATCAGTTCTGCTTTACAACAAAAATAACAATGATGTTATACCTTGGAAGTAAACTCCTGAGCAAACTTGTAGGATTTTCGGCAGAGCGCTTTTGTCCAATGATGCGATGTAGTCTTGAAGTGGCAGAGCAATCTCTGTGCCTGCCATCCTTGCTGCTTCAGTGTGCTCTAATCCAAAATGAAAGCATAAAGTGAAATGTGGGGGTGTTTTCTCAGTCAAAAGCCAAAAACACAAATGAGGAAGTCAACTGATGTTTGCATAGTGCTTGTATTCGGAGATGGAAGCCAACTGATATCAGTTATGCTTTGTTGTGCATTCTCCCACAGGGCTGTTTGATTATTTCATAAATTGCCATATTAAGGTATATACACTGCAGTTAAAATTAATATGCTACAGTATTTTCTGTCACCAAATAATATACAAATAATGAATGTTTATGAGTTCAGTGGTACGAATATTTCATGAGGTTCGCCAAATTGAATGGAACATTCCAGTTTTCACCAAATTAAATATTCATTCCATTCAAAAGAATGAAAAACATTCATTATGTTTTTATATAACAGCTCAAATAGATCCTTGTCATTTGATATTTTAATATGCATATGTCGCGGACATGAATGAGCGAAGCTCGTCAGCATCTCACCATGTCATTTAGGTCCTTCAGACTTTATTTTGAGTAAATACTTCAGGGGAGCATTAGCATGGCAAAAACCTTTCTGGGGGGGCAGAGCCCCCCCCCAGACCCCCTGCCTTTTTAAGCATTTTTCTTTGTCCCCCAGAACTTGTAGTGTAGAGTTCAGTGAGTGAAACCCTGGCCTCCACTCTAGCTCCACCCATGCCAGGAAGTGTTTGACATTTGAACATTTCCTGTTTCACTGTGACTGAGAATTTGGCACTTCCTGTTTGACTGTGAGCTTGCCATTGAGTTCCTGCGAGATTCTATGGGATCTCATCTGTCAATCCAGGAAGTGTTTGACATTTGAACATTTCCTGTTTTACTGTGGATTTGAAAATTGGCACTTCCTGTTTAGGACGCCCTGTACTATGAGTGAGCTTCGCTCATATTAATTTATAGACAACAGAAAAGGGACTAAAATTTTGGTGTTCATCACTGGTGCTTAACATCAACAGTCCAACACGACCGTTAAATAGGAGGCCCAAATTAATCTCAGTCAACTTGGAAAAACAGTAGATAGTTCAAAAATAATTCTGATGACGTAGTCCGTGATACTGTGCCCTGACTTCATGCACCTCCAAAAAAAAAAGAGACTTTGTGTAGTTCCTCAGTCTAGCGAAAAATTACATCAGAAATTAGTCCAGCTTTTCATCCTAACAGCTCTTCATGCCTCCAGGCGGCTTACAGCGTAGCAAATTTGTTTTGTGTGTGTGCGTGTTAGAAAAATTAGCACAGTCAAGTAGTGCCTTCAAATTGTAGTCTGTCAGCAAAACAAACTCTGCCATGTTTAGCTAAACGCCGCCCCCACTAGTGGGCGGGTTTTCAAACTCACATCCCTGATCATGATGTAACTTTCTGGATAAACAAAACGTGGTATGAAGTCTTGGAATATCCTTTCGGCGGCGGTTTTGCCTGACTTATTTCTTGTAGGGTATCCCTGCGCAAATCGGGTAAAATGGTCTTCAAGTACTAAAATATACTCGTACCCTCCTTTACGTTGCTCAAGATGCAAGTAATCAATGGAGACTAACTCAAAGGGAGCACTGGTTGTGATAGATCCCATTGGAGCTCTCTGAGGAACATTTGGACACTTTTGTTTGATGCACAGACATTTCTTTGTGACAAAGTCTTCAATGTCTTGCTGCATATACGGCCAATAAAACCATTCACAGGCCAGATGAATCACTTTATCAGAGCCGATATGACCCATATTGTTGTGTAAGCTCTTTAACACCACTGGTTTTAACTGTTCTGGAAGAACAAATTGATTGTTATGCTCTTTTTTCTGTACAAGAGTCCATTGTTAACTTCCAACTTGCTCCATTCATACAGTAGTCTCCTTGTTTGTTTACCCATTGTCCGTTTGTCTTTCTCGTTAGGTGTCCATCCTTGCAGTTTGAGTGATATCACCTCTTTGATCGACTCATTGTCCTGTTGAGCAGTTTTAATGTGTTTGAGCGTCATGCTCAAAATGGTTCCTGTTGGATGTTTTTTGGTGGTTTCATGGTTTTCGCTGGAGCTCATTTGTAATGCAGCCACCCAGGGTACATCATTGTTTTGGACTACCTTACTACCCTGCGACACTGCAAACACTACTTCCGGCAAAACCGTTTCTATGTACTCGCCATTTGCTGTTGGAGATGTAATGGGTATCTAGGCAACATGTCTGCATCTGCGTTCCTTTTCCCCAGCCTATATTTGATGTCAAAATGGAAGTCTGCTAACTCCCCAACCCACCTATGACCCACTGCGTTTAACCTGGCTGAACTGAGAACATAGGTTAAAGGATTGTTATCTGTATAGATGGTAAAAGTTGCTGCGTAGCACAGATAGTCACGGAATTTATCGCAGATAGCCCATTTGAGTGCGAGGAACTCGAGTTTACCAGAATGTAAGTGATAATTTCTCTTGGCAGGTGTATGAGTTCTAGAGCCATAGCCAATCACTTTCAGTTTGTCATCTTGTTTTTGATATAAATCAGCTCCCAAGCCTTGGTTGGATGCATCTGTATGCAATACAAATGGATGATCAAAGTTGGGATAGGCTAGAATGGGAGGATTGGTCAGAATGTCCATAAACTTTGACATGACTTCCTGATGTTCACTTGTCCAGGTTACTGGTGTGCGTGAAGGAAGATGGCTTTTGTCTGCTTTCTATGTTTGTCCTTTAACCCTCTTATGTATTAGTTTGTTTTCACTGTGTGTGTCCTTATAGGGTTCTGAAGAAGTTCAAACAAGGGCCTCGCCAGTCATGAGAAGTCTTGGATAAATGATCGGTAACAACTGAGAAAAACAAGCAATATCCTGAGTTCTCCGACTGTGCAGGCTTTCTTTTCTTTCAGAGCAATCACAGCATCTAAGTCTTTCGGGTCAATCTGGACCCCTTCACCTGATACTAGCCTACCAAGGTAACGTATTTGCTTTTTAAACAGTTCACACTTGGCTGGGCGAAGTTTTACACCATGTTGTCGCATTTTACAGAGGACTTGTCTAAGATGGTCTACGTGCTCATCAAAGGTTTTAGAGTAGCAAAGAACGTCATCCAAGTAAGGCACGCAACACTCATTTCTGATCCCTTCTAACACTCCCTGCATGCACCTTTGGAATGCGGCCGTTGTATTTGCTAGACCAAATGGGACCCGCACCCACTTGTACAAACCCCAGGATGTGCTAAAAGCAGTTAAGTGCCTTGACTCCTCACTAATAAAACCCTGATGATATGCACTGCCCTGGTCCATTTCAGTGAGTCCTAACAAAGTCTTTGGAGGTAAGAAAACGTTGTGCTTGGTTGAGTTTTGGACTGGGATTTTAACAGTCTTTGTAGCACCAAGGAGTACATCAATAAGAGCTGGAAAAAACTCCAATCCATCAGGCAAGTTACTTTTCACAGAAGGTTTGAACATTTCACCTCCACCCGGAAATGATCTGATGTGACAGTTCACCATGCAAATTTGATTACTGTGAACAGTGAGTCCTTTCTTTCCAACTTTCACAATTGAACTTTCTGGTTCATTTTCAGTTGACTTGGTGTGAACAGAAATAAGTGACTCAACATTACACTTCTGTACTTTTAGAGTCTCTGACAACAAGTCCACTAAGCTGAAAATGGTCACTTTTGTCACTGTTTCCCATTATCATCTCTTGAATGACATTAAAGCCCAGCAGTGGCATGCTTACACTTTGTTGACTGACTAGCATTACGTACAAGGATACAGAGCCATGTTGTGAACTTGTGATCTTGAGTAAAACTTCAATCCACCCTTTAAAAGGAACATCTGTCCCATTTGCTGCAGTGACTTTGAGTGGATGATCTGAAAACAAACTCTTGAGTCGCTGTATTTCCACATTTGGTAGGACTGTTTGTACCCATGACTTTTCTACAATGCTAACTTGTTTCCTGGAAATTAGGATTAGATGTTGGTTGTTCTGTTTTCAGTCTCTTAGTGTTGTGGGACTCTGCTGATGGTCCAGTCATTGGTGGTCCCTCTCCAGTGACCTCTTGGAGTTTCCCGACACACTGCTTTTCTGAAAGCAACCAATAGCTCTGTGCCCCTCTTTTCCACATTTGAAACAATGAGTACAGTGTTCAGTCTCTTGGGTGATACACTTTTGACACTTCCCTTTAACCTCCTGTTTTGTAGCTGGCTGTTTTGAGGCAGGTACTTGAGGATGGATATTATCAGTTACTGCGTTGTCCATTGGAGCTAGGGCCTTTTCTAAACTTTTAGATAGAGTGGAAACCTGCGCCGTAAGCTCTTGTATAGCAACACGATTAGCTTGGACTTCATTTTGCATTTCTACAGAACGTTTGTCCTTCTCTACCTGAGCTGCATTTGCATGGGCAGTTTTTGACTTTTGATTTTGTCCCAATCTGATCTGTCTCTCTGCATCTTCACTAACAGTTTTTGTTGTGAGCTTTAAAATGGAGTCATCTGTGATACTTAAGTCTGAGATATGAGGTTTAAAATCTTGTTTCACATATGAGGATTTCTCATTCATACCCTGATATAGTGAATGAAGGAACACACCCTGTACTAACTGTTTTTCATAATGAAACCCACTGCTGTTTTTAGATGCAATCAGCACATGCTGTTTTAGACCCATTAGTCTATACATAAACTGCTGTGGTGTTTCTTTATCATTTTGTTTGGCATTGCTCAATTCCTGAAATAATTCAGTACTACTTTTCTCACATAGGTGTGCCTTCAAGAAACGTTTTAACTCTTGAACAACTCTGCCAGCTTGTAGAGAAGATCTCTGTTGTGGGCATTGGTCAGCTGGTGAAGCTCTTGTTGGATTTCCCATCTCAGGTCGTGTAGCACAGCCATCTCAGGTTATTTAGATTCTGTCATTGTTATCATCAGCTGAGGAACAGGTGATCAGCTTCCCTTGGTTCTTTAATGATTAGTGCCGAACAGCAAGCAGCGCTAATCCCGGATGAGCCCCCAAAATTGTTGCTCCTCTGGGGTTCAGAGGGCATGTGTATGTGCATGAAGTAACTACTTTGTATTCTCATTTATCACAGAGTTGTCATAGGCAGAGAGAACATTCATTTAGCTGCATTTACTTCACCGTGAGGATTGTTCATCCTTTGTGATGCCTCAGCTATTCTCTATCAGTGCGCGCCATGCGCCATCTACTGGACAGTGTAGGGATTACACTTAACTCACAAGAGATTACAATGGAACCAACTGAGTTATTATATATATAAAAAAAACCTCTCAAACAAGTAAAATGAAAATTGATGCTGCCACTGTAGGGATGGTATTTGCTAGGTGATGAACGGTAGCTGGTTTCCTCCAAAAATATCTGGAATTCAAAGCCAAAGAGTTCAATCTTTGTCTCATCAGACCAGAGAATTTTGTTTCTCATGGCCTGAGAGTACTTTAGGTGCCTTTTGGCAAACACCAGGTGGGCTGCCATGTGTCTTTTACTATGGAGTGGCTTCCGTCTGGCCACTCTACCATACAGGCCTAATTGGTGGATTGCTGTAGAGATGGTTGCCCTTCTCCACAGAGGAATGCTGGAGCTGTGAGTGATCATTGAGTTCTTGGTCAGCTTCCTGACTATTCCCTTCTCCCCGAGTCACTCAATTTAGATGGGTTGCCAGGTCTAGGAAGAGTCCTGGTGGATTTCAGCTTTTTCCATTTACAGATGATGGAGGCCAGTGTTCTGTACCCTACACCAGATGTGTGCCTTGAGACAATCCTGTCTCAGAGGTCTACAGACAATTCCTTTGACTTCATGCTTGGTTTGTGCTCTGACATGTATTGTCAAATGTGGGACCTCATATGTAGACAGATGTGTGCCTGTCCAAATCATGTCCAATCAACTGAATTTACACCAGGTGCACTCCAAATAAGCTCTAGAAACATCTGAAGGGTGATCAGTGGAAACAGGATGTACCTGAGTTAAATTCTGAGCTTCATGGAAAAGCTGTGAATACTTGTGTACATGTGATTTCTTAGGTTTATTATTATTATTTTTAGTAAATTTGCAAAAAAAAAAAGTTGATATTCTCTTTGGGAATGACAAGAATGGACAAGATTAGGAATGAACATATCAGAGGGACAGCTCAGGTGGGACGGTTTGGAGACAAAGTCAGCGAGGCGAGATTGAGATGGTTTGGACATGTGCAGAGGAGGGACCCAGGGTATACAGGGAGAAGGATGCTGAGGATGGAGCCACCAGGCAGAAGGAGAAGAGGGAGGTCAAAGGGGAGGTTTATGGATGTGCTGAGGGAGGACATGCAGGTGGTTGGTGTGACACAGAGTACAGGGTGAGATGGAAACAATTGATCTGCTGTGGCAACCCATAACGGGAACAGCCGAAAGACAAAAAAGAAGAAGTAAATTTTCAAAAATATATATAAATAATATTTTTCACATTTTTACTATGGGGTATTGTGTGTAGAAGTTTGAGGGAAAAAATGAATTTCATCATTTTGGAATAAGACTGTAACATAAAAAAATGTAAAAAGTGAAGCGCTGTAATACTAAACAGTTACTTTAACCGTTCTGGCTCCTCCACACCTGCTCCCCCTGCCTGCTCCCGGCTCTCCACACGTCTCCAACAGCCAGCCCTACAGTCTCTCTGACCCCCCACCTTCTTCCCCCACTGCACCCCGGACTTTGTCCCTCCTCCCCCTGGACTGTATTCAGCACCAGCCCACCTCAGCTCACACCTCAGCCCCCCCCCCCCGTGACTCCGACTGAGGTGAGAGGCTAGCTCCTGTGACTGAAGCAGAGGAAAGCAGCAGGACCTGATGGGATCTCCCCGAGGCTGCTGAGGACCTGTGCAGATGAGCTCTGTAAGGTCCTCAGCCACATCTTCAACAAGAGCCTCAGCCTGGGGGTGGTCCCCACCCTGTGGAAGACCTCCTGTGTGGACCTGGTTCCCAAAACACTGCATGCGAAGGAGCCAGCCCACGACAGACCAGTTGCCCTGACCTCCCACCTCATGAAGACCATGGAGCGGCTCATCCTGTCTCACCTCCGCACCGTGGTGAGTGACATCCTGGACCCACTGCAGTTTGCCTACAGGCCCAACATCAGGGTAGATGACGCTGTCCCAACATCAGGGTAGATGACGCTGTCATCTACCTGCTGCAGCGGGCACTCACCCACCTGAAAACCGGCGGAGTGCCGTAAGAGTCATGTTCTTTGATTTCTCCAGCGCTTTCAACACCATCAGACCGGCACTGCTGCGGGGGAAGCTGGAGGATGCAGGTGTGGATGGACATCTCGCCGCCTGGACAATCGACTACCTCACTAACCGGGCGGGAGTGCCATGAGAGTCATGTTCTTTGATTTCTCCAGCGCTTTCAACACCATCAAACCGGCACTGCTGCGGGGGAAGCTGGAGGACGCAGGTGTGGATGGACATCTCGCCGCCTGGACAATCGACTACCTCACTAACCGCCTGCAGTACGTGCGTCTGCGCGGCTGTCAGTCTGAGGTGGTAAGGTGCAGCACTGGGGCCCCCCAGGGCACAATCTTCTTGCCTTTCCTTTTCACCTTCTACACCTCGGACTTCACCTACAACACGGACAGCTGCCATCAACAGAAGTTCTCTGATGACTCCGCCACTGTGGGTCGTGTGCCTGAGGGGAACGAACTGGAGTACCGGTCGGTCATCACAGACTTTGTGGACTGGTGTGAGCGCAACCACTTGTGTCTCAACACCAGTAAGACGAAGGAGATGGTGATTGACTTCAGGAAGAAACCACCACCCCACCCACCGGTACATCCAGGGGGAGGACATGGAGACTGTGGACAGTTTCAGACACCTGGGTGTTCACCTCAACAACAAACTGGACTGGATTTACAACACTGACGCCCTGTACAAGAAAGGCCAGAGTCGCCTCCACCTCCTGAGGAGACTGAGATCCTTTGGAGTAAGCAAGCCTCTGCTTAAGACCTTCTATGATTCTGTTGTAGCCTCTGCTCTCCTCTATGCTGTTATCTGTTGGGCCCCGGGCAGCACAGAGAAGAGGGAGAAAGAGACTGAATAAGCTGGTCAGGAAGTCCAGCTCTGTCCTGGAATGTCCTCTGGACTCTCTGGAGGAGGTGGCTGAGAGGAGGGTGTTCGCCAAGTTCAAATCCATCATGGGCAACTCTTCTCACCCTCTGCACTGGACTGTAGTGGAGCTGAGCAGCTCCTTCAGTGACAAACTGAGGCACCCTCAGTGCAAGAAGGAATGATACCGCAGGTCGTTCCTCCCTGCTGCTGTCAGACTGTACAATAACACTGTGAAATAACCACATGCAATAATATGTGCACAAATCACGTGCAATAACAACTCGTTTACTAATCCCAGCACTAATGTCAACTTATCTCCACTGTGAGATCAATAAAGTCGTATCTTATCTTATCTTATCATTAGAAAACTTCAAGCATGTATGAGTGAATTAAATACTACAGTTCCCAGGAGTCTACGAAGCCGTTTACCCAGCAGGCAGTTCAGTTTTAAGACGATGAGGCAAGATGGCGACTAAAATAAGCAAAGAGGGTCCTCCGCCTTTTGATTGTCCGTCATGGTGAGCAAACTGTACATGCTGAAGTTATAGCTTTTCGTTTTAAATACAATAGCACAATTATGTACTTACTTGCTTTAAGTCAACGAGACAGAAACCCGCAGTTCTTGCTGCTGATGTTAGTGCATGGGCAAGCTATTTGGCTAATGCTAGCAATAATAATGCAACCGCACTGTGCCTCACGGTTTACTTTAAAATTTAATTTAATTTCAAAATATCCGTGGCGTGGATATTTTCAGTGGTAATGAGGTACTTATATGTGTATGCAAAGTTTAGTTTTTGGGGTTTGGCGTTTCTACGGTGGGACCGGGTGGTTATCCAACAGGCTGTTACTGACTTTGTCTGCACTAACATCATTTAATCGTGATTTTAAAAAAATGTCCATTTTAAAAAGAAAAAAAATGTCATTTTATGAAGATCTAAGAAAATTATGTTGAAAATCAATTAGAGTCTTAATATTTTGTTTTATTTTCCAATAATAAGGATCAGTATGTACCTTTGCCAGAATAAGTCTATGACGAGGAGTTGGAAAGATTTTTTGTGGTTGCTATCCATATGTACCCGTATGCAAAATGCAATCCTTCTTGTGTAACGATTTGTTTTAACAATGATTTAATTTGTGTCACGATTCATGGTTGCCGATACGATTCAGGGATGATGTTGGTTCGTTTAGAATGATCCGATCTGAAATGATTCATTGACTTAAAATCGATAGAAGGGCTCGCTGTTAGTTACTTCTGCCTTTCCCGCACATGCGCACACAGGCGGTAGGCGGAAAACCCCAGACTCCAAGCAGATGCGATGAAAAACGCACGGGAACATGACTTCAGACTATGTGTCAACTGTTGATCCCGAAGATCAAAAGCGATATTGTGAGAAATTAAATCTTGGAGATGATGACCATGAAGGATTTCAAGTATTTGGAGGCATACAATTATTTTATCAGTGGTCATGTGAGGGATCGCTGATATCAGCCTGTTGCTGCAGATGTTGATGTCTGTCTGCGATCTTTCTGCTATCTAGTTCCATCTGTATGGGCTGAGTGCAGCAGCAGGACGTGCTCTGAAGTTGAGGAATTTTTTTAAACATGGTCCAAAAAAGACACTAGTGCACAGTTGGGCCGGTGTGTGCATCGTGCGTCAGGCTGCAGTTCACCTGTGTTGACAGAGTTATTAAGTGCAGTTCTGCGTGTGCGCCCATGGTTGAAAAAGTGATGGAGAAAAAACAACGAACCAAAGGGTTCTCTTTGACCAAGAAAGAAAAAAGCCACCACAAGGAGGTGGCAGCTTTAATTATATACACCTGCGCGTTATATACACCTGTGTGGATCACACAACTTTCCAAAAATAAAATAAAAAAACAAAAAACAAAAGATCCACAAACACAAAATCAGCCGATCCATAATAATTTGAGATCATGCATATATATATATATATATATATATATATATATATATATATATATATATATATATATATATGTGTGTGTGTGTGTGTCTGTGTGTGTGTGAGAGATATATGTATTCATACATTTATACATTTTAACAACCTGAAAGCCACCAGACCAGATAGAACCAAACCATGGGTTCCTGGACAGTCGCCTCTGTGTTTCTTCTCGCTGGTTTTATTTCTTCCAGTCATTTTGATGCCGGTGAGTCCAACTTTACACTTTGTGTTCATCCATTTGTCTGCAAAATCGGTCTTTTGCGCATGTCATACTGTGTTTGATTTCAAAATGAACCGAAAATCAGATTGTTAGTTTGCACCCCTCATAATAACCTCAGTCACAGCTTATCACCTAAGTGTGGAGCTGCACAGAGAAAACCAAAAGAAAAAAGAAAAAAAATACAGAAGGGGAGATTTGTTTTTAATGTGATGTGTTGGAACACAGGGTGAGCTCATGTGATCCCATCTTCCACCTGTACTAGATGCAATTCTGCCAAACCACATCTGATTCTTGAGACTAAATGCTTGCAAAGTGAAAAATTTTCAAACGGATTGTCATCCATCTGGATGTGATGTGTTTTTTTTAATGCACGGCATTGATCTGTCAGCGTGTGATGGATCACCGAGTGCACACAGTCAGTGGCTGCATTAAAAGATTTCTGCCTACCGGTGTGGCTCCACCCAGCGCATGACGCCATCATCGCAATGTTGAAAATTAATTAGAGTCTTAATATTTAGTTTTATTTTCCAATAATAAGGAGCAGTATGTATCTTTGCCAGAATAATAACACGAGGAGTCTGAAAGATTTGTTGGTGGTTGCTATCCATACGTACCCGTATGCAAAATGCAATCCTTCTTGTGTAACATCAATCAATCAATCAACTTTTTTCTTCTATAGCGCCAAATCACAACAAACAGTTGCCCCAAGGCGCTCCATATTGTAAGGCAAGGCCATACAATAATTATGAAAAACCCCAACGGTCAAAACGACCCCCTATGAGCAAGCACTTGGCAACAGTGGGAAGGAAAAACTCCCTTTTAACAGGAAGAAACCTCCAGCAGAACCAGGCTCAGGGAGGGGCAGTCTTCTGCTGAGACTGGTTGGGGCTGAGGGAAAAAACCAGGAAAAAGACATGCCGTGAAGGGGGGCAGAGATCGATCACTAATGATTAAATGCAGAGTGATGCATACGGAGCAAAAAGAGAAAGAAACAGTGCATCATGGGAACCCCCCCACAATCTACGTCTAAAGCAGCATAACCAAGGGATGGTCCAGGGTCACCCGATCCAGCCCTAACTATAAGCTTTAGCGAAAAGGAAAGTTTTAAGCCTAATCTTAAAAGTAGAGAGGGCATCTGTCTCCCTGATCTGAATTGGGAGCTGGTTCCACAGGAGAGGAGCCTGAAAGCTGAAGGCTCTGCCTCCCATTCTACTCTTACAAACCCTAGGAACTACAAGTAAGCCCGCAGTCTGAGAGCGAAGCGCTCTAATGGGGTAATATGGTACTACGAGGTCCCTAAGATAAGATGGGACCTGATTATTCAAAACCTTATAAGTAAGAAGAAGAATTTTAAATTCTATTCTAGAATTAACAGGAAGCCAATGAAGAGAGGCCAACACGGGTGAGATATACTCTCTCCTGCTAGTCCCCGTCAGTACTCTAGCTGCAGCATTCTGAACCAACTGAAGGCTTTTTAGGGAACTTTTAGGACAACCTGATAATAATGAATTACAATAGTCCAGCCTAGAGGAAATAAATGCATGAATTAGTTTTTCAGCATCACTCTGAGACAAGACCTTTCTGATTTTAGAGATATTGCGTAAATGCAAAAAGGCAGTCCTACATATTTGTTTAATATGCGCTTTGAATGACATATCCTGATCAAAAATGACTCCAAGATTTCTCACACTATTACTAGAGATCAGGGAAATGCCATCCAGAGTAACGATCTGGTTAGACACCATGCTTCTAAGATTTGTGGGGCCAAGTACAATAACTTCAGTTTTATCTGAGTTTAAAAGCAGGAAATTAGAGGTCATCATTTGTTTTAACAGCAATTTGATTTGTATCACGATTAATGGTTATCGATACAATTCAAGGATGATATTGGTTCATTTAGAACGATCCGATCCAAAATGATTCAGTGACTTTAAATCGATTCAGTAACTTTTTAGCCAAAAATTCATGAAAACATGAAAGTAACATGGAATGTATTAAAGCAATGAGACTAAACTCTAAACAAAAACAGTTGCTGAATTATTTTATTGAGAATGATGTTGTGTATATCAACAGCAAAAATATTGCTTATGAATTAAATTTGTTTTGTTTTTTTTTTTACAAATATTGGAGCTAATATTGCAAATTCCATGAATACAATTAACCAAAAGAAAACATCTGAAAAGGGAAGCAGAATAATTCAGTCTATGTTTGTTGGGGAGGTCAATGAAAAGGAAGTCTTATATATGATGGCAATGTTGAATGAAATGACATGAACATATAAATAAAATTCAACCAGTGTGACTGTGAAATAAATACCTGGATAGTTGTAAAAAGCGGGTAATTTGTGGACTGAACTGGGCTTCTGCACGGGCCACAATCATGTACCTGGCGTTATCTGTGATGATGGCAGGATTCTTGTCAGAGATTTTCAACTCTGTGCAGGCTGCATGCAGTAACGTGCCAATATTTTTACCAATATGGGCTTCGTTTAAAATATGGCTTCATCTGGTTTGCAGAACAAAGGTCTTCATTTTCCACCATTGATTTGAGCATGACATCCTGTCATTCATCGTTATTGCTATTCCTTCAGCATTGTGTGAAATATCCTACAAGAAGTGAGTGACTTATTTAGAACATCTCCATCCTTGTTGGATGGACTGCAATAGTAGCGTGATAGTTTCTCCCTCGCCAGCTTCTTCTCTGCAGCTGCCATGCTATGTTTTGTCATCTGCTGGTGCATCAATCAATCAATCAATCAATTTTTTTATATAGCGCCAAATCACAACAAACAGTTGCCCCAAGGCGCTTTATATTGTAAGGCAAGGCCATACAATAATTATGTAAAACCCCAACGGTCAAAACGACCCCCTGTGAGCAAGCACTTGGCTACAGTGGGAAGGAAAAACTCCCTTTTAACAGGAAGAAACCTCCAGCAGAACCAGGCTCAGGGAAGGGCAGTCTTCTGCTGGGACTGGTTGGGGCTGAGGGAGAGAACCAGGAAAAAGACATGCTGTGGAGGGGAGCAGAGATCGATCACTAATGATTAAATGCAGAGTGGTGCATACAGAGCAAAAAGAGAAAGAAACAGTGCATCATGGGAACCCCCCAGCAGTCTACGTCTATAGCAGCATAACTAAGGGATGGTTCAGGGTCACCTGATCCAGCCCTAACTATAAGCTTTAGCAAAAAGGAAAGTTTTAAGCCTAATCTTAAAAGTAGAGAGGGTGTCTGTCTCCCTGATCTGAATTGGGAGCTGGTTCCACAGGAGAGGAGCCTGAAAGCTGAAGGCTCTGCCTCCCATTCTACTCTTACAAACCCTAGGAACTACAAGTAAGCCTGCAGTCTGAGAGCGAAGCGCTCTATTGGGGTGATATGGTACTACGAGGTCCCTAAGATAAGATGGGACCTGATTATTCAAAACCTTATAAGTAAGAAGAAGAATTTTAAATTCTATTCTAGAATTAACAGGAAGCCAATGAAGAGAGGCCAATATGGGTGAGATATGCTCTCTCCTTCTAGTCCCCGTCAGTACTCTAGCTGCAGCATTTTGAATTAACTGAAGGCTTTTTAGGGAACTTTTAGGACAACCTGATAATAATGAATTACAATAGTCCAGCCTAGAGGAAATAAATGCATGAATTAGTTTTTCAGCATCACTCTGAGACAAGACCTTTCTGATTTTAGAGATATTGCGTAAATGCAAAAAAGCAGTCCTACATATTTGTTTAATATGCGCTTTGAATGACATATCCTGATCAAAAATGACTCCAAGATTTCTCACAGTATTACTAGAGGTCAGGGTAATGCCATCCAGAGTAAGGATCTGGCCAGACACCATGTTTCTAAGACTTGTGGGGCCAAGTACAATAACTTCAGTTTTATCTGAGTTTAAAAGCAGGAAATTAGAGGTCATCCATGTCTTTATGTCTGTAAGACAATCCTGCAGTTTAGCTAATTGGTGTGTGTCCTCTGGCTTCATGGATAGATAAAGCTGGGTATCATCTGCGTAACAATGAAAATTTAAGCAATACCGTCTAATAATACTGCCTAAGGGAAGCATGTATAAAGTGAATAAAATTGGTCCTAGCACAGAACCTTGTGGAACTCCATAATTAACTTTAGTCTGTGAAGAAGATTCCCCATTTACATGAACAAACTGTAATCTATTAGACAAATATGATTCAAACCACCGCAGCGCAGTGCCTTTAATACCTATGGCATGCTCTAATCTCTGTAATAAAATTTTATGGTCAACAGTATCAAAAGCAGCACTGAGGTCTAACAGAACAAGCACAGAGATGAGTCCACTGTCCGAGGCCATAAGAAGATCATTTGTAACCTTCACTAATGCTGTTTCTGTACTATGATGAATTGTAAAACCTGACTGAAACTCTTCAAATAGACCATTCCTCTGCAGATGATCAGTTAGCTGTTTTACAACTACCCTTTCAAGAATTTTTGAGAGAAAAGGAAGGTTGGAGATTGGCCTATAATTAGCTAAGATAGCTGGGTCAAGTGATGGCTTTTTAAGTAATGGTTTAATTACTGCCACCTTAAAAGCTTGTGGTACATAGCCAACTAACAAAGATAGATTGATCATACTTAAGATCGAAGCATTAAATAATGGTAGGGCTTCCTTGAGCAGCCTGGTAGGAATGGGGTCTAATAAACATGTTGATGGTTTGGATGAAGTAACTAATGAAAATAACTCAGACAGAACAATCGGAGAGAAAGAGTCTAACCAAATACCGGCATCACTGAAAGCAGCCAAAGATAACGATACGTCTTTGGGATGGTTATGAGTAATTTTTTCTCTAATAGTTAAAATTTTGTTAGCAAAGAAAGTCATGAAGTCATTACTAGTTAAAGTTAATGGAATACTCAGCTCAATAGAGCTCTGACTCTTTGTCAGCCTGGCTACAGTGCTGAAAAGAAACCTGGGGTTGTTCTTATTTTCTTCAATTAGTGATGAGTAGAAAGATGTCCTAGCTTTACGGAGGGCTTTTTTATAGAGCAACAGACTCTTTTTCCAGGCTAAGTGAAAATCTTCTAAATTAGTGAGACGCCATTTCCTCTCCAACTTACGGGTTATCTGCTTTAAGCTACGAGTTTGTGAGTTATACCACGGAGTCAGACACTTCTGATTTAAAGCTCTCTTTTTCAGAGGAGCTACAGCATCCAAAGTTGTCTTCAATGAGGATGTAAAACTATTGACGAGATACTCTATCTCCCTTACAGAGTTTAGGTAGCTACTCTGCACTGTGTTGTTATATGGCATTAGAGAACATAAAGAAGGAATCATATCCTTAAACCTAGTTACAGCGCTTTCTGAAAGACTTCTAGTGTAATGAAACTTATTCCCTACTGCTGGGTAGTCCATCAGAGTAAATGTAAATGTTATTAAGAAATGATCAGACAGAAGGGAGTTTTCAGGGAATACTGTTAAGTCTTCTATTTCCATACCATAAGTCAGAACAAGATCTAAGATATGATTAAATTGGTGGGTGGACTCATTTACTTTTTGAGCAAAGCCAATAGAGTCTAATAATAGATTAAATGCAGTGTTGAGGCTGTCATTCTCAGCATCTGTGTGGATGTTAAAATCGCCCACTATAATTATCTTATCTGAGCTAAGCACTAAGTCAGACAAAAGGTCTGAAAATTCACAGAGAAACTCACAGTAACGACCAGGTGGACGATAGATAATAACAAATAAAACTGGTTTTTGGGACTTCCAATTTGGATGGACAAGACTAAGAGACAAGCTTTCAAATGAATTAAAGCTCTGTCTGGGTTTTTGATTAATTAATAAGCTGGAATGGAAGATTGCTGCTAATCCTCCGCCCCGGCCCGTGCTACGAGCATTCTGACAGTTAGTGTGACTCGGGGGTGTTGACTCATTTAAACTAACATATTCATCCTGCTGTAACCAGGTTTCTGTTAGGCAGAATAAATCAATATGTTGATCAATTATTATATCATTTACCAACAGGGACTTAGAAGAGAGAGACCTAATGTTTAATAGACCACATTTAACTGTTTTAGTCTGTGGTGCAGTTGAAGGTGCTATATTATTTTTTCTTTTTGAATTTTTATGCTTAAATAGATTTTTGCTGGTTATTGGTAGTCTGGGAGCAGGCACCGTCTCTACGGGGATGGGGTAATGAGGGGATGGCAGGGGGAGAGAAGCTGCAGAGAGGTGTGTAAGACTACAACTCTGCTTCCTGGTCCCAACCCTGGATAGTCACGGTTTGGAGGATTTAAGAAAATTGGCCAGATTTCTAGAAATGAGAGCTGCTCCATCCAAAGTGGGATGGATGCCGTCTCTCCTAACAAGACCAGGTTTTCCCCAGAAGCTTTGCCAATTATGAAGCCCACCTCATTTTTTGGACACCACTCAGACAGCCAGCAATTCAAGGAGAACATGCGGCTAAACATGTCACTGCATGGCAGTGACATGTGCATGACATGGTGCATGGCGATGATGTCACAGACAAGCAGACTGAATCAAGTAACGTTTAACATTAAATTTTAAAACGATATTAGATCGATCTATGTCATCCAGAAGGCTAACTTGTAGGGGTGTCGGAAAAAATTTATTCATGTCCGAATCGTGATTCTTATTTATTACGATTTTGAATCGATCCAAAATGTCCAAGAATCGATTTTTAAAAAGCATTTTTTTAAACATTTTCTTGGAGAGTCCGGCATGCTTCAAACACTCGTGAGCTGTAGCTTAGCATGGTGGACGAAGAGCTAATTCAGCCAGCCACCGTCTTTGCTGTTAATGTTTGGGCGCATTTTGGATTTTATTATTTGCTGCGTAAGAAGGAGCTTGACATGACTTATGCCGTGTGCAAAATCTGCAAAATGAAAGTCAAGTACTTCGGAAACACTTCAAATCCGCAAGCCCACATGCTTCGCCATCACCTGGAGCTAAAAGAAGCAGAGCAGCAGTCTCTGCCAACTACTGACCAGTGCTTCACTAAACTGCCAGCCAACTCGGGAACGAGCAAAGCAGATAAGTAAATTTACAACTAGAATCACTTGATTAACCTTGTAAAGCTGCATTTTCTTAAACATAAACATTTTTTAAGTGATATAACTATTTCTCAGAGCTCTTTGAATCGAAAATCGATTCTGAATCGAATCGTCACCCCAAGAATCGGAATCGAATTGAATCGTGAGCTGTTGAACGATTCACATCCCTACTAACTTGCCAAGCACAGATCGATGTAGGTGGATCATAGGAATAGAAATCGATACATCGATGTGGTAGATGAATCGTTACATTCCTACTGTCTTCACATCCATGAATTTTGGTAGTTCCCGCTTCGCCGCCAAGAGGCTGGCAGCCATTGTTAGGTACTATACACACCAAAATTACAGCTCATTTAAATGAAGAGAGCATATTTACCTGGGGGAATTCCATAACAAATAGCTTACCTTTTAACAGTATCTGTAGGAGTAAGCGTGTGTGTGTGCATGAGGTTTTGAAAATACCAGAGGTTATCTTTGGTCTTATGGAGGTTAGACACTAACGTCTGTAAGATGTCTAATGGGCCTTTCACACTGAAATTGTCAGAAACGTCAAAAATTGGTCTAAAAAGCATTATTTTCAATGAGACGCATTGCTTTTTAGAGGCGTCAGAAGCGTCACGTCAAAAGCTGAGCTAAAGAGACACTTCTGACGGGAGTGCGCATTGCCACTTGTCGGGAGGGTGACGCGGTCAAAGTTCAACCCAGTCCAACTGTCGACGCTCTGAGCTGTGACGTAGCTTTGCGCTGTCCAATAGGAACGAGGTGTTGGGCCAAAACACGGAAGACTAGTGGCAGAAACCACTGATCTGGACAAAACAGAAACGTGTCACAGGACTGCTCATTTATAGAGCAGTTTTCTGAAGAAAAATCCTTGGAAATGTTTTGTTGTTGTTGTTTATAACCTCAGAATTTCTGATTACTGTTAAAAAAGTTGTAATTAAAATAGCTAAATAAATCAATAAATGGTTCTTTAGAAACCTTTTATCTGTAAATTAAAACCACCTGTTATTTCACATTAGGTAATTTCTTGTTTAACATAAGGAACCTCTGACATTTGTTTTTAGACAAAATAACATGGAAATTTGTACATTTTTTTTTAAGTCTGGTAGATTATTTATATCTCATTTCCACCAGAAAAACAGACACTGTAAATAAATACAAATGTTTATTATAAATGCAACAGGAAATAATTTAACAATGACTGCAGTGTGATTGTAAAGTAGGATTTCTGTGACATAAAACTCATGATGAATTTTTTTATAATCATTTCACCTTGTAATTTCGCCAAAATATGTAATTGCCTTTAATGTTGTTATCAGGACAGAGTCATTTGTAAAATATGAATTTGAGCGCAATAGGTGGAGAGCTTCTACCTGTGCAAATGTCTTTTGACTTTGATTCGTGGACATTTTTAATGATCTTTTCATTTATTGTTAAAATATAAAATGAAACAGCTTTTTAAAAAATAATAAAATAGTTGCTGTTGAAAGGGCCTTTTATTTAGAAGCAATTGATGTTCTGCTGGATTCTCAGGACCAGATGAAGGTCTTTTCTGCAGCTTTGAACTCTGGTGATGTTGCTGAAGAGCAGAGATGTTTTCTTTCGACTGGACTTCGTGGTGTTCAGCTCATCAATGGAAGTTTGGTTGTCTGCACAGCAAATGTTCCTGATTGGGACAAACAGAAATATTTCTTTAAATATGAAGAAACACTAAACAGTTTATATATTTAAAAAAAGAAAAAAAGAAAAACGGAAAAAAATGCCCGAAAAAAAAAAAGTATTTAAAGTTGAGCTTTTGCGGTCTCCAAGCTGTAGCTTTATTTGGTAAAAATAAAAAAAGACCGAACCATTTACAAATTAAAGCATTCACTCAGATCAACTGTGCTAAAAGGCTAAGCTAACGTTAGCTGATCAATAAACCTTCACAGCAGTGCAGTAAACGTCACGTTTTACTTTTGTTTTATTCTCACCTCAATAAAGCTGCAGAACTAAACTCCGTTGGGCAAACTGGGACTTTGCATATATCCAAAAAGTGGGAGATTTCGGACTGAGTGGGTTTGCTCCGTCCCCCGGACTGCCTGCCTCGGTGTGCCCATGGATGATGCCTGAAGGCCGACTTCTCCATGTGGGTCAGCTCGCTGTCGCAGTTCGATCGATATCCCACCAAGTCATCAGTCCTCCCTCAGTCTGCGCCACTCCGAAAAGTAGCTGAAAAAAGCTTCTCCCAGCAGGGTGATGAGAGAATCATTCTACTGCTGTTTTTTTAAAGCTCTTTTGTGGTTCAGGTGACGCAAATTCAAGATGGCGATCGCTGAACTTTTTTCAGGTTGTGGAAACAGCCAGAGTGTGATGTAGCAATCTCCGCCCCCTTGCCACTTCCAAAGCGAAGCGTCTGACGTCACGATGCATTGGAAAAGCATCCGATGGATTGGAAAGGGTTGAAGCATCGTGCCTAAGCATTCAATGTGAAAGTCCCGTTATAAATCACTTAAAATGTGTTATCTGGTTTCAGAAACAGTGTTGTTAGATTTGAAGTGTTTGTGTATGTGTATGTATCTGATATCTGTTGTCATTGTCCTATGGAATGGAAATTAGCATTACAACTTGTCAACTTCTTTGCTCTCCACATGCCTAGGGATGGTATCGAAAACTCGTTCCTGTTAAGAATCGATAAGAAATTATTCGCCCTCCCAACGTCAAGAGTCTTTTTGCTTAATGATTCCTTTATCAGCTCTTCAGTTCATATTACGCCAGAGTGGCCATTGTTTTTGAGGGTGTGTATTGGGAAAATGATAATTTCTCCACATTGATTGCTTGAAGCAGCACTGCAACCCGCAAATTCTCTGCTTTTCAGAAGCAGCAGGTTTGCAATTTCTTCATTAACCCCCCTTGAGGCCATTTAAAGATGTCAATCGTGAGTCACTTTTGTGCTGACTGAAGTCACTAACTGGGACTCTTGTCTTGTTGCGGGCAAGAAATGAGAATCGTCTTTCGTTTCACACTGGAGTTGTATTCATTCCTCATTAACTTTTCGTGGGGCAGCACACGCGATGGTTCTCTGGTGTGAGCTGCACCCGCTTCGCCAGTTCGTTAACCGAATCAGTGATGAAAGTTTTCCTGAAAACTTTCCGGAAAGCAGTCTGTCCTGTGCATCTCCATCTCTGTTTGGTTTCCATCTGCCTCCAAACATGACAGGCACAAACTCCAACGAACTGTCAGGTCTGCAGAAAAAGATTACTGGAGCCAACCTGCCCTCCATCCAGGACTTATACTGGTTCAGGACCAGGAAGCGAGCTGGTAACATCTCTGCAGACCCCTCACATTCTGGACACTCACTGTTTAAACTCCTCCCCTATGTTCAATGTTACAGAGCTCTGTACGTCAAAAGAGCAAGACACAGGACCAGTTTCTTTCCACAGGCTATCATACTGATGAACAACCTAACCTACCAAAAAACTCACTAATTCATATACCTCATGTGCAGTTTAACTTCAGTCTGTCTGTCTCAAACATCATTTTCTTTTTCTCTTATTGCACATTTCATTTGCACATTTTATTACTGTGAATTATTCAGTGTGTATATTTATACGTGCGTACAGAGAGAGTGCAGCTCAAACCGAATCAAATTCCTTTTTTTCTGTGGATACTTGGCGAATAAAAGCTATCCTGATTCTGATTCAACCAAAGGAACTTACTTAACTCTTAGGAGCATGTTCTGGGGAATGTTCCCGCTGTGACTATAAATATTGCCTTGAAGACCGACTCGCCAAATACATTCCATGTACCGAGACCCTGCTTTGCGCCAGTTGGATGTTTTTTTTTTTGTTTTCTTTTTTAGCCATGGTTGTTGAGACCACTATATGTGTAGGATTGCTGAGCTGAAACATTTTTGTCTTTGCATGTTTTATATTTCTTTCTTGTGCTTTGTTTTATTTTGTTATTTTATTAATGGGAGTACTACCAAAGCAGATGTTCACCCCTCCACTGAGTCTGGTCTGCTTAAGGTTTCTTTCTGTATTCAGAAAACCCCAAAGGGAGTTTTTCCTTACCACTGTTGTCAATGTGCTTGCTCAGGGAATAGTAAGACCACATTGCTGCGACTTCTGCTGGGATTTGGTGCTGTCTATATAAATTGAATTGTGATAGTTAAAATAACAAAATGCATGTGGACATGACCACACATTTTAAAGCCCATTTTTGTAATATATTGTAAATTACTGAGTGTTATGGTCAGTTAGAAAAGGTTAGCGCCAGTGCTCCTTTTACAGGGTTCACAAATGGTTGCCAGCAAGATGGTTGACCAGCTAATTGATTAGCCAGTTCTTTGCTTGTCCTTTAAACTTATGAACGATTTGGTTTCAGGGCAGGCAAACCACCTCAGGGGCTCCATCTTGACGTGATGAAGGGAGACAAACTGATAGAGGTAACGAAAGCTTGGTTTTTCAGATAATTTGTTGTTGTACATTGGTAATTAACTGAATTATTAAAATGTGGAAACAACCAGTATTGTATGAGATTGAAAAGCCTCACACTGACTTTTGACCTTCTGTTCACTGTTGTTCACTGTTCCATTGTAATAAAATATTTATCCCTGTATGATGCTCAGCTGACTTTGCGTAAAGTGGCTGAGGGTCAGCCGGTCTACACAGATATAGGCTGTGATGAAGTGTCAGCAGTCCCAAACATTTTGGCTCATTGGCTGTGATACATTAATCGTCAGTGGCTTGTAGGCGCATCAGCTCTGCTGTGTTTACATTTCAAATGTTGCTGATGTGTTTGGGTTGTATTGGTGCAATGCATATCTGACAAATTGGGTATGCCAGACTTACGCCACCTGTCAAAAAAGTGTTGATAAGAAAGAGTTCATTGTTTTTCACATCACATAACGGTGATCTAATGATCAAAAACACCCAGTGTGGAGGTCCTTTTGAAAGTTGAATTGCATCAGATACGAGTCTAGCAGTCCATTTCATTGTGTTACACAGTGGAATTTTCCATGACTGTACGGCTTCAAACGGTGCAACAGCAGAATGTGCTCTGAGAATTTAGCTTTTCAGTGGAAGTAACACTGCCTTGTTATGACTCAGAGTTACAAACACGCATTTATGAACATTTAATCATATGTTAACCTGTATAATAATAATAATTTTTATTATGTTCGTTTGTATAACATTGATATCTCCTCCTACAGAAGCTGATCATAGATGAAAAGAGGTTCTACCTGTTTGGGAGGAACCCAGACTGGTGTGACTTTACCATTGACCATCAGTCGTGTTCACGGGTCCACGCTGCCCTTGTCTACCACAAACACCTGAAAAGGCTGTTCCTCATAGATCTTAACAGCAGTAAGTTGGAAAACAGAAATACAGTACATTTGTTTGATGTCAATACTAATCTTATTGTGCGTTTACACATAGGCAAGATGCGTTCCGAATGTCATATTTGTGTCATTCTTGGCACATTCCTGACATTCTTAACGTGGCTTAATGCGTCTGAATTGGTGTGTGATATTCGTGAGTGTTGTGGAGCATGTTTTTGCTGTCAAAAAATCTTCCACGAATGTCACACACCACCCTCATTTTGCCTCATGTCGTGGAGGTCGCAACTGAGCGTGTTGATCCGTCTTGATTAGTGGTGATCCTTAATAGAGAGTGACAGCATTCTTCTCTGACATGCGCACAATTAAACCCTACTGCACCGCATTCAGTTTCATTGCTGCAGTATGCTGAAGGAGGACAGAGACGCCAAGTCGGCTAAATGTTTTGTTCCAGTGCTCCTCAGTGCGCTCCTGCAGGTGTTCCACCTGCTGCATGTGCCCAATGTTTGGGAAAACAAGCGAGATGAGAACCACGTGGAGTCAGACATCTGGCTGTCTGTCTCCTCCTCCTCTCTGCGCCACTCCATGGCACAGAGCCCAACTAAACATGCAGTCACAAAGTTCTTCTGTGGAGCAAACTGGAGCGATCTTAATTGTTCAGCAGCTGATGGATGAATATGGGTGTGTGGGTGGAGACAATTCACTTCATTCACAACGTGACAGAACTTAACGATGTGCTGTTACACGCAATAGCACGTAACAGCGCACAACAATGCGTAAACGTATTCTTGACCGTGCATAATGGTTCCTGATAATTCTCCAGCAACACATGCATTAATCGTAACGCGTGGTAACATGTTGCAGCAGTTCCTGAGGACACCTGACGCCTCTGCCCCGAATAATCACATTCGTGATAAGCAGCCAAGAATGTATAATTCGTGGCATTCGTGACTTGTCGTCGTTATGTGTAAACGCACCTTTAGTAAGCGACTTGCCCAGATGTAATCGCTCAAAACTGTTTCTTCATCATTAGTTGTGTTTATGTGGATAATAATAGTCTGATATTAACCCCAATTAAGACAGTTTGGATCAGATACTGACTGTCATGTAAATACAGGGATGAGAGTTATCCATGGATCCGTGGATTTCCGACTTTTTCTGGATTGTTGGGCCATTTCTGAGATCGGCATAAATCTGTTGTGGAAAAATTGGTGGGAGATGCAGCGGGGCCAGCTGTGCTTGTTAAACCTTTCCTCATATGCACGGGAACCAGAATAGCATTGCTGAAACTGCAAGCTAAAACATGCGATGTCATTGGTTACTTTTTGTCCAATGGCGAACTTTCAGAGGTGGATGTGGACGGGACAAAGGCTCTGTGAATTCATCTGTGAGGTTGAGCTCCCTGGTAAAGCCCTCTGTACGTTATGTTCAGATTTCATCAACAAAACCTTGGAAGAACATGGCAAGACAAACATGTCACCAAAGTTGATATTAAATGGACTAATCTGCCTTGGCCCAGAGCGCGGAAGAGACGCAGCGAGCCCCAGAGCCCACTCCACTTGCACCGGTCAGAGACCAAACATCCAGCGCTGAGGTCCGTGCCCAATAATTCTATTCATGCAATTAAAATGTTTTTTACAATCATTGAAATTTTTAAGTGGTGCAGTTACTGTGCACGTACTGAAGTGAAGTTCAGGGCTGCAAAACCAGAATCTGTATACAGATTTTAGTCAAAATTTGTTTCCATGTTCTGTTTATTTCGTCATATAAAACTGCCAACTTAAAAATATATATATTTTATGGCTTTATTTTGACATGAAACGCGCTTTTTCTCAAAACGTGACCCCGTGGAGAAAAACAAACAAACCCTTCTTCATCTTCTGTGCCATATACATAATAGCAGCCAGCATCCTTATTATTGCATTGCTGCCACCTTCTGCATCAGTCCGTTATAGCAGGACTAAATCCCTCTATGAGTCAGTGTCTTTCAAGTATTTAAAAAGCCATCACTTCCCCCTCTCACTTGACCTTATGACTAAAATACTTCCTACAGAAACTTAATTCAAGCCTTACAATTCATTTTCTTCAGTTTTTACTCTTTATTAGATAAACCGTTCAAAAATGGTGAGATATATTTTGCCTGCATGCCAAAATTGACCCACATCAGTTTTGTTTTCATTTTGGTGAATTTCATAGACTGTGGTACAGCTGGTGCA
Source organism: Thalassophryne amazonica (assembly GCF_902500255.1). Lineage (NCBI taxonomy): Eukaryota > Metazoa > Chordata > Actinopteri > Batrachoidiformes > Batrachoididae > Thalassophryne > Thalassophryne amazonica. The sequence goes on along the minus strand of NC_047109.1, from coordinate 40,323,864 downwards.
CAGGATGTGTGATTTTTAATGTTACTATGCTGTATGTGCCCGTGGGGTTTTCCTGATGACTGGCATAAGTAGTTGGGGTACAAACTCACATGGTGTGATTTAGGAATTTATTATGGGGCAGTAATTTGTAAGCATACATTTTACATGTAAATATTAATAAAGTCACAGTTAATAAATTCACAGTTTTATACCACAAATCTTGTTGTTTTGATACATTTTAATCTCGTAAAATGATTTACACATACTTGCTTGAAGTTCCAGTATATTTCAGAGCTCATTGCAGGTTAAGGAACGACACTGAAAGAATAGTTTTGGCAAGTTCAGTGATATCTGTCCAATGCTATGGCATTTGTAGTAAGTGCATATGCTATAGCACTAGGCAGGTATCACTGAAAGAAGGTCTACACAGACAACAGTCAGGTTTCCACATACCCCAACATACAAAAAATATAAAATGGAAATTCATGAAATTAGGTGTCTATAGTGGCCCCGAAATGGCTCTAAAATGCCCAAAACCCATGAGCTGCACCCTGGGCCCCAACCAGGAGCACTGCCCATGGACCCCGCTGGGGGCCTACAGTGGCCTCCAGGCTCCTGCCCATTTTTAGTGTTTTTTTTTTTCCCTTTCTCCATTCTCGTCCCTGTGAACAGAATTATCTAATTGCTTTAATAGTGAAGCAGAGAATAGAATATTTACAGAGCAGTCTTTCAAATGGTGATACAAGTGGCAAATTCTGCACAAATACGCATTAGACATTACTCTTCTGAAAAAGCAGACAGGCCACTTGAATTTTCAGTATGCGGCTAGGTGGGAGTCTGACGTCCTCAACTGGTCATTGTAAACGGAAACGTTTTCAAGAACAAAAAAATAATGGTATTGATCGATTACCATTACTTAAAATAAACTGTTCTATTCTGAAAAAAAAAAAAAAAATTCTAGTTTTGTTTTCGTTCCTAGCCAAATACTAAAAGTTTCTGGTTTTCCTTTTGGTTCCAGTTCATAGCCTTGAATCAGAGTAAGAAATAATCTAATACAGACATGGATAATATTCTGGTTTTACTCTGATTATTGAAGTGCATTGTAGACATGCTTTACTCAGACTATGATGTCCTGTTGTAGTTTTAACAGGTTTTTTCTCAGCATACTGGGGGCATGTAATGCAGCTATTAGTCACTTACCAGACAATGGCCTGTGGCATGTAAATGGGAATATGAATGTAATATTTTTTAAAAGTCATCTAAACACTATAATCGAAAAAGGATTTTATTTGGTATAAGGTCACTAATTTAATTATTGCTGTTGACGTAAATATAAAGTTCAGTGTTTGTTCCACAAACCAAGCTTGTCATCATTATTTTCTTCTTCACGGTGTTGTTCCAGCAGGACTTTAAAATTTTACAGTTGGGATGTACCTACCTGAAGGTGTTGTGTGATACAGTAGGATATGTTTGGAATTTGTATACTTCATTGTGTGGGACTGATTAGAGCCATTCTTCCATGTTTGAAGCAGCATGATGCTGTAACTATAAATTTTATCTTCACTATTAGTATTTTTTCATATCTCAGTGTTATTTTTAAATTTGTGTAAAATTTTACTTCTCGATGACTTGTGGCATTGCATTAAAATTCAGTTACGTTTGAGTTGGGATTGAGCAGTGTTGGGCACGTTACTTTAAAAAGTAATTAGTTGAAGTTACTAATTACTTCTCTCAAAATGTAACTGCGTTACAGCATTATGAAAGTAACTACTTACTAGGGAAAGTAACTATTGCATTGCTTTTTAAAAAAAAAATGTTAATATCTCACTGAGTTTGGATCCCCCTTAATGAACTTTAGATTCAATTGTATGTTAGATTATTTCTAATAAAACTGAATATTAAACATGTTTACTGAATTAAATGGACACTTAATAGAATAAATTATTAACTGAAAACATTATACACTAATCTACAATATTTTAATGTTACTGTGGGAGAATGTGAGACAAGTCACCTATAAAATGTAATATATTATTAGATTAGATTATATAGAGCTGTATCGTAAATATTAACATTACTATGTTTATATACAGTGCATCCAGAAAGTACTCGCACTTTTCCACATTTTTTAAAAATGGTTCAGCCTTATTCCAAAATGGATGAAATTAATTTTTCCATCAAAATTCTACACACAGTACCCCACAATGACAGTGTGAAAAGTTTTTAGATTTTTGCAAAGATATTAGAAATAGAAAAATTAAGAAATCTCAAGTACATAATCTGGTGTTAGTTTTTGCCAGTCACATCACATTTTTGAGATATGAAAACATATTTCTCATCAAGCTTTGAAACAAAAGCTGCACTTTCGCACACCTTTTCGGCTCCATAAATTATAGTACGGCTCTTGTTCACATTTTGCAAACCTGGTTTAAGTCAATCAGGCCTGTGTGATAGAGTGGCCAAACGGAAGGCACTCCTGAGTAAAAGGCACGTGGCACCCCACCTGGAGTTTGCCCAGAGGTACCTGAAGGACTCTCAGACCATGAGAAACAAAATTCTCTGGTCTGATGAGACAAAGGTTGAACTCTTTGGTGTGAATGCCAGGCGCTATGTTTGGAGGAAACCAGGTGCTGCTCATCACCTAGCGAATACCATCCCTACAGTGAAGCATGGTGGTGGTAGCATCATGCTGTGGGGATGTTTTTCAGTGGCAGGAACTGGGAAACTAATCAGGATTTACGGAAAGATGAATACAGCCATGTTCAGAGATATCCTGGATGAAAACCTGTTCCAGAGCACTCTTGACCTCAGACTGGGGCAACAGTTCATCTTTCAGCAGGACAACAACTCTAAGCACACAGCCAAGCTGTCAAAGGAGTGGCTTCATGACAACTCTGTGAGATGTTCTTGACTAGCCCAGACCTGAATCCGATTGAACATCTCTGGAGAGATCTGAAAATGGCTGTGCACCAATGCTCGCCATCCAACCTGATGAAGCTTGAGAGATGCTGCAAAGAGGAATGGGAAAAACTTCCCGAAGATAGGTGTGCCAAGATTGTGGCATTGAGCAAAGGGTTTGAATACTTGCATACATGTGATTTCTTAGTTTTTTATTTTTAATAAATTTACAAAAAAAAAAAAAAAACCCTTTATTGTGTTGTCATTATGGGGTGTTGTGAGTAGAAATTTGAGGGAAAAAATTAATTTACTCCATTTTGGAATAAGGGTGTAACATAACATAATGTGGAAAGAGTGACGCGCTGTGAATAGTTTCTGCATGCATCGTAGTAGAAAAATCAAACAATATAGATATTTTTATAATTTATCATGTCTGTTGCACTTCAACATGCCACAACTGTCCATCAAACAAATCTAAAATTGTCTGTAATATCTGTAGTTTGTTTAAAAACACTAATGCTGTGTGTGTCTCTGTCGTTTGTGTGTGAGCAAATATGTGTGTTTGTATTTGTGCGTCAACTCCTGCCCACCTCTGCTTTTGGTTGGCTTACCATGAAATTTTACTCTTCCTTTGCCAGTCACAATCACTTATACAGTTGCCCACTCCCCTCACACACACACACACACACACACACACACACACACACACACACACACACACACACACACACACACACACACACACACACACACACACACACACACACACACACCCCCCAAAGAAATGGAAAAAAAAAACAACTTTGCACCTCCAGCTGCTGAGAGTCTGCAGATCAAAACGGCTTCAGTGAACTTAATTATAGTAACATGCCGCATTTTATTGTCAGTAACCATAACAGCATTGTAACGATGGAAACAATAATTTGTTGGATTACTCGTTACTGATAAAAATTATCCACTTAATAGTGGTGTTTAGTTTAACGGCATTATTCCCATCAGTGGGATTGAGTTGTTTTGTCCAGAGATGCAAACCTCACTGAGCTGCAGTCATCACTAGTCAGACATGTCATTTGAGTTTGGAAGCAGAGCAGCTTTATTACAGCCTGAATAAGCTGAAGTCTTCTTCCTCTCTTTGTCTGTCCAGCTTGGCTGTTAATACATGTATGGTTCCATCCCTAATAACTTCTCTGTCTCCGGGCGGAATGCGACTTTGAAAGAAGTATGTGGTTTGTGAAGAGGGCTGTGCCACATGAAAAAGTGTGAAGTATCTCTGCTATTGCTGTCACGCGAATCAAAAAAATTAATTACAGGTAAATGGTAAATGGACTGCATCTACGTATATAGCGCTTTTCCATCTGCATCAGATGCTCAAAGCGCTTTACAATTATGGCTCACAATCACCCATTCAGGCAAATACAATTACACACCGATGTCAGGCTTTGCGATTAATTAATCTAAATTAATCGTGTATCTTTTTTTTTGACAGTATCACCCCTGAATTTGCAAAACACACACAGGCTCTCAGAAACACAAAAACAATGAAAAAAATGACTCTTAAAAACACTTATGGAAATATTAGAGTGTATAAAAATAAACTGTACAGTCTATGAACTTTACAAACATGGGGCCTCATGAACATACTGTGCATGTTTTATTGCTACACAATGTTTTGTTAAAATGTTATCAGTTCATTAAGGTGATGCTGTGTGTGTATAGCAATTTTCACTTTGCATATCAAGGATGTTTTGTAATTTTTGGAATACAGCTACTCCTGTGCTATGGAGAAAGTGTGTGTGTGTGTTTTGGGGGTGGTGTTTGTTTAATAATTTAAGGTAAAATTAGAGAATTGGAGGGGGCTGCATTATTTCTTTAACATATGTCACAGTGGTGTTAAACAAGCTGTGCCTTAAATTCATCTTAAATCAGGAGAATATCTTTGAAAACATTTACAGAATTGTGGGACTTTGGAAATGTTGAACAGTAAATATCACACACATGAAAATATAAAAGACATTAAAACGGATTTGGCCTAAAATGTCCCCATTAATACTTATCTTATTGGATCCAAGACTATCTTTTAAAATCTGCCCACTGAACATGAAAATCTGGATGAAACAATCAGTCAATCAATCAGTTTTTTTATATAGCGCCAAATCACAACAAACACTTGCCCCAAGGCGCTTTATATTGTAAGGCAAGGCCATACAATAATTATGTAAAACCCCAACGGTCAAAACGACCCCCTGTGAGCAAGCACTTGGCTACAGTGGGAAGGAAAAACTCCCTTTTAACAGGAAGAAACCTCCAGCAGAACCAGGCTCAGGGAGGGGCAGTCTTCTGCTGGGACTGGTTGGGGCTGAGGGAGAGAACCAGGAAAAAGACATGCTGTGGAGGGGAGCAGAGATCGATCACTAATGATTAAATGCAGAGTGGTGCATACAGAGCAAAAAGAGAAAAAAACAGTGCATCATGGGAACCCCCCCAGCAGTCTACGTCTATAGCAGCATAACTAAGGGATGGTTCAGGGTCACCTGATCCAGCCCTAACTATAAGCTTTAGCAAAAAGGAAAGTTTTAAGCCTAATCTTAAAAGTAGAGAGGGTGTCTGTCTCCCTGATCTGAATTGGGAGCTGGTTCCACAGGAGAGGAGCCTGAAAGCTGAAGGCTCTGCCTCCCATTCTACTCTTACAAACCCTAGGAACTACAAGTAAGCCTGCAGTCTGAGAGCGAAGCGCTCTATTGGGGTGATATGGTACTACGAGGTCCCTAAGATAAGATGGGACCTGATTATTCAAAACCTTATAAGTAAGAAGAAGAATTTTAAATTCTATTCTAGAATTAACAGGAAGCCAATGAAGAGAGGCCAATATGGGTGAGATATGCTCTCTCCTTGTAGTCCCCGTCAGTACTCTAGCTGCAGCATTTTGAATTAACTGAAGGCTTTTTAGGGAACTTTTAGGACAACCTGATAATAATGAATTACAATAGTCCAGCCTAGAGGAAATAAATGCATGAATTAGTTTTTCAGCATCACTCTGAGACAAGACCTTTCTGATTTTAGAGATATTGCGTAAATGCAAAAAAGCAGTCCTACATATTTGTTTAATATGCGCTTTGAATGACATATCCTGATCAAAAATGACTCCAAGATTTCTCACAGTCTTACTAGAGGTCAGGGTAATGCCATCCAGAGTAAGGATCTGGTTAGACACCATGTTTCTAAGATAAGATTTGTGGGGCCAAGTACAATAACTTCAGTTTTATCTGAGTTTAAAAGCAGGAAATTAGAGGTCATCCATGTCTTTATGTCTGTAAGACAATCCTGCAGTTTAGCTAATTGGTGTGTGTCCTCTGGCTTCATGGATAGATAAAGCTGGGTATCATCTGCGTAACGATGAAAATTTAAGCAATACCGTCTAATAATACTGCCTAAGGGAAGCATGTATAAAGTGAATAAAATTGGTCCTAGCACAGAACCTTGTGGAACTCCATAATTAACTTTAGTCTGTGAAGAAGATTCCCCATTTACATGAACAAATTGTAATCTATTAGACAAATATGATTCAAACCACCGCAGCGCAGTGCCTTTAATACCTATGGCATGCTCTAATCTCTGTAATAAAATTTTATGGTCAACAGTATCAAAAGCAGCACTGAGGTCTAACAGAACAAGCACAGAGATGAGTCCACTGTCCGAGGCCATAAGAAGATCATTTGTAACCTTCACTAATGCTGTTTCTGTACTATGATGAATTCTAAAACCTGACTGAAACTCTTCAAATAGACCATTCCTCTGCAGATGATCAGTTAGCTGTTTTACAACTACCCTTTCAAGAATTTTTGAGAGAAAAGGAAGGTTGGAGATTGGCCTATAATTAGCTAAGATAGCTGGGTCAAGTGATGGCTTTTTAAGTAATGGTTTAATTACTGCCACCTTAAAAGCCTGTGGTACATAGCCAACTAACAAAGATAGATTGATCATATTTAAGATCGAAGCATTAAATAATGGTAGGGCTTCCTTGAGCAGCCTGGTAGGAATGGGGTCTAATAAACATGTTGATGGTTTGGATGAAGTAACTAATGAAAATAACTCAGACAGAACAATCGGAGAGAAAGAGTCTAACCAAATACCGGCATCACTGAAAGCAGCCAAAGATAACGATATGTCTTTGGGATGGTTATGAGTAATTTTTTCTCTAATAGTTAAAATTTTGTTAGCAAAGAAAGTCATGAAGTCATTACTAGTTAAAGTTAATAAAATACTCAGCTCAATAGAGCTCTGACTCTTTGTCAGCCTGGTTACAGTGCTGAAAAGAAACCTGGGGTTGTTCTTATTTTCTTCAATTAGTGATGAGTAGAAAGATGTCCTAGCTTTACGGAGGGCTTTTTTATAGAGCAACAGACTCTTTTTCCAGGCTAAGTGAAGATCTTCTAAATTAGTGAGACGCCATTTCCTCTCCAACTTACGGGTTATCTGCTTTAAGCTACGAGTTTGTGAGTTATACCACGGAGTCAGACACTTCTGATTTAAAGCTCTCTTTTTCAGAGGAGCTACAGCATCCAAAGTTGTCTTCAATGAGGATGTAAAACTATTGACGAGATACTCTATCTCCCTTACAGAGTTTAGGTAGCTACTCTGCACTGTGTTGGTATATGGCATTAGAGAACATAAAGAAGGAATCATATCCTTAAACCTAGTTACAGCGCTTTCTGAAAGACTTCTAGTGTAATGAAACTTATTCCCCACTGCTGGTAGTCCATCAGAGTAAATGTAAATGTTATTAAGAAATGATCAGACAGAAGGGAGTTTTCAGGGAATACTGTTAAGTCTTCTATTTCCATACCATAAGTCAGAACAAGATCTAAGATATGATTAAAGTGGTGGGTGGACTCATTTACTTTTTGAGCAAAGCCAATAGAGTCTAATAATAGATTAAATGCAGTGTTGAGGCTGTCATTCTCAGCATCTGTGTGGATGTTAAAATCGCCCACTATAATTATCTTATCTGAGCTAAGCACTAAGTCAGACAAAAGGTCTGAAAATTCACAGAGAAACTCACAGTAACGACCAGGTGGACGATAGATAATAACAAATAAAACTGTTTTTTGGGACTTCCAATTTGGATGGACAAGACTAAGAGACAAGCTTTCAAATGAATTAAAGCTCTGTCTGGGTTTTTGATTAATTAATAAGCTGGAATGGAAGATTGCTGCTAATCCTCCGCCCCCGCCCGTGCTACGAGCATTCTGACAGTTAGTGTGACTCGGGGGTGTTGACTCATTTAAACTAACATATTCATCCTGCTGTAACCAGGTTTCTGTTAGGCAGAATAAATCAATATGTTGATCAATTATTATATCATTTACCAACAGGGACTTAGAAGAGAGAGACCTAATGTTTAATAGACCACATTTAACTGTTTTAGTCTGTGGTGCAGTTGAAGGTGCTATATTATTTTTTCTTTTTGAATTTTTATGCTTAAATAGATTTTTGCTGGTTATTGGTGGTCTGGGAGCAGGCACCGTCTCTACGGGGATGGGGTAATGAGGGGATGGCAGGGGGAGAGAAGCTGCAGAGAGGTGTGTAAGACTACAACTCTGCTTCCTGGTCCCAACCCTGGATAGTCACGGTTTGGAGGATTTAAGAAAATTGGCCAGATTTCTAGAAATGAGAGCTGCTCCATCCAAAGTGGGATGGATGCCGTCTCTCCTAACAAGACCAGGTTTTCCCCAGAAGCTTTGCCAATTATCTATGAAGCCCACCTCATTTTTTGGACACCACTCAGACAGCCAGCAATTCAAGGAGAACATGCGGCTAAACATGTCACTCCCGGTCCGATTGGGGAGGGGCCCAGAGAAAACTACAGAGTCCGACATTGTTTTTGCAAAGTTACACACCGATTTAATGTTAATTTTAGTGACCTCCGATTGGCGTAACCGGGTGTCATTACTGCCGACGTGAATTACAATCTTACCAAATTTACGCTTAGCCTTAGCCAGCAGTTTCAAATTTCCTTCAATGTCGCCTGCTCTGGCCCCCGGAAGACAATTGACTATGGTTGCTGGTGTCGCTAACTTCACATTTCTCAAAACAGAGTCGCCAATAACCAGAGTTTGATCCTCGGCGGGTGTGTCGTCGAGTGGGGAAAAACGGTTAGAGATGTGAACGGGTTGGCGGTGTACACGGGGCTTCTGTTTAGGGCTACGCTTCCTCCTCACAGTCACCCAGTCGGCCTGCTTTCCCGGCTGCTCGGGATCTGCCAAGGGGGAACTAACGGCGGCTAAGCTACCTTGGTCCGCACTGACTACAGGGGCCTGGCTAGCTGTAGAATTTTCCACGGTGCGGAGCCGAGTCTCCAATTCGCCCAGCCTGGCCTCCAAAGCTACGAATAAGCTACACTTATTACAAGTACCGTTACTGCTAAAGGAGGCCGAGGAATAACTAAACATTTCACACCCAGAGCAGAAAAGTGCAGGAGAGACAGGAGAAGCCGCCATGCTAAACCGGCTAAGAGCTAGTAGCTGCGCTAAGCTAGCGGATTCCTAAAAACACACAAAGTGAATAATGTGTAAATAATTTAGAGGTGATTCAGCAGAAGGAGTGCTTTAGTTAAGGCACGTAAAGATTACACTGGGAAACAAATCGTAATCTAGATAACTAGATCAATCTAACTGCGCAGATTAAACAGCTAACAGATACAGAAAAACACCGCTGTGCTCCGGAACAGGAAGTGATACAATACCGCAGTGAGAGCCAACCACCAGTAGAGGCAAGCAAGCCCCACGGATCAAACATTTTTGAACTGTTTTAAATGTGTAAGAGCTCCACGTGGCTGTTACTTATTGATTAAGTCTAAACTGAGATATAACAATGACATATATTAATGCAAGTTGCTTGGTATGAAAAGTATTTAACATGTATTTCACCTACATGTCGCTGAGCATCTTTTATTCCTCACATAGGAGAACAGCATGAAGCTAATCCCTACACTGTGGATGAGCTGATAGCATTATGTTTCCTTGGCACTACTTATACAAAAAAAAAAAACCCTTAAAAAAAGGTCCATGTACATCCAAACCAGTTATTGCTCTCAAAAACACTATTTGCAGACCAAGTCAGTGACGTCAAAACAAAAAGGATCAAAATGTGATTAATCAAAATTTTAAATTAAAGCTTTGTAGTTGCTGTAATTAATTAATCTAACTTAACGTGTTATTTTAACAACCATAATCCCACCTTATGTAAACCTCTGGCCATTTGATTGTCACCTTTGTAGCACATGGTACTTTCCTTGGACGGATCCGTCTGGAGCCACACAAGCCACAGCAAGTTCCCATAGATTCTACTTTATCTTTCGGAGCTTCAACACGGACCTACACCATCAGAGAGAAACCACAAACACAAAGCACCACTGGCACAGGAGAAAGTAAAACGGGAGACGATGAAGAGCTGAAAGGACTGCTTGGGCTTCCAGAAGAGGACACTGAGTTAGAGGTACTTTTGAAAACACATTTTGGACCTTGTTTTGGGAAGAAATGTGTAACACAAATGATACTTATTTGTGTTTATACTTGCAGATTAATATATAGACTAGCGTGTTGCCCGTGGGGATCCGCGGGCTCTAGGTTGGGTAGTGTTTATAAAATAGTTGACATTTTTCAAGGGTGGTAATAAATTAAGCAAAGCTTGTATAATGAGTTGGAATAGTATGTGAGTCCAGAATGTTTTTAGAACCTTAGACCTCAACAATTTTTTGAAGAAGAATGCAACTGTTTCATTATTTCCTGTTATGTAATTTTTTAAATGTTAATTTATTGTCTTAATGTATTTATAAGTTGTTTATGTTATCATATTAGACTGATTAGAAATTGGAAATGTTTACACCTACAGGCAAATGTGAGAAAAAGTTGGCAAATGGTCTTTCTTTGTCAATTTGAGTGTGCTGATTCCAAATCTGCTATTTGTCAAACTGTATCTGTCCTCTGGTGACCTTGAGAGTTCATCGAACTTTGTACCGGTTGACCCCACTAGAAATCCCAGTTATGAATGAGCATGAATTATCAATCTAAGCTCATTCAGAATCCACAAAATGACTACAAAATTGTCCCATTTTCTAGATTTGAATATTTTATTCTAATTACCAACTTTCCAGGATGTACTTGATCTGTGGTGACCTTGAGAGGTCATTGACTTTAATATGTGGTTGCGACAGTAAAATATTTTTTATTATCAAAATGTTTAAATATCACACAATTTTAGTATCACACAATCTATCTACCCCTATTTGACCCGTGGTGACCTTGAGAGGTCATCCAACTGAATTTTATGTAGCAGTTGACTACATTACATGAATCTATTTCAAAATGACCAAATACTTGCACAAAAACAATAAAGTTTATCAGTTTGAACATTAAATATCTTGTGTTTGTGGTGTACTCAATTGAAAATAGGTTGAAGAGGATTAGAAAATCATTGTATTCTGTTTTTATTTACATTTTACACAACGTCCCAACTTCACTGGAATTGGGGTTGTACAGTTAATCCACAATTATTACAAGTTGAACGTAATAATGTCACACATCAGAATTAAAACAACCATACATATACGTACATTTGATTGTTTATGTACCAGCTATGCAGTAAATAGCTGGTGTGTATATCATACACACCAACTATGTAACGCACAAACTAATAACAAAGCCTTAATACTAGTGTACGTATTTACATATGAAGAGTACTGGAGGGAATTATTCACAGTACTTCAGCAAAATGAAAGTCATAGACCCATATTGACTAGGTCATTTCTCATTTCTACTGTTGTGAAAGACTTTAGTGTAGCTATGAAGTGATATTCAAAGGCCCTTCTGAACTAGGCTATTTCTTAGCTACTCAGTGAAAGCAGTTACCACACATTACCATGTACATTTTGGAAAATGTTTAGAGCAGTTGATCCCTCATGATGTGCCTACAATAGCAGCAGAGTCCATGGGGATTTTCCAGAAGTGAAATTGGGTCAAAAATGGCAAGGTCACTATTGGCCTTATGCTGCACAGGGAACTAAATGTCTGTGATTATTTTGCAGCTTACTACAAAGTCCGTGCATTGACAAACAAACAAATATTACAATTTAGGACAGGACAAACACTTTTAATGTTCTGTTTAATAGTTTGATGTTCCAAAGCAGTGCAGTCACAAAAGGTCATTGACCTCTTCTTAAAGATCATGTGCAGAATGACATTTCAGTGATTGGTTTGTGAAATACCTAAGTATATAAATAAAATAAACTTCTAGAAAAGTCCATTGCGCAAGGATTCAGATTGAAACACATTGAAAACTCATTGAAAACATGGTCAAGCCTGGATTAACAGTCATACCTGCAGGACTAATTTTGTAATCACAAAAGGTCAGTTATGCTATTTTTCATAGACATGATATTTAAAACAAGATATTATCTAAACTTGAGACACATGTTGAAAAATGATTAGGAACTCAAATTAAAGTTCAACAACGCAATCTGAAAGGTCAGTGACCTCTCAGGATCACCAGAGGTCAAGCACATCCTGGAAAATTGATGATTAGAATTCGAAATATTCAAATCTCAAAACTTGGACAGTTATGTATGCATTTTGTGGATTTTGAATGAGCTCAGATGAATAATTCATGCTTCATTTCATTTATTAATTCATTTCGAGCAGTGTAAACAAAATACATGTACCTAGTACATATTAAACAGTCAGATACATTTCATTTTTGCTCAAAAAGGAGTGGGAAGAAGAAAACTTATTGAATCCCACCCCTATCTTACATTAATACTTAACTTGAACTCATATTTGACTTCCAATTTCCATATCAGTTGAGAAAAGAGAAAAACAAAGCAAAACAAAATAAATAACACACCAAAATAAGGAGCAAGTCATTCACATCGAAAATATTGATAACTTAATGAAGAATAGATTAGTAAATACATTAAATGTTCATATAAGAAACAACAAGCTACATACCAGCAATGGTAAGAACAATGTTACCACCAATGGTAATACAACAGAAAGAACTCACATACCAACGATGGTAAGGAAACTTCCGGTATCAAACACAGCACTGATACAGACAAGTGCACAACAAGACATTCAAACTCTACTATGACTGTATTCTGACCAAACTGCATTTTTATACAAGGACTTAAATTTGTGAATATTTGGGCAAAGCTTTCGCTGTAGATCTGGAGCATTCCACATTTTAACCCCACATACTGTCACACAAAAACTTTTATGAGTGGTTTGTACCTTAGGTAAAATAAAATTTCCATTACCTTTCAAATTATGAATCTTCTCTTTGTGAGAAAAAATTTTTTGCACATTTTTTGGAAGTTGATTATTGAATGCTTTAAATAGCATAATTACAGTACAATATTTTACAAGGTCATGAAATTTTAATAATTTGGACTGGATTAAAAGATCATGGATGTGCTCTAAGAAACCAACCTTATGAATAATCCGCATGGCTCCTTTTTGCAATAAGAATAGCGTATTTGTTGAACATTTATAGTTATTGCCCCATATTTCGACACAGTATGTGAAATAGGGGAGAACCAGAGAACAATATAAAATACGGAGTGCATTTTGGTCAAGGGACTGCTTAGCTTTATTTATAATAGAAAGGTTCTTAGATATTTTAGTTTTTATGTGCATGATGTGGGCTTTCCATGATAATTTGCTGTCCATAATTACACCTAGAAATTTGTTTTCCGATACATTTTCAATTTGTACACAATCAATAATAATTTGTAATTCATTTCTATGTTTATAATTACCAAAAATCATAGCTTTTGTTTTACTTAGGTTTAACAGTAATTTATTGGTGTCCATCCATTTCTTTAATTTTTTCATTTCCATATTCACAGTTTCCAGAAGCTCGTTATAATCTGAACTACTATAAATGATGTTTGTGTCATCAGCAAAGAGAATTAACTTTAAACATTTTGATGCATTGAATATATCATTAATGTAAAGATTGAACAAAGTTGGACCCGGCACTGACCCCTGGGGGACACCACAGATAATACCAAGATGTTCAGATGCGTAATCTCCCATTTTTACATACTGGACCCTTCCAGTCAGGTAATTTCGTATCCAATTCCCAGCTACTCCTCTGATTCCATAATTTTCAAGTTTACCAATCAGAATTGAGTGGTTAATCGTGTCAAACCCCTTTTTAAAATCAATAAAGATACCAACTGCATATTTATTATGGTCCAAAGCATTCGTTATTTCTTCTACAGCCTCCATTATTGCCATAGAAGTAGTTCTTTTGCACCTAAAGCCATATTGACCTTCATTTATTATTTGATGTTTGTTAATGAAATTTTCAAGCCGAGAAGTGAATAATTTTTCCAAAATTTTTGAAAACTGAGGGAGGAGGGAGATTGGACGATAATTAGTGAAAGTGTGTTTGTTTCCATTTTTAAGTAATGGTATCACTTTTGCTATTTTCATTTTGCTAGGAAAACAACCAGACTGGAAAGACAAGTTGTAAATATGGGTGAATGGAATTACAATATTGTCAACAGTTCTTTTTACTAAAGACATGTCAGTACCATCACAGTCTGTGGAATATTTACTTTTACCTTTGAGAATTACTTCTTTTACTTCCTGTTCGTTGGTTGCCAAGAGAAACATTGAAAATGGATTGGGAATGGTCTGGAATCCCAGCAGACAGCTCTGGACCAATGTTCACAAAAAAATGGTTAAAATTGTTAACTATGTTTTTCATATCATGCTTATTTCTACTTACATTTTCAAAATAGTTGGGGTACTCAGTTTTTTTTGAGCCCTGTTTAATAATACAGTTTAGTATCTCCCATGTCTTCTTTGTATTGCTTTTGTTATCATACAGCATTTGTTTAAAATATAATCGCTGAGCATTTCTAATTATGTCAGTCAATTTGTTTTTGTATGTCTTGTATCTGAGTTCAGCATCTTGAGTTTTAGATTTGATAAACAATTTGTACAGATTTTGCTTGTTTTTTTTACACGCATTCAATATTCCTTTTGTAAGCCAGGGGCTATTAATTGATTTCTTCTTTATACTGTATTCTTTGACTGGACAGTATCTGCTATACAAGGAGATAAAAGTCTTCAGAAAAATGTCATAAGCTTGATCTACATTTGTTTCAGAGATAGTTGAACTCCAGTCCTGATCCTTAAGAGCGTTGTTGAAAGCATCAATGTTTTCTTCAGTTCTTATTCGCTTAAAAGTCACCTTCTTATCCTCTTTGACCTTATTGAGCTTGCAGTCACACAGAGTAAAAACAGGTAAATGATCAGTGATGTCACATAGTAATAAGCCACTGGATGTAGGAACCCCAGTGTTATTAGTGAAGATATTATCAATCAAAGTAGCACTGTGTGATGTTATTGTACTTGATTTAGTAATTGTAGGATACAGAGACAGACTGTACATTGTGTCTAAGAAGTCGTCTGTTGCTTTATGTCTAGATGGATTCAGAAGGTCAATATTGAAATCACCACAAATGAATAATTGTTTATGGTTGAAAGTTGAAAACCTTTCTTCCATAATTTTAATGAAAATATCAATATTTGATCCAGGTGAACGATACACACAACTTCCGATGACATTTTTCTGCTTTCCATTACAAATTTCAATAGTTACACATTCCATAATTTCATCTATCGCAAAAGACATATTATCAATAACTTTGTATGTTAAGGATTTGTGGATAAATAGTGCTACTCCATCTCCTGTTTTGGTTTCTCTGTTTATATTCCTTAGCTCATAACCATCAAGACTAAAATTCATATCTCTATCATTGCTAATCCAGGTTTCTGTAATTGCAATAATACTGAATGGGAAATTGAAATTGTGCAAATAGTCTTTAATTGAACTAAAATTGGTGTACATACTTCTGCTATTAAAATGTATTATTGATAGCTTCCCCTGGGAGTTTGTTTTTTGTTGTATTGATCTTGACTGAGATAATTACAGCTACAAACAACAGAGGAAAGACAATTATTGTCAGGGTCTATATCAAGTAGATCGTCATATTCCATGAAATTAAAAGTTTCCAGTTCCATTTGTTTGTGTTGTAGTATTCTCTGTAGCTTACTTAAGTCATTGTTTGGTGGTGCAGGCATAATTGATGTTAGAATCTAGAGTCTTGTATTACCTTATTTGGGGCATTTTCAGATATATTTGTCCGTCCATGCTTAAAGTGGGATTTTTAGTCGGGTCAACAAGACCCAGAGAGGTTCAGTGACCTCTCTGGGTCACCAGAGGACAGATAGTTTGGCAAATGGCAGATTTGGAATCAGCACACCCAAATTGACAAACTAAGACCATTTGCCAACTTTTTCTCACATTTGCCTGTATTTCTTTAAATAAAGTCCTTTCCTTATTTTGGCACCAGTCTATATGCACATTATTATTGTTATCAGTATTATTATTTTATTTTATTATTCTATTTCATCATTTGATTTTTCAGTGTAACATGTTTTTTTTTGTTTCTTTGTTTTGTCTTTACTGTCTTACAAACGTGCAAGAAGCAAGTTTTACTCCTCATCATTCCATCAGTTGCAGTGTTACTGAGTAAAGTTGAAGCATCCTCATAGGTATTCCTACATTAGAGATTTGTCTTTTGATGTCAGAACTTGACAGAATTCAACACAGCTCACAACAAGCGCATCTCCATGCTGACCATTGAGGAGGGCAACCTGGAAATCCAGAGGCCAAAAAGGAAACGACGCAACTCCAGAGTTTCCTTCAGTGAAGAAGATGTCATCATCAACCCAGGTACAAAGTTGATCTCACCTTTGTGTACCACAATCTGGTCTTGATTGTTTGCAGTCTTCATTTCAGCTGCCATATACAGCTTGTTTCAGCACCAACCCCTTGGCAACGCCTCTGCAGCAGAATTTTGAGAGTGAGTGCAGAGTCACAGAGGCTGCATCAGTAGAGCTTAGACTCACTTTTAGCAACTATTTCAGATGAGTTTCTCTGTTGGGCCTTTGCAGTGTTGCAGTAGATTCTCTGTGGGATTCATTTCAGTGAAGGTGTAATAATAATAATAATAATAATAATACGAGCAATGACTGATTTCTGACGCCCACCGATCCGGATCCACATCACCTCCAAAATTCAGTGGAGTCTTCCATGCCCTAATAGCTATCTTTGGTGCAAATTTGGTGAGAATCCGTCAAGTAGTTTGGACGTAATCCTTCAAAGCCTATATAAATGGAAATATTGATCCAGAATCCGGATCTGGATCACCTCCAAAATTTAATGGAGTTTTCCATGGCCTAGTGTCTGTCTGTAGTGAAAGTTTCGTCAAAATCCGTGCAGTAGTTTTGACAGAGTCCTCCTAACAGTCAGACAGACAGACAGACAGACAAATAAATAAATAAGCGCCAATGATTTTATTACGTCCTTGGCGGGCATAATAATAATAAGATTGGTAGTCATAGCCTGCATTCTCTGTGAAATGAAAACCATCTTATTTTCTTTTTTTTTACAGCTGTTCTTGAGGGGGTTAAACCCTGTTACTCTTATAGGAAACTATTAAGAGTGTGATGAAGCTGCTGTATGTTATTGGTTGAGCAGTCAGAATGTTTCTTAATGAATGTTTATAAGTGTGCTGTGCTGATCAAATGTGCTCAGTTAATCCCAACATTAGAGACATATTTTATACCTTTTTAAGAAGCTAATGCAGAGGCCACCTGGTGTCCTAAAACAAATTTTGAAAAATACCCTAGAAATACAGAGATATGTTAAAATTAAAAAATTACGTTTGATGCCTTTGGTGTAAGATCACTTTGAAGGATCATTGGGCACTGCTGGAATGACTTTATGTCAAGCAGTGGTTACTTGGGGAAGGGGTTGGTGTTAGCACAAATAATTTGAAATACCCTCTTATAAATATGGAGACGGTTATTATGAAAAGAAAATGCAAAGCATTGACCAATTGATCTAGTCTAACCCTCCTGTACATACATAGGGGAAGCCTGGGCACAGTGGATCAGAAATGTTTTGTGGCAGCATGAACACATTATGCATTGGTTTAGATCATTCTATTGTGAATTTAACACAGCGAGTTATTGTTTATAAGGCTGTCTCCCCAAGTGTAATTTACAGGGGTTTAAAATTGATTTTAAAATTTTTGATTCACTGTGCCCCGGACACTAATTCACAGGGCACAGTGAATGAGTAACTTAGAATATAATAAAAAAAACACGATTAGAAAGATTTCTTCAGAATTATTAAATATATACCGATACATATACAAACTATAATCCAGCAAACCAGCTATGTAATGTGTGAGTGTATTACATGGTAATATAAGTCCTTTAGAAACTATTATAAATACAATTTCTGTTCAAACTTGAAAACAGTTATTTATATACACAAATTATAGAAATAATTCATGGAAAAAATAAATGTATAAGTTTCAACAAGTAATATTTGTCATCCATTTGATACTGGGGATTAGTAAATCATTTTCTAGACTGATTCACTATGCGCCGGGTGCATGTGACACACGAGTCATGTTATCAAATAGCTGATAGTCTGGAGAAGACATAACACATGCTCATCAGTTGGACGGGGTAGTCTTCTAACTAATAATTTTTTGGTCCACCTTTCCTCTGTTGTGAAAAATAAATACAAAGAGACTGACATCCACAAAATTTACTTTTGAAGGGAAAAAACAGACTTCACTTGCCACTTAGTTTTACCCTTAATAAGGGAGATGTCTTCATGCATAAAAATATGGCATAACTGCTGCAAATATATATGTAGTTTTGCAGCTATAGCTACTGATTTACTGTACCCTGTGATTCACTGTTCCCCGGTTTCCCCTATCCCTTGAAGTTGAAACTCCCAAAATCATGCATTTTTCACTCCAAAATGCCCTGCATGTTTTCATGTCGACCTGCTCTACTCATATCTGATTATTTAATTCTGGTGTTTCGCAGCTCCCCATTGGATGAACACACCTGTCACTTAATTTATATTATTCCCATAATATGAATTATGTGAATAATACACTATAGTGTTCTACCAGCATTGAGAAAAGTTTGTGAATATTCTGGATATCTGCTATAATTTTCTGGGAAATAGGAGCCTTTTTTGTCATTCGGTTTGGCTCATTTCACCAAGTGATGGACAGCCCAACATGAAATTCTGCAAATTCGATGGGAAATGTGGTTGGGACTGTACTGCAAGGTGTGCGATTTTAGATTAGAAGTCTTCCCAGGCCAGTATTGGGGTGTTTGTGAGTTTTGGTCATCTTTAGAAAACCAGAGTCATTGTGTCATGTTGACTAAGCTAAACTTTTAGCTGCTGCATTCAAGTCCTTGTGAGAATATTGTTTAATGCAATGTTAAAACTACTGTTATCCACTAATCAAAATGTTTTTGCCATTATCAATTAGGCCCTGACAGATATCTTGTTTGGCCAGTAACATCGGCCGATATGAGCCTTTCACCATCATATCAGTGTCAGCATAATTTTTTACCGATATGAATACTTTTATTTTACTGAATAATCAATGCAGAAAAAGCACTTTGGCTGTTGGAAATGGTGTCATTGTGTAGTTTGTCCAGAAGATGGCACTCTGACACTTGTTTACAGTGCTGCCAACACCCCTCACATTAGGTACAAGAGACGGAAGCTAGCTGCTGTTAATTTTCAATCAGAGTGGGCATAAAGATTTAACATCGGACGAACTGGACAAGATTGAAGATGGGAAAGAAGAAGAGAACACGAAAAAAGTTAACTTAAATAAATATTTGTGTGTTAGCTCACTGTGTGGGACCATGGTATAAGTGGAATAAATAACTCAAAGCAGTGCATTATAGGGTTTGAATGCACTTCGCGGAGTAACACCACTCGCTTCACGTTGTGGTGTTTTAGACTGCATCGTGCATTCAAACCCTATAATGCACGGCTTCTCGTTGTTTAATCCTTACTTACAACACAGATCATGTTTAAACTATAAAACATCAAGCATTAGTTATATACATTATAACCTATATAATTTGTTACATAGGTTTGACAACAAGATGTGAGGAACAATTGGCATTTTTTATGTTGTTGTTTCTTTCAGCTGCTCCCATTTGTTTAGGGTCACCATAGTGGGTCCAGCATGGATCTGCATTGGGAATTTGCATGTTTTACACTTCCCCACATTTTACTTGGAGAAACGGACACAGCCCCTGGTTTCCCAAAGAGATTTCCCATCCAAGTACTAACTAGGACCCACTCTGTTTAGCATTTGAGATCTGACAGGATCAGGCATAAATAGTGCAGACTGGCTGCATTAACATTACTGCTGAAGTTGTTCTTGCTAAGTTAGCATGATGTTTGCCTCGTTGTCTTCTTGGAATTTTAATGATTGGCAAGTCTTTTGGTGAAATATTACTACCCACTGGACAGGAGGGTGTAGCAGCAGACTGAATAAGCAAAATTGCAAATTCTGCAGTGAAAATGTTAAGTAAAACTACAAAAATATTAATATCATCATGTACTTACAAGTATATGGAAAATGAGTAAAAGTACTCCATATGTATAATGCCCCAATTTTGGGGCGCACAGACAGTGACCTTCAGAATGAAGAAGGCAGAAGCAGGAAAAAGCGAACACCATAAATTTGGTCCAATGTCAGCCACAGTGACTGCATAAACCAATTAATTTGTAGTGACAGTCCTAAGCCCGGAAGAGCATCAGGTGTAAACTTTGCCAAATCAAACATGCAGATTGAGAATTGAAATGTCTGCAAGAGTGAAAGGGAAAGCTTACAAGACAGCAGTGAAATCAGCTCTGTTATACAGTTTGAAGGCGTTGGCACGAACAGAAGACGGGAGGCAGAGCTGAAGATGCTGAGATTTTCTTTGAGAGTAAAAAGGATGGACAGGATTTGGAATAAACATACTAGAGGGACAGCTAGGTCAGTTATTGAGTCTTATGTTGGACCAGCAGTAATACAAATGCTGAGTTGTAAATGTAATTTTGCAGCAATGCAGTAAAGGAGAAATTAAACAGAAAAAGGTGTTAGTGGCTTTGTAGCCATGTGTCCGGCAGCCGTGTGTGCAGGAATAGTGTTCCATCAGAGTGAAACTTTGACTGTTTATAACAGTTGGAGATTAAATGGTGCATCAGACTAGCATCTGGGTCTGTGAAGCACATAAATCCTTGGGAAAATGCCCACACCTGTCCAATACTGTACCTGCCAGTTTGCTTGAGACATTGAGTCCTTGTCTACCTATGTCACTGTTGTGATGTTTTGATTGTATGAGATCAAACTGTACAGAGGCATGAGTAGTAACACTTTATTTTAAATTCTTTCAGAGGATATTGATCCCTCAGTGGGGCGCTTCAGAAACATGGTGCAGACTGCTGTCATCCCCATCAAGGTAAGATTCAGTTTTGTAGTTTAAAAATTCAGTTGACGGGTGATGGTGTATCAGGGCACTGAGCTGATGGAAACAAATGGTACAGTATCCGAGCAAAATCAATGACCCTACAGTCAGGATAATAAAAATATTTAGACGTTGACACACATTTTGTCATTTTGACCATCTTGATGTGTCCGGTACACATTTGACACTCCCACTACACTGTTGTACACAAGAGCCCAAAAATTAACCAGTTGTTTTCAGATTATAAAACTAATGGCTGTAGGAAGAACATCTGCAGACGGCTCTGCAATTTTCAGTTTAGTAGATGCTCTGTTTGTTCCTGATGGATTCCTGTCAGACAAATTAAAGGTTAAGTCAGTCACTGTAGTGGGGGTTATCCTCCTTAAGCACTATGTAGTGAGACTACAGAGTCATGGGGTCACAGAGGTGCCAACACCTTTGCAGAAATGAAGGAAGAACCACAGCTTCTGGAGCTTCCTGTCTTTAATTTGTGGTTGTATGACTTGGATGCTAACCGGAAACTTAGTGATTACATCCCACAGCAGCACAGTATTTTTGGTACTGCAACTAACCGGAAGATCCTTGAGTTAACATTGGAATGACTGTATGTCAAATGAGCGGTTACTTGGGATGACCTGCTTGAGGTGTACCACTTGCATTGTGACCTATGACATTTTGGCCATGTACCACATTTTTTTCTTCTAATAATAGTAATAATAATAATTAATAAAAAAGATTTTTCTAATAATGTAATTATGATGTTGGTGAGATCGCAAAGGCTGTGAAGCAGCTGACAGCAGGCAAAGCACCAGGGCTGTGCAACATCAGAGCTGGGGCTGGTGGAGGTGCTGTTCTCTTGGCAGTGAAAACAATCTTTGTTTCAATCTGGGAGACTTGTATCATCCCTCACAGACTGGAAGAAAGAACTTGTTGTCCCAGTCTGGATTATGAACTATACACAAGGGGTATTAAACTGCTCTCCCTGCCGGTGAAGGTGCTTACAAGGATTATGCTGAATATGATTCAGTTCCAGCTACTTTCTGCTCAGCAAGAGGAACAGTCTAGCTTTATGCCCAGGAAGTCAGCCATTGACTGCGTTCTACCCTTGCTAGTACTTCTATAACACAACCATGAATATTGGCAGTGCTTCTTTGTAGCCAAGGTTGATTTTTACGAAGTGTTTGATTTTAATTTAATACAGTTTAATTTAACCATGTTAGTTCCATTGAGATCGAGACTTCTTTTGCCAGGGAGACCCATACAATTATACTCAACAAAAATATAAACGCAACACTTTTGGTTTTGCTTCCATTTTGTATGAGATGAACTCAAAGATCTAAACCTTTTTCCACATACACAATATCACCATTTCCCTCAAATATTGTTCACAAACCAGTCTAAATCTGTGATAGTGAGCACTTCTCCTTTGCTGAGATCATCCATCCCACCTCACAGGTGTGCCATATCAAGATGCTGATTAGACACCATGATTAGTGCACAGGTGTGCCTTAGACTGCCCACAAAAAAAGGCCACTCTGAAAGGTGCAGTTTTGTTTTATTGGGGGGGATACCAGTCAGTATCTGGTGTGACCACCATTTGCTTCATGCAGTGCAACACATCTCCTTCGCATAGAGTTGATCGGGTTGTCAATTGTGGCCTGTGGAATGTTGGTCCACTCCTCTTCAATGGCTGTGCGAAGTTGCGACGACGAACTGGAGTCAGGTCGAGACCCCGATGAGGATGAGGAGCATGCAGATGAGCTTCCCTGAGATGGTTTCTGACAGTGTGTGCAGAAATTCTTTGGTTATGCAAACCGATTGTTTCAGCAGCTGTCCGAGTGGCTGGTCTCAGACGATCTTGGAGGTGAACATGCTGGATGTGGAGGTCCTGGGCTGCTGTGGTTACACGTGGTCTGCGGTTGTGAGGCTGGTTGGATGTACTGCCAAATTCTCTGAAACGCCTTTGGAGACGGCTTATGGTAGAGAAATGAACATTCAATACACGAGCAACAGCTCTGGTTGACATTCCTGCTGTCAGCATGCCAATTGCACGCTCCCTCAAATCTTGCGACATCTGTGGCATTGTGCTGTGTGATAAAACTGCACCTTTCAGAGTGGCCTTTTATTGTGGGCAGTCTAAGGCACACCTGTGCACTAATCATGGTGTCTAATCAGCATCTTGATATGGCACACCTGTGAGGTGGGATGGATTATCTCAGCAAAGGAGAAGTGCTCACTATCACAGATTTAGACTGGTTTGTGAACAATATTTGAGGGAAATGGTGATATTGTGTGTGTGGAAAAAGTTTTAGATCTTTGAATTCATCTCGTACAAAATGGGAGCAAAACCAAAAGTGTTGCGTTTATATTTTTGTTGAGTGTATACAGTTTCTAATTCACCTAACCTGCATGTCTTTAAGTTGATTGGACTGCTCTCTGGGACATCTTGAGAATTTGTGGGATCCCCAAGAAGTTTCTGATCATCATAGGCAGCATACTGTACACAGATACTGTGAGTGCTGTGTGGTGTGGAGGGAGTGACTCTGAGCTTTTCCCAGTGAAAATTGGTGTTAATCAGGGATGTGTTCTGGTTCCTACACTGTTCAATGCCTGCATGGACTGAGTGTTAGGCAGGATTGTGGAAGCCAGCTACTTATGCGCTTTTGTTGGTGAGGAAAGGTTTACTGGTTGTCTTCATGGGTGATGCTTTGATCTTTTCAGAATCAATGAATGTTCTGATTGCAACACTTGAGAAGCTGAGTGAGGTCTCAGCCATCAGGAGTGTATCTGTATGTGGTGAAAGTGTTGAACCTAAAGAGACATTCACTTATCTTGGCAGTGCCATTCATGTCTCTGGGTCCTTGGCCTTTGAGCATGAGAGATACCTTGGAAAACCTTATGGAGTCATGGGGTCCCTGGACAGAGGTGTTTGGCAAACCCAGAGTTTTTGCAGGAGAATAAAGGCCCAAGTCTGTCGGGTCCTGGCGCTGCCTATCTTACTATAAGTTTAAGACTTGGAGGCTAACCAGTGACCTAAGGCGACAGCTGAGTCTGTTACAAGGTGTCTTCAGAGGATCCTTGGGTATCACTGGAATGACTTGGTGTCATACTAGTGATTGCTAAAGGAGAATAAGATGAGTAGCATCACTTTCTTTGTGAGGTTGCATCAGCTTCAACATTTTGGCCATGTGGGATGTTTCTGCATGATCAGTGTTATCGATGCCTGAGTGTTGTGGACCCCAGTGGCTGGAGAAGGTCAAATAGACCTATTTGAGGGATCTGTCTAACTGCGGCAGATAGATTGTGATTTCAGATACGCGGGGATGGACTGGTTGTCTACCTGGTTGCTATCCAGGACCCACGCTGGTTCCATGGTGTGAATGTGGTGAAGCATTGCACCAGCAATGCTCCCGGACTTGCTGATTTCTCTGGGCATCATCCAGCACACAGATGCAGCAGTGTGGAGGATCCCAGCGGTTGGAGCAAGCCAAGGACACAGCCATGTTTTACCTGGCTGCGGCAGACAGATGGTTCCTTTTGAGAGTTGGAGAGATGGACATGTGTCCTCACCTGGCCTGAGATTGTTGTACTGCAACTTTTTTCAGTACTGTACACCTTTTATCCCATGTTTTTAATGGGGTCAAAGAGGTCATGGTGTCATAAAGCAGTTTCAGAGCTGCTGTGACACTCACCCAGACTCTTTAAATAATTAACCTGCTCTCCATTTGAGCTGTTGTATTGGTGTGCTGGATACATCTGGAGCCAAAAACATCTGCAGGTGGGAATATTGTTGAGTGAATTGTAATTCAAAGATGTAATTATGACATTAAAAAAGTAGTTTCTTCTCCCTGAGGCAGAGCAGGTCGCTGAGTGGATCAGGAACTGGTCTGTCAGTATGTAGATCTGGGATTGAATCCTGCTCATGCTGCTTGTCTGTTTCCTTGAATAAGACATACAAGTCACATAGTCTCAGTCCACACAGCTGTAAATGGGTACTGGCCTTGGCTGGGGAAGTATCCTATGACGGAATGACCTCCTGTCCAGGCAGACTCTTGGACTCTTGTCTGCTTCTGGCCTGACTTTTTATCTGAGCGAGGACATCTCTACTCAGAGTGGGTATTCAGAATATTGCATCTTACATTTTACAGAAGCAGGATAGAGCCTCATCAAAATTGTGGTTAAGATTTGAAAATCTTTTTGAAATCATGATTTTGATTGTAACCGCTCCTAAACTGGCATCTACATGTTTAGTTTTCACTATTAATTTTCTGTTATCCCTGCTGTAGAAACGGCGAGCAGAGGGCCAAAACACTCTGGGGTTTGATGACGCAACTTCAAAACGCTTCCATGGTAACACCTTGAGTGGCGGTCTCTACGGGGACCTCCCTCCCACGAGTCATGAGAATCAGCCGACAGGAGCCCCAGGAGGTGCTGCCATGCAGGGGGGGCTTCCTCTTCCCTTTCCCAACCCAGCACCAGAGGTGGACCTGGCCCCAGAGGCTCCCCAGCCTCCTGTCACCTTCAACCCCACCCCCGTCACAGCCCCCTACCTCCCAGAGACCTACAACGAGCCACGCAAAAAGAAGTATGCCAAAGAAGCTTGGCCGGGCAAGAAGCCCACCCCTTCCCTCCTTATCTAACCAGTTTGTTAAGGCTGCTAATGCTCAGGTTACCCACCATTACACCAGGGGCGCTAACCCGGCAGAGATGGAATCATTCACTTCTGAGACTTTTTTTGTCTCTTTTGTCATGTAGTAGTTGTTACACCATAATCATCCCACAGTAGCACAGTGTTTATTCCCTGTGGGCCGCCGCACGATATCTGCTCTGTAGGAATGCAGTCTGAAAAACAGCTGATTGCTGTTTCCACTGAAACTCACAGAACTTTGCAGTGAGAATTATAGAGTGGCGGTTTGATGAGCTTGTTTGTGTGACAGACTGCAGTTCTGTTTTTGATGTTTTGGGTATTTTTGTTTTTATTATTATTGTAATGTTTCACTATTTTCACCCCTTATCCATTTTGATAATCTATTCAGCAGATGGCAAAATAGTACTTTTATATAAACTCTTATTGTGGGGGAGTTAGACTTTTTTTAAACTATAAAACCTGTCTCTTATAATGTGATCAAATTAACATTCACACGTTTAAATTGGACACGCTGGTTGGATATAGCACCATCTGTAATGTGGCTTAATCATAATGATGATCACAAGCTACAAGATGAAGACTGCGACAGTGACGACACATGCTAGTATGATGGATTTTTCTTTGGATTTGAAGCAGTTCCCTCTTTACCATGTGACTATTTACAGCTTTTGAGCTCTGAATGGTTTGTTTCCCAATTTACGTATTTCTACATTTGGCAGTTGGACTGAAACTAAATTATAAAGCAGACTTTAGTGGCTCATAATAAATAAATACCAACTTTCCTCATAAGTTTTTTTATTTATATATTTATTTTTTAACGCAGCCTTTGTATTCTGGTAGGCATTGTATGTGGTGTTTTGTAATGCCCATTGTAGTACTTTTAATGATTCAAAGTAGGATTGGTTCCCTGTTAAAGTATGAAATGTAAGATTCTTCTTCTTCACCTACCTCACTGTAGTGTCTCCTGTACTATTTTATATAATACACTTGAACAGGACAGCGAGTGTTACACCTGCATGGGGTAACTCAGTGGGCAACAACTTGCACCCCCCTGGCCAAAACTGGCCTGCCATCAATATTTGGCCTCGCAGATGATTTAAAAATCCATACATCTGTTTTCTGCACCCATTTACTCCAGTTAAGGGTCACTGGGGGGGGGTGCATCCAGAATGTATATTCGCAGCACCTCACTTTTCCACATTTTGTGTTAAAGCCTTATTCCAAAGTGGAGTAAGTTGCCCCCCCCCCCCCCCCCCCCCCTTCAAAATTCTACTCACAGCAACCCATAATGACGACATGAAAAATGTTTTTGGGCAGTTTTGTCCACTCCTCTTTGCAGCACCTCTCAAACTCCATCAGTTTGGATGGGGAGCGTCAGTGCACAGCCATTTTCAGATCTCTCCAGAGATGTCCAATCAGATTCAGGTCTGGGCTCTGGCTGGGCCACTCAAGGACATTCACAGAGTTGTCCTGAAGCCGCTCCTTTGATTTCTTGTCTGTGCCACTCCTTTTATTTCTGTGGCTGTGTCACTGTCCTACTGAAAGATGAATTGTTGCCCCAGTCTGAGAGTCCTTCAGGTGCTTTGTGGCAAACACCGGGTGAGCTGCCATGTGCCTTTTACTAAGGAGTGGCTTCCGTCTGGCTACTCTACCATATAAGCCTGATTGGTGAATTGCTGCAGAGATGGTTGTCCTTCTGGAAGGTTCTCCTCTCTCCACAGAGGAATACTGGAGCTCTCACAGAGGGACCATCGAGTTCTTGGTCATTTCCCTGACTAAGGCCCTTCTCCCCCGATTGTTCACTTTAGATGGGTGGCCAGCTCTAGGAAGAGTCCTGGTACATCCAGACTTCTTCTATTTATGGGTGATGGAGGCCACTGTGCTCATTGGGACTTTCAAAGCACAGAAATGTTTCTGTACCCTTCACCAGATTTGTGCCTCAAGACAATCCTGTCACGGAGGTTTACAAACAATTCCTTTGACTTCATGCTAGGTTTGTTTACTGATATTGCACTGTCAATTGTGGGACCTTATATGTAAACAGGTGTGTGCCTTTTCAGTTCATGTCCAATCAACTGAATTTACCCCAGGTGGACTTAAGTCTGTAGAAACATCTCAAGGATTATCAGTGGAAACAGGGTGCGCGTGAGCTGAATTTTTGAGCTTCATGGCAAAGGCTGTGAATACTTGTGTACATGTGATTTTTTTTTAATATATAAGTTTGCAAAAAAAAAAAAAAAATCTCAAAACTTTTTTCACATTGTTATCATGGGGTATTGTGTGCAGAATTTTGAGGGGGGAAAAATTAATTTCATCCATTTTGGAATAAGGCTGTAACATAAAAAATGAGGACAAAGTGCAGTGCTGTGAATACTTTCTGGGCACACAGTACAACCTGGACAGGACCTGCTAGTCTGTCACAGGGTACTTAAAGAGTAGGTGACTCCAAAAAATGTGCACAAATAACTATTTAAAATGAAGAAATGTTGATATTTAAAAAAATGCTGAACAATAAAAATTGATAAGGGCGCTGGCGAAAGGGTAAATCATAATAACAGCTGTCTGAAGTCTGCATTCTGTTGCAGATGTGAGCTGTGGCCATATTGTGTTCGCCTGTAATCAGGAGAACACAACCAGCTGATTCAAGCCCAAATCAATTGTAAACACGGCGGAGGTCTAGCTGTTTTAGGACTACTGTATTCTTTTTCTAGTGTGGAGCTTTTTGTGAAGTCCAGTCTGAAGATGGTTCTGAAGATGTGTCTGAAGGCTCTAAGGCTGTGTGGGGATACAGCCTTATCGTTTTGAGCCGTTTTAGATGACAGTGAGGGAGACGAAGACATTCAGTCTGACAACAGTTGCAATATTGTCAATTCAGAACACAGACTGGTGATTATAACAATAACAAACAAAAAAAAATAGTAATAATGTGGGCCGATTTCAGCATGTGGGTGGAAATGATAAACTTTTTGTTTGTTTTTTGCCAGCTATTTGGTAATAATTGACTGTTAAGGTCCCATTAAAAAAAAAAAAAAAAAAAAAAAAAACTTAGTTTGCCATCTTTGATATGAGAAGAAAGTGATGAGGATGTGCAGAGTTTTTATTTGATTATTTTTTCTGGGTTCATATTTCAAACCTGAAAAATGACACACGGTACCTGTGAGGGACAAAATAGCTATTTTTAAAATAAGTTACTTCTTGAATATAGTCAGTGTACTGTATGTTAGTAGCCTGATAAACAGGCATGCACATAACTGGTAGTCATGGTGCTTGTGCGTGCTAAAAGTAAATGATGCGCAGCAGAAAATGCAAGGAAAGTGCTTCATAAGAGGAAAGCAATGACAGATTGTAGGAAAAGTGTTTCCCTCTGCTGTGCATCAATGATGTTTAGCACACACGAGCATGATGAGTACCAGTTATGTGCACCCCTGGTGATAAACATGCTGAGTGCGAGTGAAACGCACCCACATCAGCTGTTCTGCAGTCAGTGGAATTCACACACACACACAAATTTAAGGCAGGCTGATTTCAACATGCGGGCAGGGATGATAAACTGTTTTGATTTCTTTTTTTAAATGGGGTCTAATGAGAAAGCCAGCTTGCGATCTACTTACTGCGTGTTTAGCTTGCTTGTCCACAGCCGTCAAACTTCTGGTTCCAGCTGAAGTCTCACCCTGTTGAGGACCCGGTGGTGATCCTGCTTGTGATCACACACTTAAGCCAAAAATAATTTAATTAAATTGAGATACAAAAAAATGCACTGTGGATAAATACAATGTTAAATAGCATGAAGTCACACAAAAATATAAAGCTTGAAAAAAGCTATTTACAAAAGTAAAGTAACTGTCAAATCTAACTAATGAGAAACGAGTTGAGGAAAATGTTTTGAGACTACAGAAGATGATGCAAAGGACTGATTTAATCTGGGTTAATTTTCATTTTATAATTACAAAATTCTACGAAATGTAAAGGCCGGAAGTTGCTTTGTTGCGTTCTTTTTAAAGTTGTTCCGGTTATTTATTTATTACGTCAAAACTAGTGCACGGATTTTGACAATTTTCACCACAGATATTTATTAGGCCATGGAAGAATCCATTAAATTTTGGAGGTGATCCGGATTCGGATTCTGGATCAAGTTTCACTTTATATAGGCTTTGAAGGACTACTGTGAGCAGGATTACGTCAAAACTGCCAGGGCCGTATATAGGAATGTGAAAGGGGGGGTTCAAATCCTTGAGTTGGGGGTCCAGTGGGCCGCACGGCCCCCGGTGGGGTCGAGGAGCAATGCCCTCGTGGGGGGCTCAGGGGGGCGAACCCCCCCGAAGCAGAAGCGTTTTGAGGATTTCGAGGGGTAAAAAGCTACATAAATTTAATTTGAAACCCAAAATGTATCATTTTAGGAAATACGTTTTTATATACAAATAGTCCTTGCTTGGGATTGGATCAGTTGCCATAAGAACCACCCAGGAAGAACCAAGATAACATTAATGCAAACTTTATACCTGCCTGTCTGTTGCGAATGACGCAAGCAACAGGCATGAAAAAACTCACGCATGCGCACGAAGGTTCAAGCTTCGCTGATGCAAGCGCACATGATTCAAATCCATATAGTTTTTGCAAAAAATAAAAAGGACGGATAGTTTTCTAACAGACCTCGTATTTAGCGGTATTAATATTCGTGTTTACATTATGAATACGAGGTCTATTAGAAAAGTATCTGACCTTATTATTTTTTTCAAAAACCATATGGATTTGAATCACGTGTGATTGCGTCAGCCAAGCTTGAACCTTCGTGCGCATGCGTGAGTTTTTCATGCCTGTCGGTTGCGTCATTTTCCTGTGAGCAGGCTTTGAGTGAGGAGTGATCCACCCCTCTCATCGTTTTTTCATTGTTTAGGAATGGCTCAGAGACTGCCGCTTTGCTTGATCAAAATTGTTTCAGAAACTGTGAGGGACATCAAAGTGGACACCGTTCGAGAAATTCCAGATGGTTTTTGGTGTAAGTTTTATGGGCTTCAAAGAGATTACGGAGTGTTACTGTCGCTTTAAGGACGGCCCAGAGCAACTGGTGGTGCAACCATTTTCCAGCAGATTTCACTTTTAACAAGAGATTTTGTCATGGAAAGCCGAGCAGAGGCTTCGCGCGTCACGATGGATTCGCTACTGGAACGAGACAAAACCACCTCCGTTTTGGTCTCACAGGACGGCTTTGAGATGTTCAGCTGTCGGTGGTTTTTCCATCGAGTGATTATCTGAGAAATTGTGGATGTGCCTGGACATGCCAGAACATGTCCTGTGAGGCTTCATCACGGCGTTGCTTTGCGCCATGCGGCACCACCCAGATGCGCGGAATTCCTCCGCACGTCTGTCTCAATGTGCCGAAAAAGTGCTGATGTCCACGTCTTTTCACAATTCCTGTGCTAGTCAGATGACATCCCGGATAAAACACAGCGTCCAGTTTGGAAATGAACGGCACATTCCACTGTTACAGGAGTTTCTGTCATGGAAAGAGGAGCGGAGGCTTCGCGCGTCGCGGCGATGCCGCATGGCCCAAAGCAACGCCGTTGTAGTGCTCTCAACACTGACGGCATAATTCACTTTCTTATAAGTGTTCTGTTATGTGCTATGTTGTGATTCATGTAATAGCGGCCCCTTTAAGAGTTCGGGTGACGTGTTCTGTTTCCGGCTTTTCTGTTGGCGCGCGGCGCCATGTTTGTAGTCTGTTAATAAACGCGACTCAGAGTCTTAATGTGAGAAGTTTTGGCTCATCTTTTCGCCAAAAGACAACTTCTACACTGGTGACCCCGACGTTTGTTTACTGGACGTATCCAGATCGCCATGACCGCCAAGGCTGTGTCTCTCAAGCTCCCCGAATTCTGGGAATCTTCTGCTTCAGCCTGGTTCGCTCAGACTGAGGCACAGTTTGCCTTGTCAGATCACCGCTGATGAAACTAAATACTACTACGTGGTATCTGCCCTTGGAAGTTCTACGGCATCGAGAGTGACCGTGAGTGTTGGCCATGCCGGCAGGCTGCTCTTCATCCACGACTCCGTCTCCGGCCGACGCTTCCTCTGCATCAAAGGGGCACAGTGGAGTCTACTGCCTGCTTCACAGGTGGACGTGGTAGCTCACACCCACAGCTCCCCCATGGAAGCCGCCAATGGCAGCCCCATCCGTACGTATGGCACAAAGCATGTTGAACTGTGTTTTGGGGGCCAATGCTTTGGCTGGGACTTTGTGACTGCCAAAGTAGCCGTTCCCCTCTTAGGGTCTGATTTTTTGTGTGCATATGGACTGTTGGTGGACGTTAAAAATCAGCGCTTGATCGACGCCGTCACTTTCTGTTCGTATGCATGCGCGCTCAGCGACTCTGATGCACTACACCTCTCCAGCCTGCTCTCTGTCACGGACAGTTTCCGTCTGCTCACCGAGTTCCCAGCACTCACACAGCCCACCTTCTCCTCTTCCACAGCCAAGCACGGTGTCGAGCATCACATTGACACCACTGGCCCGCCTGTATACGCCCGCACTCGACGCCTCGAGCCGAACAAGCTTGCCGTGGCCAAGACAGAGTTCGAGTCCATGGAGCGCCTGGGGATTGTTCGTTGCTCCAACAGTCCTTGGGCCTCCCCCCTACACCTCGTCCCCAAGCCGGGGGGGGGTTTGGCGTCCTTGCGGGGACTACCGACGGCTCAATGACACAACAACGCCTGACCGCTACCCAGTGCCGCACATCCAGGATTTTTCAGCGCACCTGGCTGGTAAGGTCATTTTTTCGAAGGTGGACCTGATCAGAGGATACCATCAAGTGCCCGTACACCCTCTCGACATCCCAAAAACAGCTGTAATCATGCCGTTTGGTTTGTTTGAGTTCCTGCGCACCCCGTTTGGGCTCAAGAATGCTGCTCAAACTTTCCAGCGGCTCATGGACTCTGTGTTACGGGATCTGCCTTTCGTGTTTGTGTACCTTGACGACATCCTGGTGGCCAGTTCATCACCTTCAGAGCACCTTTCGCACCTTCGCACTCTGTTCGAGCGACTTACCAAGCACGGGCTCATCATCAATTCAGCCAAGTGCGAGTTCAGCCTGTCCACCATAGACTTTCTGGGGCACAGAGTCACAAAAGACGGGGTCGTTCCTCTTCCATCAAAACTGGAGGCCATCACCACTTTCCCACGCCCAGTCACTGTCAAAGCCTTACAGGAGTTCCTAGGCATGGTTAACTTCTACCACCGTTTTCTCCCCAGGGCCGCCCAAATCATGCGACCGTTGTACGAGGCTCTGAAAGGCGGCAAGCCTAAGCACACTGTGGACTGGAGCCCGGAAAGAGACAAGGCTTTTGCGGACGCTAAGACAGCCCTGGCTAAGGCCACCACATTGGCCCATCCCGCCTCCTCTGCCCCAATCGCACTTACCACAGACGCCTCAAACTACGTGGTCGGTGCGGTTTACGAGCAGTGGGTGGGTAATGCTTGGCAGCCTCTCGCCTTTTTCAGCAGGCAGTTGCGTCCCAGTGAACGGAAGTATATCGGGAGCTACTTGGGGTGTACCTCGCCATCCGACACTTTCGTTCACTGCTGGAGGGACGCCAGTTCACCGTTTTTGTGGACCACAAGCCTCTGACTTTCGCCATGTCCAAAGTCACTCAGCCATGGTCGGGCAGGCAACAGCGGCAGCTGACTTACATTTCGGAGTTCACAACGGACATTGCACACCTTTCTGGAAAGCACAACCATGTCGCAGATTGCCTCTCCCGCACTGTTGCGGGGGCGGTCCACCTCGGCCTGGACTACGGCAGCATGGCAGCAGAGCAGGCCACAGACCCAGACGTGCAGGCTTGCCGTTCATCCGTTACTGCGCTGCAGCTGCAGGATGTGGCATTCGGCGACGCTGGCACCACTCTGCTTTGCGACGTCTCCATTGGCTCTCCTAGGCCTGTTGTGCCTGCGAAGTGGAGGCGACCTGTTTTTGACGCCATCCATGGCCTCTCACACCCTGGAACCAAGGCCTCACAATGGCTGGTGGCAGCCAAGTTTGTGTGGCACGGTCTTAAAAAGGACATGAAGGACTGGGCGAACACCTGTGTGGAGTGCCAACGTGCCAAAGTACACCGCCACACCAAAGCACCACTGGAACAGTTTCAAGTGCCAGAACGATGTTTCGACCACGTCAACATCGACCTAGTTGGCCCACTTCCATCCTCGCAGGGTTACACTCATGTGCTCACTATGGTTGACAGGACCACACGGTGGGCAGAGGCTGTTCCACTGTCATCTATAACATCGGCTGATGTGGCACGGGCATTTATTGGCACCTGGGTGTCCCGTTTTGGCACCCCATCAGACATTTCCTTGGACCGTGGCGTTCAGTTTACCTCTGAACTTTGGAATGCTGTCGCAGGAAGCTTGGGAGTTAAACTCCACCGCACCACGGCCTACCACCCCCAGAGTATTGGCCTCTGCGAACGTTTTCACAGGTCAATGAAAGCCTCCCTGCGTGCCAGCCTGAAGGACAGTTCCTGGGCTGACAAGCTCCCATGGGTCATGCTGGGCATCAGGACAGCACCGAAGGAAGACCTTCAGGCCTCCTCCGCAGAGCTGGTCTATGGTCAGCCACTACAGGTCCCCGGGGATTTCATCCCTAGCACCACGACCCCTTGGTCAGCCACATTCCAGCGCTCCAGCCTGTTGGATAATGCCAGGCTGTTTGCTCCACTTCCTACTTCCTGTCACGGTTTGCCGAACTCTCACGTCCCCAGTAGCCTACAGTCTGCTGGCTATGTTTTCATTCGAGCAGATGGTCACCGCGGACCTCTCTGTCCACCTTACGAGGGCCCTTTCCGTGTTGTGGAAACTGGGGACAAGCACTTTGTGGTAGACATTGGGGGCAAACCGGAGTGTATATCTGTGGACCGCCTTAAGCCAGCTCACCTAGATCTGGCCATGCCAGTTGAGTTGGCGCAACCCCCAAAACGAGGACGGCCTCTGACTAGGCCCCCTCTTCCTGTTCCTCCTGCCCCTCGACCATGCCGCAGGGGAGCCCTGCAGACAGCCACTGAGGGGGCGGTTCCGCCTTCTCCCATACACCGGAGCCGCACTGGACGTTTGATTCGCCCCCCCCACGCCGTTGATACATTTTTTTTTTTCTCAGGTGTCCTGTTAGAGTGAATTCTGGGGGGGCATGTGTAGTGCACTCAACACTGACGGCAGAATTCACTTTCTTATAAGTGTTCTGTTATGTGCTATGATGTGATTCATGTAATAGTAGCGGCCCCTTTAAGAGTTCGGGTGACGTGTTCTGTTTCCGGCTTTTCTGTTGGCGCGCGGCGCCATGTTTGTAGTCTGTTAATAAATGCGACTCAGAGAGTCTTAATGTGAGAAGTTTCGGCTCGTCTTTTCGTCAAAAGACAACTTCTACACTGTGATGAAGCCTCACAGGACATGTTCTGGCATGTCCAGGCACATCCACAATTTCTCAGATAATCACTCGATGGAAAAACCACCGACAGCTGTCTGAACGCCATCTCAAAGCCGTCCTGTGAGACCAAAACGGAGGTGGTTTTGTCTCGTTCCAGTAGCGAATCCATCATGACGTGCGAAGCCTCCGCTCGGCTTTCCATGACAAAATCTCTTGTTAAAAGTGAAATCTGCCAGAAAATGGTTGATGTCCAGCTCTTGTGATAACCAGAGAAATTGCACACGATGGTCACGGATCCATACAGCCATCCGTTTAGAAATGAAATGGTCGCTCAGCCTGTCGATGGTGGCTTCGGAGCACGGCGCACCACCAGTCGCTCTGGGCCGTCCTTAAAGCGACAGTAACACTCCGTAATCTCTTTGAAGCCCATAAAATTTTCACAAAAACCATTTGAATTTCTCGAATGGTGTCCACTTTGATGTCCCTCACAGTTTCTGAAAAAATTTTGATCAATCAAAGCGGCAGTCTCTGAGCCATTCCTAAACAATGAAAAAAACGAGAGGGGTGGACCACTCCTCACTCAAAGCCTACTCACAGGCGAATGATGCAGCCGACAGGCATGAAAAAACTCACGCATGCGCACGAAGGTTCAAGCTTGGCTGACGCAATCACACGTGATTCAAATCCATATGGTTTTTGAAAAAAATAATAAGGTTGGATACTTTTCTAATAGACCTCGTATGTATGTATATGTACGTTATGTATTAAAATAGCGGTATTTAATTTGGCGACCTTGTTTAACTCGCGAAATTCGCATAATAAATCCCACGCGAATATTTGCACCTTTACAGTATTTGCAACAGGAAGGAGAAGCTCCCTTTATTTCTCAGCTTATACATACAAACATGTTTTTACAAACCAGACAAGTGTAATTGTGTGTCGACATGGGTATTTACAAGCCTACTAATCTGTTTGATATCAGAGGAGGATAGGGACCAGGGAGCAAAAATTCTCAACCCCCAGGAAAAGTTTATCTAGCAGTTTCCCCTTTCATCACTTAAGGGATTACTCTGGCAGAGGAAATTGAAACTTGAGGGTGTGTGATAATAGCTGTGTAACAGTTAGTGCTTGTTGCTTATTATCAATGAAAAGAAAATACATAACGTTGATATCAGATAAGAAAAAAATCAGCAGAATTCTTGGGGGAGGGGGGGTTGTTGAACCCCCTGAACCCCCTCTATATACGGGCATGACTGCTGCACAGATTTTGAAGAAATTTTCAACACAGATGCATATTAGGCCATGGGAGACTCCATTAAATTTTGGAGGTGATCAGGATTCATGATCCAGATTCTGGATCAAGTTTCACTTTTTATAGGCTTTGAAGGATTCTAAAACTACTTCACGGATTCTCACCAAATTTGCACCAGCCAGACTAAGGCACACCTGTACAATAATCATGCTGTCTAATCAGCATCTTTTTCACACTTGTGAGGTGAGGTGGGATGGATTATCTCTGCAAACGAGAAGTCCTCACTAACAGATTTAGACAGATCTGTGGACAATATTTGAGAGAACTAGGCCTTTTGTGTATATAGAAAATGTTTTAGATCTTTGAGTTCAGCTCATGAAAAATGGGAGCAAAAACAAATGTTGCATTTATATTTTTGTTCACTGTAATTAACACTAAAGAATATTGCACATTTGTATTAAGTGTTCAAGTATTATCAGTTTGTTCAACATCATACCAGGTGCTCATCTGTGGACTAAACCCTCCAAGCCAAGCTTCAGCACGTTCTGGCATCCGTAATCGACGTGGTGACTCTGTCCTTAATTGTGTCGATCATGATGGGTCTTTTCAAATCGCCCTTTGTCTGTTTCCTCACCTGGGACCAATTTGCCAGGACCTAAGAATCCAGACAACACAGTTCCCAGGATCACTGAATCATACAAACACCACAACCACAATAAAGTGTCGATCCTGGGCTTCACATCAAAAAGGAACCAGTTGAGAGGGTTCTGGTATCTGGTGAGAATGCCCCCTGGTCATCTCTCTAAAGAGGTCTTCCATTCATGTCCACCTGGGAGGAGGAGGCCCTGGGAGGACCCAGTAACATGCTAGAGAGATTTTATTTCCCAGCTGGCTTGGGAATGCCATGAGCAAGGTTGGGTAGGATTACTTTGAAAGAATACATGTGGATTACATGTATGTATGTACATACATTTGGATTACTTGTAATCTGATTACTTTTGGATTACATTTCAAAGTAATCCTACCTGCCTTGGCCATGAGATACCCCAGGCAGAGTTGGAGGACTTGGCTGAGGATAGGGAAATGTGGGATGAGCCGCTTAGTCTACTACCACCGTGAACTGAACCCAGATGAGCAGCAGAAAATGAATTAAATAAAATGAAGCGAATCATAACTACATGTACATTGTTTATTAGAATCTGAAAATTTCATATTTGAAATAACACATTTACAACAATATTTCAAATTGATACAGTATGTACAATATTGGTTCTTCAAACATGGCTAATCAACAGGTTTAAAAAAATAAAATAGTTCCACAATCATGATTAAAACACTACGTAATTCTACATTAGCATAAAAAAATCTCACTGCAACAAGTAAAGATATTGCACAATGTTCTCCCTGATTATAACAAATGGATTTTGTATTCTTGCCGTGTTTGCTACAGTTACTCCCCTTGTGGTTCCACAGGTTTAATTTTGATGTGGATGCCGTTGAGCGAGCGAAGCACCAGTCTGGCAACAATTTTGGGTTTCCTCGTGGGGTCCTCTATCAGCTCATATCTCTTCAGTGTCAGTGCAATCACCACTTTCATCTCATTCATGGCAAAGTTCTGACCTATGCAGTTCCTAAAGGAGGAAAATACATAACAAGGAGCGGCAAAGTGAGGAATTTTGGAAGAAAAAAAATTCAGCTCGTACACTTTTTAGTAAAACATCAGTAGTCAAGTGAAACATCAGGAGCCTAGCGAAGGACTTTGCTGCCTGGTGCCACACAAACCATCTACAGCTCAACACCTCGAAGACAAATGAGCTGCTCATTGAAAGTCCAGACCAAGTCTGTGACCAGTTCTGATGAGGTGGAGGCTGAGGATTTCTACACTTCTGCAGGAAACTCCTGTGGATGTTCTACTAGTCTGTAGTAGCCAGCATCCTCTTTTACACTGTGGTGTGGTGGGGGGCAGGCAGCACATCCAAGAAGGACACATCCAGGCTTTACAAACTGAGCAGGCAGGCTGGCTCTGTGGTTGGCATGATGCTGGACTCTCTGGTGACGTTGGCAGAGAACACTGGACAAACTGCTGGACATTATGGATGATACCAGTCACTCTCTGCACACCGCCATCAGCAACCAGAGGAGCCTCTTCAACCACGGACGACTCCTTACCAAGTGCAGACTGAAAAACTCCTTTGTCCCTCAGGCCATCAGACTGTACAACTCCTCACTCAGGGGGGAGGAGGAGTAACAGGAAGACAGAGGATGGGAATGAGAGGAACAATAGTAGCCCATAAACCAACATTAATCAGTATGTCTGGTATCTATATTGTGTGTTTATATTTATATTTGCAAACTGGTTTTCTTTTTTACTATCACTTTTGATGCTCTGTGTGCTTCTTACCCTGTGTGCTGATATACAATGCTGCTGAAACCTCAGTTTCCCCAAGGGAGTCTTCCCAAAGGATCACTAAAATTCTGTCTGATCTAATCTCTAATCTACTCTACTCAGTACCATAATTACTTAGCATGCCTCAAACTTCATGATATCTAGGCTTTGGAAAAAGCTTGGGTGTGTTCTCTGTGAAATGCAGCAAATGAATAAATAAATGAATAACTCATCCCCCCCAAATTAAAAAGGCATATAATGAACATAACCTGGCTAACTGGTTGACTGTGATGCACAAGATATTAATAATAGATCATTAATAATAATTAATTAATAATCAATTAAAAGATAAAATGCACCCTAGCCAGCTGCTACTACGTAGAAAGTAAAGTGTGATGCTTGCTACCTGACCTGACCTGTACCACGTGAACTGCAAAATTAAGGGCTCCAGTGAGCAGGTCGTGATCTAATACATAAATTGAAAACATTGCTTTTGGAACCTGATAACACCTCTGAAGTCATTTATAAGCATTGATTTCTATTTAATCCACTAGATGGAGGACCAGGGTGATCTGCTCATTTGCTGACTTGCCAGAGAGTCGCCATCTTGGTTAGCATCAAACACAAAGACAGAAATCATTGTGGGCATGATCAATGTTTTAAGAGAGTTTCAGGATAAATCTGCATTTTCCGTGCGTTTACTGTGCTGTTACATTTAGTCAAATTCAGTCCCACATTTGTACAGCCAATATTTATCAAAACAAATACAGAAGGCCACTTGGCTTTTAATATATAGATGTTTGATAGCACAGACAGGATCCTTGCAGAGGTAAACCTGAGCATGTTTACCTTACTAAATGTCAATAAAAATTTTAAGATGATTGCTTATATTGTTAACACATAGGTTAGTGTTTTAACTGTTGGCTGATGCTGCTGTCAACTAATTGAACAATGCACTTTAGACCATATGGTTTACCTGGGCAAGATCCAGCACAAAGGTACCTCAGTGTTGAGGATCCCAGCGGTGGAAAAGGCCTAGGGAACGGCCATGTGTCTCCCACATTTTAGAGGTGAAGATGTAGATGTCATCCGGGACCCATGGAGGTCCTGTGGTGCGGTGGATGTGGTGAAACAGTTTAGCAGTGCATGCTCCTATTACAATCTTGATTTAAATATCGGTTGGCAACACTCTACCTTTGATAGTTTTTCCTCTAAGCAATGCCTGTTGACATTTTCAGAGTTACCAAGATTGGCTTATCTAACTGTGATGAACTCTCATAGACGATTCCTTTAAATGGGTGAATGTTAAGCTTTTTATGGATTCCTGACATGCTATATGTTTTCATGAGATGGTACTTAAATCACATTTCATACAGCTTTTATACCTTGATGTGCGCCGAAAAGCACTTAAATAAACAGATTTGACTTTAAGTACGTACATGATCTGAGGACATGGTGTTCAATGTTGACTCTGACCCGTAATAAAACATTTTAACTGATGCAGATGTCATAACCTCATTCCTCTGTAAAATGGATCACTAAAATAATGTCAAACAGTAATATGATGAAAAGGTGTGTACAAACCTTGGACCTGCAGAAAATGGAACAAAGGCATGAGGTGACCTGGAGGAAACACGCTCGGACAGAAAACGCAGTGAATCAAAGACCTACGAGGATACAAGGTTGAAAGTCAAACGTGTGGTATGAAAGAGACAGCACAAAAAGGACATTTGGAGTAAATGAGTATACGAGGGCAATCAAATGTAAAACCATCTTATGCTGCGTTTACACGTAACGAATGCCACGAAGGATACATTCTTTGCCGCTGATCACAAATGTGATGATTTGGGGCACAGGCGTCAAGAGTCCCTAGGAACTGTTGCAACCTGTTAACATGCATTACGATTAATCTCACGAATGATCAGAAACCATTATGCATGGTCAATAATAATGTTCCGCGCTGTTGCACACTATTGCGCGTCCAGTGCATCATTACATTCTGTCACGTTGCGAATCAGGTGAATTGTCTCCAGATGTCTGGCTGCATGCGACTCTCCTCTGGCTCAGACTCGTGCTCTTGAACATAAGGCACTACAGCAGGTGGGTCACCTGCAGGAGCACGCTGAGGAGCACTGGAACGAGACTTAGCTGACTTGGTGTCACTGTCCATCTTTGGTACACTGCAGCAATAAAACTGAATTTGGTGCAGCAGAGTTTAATTGTATGCACATGAGAGAAGTGATTTGTAGTGGCACGCAGTGAAATGCGACGCCACGTTACAATTCGTATCAAAACTTGACAGTTTTTGTGACAATTCTTAATGATGCGTGACAGTATGGACTCCAAGAACCATCACAGGAACCACTACGAATGCTGTCACGCACTATTAAGGATCACCACACTATTAAGGATCAAGCCATAGCAACACGCTCAGTTGCAAACTCCACGACATGAGGCGAAATGAGGGTGGTGTGCAGAGGTTGGACAAAGTCACCATCAAGTCACTTTCAAGTCATGAATCAGCAAGTCCCAAGTCAAGTCTCAAGTCGTAATGACCGCCAGTTGTTTGCAAGCTCACTTGAGACTTGACTTGGGACTTGCAGATTCATGACTTGATGGTGACTTTGTCCCACCTCTGGTGGTATGTGACATTCATGGAAGATTTTTTTGACAGCCAAAAACATGCTCCACAAATATCACGCACCAACACAAACTAAGAGACCTATTCAGATGCATTAAGTCTCGTTAAGGATGCCAGGAATGTGGCACGAATGACAGAAAAATGATGTTCGTAACGCGTCTTGTCTATGTGTGAACACAGCATTACTAACAGAAAAAAGTGAGGGTCAGGTCCTCAGTGAACTTTGTCTCTGTAAATTCACTAACCTAATTGTATTTGTAGGTACAATAAAATTTTGTATCAAAGGAAAAAACAAAAATGTTTAAACAACCCTATTCTAACAACAACAACTCAAACTAGGTTTGTTTGAATGATAACTTTTATGACTTACTAATTATTTTATCCCCATTAATATGAACATTGCTTGTTTTCACTGAAACATTCCGGACTCCGGCTGTATAACTGGAGCAGCTAGCATGCTATAGAGCGGACAGGACCCTCTTAAATGGAGGAAAGACTCGTGGCGGAGGCGTGTGTGTTTACATCCGTGACAAATGGTGCCGGGACTCTGTGGTAGTATGCAAACACTGTTCACCACTGGCGGAGTTTATGATCATAAAGTGCCGTCCTTTTTATCTGCCAAGGGAAATTACTGCAATTTTGCTAGTTGCAATATACATCCCTCCCACCAGCAACAACAACGAAAGGAATGCGGCACTTAGTGAACTGTACCAGGTCGTCAGTGAATAACAGACAGCACATCCAAAAGGTTTCACCATCCTCGTCTGGGATTTTAATCATACCTGATCTCAAGACTGTCCTTCCAAAAACTACACCAGCATGTTGATTTCCCAACAAGGGGGATAACATTTTGGACCCGGTTTACACTACCCACAAAGGAGCATACAGAGCCACCCCCCTCCCCCACATCGGACTCTCTGATGCTAATGCCAGCATACAGACAGACTCTTGAAAGTCACCATAGTGGTTTGAAAGCAGGTGAGAGTGTGGTCAGAGGGAGCCTCCTCTGCTCTTCAAGACTGCTTCGAGACTGGGAAATGTTTAAGCAGGCACTGTAACCTCTTACATCACCAAGTGCATTGATGATGTGACCCACACAAAAAACATCATCACTTGGGTTAACTGGAAGCCCTGGCCGACAGATGACGTCCTCAGGCTGCTGAGGGCCAGAGACAAAGCCTTCAGATGAATCTGGCTTGAGAACAGCGAGTGCCAACCTGTCCCGTGGCATCAAGAAAGCAAAACAGGACTCCACTCACAAGATCACCACCCACTTCAAAGACAGCAAGGACGCACGGAGCCTATGGCAGGGCATTCAGGCCATCACGGACTACAAGCCCGTGCCACAGAGCTGCAAGAGCAACATCCCTCTGCTCAACAACTTAAATCTCTTCTTTGCAAGCTTTGAAACACAAAACAACACATGCCCACAGAAGACCCCTCCCCACGACCAGACCCTGTGTCTCTCTGCTGCCAGCATGGAGAACACTATCAATACCCGCAAGGCAACAGGTCCAGACAACATCCCTGGTTGTGTGCTGAAAGACGGCGCACAGGAGCTTAAGGATGTCTTCACGGACATCTGTAACATGTCCCTGAAGTAAGCCATTGTCCCATCATGTTTCAAAGCTGCCACCATCATACTGTACCTGTGCTGAAGAAATCTGTTCCATCCTGTTTGATGACACCCATTATCATGAAGTGCTTAGAACGCCTTGTCATGGCACACATCAGATCCCCCCCCGGACCCCATCCAGTTTGCATACCGAGCCAAATGATCTACAGAGGATACAATCTGCTCTGCCCTCCACCCAGCCCTCACCCACCTGGACAAAAAAGGATTCAAAGGAATTTTATTGTCATATGCACAAAGAAACATGTTCCCTGCACAATGAAATGTGTCTACTGCATTTAACCCATCCTAATTGCCAGTAGGAGCAGAAGTCGCCATTAGGCGCCCGGGGACCAGCTGCAGATGTACATCCCTGAGCAAACCACGACCGACCCATAACAAACGACACACAACACACGTAGGCCAGCCCGGTACATAAACACATATTAAAAAAAAGACTCATATGTGAAAATGCTGTTCATAGACTTCAGTTCTGCATTCAGCACCATAATACCACAAACAACAACTCATCTGCAAACTTGACAAACTAGGACTCAGTACCTCCCTCTGCAACTGGCTTCTGGACTTCCTTAGTCAGAGGCCTCAAGTAGTATGTGTTGGCAACAACATTTGAAGCAGCATCACAGTGAGCACAGGGGCCCACCAAGGCTGTGTGCTTAGCCCCCTGCTCTTCACCCTGCTGGCACATGACTGTATGACAACCCACAGCAACAATCATATAGTGAAGTTTGCTGACAACACAACCCTGCCGGGTCTCATTACCAGGGATGACGAGACTCAATATAGGAAGGAGGTCAACCTATTGACCATGTGGTGCAGAAACAACAACCTCCTGCTGAACGTCAGCAAGACCAAGGAGAATGTTGTTGACTTCCGGAGAGG
Source organism: Thalassophryne amazonica (assembly GCF_902500255.1). Taxonomy (NCBI): domain Eukaryota; kingdom Metazoa; phylum Chordata; class Actinopteri; order Batrachoidiformes; family Batrachoididae; genus Thalassophryne; species Thalassophryne amazonica. The sequence continues at coordinate 40,279,701 of NC_047109.1, read as the reverse complement.
TCACACCTAACACCTACCACTGACCATCGATGGGGCTGCGGTGGAGAGAGTAACACCAAATTCCTGGGGGTGGACATCAGTGAAGACCTCTCCTGGACCACCAACATTGTATCACTGGCAAAGAAAGCCCAGCGGCACCTCTACTTCCAGAGAAAACTCAAGCAGGTAAGTGTTCCACCACCCATCATGAGCATATTCTACCGAGGCACCATTGAGAGCACCTCACCAGATGTGTCACTGTGTGGGGCGGGAGCTGCACTGACTGCAACAGGAAAGCCCTGCAGCACATAGTGAACACAGCTGGAAGGATCATTGGTGCCCTACTCCCCTCCCTGAAAGACATATACACCACCTGCCTCACCCGCAGGGCAATCACAACTGTCAGTGATGCAAGCCACTCCACTCACAATTTGTTGAACCTCCTGCCCTCTGGGAAGAGGTATTGTACCCTACACGCTCCCGCACCACCAGACTCGCCAACAGCTTTATCAACCAGGCTGTTAGGAGGCTAAACTCACTCCCCTCTTCACCCTCAGTTACATAACATCCTGGACTTTTAAAGCCTCTGACCCACACAATGACTGTGTCTGCCGTTAACCGCTGATATCCACAACTGACAGAGATTTGAGGCTTGGCAGCGGACTGGGACAGTGTGTAAAACAGATATATTGCGTGCCCATCATGTCCACATCACAAACTAAAATAAGTTGTAGCAAATGCATACAAATTGGCCACGAATGAAGTGTTTTTATTACATCTGCTTTGCAGCTGATTTGCGGACAATCTGTGAATGCATAACAAACACGTCACGTAAACCCAAAGTACTATATGTGGCAGAAAGCGACATACCTGCCAGTCAGTGCCGGTCCGGCTGTGTCAATCCACAAAGACGTAGCTGCTGCAATCCAGGACTTTTATTTAACACCAACAAAAGGAAGAGTTGCTGTTTAGCCACAACTCACGCTGAAGTCTGTTTTCTGTGACACTCTCAAAAAAAAAAAAGAAACACCATCTCACACCCCGAGCGGCTTCCCCCCTCCCGCTCCCCAAACTCATGAACAGATAACCCTCGCATGGCAACACTCTGTGATCAACTTGTCCAAGTCCAGCAAATGCTCCAGAGGCTGTATTGTTGGTGTGAATAGTGATGCTGAAAGGAGCGAGTGTGCTTCTTTTATGACCGCAATGCAGATGCTGTTCACACGCAACACGTGTGCGATGCATTCATAATACACCCGTAATACTGCTGTGATAATCTCAATGTGTCGGATCAGTTTCCTCACTACATGCGTTATATAATTGTGATTGTTCAGCATATATTCGCTATATATTATTAATATATCCGTAATTCATACTGGGAAATTTGTCATTTTTAGCCATTTTTGTTGCGGGCGACAACGAACGCCTGCAATTTGTATACTCAATTCATGCGTAATTAATCCTCTCCCCAGTGGGACAGGGCCCTTAGTTATTGTTTACTTGAATGTTAGATATGGTTGTGTTATTGACTTCCTTACTGTCAGAAATATTTTCACCGTGGGATGGTGGGAAACATAATTGCGATTGCTTTGTATGTGTGGTACATGTGAAGAATTGACAATAAAGCTGACATTGACTTTGACATTTCTGCAAAGAAATGCTCCCAAATTGAATTAGCTCCCAGAGCAAAACAGGACACAGCAGGGAACAGTGCAGCGCAAACATAGCCAACACAGTTGTCATTTTCATTCACAGCACCCACATTCTTCAAAAACTTTGTGGGTTCTTCCATGAGCGTGCTGGTCTGAAAATGAGGTGGGGTCAGGTGCAGTGAAGGGGCATCGCTATTATGAGGCAGCAGAAAGCGACTGTACCATAGACCAACAAAAACATGGTCTAAAGTTGAGCACAGAATATTTTTCTATTCACATGATATAATGATCAAATACCTTACAGAGTCCAGATTATGACATAACTTGGTTTGGCCCATATTTTTATAAGGATTTTCTTCCTCTCCAGGCTGGCAGATGGGGAGCACCAAGATCAGAGCAGAGTGTCCAAGTGCAGGGGGTGATGAGGGGGCTGTCTGTACCTGAAGGGATTGGGTGGATGAAGGAAGATGAGGAAGAAGTGGAAGAGTCAAGTCTGGGAGCATGAGCCATGCACTGACTCATCCACAACCGGATGGAACTGTTCCCAGTCTCAAACGACGAGTCCATCCCCACCTCTCGAATGTAACCATACATCTGCCACTGCTTGTTGATACAGGGATAACCCTTTTGCCTTGTCCATCCACTGGGGCCCTCAACAATAAAAGGAACCTAGGTGTTGGATCATGCACAGCAGAACATGCCACATGGCCAAACTGTTGTTACCAACTGCTCCCCTCACAATGCAAGTGGTACTCCTCAACTGAGTCTCCCTAAGTCCATTAGTTTGACAACATCATTACAGCTGTACCCTAGGATGCTCTGAAGAGACTTAGTACCAAAAACACACAGCTGTCAACTTAGGTAATTGGTTAATGTCCAAGTCTCACAACCAGATAGTGAGACAAGAACCACCAGGACCCTAAAGACTCAGAACATGTTCTCTTGTAAAGGTACTGGCAACACCAAACAATCTGTCCAGTGACCTTGTGACTTCCTAAGCTGTTTCCTGGCATCTCTTGATCTCAAAGGCCAAAGACCTAGAGACATGTGCTGAGATAAGTGAATGTCTCTACATGTTCAACACTTTCACCACATGCAGATACACTTCTGGTGGCTGTGGAGGTGTTGGTGGAAAAGAGGCACTCAAATGTTTCACCTCAGGGTGCTGTGGAGGATGACGGCACTTTCTGGACAAAATAAGTTCATCATCAGAAAACTTTTCACTCCTGAATTTGCCACCTAAATAGCAATGTATCAGGATCTTAATAGATGACATGACTGATTGCTTTATTTATGCCCACAAGTGATGAAATACACACCGCACTTTGTGCACAATTGCACTTTGTGTGTTTAAACTCAGATTACACATGACGTAAATACCATTGCGTACCAAAAATGCAAATGAACTTGTGCTCTGTCCATCAGATTGTGCACCAGATTCTCAAGGCAATGAGTAAGTTGCTGCCCCAAGAGAGGCACTTCAAGAACAGAGACAGTGAGAGGCGTTATGACATTTGGAACCACTGCTCTGTTGTGCCGAATGGAGTCAGTTAAGGTCAGTGGAGGATTGTTGGAGCTTCCTTAAATCCTTTCATGTGCCATTACCACAAGATTATTATAAAAACAAGAACAATCAGAGATTTCTGATGTCTGCCAATCCCGATCTGGATCACCTCCAAAATGCAGTGGAGTCTCCCATGCTCTAATATCTATCTGTGGTGCAAATCTGGTGAGAATCTGTTAGTTTTGAAGTAATCCTTCAAAGCCTATATAAAGTGAAATCTTGATCCAGAATCTGGATGACCTCCAAAATGCAGTGGAGTCTTCCATGCCCTAATATCTATCTGTGGTGCAAATTTGGTGAGAATCCGTGAAGTAGTTTTGAAGTAATCCTTCAAAGTGTATATAAAGTGAAATCTTGATCCTGGATCTGGATCACATCCAAAATTTAATGGAGCCTTCCATGGCTTAATATCTATCTGTGGTGAAAATGTCATCAAAATCTGTGCAGTAGTTTTGAAGTAATCCTTCAAAGCCTATATAACCTTAGTTCAAACCTTAGTAGGAAAATAATACCAAACTGTATTCAGGCCCAAACATTTGTTTGAGAAATAAAATAGAACGTTTTCCTATAAATAATTTTGATGGCATTTAGAACTAACGAATTAATTTTAACGATCAACGAACGAGGTCGGACACATAAAAAATTATTAATAGTGACTCACCAGTATTTCACAGATCGCTCCTCTGCGTCCTGGCGCTGCGCCTTTTCCACTCACATCTCGCTGCAGCAGGTGTCTGTGTCCGTGTGACAAACACAGTTATGAGTAGTTGTTGGCGCTCTTTTCTCTTCTGGGCGACAAGATTCTTATAAACAGATACGCAGAACACAGAACACTGTAAAAAAAAAAAAAAAAGGCATGCAAAATTGGACTAAATACTCCGCGAGACTCCGAGGCCACGACAGGTGAACGGCGTTATAGCGAGGGACCACTGTATTCTCTTTTCACATGTCAATAATTCTTGACGTGGATATTTGCTCGCTCAGTTAATAAGACACGCCTAATCTGTCAGATTTCTTTATTTTTTAAATGTATTTCTGTATTTATTTTATTGTGACAACCGAATGGAGACGACAAAACCTGGTTGCAGCACGGGCGAATTAAGGGAATGATGAAAATACAGTTGTTATTATCAATTTCATTGTCTAAAACGATCACACCACATGAAGTTAAGCTCAGCGCTGCTCTGGCTCCAGGCTCGAAGTCTGGAGAAAAAGGCGAGCAGCGCTGTCTTTGCAGTCAGCGCTGTAGCCACGGATCGTGCTCCATAACAATCTCGCAAAGGCGGGATTTGTATTAATTATTATGTAGTATAATCAGGAAAGTGTTATTTATGTAACATATGCATTGATTTGTATAATGGCACTGTTTATCATGTTGATCATCTTCATTTTTATGTGGATTCCAGCGCTGGTTTATTTTGGTGTATAATTTACGGCACCTCTCGACCTGGTGTATATTTTCAGCGCAGCGTACGCTAACGACCACATTGATAAATGCCAAGTAGCGCAGCCGTTTTGGCGTACACCCCATATACGCTCAAATATCGCCGTACCCAACGTTGATACGAGGCCCACTGACACTAACGCCAGATGCAAGTTATAGCATCCCGTCTGTGAGGAAAATGGGTGTCTTCTGTCTGCACCAGCAATGCATAGCTGCTTGCACCTCTGCATCATTAATATAACGGTGTCCCTTCAGGTGTTCTTTCAGCTTGGGAAAAAGGAAAAGTAAGAAGGCACAAGATCCAGAATGTGTTGGTGTGCTAAGAACTGAACCGCTGCAATGCATCCTGTGTTTTTTAACATGTGTGAGCGAGCATTGTCATTCTGAAGAATTGCATCTTTTCCAGGATGAACCCGTTTCATGTGTACACATACCTTTTATAAAGTTTCCACATATTGGTTGAAGTTGATCGTGTTCCAAAAATTCTGTGAGGACTGCCATGGCACCCACACTTGATGCTGCGCTTCTGTAGTTATGATGGCCGTACCCGACGGGCCTGCTCATGCAGACTTCATGGTCACATTTTTGTTCTAAACTTTTTGCAAAGTTCCTGACTGTACTGACATCCACACAGGCGTCACCATTGACAAGTCATTTATCGTGAATATCCGCAGGTGCACAGGCCTCTACTGTGAGGAATTCAACGATAGATAGATAGTCTTTATTGTCATTGTTACTTTTTACAAAGTCACAATGAAATTGAAAGTGCTTCGGCTCGTGAGTTAAGAGTAATAAATAGTTTAAAAACATAAAAACATATTGCACTGACTATGAACAGGAATAAAACATCTAAAAAGAAAAAATATAAAACAAATTGCACTGTTTATGGACAGGAATGGTACGGTCACAGGTCAATAGTATGTTTCAAAATGCATGTCCATATATGATTTTTTTTTTTACATACAACTGTGCATGAGTTATTTTGAAAGCGAATCTGTGCATGCTTGAAACAGCATGCAAAAATTATTTGGTGGTATGAAAGTCAATAAATAAAGGATTATTCTAGTAAAAATTTCATTTCAATATTTTGCTTGTTATTGAAGTAGTCACGCTGGAGGCAAAACTTTTCAGCTGACCCTCTCATTTCATGCTAACAATGGGTTTCCACACATACTGTATAATTCAATGTGTGGTCACAATGTGGCCAGGAGGTACAGTGGGCTTGTAATCAGAGGGTCCTTGGTTCAATTCCTTATCAGACAGGCAACACACAATAGTAGCTTTGAGCAAGGTACTTAATTCTTATTTCCTCAAATGCTTCCAGTATACAATTGAGCATTTTAGAAGGTAGCACCCTGACATCAGTGTGTGTTTGTGGGTGTGAATTGCTGAATGTGAGGCATCATTGTAAAGCACTTTGAGTGTCTGCATCAGAAAAGTCTAATAGAATTGCAGTTTATTTACTAGACCTACCACTCCATGGTGTTCTTGCCATTCAGGACCTCACTGATCTCGTCCCTGCAAATCTTCTGATGTTCTGGGTTGCAGGCCAAACAGTAGAGGATAAAAGAGATGCCACTGGCTGTCGTGTCATGTCCCTCAAACATAAACGTGTCCACTTCTGCATGTATGTCTTCATCAGACAATCCTTGCTGCTTCTCATCCTGAACCTGAGATAAAAGTAAATAATTAAACAAGAGCAATCTGAGATTTCTTACATCCATCAATCCGGATCCGGATCCCCTCCACAATTCAGTCCAGTCTTCCATGTCCAAATATCTATCTGTGGTGCAAATTTGGTGAGAATCCGTGAAGTAGTTTTTTTTTAACCCTAATCCTTCAAAGTGTATATAAACATAAATAAATAAATAAACGCAGATGGTTTTATTGCATCCTTGGCGGACTTAATAATCTTCTTAAAAATTTTTCTTGATGTGCCTTAAAGTTGAATGGTTTCTATTTCAAATCAGGCTCTAGAGCTTCAGTGAGTTGTAAGGATCAACCTTGCTATTCACTGGTGATATATTCCATAAGAAATACTAATAAATTATATTGATATACGAGGTCTATTAGAAAAGTATCCGACCTTGTTATTTTTTTCAAAAACCATATGGATTTGAATCACGTGTGATTACATCAGACATGCTTGAACCCTCGTGGGCATGTGAGAGTTTTTTCATGGCTGTCGGTTACGTCATTCGCCTGTGGGCAGTCTTTGAGTGAGGAGTGGCCCTCCCTCTCGTCGGTTTTTTCATTGTTTAGGAATGGCTCAGAGACTGCTGCTTTGTTTGATCAAAATTTTTTCAAAACTGTAAGGCACAACTGAGTGGACACCATTCGATAAATTCAGCTGGTTTTCGGTAAAAATTTTAACGGCTGATGAGAGATTTTGGTCTGGTAGTGTCGCTTTAAGGACGGCCCACGGTGCCTGACGGCGATCTGCGCTTCGAGGCGGCAGCGTCTCGCCGTTTCAAGTTGAAAATTTCCACATTTCAGGCTCTGTTGACCCAGTAAGTCATCAGAGAACAGAGAACTTTCAGAAGAAGTCGGCATGAGGAGTTTATTCGGACATTCCATTGTTAACGGACATTTTGTAATGAAAGAACGTGCGGGCAGAGTCGCATGTCGGGCCGGACCCGACTCTGTGGGAAGTCCTTACACCGACAGAAACACCCCATAATCTCTCATCAGCCGTTAAACTTTTCACCGAAAACCAGCTTAATTTCTCGAATAGTGTCCACTCGGATATTCGAGCAGCGTGTGAAACAAAGGAATTCAGCCGAGAGGGCTGGACCACATCTCACTTAAGTCCTGCCCACAGGGAAATGACGTCACCGACACGCGTGAAAAAACTCATGCATGCGCACAAGGGTTCAAGCATGATTGGTGTAATCGCACGTCATTCAAATCCATATAGTTTTTAAAAAAAATTAAAAGGTAGGATACTTTTCTGACAGACCTCGTACAACTCCAATTCCAATGAAGTTGGGACGTTGTGTAAAATGTGAATAAAAACAGAATACAATGATTTACAAATCCTCTTCAACCTATATGCAATTGAATACACCACAAAGACAAGATATGTAATGTTCAAACTGATAAACTTTGTTCTTGTGCAAATATTTGCTCATTTTGAAATGGATGCCTGCAACATGTTTCAAAAAATCTGGGACAGTGGCATATTTACCACTGTGTTACATCACCTTTCCTTCTAACAACACCCAATAAGCATTTGGGAACTGAGGACACTAATTGTTGAAGCTTTGTAGGTGGAATTCTTTCCCATTCCTGTTTGACGTACAACTTCAGTTGTTCAACAGTCCGGGGTCTCCATTGTCATATTTTGCGCTTCATAATGCGGCACACATTTTCAATGGGTGACAGGTTTGGACTGCAGACAGGCCAGTCTCGTACCCACACTCTTACTATGAAGCCACACTGTTGTAACACGTGCAGAATGTGGCTTGGCATTGTCTTGCTGAAATAAGCAGGGACGTCCCTGAAAAAGACGTTGCTTGGATGGCAGCATGTGTTGCTCCAAAACCTGGATGTATCTTTCAGCATTGCTGGTGCCATCACAGATATGTAAGTTGCCCATGCCATGGGCACTAACACACTATGCCAGTGTACTGTAGTAATGTAATGGAGGTGTGACTGTAGGACCTTTGTGGCCGGGACGGCGGTGGGATTGAACCCCAGACGACTCGCACTAAAGACCATTCCTCTACCAGGTCAGCCAAAGGGGAATTAGCCAAGCTAGCGGGAACATCTTTTCAATCAGGACCCGGGACCTTCATCCCGCTACATATCTCCCCACCATTTTTGACTTCGTCTCGAAGTCACAGGTGCATTTAAGCATGTTCTGTGACTACCCATATCCTGTTCGGGACACCAGATTGTGACTGTAGGACCTTTGTGGCCGGGACGGCGGTGGGATCGAACCCCAGACAGCTCACAATAAAGACCATTCCTCTACCAGGTCAGCCAAAGGGGAATTCCCTGTTAGACAAGCCAGCGGGAACATCTTTTCAATCAGGACCTAGGACCTTCATCCCGCTACAGAGGGTTAGTCTAACTGTATGTAGGCCTAGTTATCCATGTATATTTTTTTTTTACTTTATTTTTAAGTAGGTTTGCTGTATAGAAGTGCTAAATGCACAGGATTTCTGTTTGTTTTTTTGTACTGTACAGGTGCTACGTGTAAATGCACAGGATTTCTGTTATTTGTACTTTTGTACTATGTACAAGTGCTAAATGCACAGGTTTTTTGTTTTGCAACATGTATTTAGCCTACAGTGAACAATAAACATTCATTTTTACAGCTTCATGTCCCGAGCATTGTATTTTCTATTTTTCTATGTCGTGTGTAGAGACTGCTCAGTAGTGTTTTTAAATTTGATTGACTCGGGGCATGATTTGACAACATAGTTCAGTTCTGAGCACAGACTGAACTGTTTTAAGGTAAAAGTTTGGTCTGGGGTTTTGTGAATGTAGCTTGAAAATTGGGTTTTGTGTTCACAGTTTAGAGAAAAGGAGAGCAGCTTTCGAGAAATGTGTCTTAGCAACTGAGAAAAACTGTAAACCACGGTCTAACACTGAGGAAGGCTGGACTGAGAGTACTTGTCTTGATTTGTGTTTTGAATTTGAACTGTACAGTACTCTATCTTTCTTTAGGTATTTGTAAGAAATTTCTGTTTCTTTGTAACAAAATAAAATATAAGGAAACAATATTTTTGTTGCTAAATACTGTAACTTTGCGGTCTTGTTTGAGAAAAAGTAAACATATTTTGACTTCAGTGTGTTGCCATTGATTTAACAGTGTTTCAAAATGGCGCATGTGTGTATCATTTTGTTGCTAGAATGACATTTTTAGGAGGGATTGTTAGGTTCTGATTGTACGGTTTAATTGATGTTCAAGATGTTCAAAATTTAGCAACAACAGCATGGGGTAGTGTTGTGAAAGTGTAGGAACACGGACCCACAACAGGGGGCGCAAATGAACGGACAATGGAGGAGTCAAATAACACTGTTTTTACTGTTGTGAAACAGGCACAACAAATACAACCGATTACAATATTGAGACTGAGTTCAATTACAACGGTGTCGTGTGGGCAGGCTCGACGATAGGAGACGTCTGTCCAAGTCGAACCGGAACCAACCCGATTTCCTCTGCCACCGAACCCCGGGAATACTGGAGCCGCCAAGTCCCGAATTCCCAGGTGGCCACTGCCTCCGCTCGTCGGATCCGGTACTGCTGGCAAGAAACAGAAACAGTCAGGTGTGGGTGCGGCTGCACCCAGCAACACGGAGGGTGGAGAGTCCACCTCCACCTCTCGTCAACAACAATCAAGAAGTGTAGGAAGGTGAGTACTTATCCAAATGCTGTCCGGTAGTCAGCTGTCCTACAAATAATCAACAAGAATACAATTATAGTCACACGTATGTGTAGGCGGAGATTGTTACCTCTTTGGTAAGGCGATATCTCGGCAAATGAGGTGGAGATGCTGTCCTGCTGATATACCTCCTTGTTGATTGGGATCAGCTGTCTCCAGTAATGGGTGACAGCTGTCATCCTGGCTGCTCCTGTAAGGCGGCAGCGCCCTCCGGTGCCTGGAGCCCGCACTCCAGGCAGGGCGCCCTCTAGTGGTGGTGGGCCAGCAGTACCTCCTCTTCAGCGGCCCACACAACAGGGTAGTTTGTGTACGAGTTACTACAACGTCTTAGAGGCATGTGCATGGTGCTTACGAGGCTGCTAAAAGCCCATTATCCATGTGCCTGGCAGCTACACAGGACCTGAGAGGCTATTTTTGGAGCAGCTGCCCTCTTGCACACACAATTCCACCTGCTCTGTGCACTGGACTCTGTATATAAAATAATTATTTTGTAGTGGATTAATCATTTTCTGCCAAACCTTGGATGCAGAAAACACCTCTTATCACTTCTGGAATCACAGATGACTGTTTCATCTGGATGCTTTTTTCCAGCTGGTCTGGTGCATTACAGGTGGACAGCAACCTGGCGCACAGCGCACAACCGCAGGGCTGTACTGGAGCGACTGCATTTAAAAAATATGACATCTTTAAATTCTGCTGTGAATTGAAAACCCACACTTTAAAGGGACCAGGTGTGGGAGGGCTGGAGGTTTGGACTAAACCCATGCCTAAACGTGCACCAACATTGTGTTATCATGGCACTACGTGGCTTAGCGTGGCTGATGCGAGCCATTCGATGCTCTAATGACTGGTCGGTCATGGCTCACTAGAGGTTGCTACGTGGCACATGCGGAGTACAAAGAAGCACATAGCGGCACCTTAGGCATTTATCACCATACGTGCTAGATGAAAACGTGGGTCATTGTTCAAATAATCACTGACACACCCATGTGTGGCTCATCATTTATGGCTTTTTATTTGGTGGGAATCAGGCTTTAAACTCGTCATATCTGTGCTCATGCTGAAGGAAAATTCTGATTGGCTAACTGACTGTCTTCACGCTCTGTGATTGGCCAGTCACTCACAGCGCCTGCCCCTCCATATACACAGACATGTCTCTGCAGTTTATCACACACACAGATGATAAACTGAATCTCTCACTGTGCTTGGCTTGATTCTACCTCACATTGCTCTCTCAGTACTCCTTAGGTTTTCTTCAGTTCGCCTCTATTTTGGTTTGTATGGTATTTAACAGTAACGCGTTACTCTAATCTAACCACTTTTTTTTAGTAACGAGTAATCTAACACGTTAATCTTTCCAAATCAGTAATCAGATTAAAGTTACTTCTCCATGTCACTGTGCGTTACTATTATTTTTCATTGTGGGTCGATAGCAGCATTAAACTTGGTCTGTGGGCAGGAGGTCGGGGTTCGACTGAACTACACACTTTAAGCGAGCTGTGAGCTTTTCATCAGCTAAAGCGCGGTGAAAACAGCACACCTGCACTGAGCTTTACAAAGTCATTTTTATGCTTTATTTTTCTGCTTTATTTAGAATTCTGATTTGAGCCGCTCCGTATCGTCTCGTTAAAAACAGCTGATCCTCCGCGACGTGTCAACAACTAACACTATTTTCCACTCAAATGCACCTAAACTCTCTTTCTGAGGACCACATGATGTGAAAACACAATAAAAATTTCTTAGCTGTAAATCTGGTCATGTTTTCTGCATAAATAAATGTTATCCATTCTTTGTGCTCAAACGCCAAAGCAGGGGCGAATCCAGATGGAATGGGGGCGTGGGGCAAGGATGTGCCCCCCTCCCCCACAACACCCCTAGATTAAAGGTCCAGTTTTGAAGCCGTTTTTTTACAACTACTAATACTACTTAAAATAATAATAATTTTGACAAGTAAAATGTTTATAGAGAATTTTAATGTTAGAAAAATGTTAGAATTTAATAGTTACATTTATAAACAATGTAGGTTAGAAATTGCAAGTTTTACTGTTACAGTGCTGTCAACAGTTAAACATGAGGTCAAGAAAGATTATTTTACCTTTTATAAAACAAGTATTTATTTTTCATTGAAGTCAAGAAAGGGTGACTATAAAGTGAGTTTTGGCAAAACAGGTATCATTGTCATGTTGAGGTGGCAGAGGGTTGTTGTCGGCAGCTGGGGAAAGTAACTAAAAAAGTAACTAGTAATCTAACTTAGTTACTTTTACAATTGAGTAATCAGTAAAGTAACTAAGTTACTTTTTCAAGGAGTAATCAGTAATTGGATTACTTTATCAAAGTAACTGTGGCAACACTGGTATTTAAAGTTACTTGGTGAACTTATTTCGTAACGTACGAGGTGCATTTGACAAGACAGAGCTGAAAACGGCTCGTGTTGTGTCGGTCACTACCTCCACTCCAGTCTGTTTTTTTTAAGTTTGTTTGCTCTTAGTTTGGCTGGTGATATAAAGTCAGTTGGAAAACTTTGCTCGTACTGAACGCGGTGCTTTTGAGAAGAATACAGTGAACAAGGCTGACATATTATTTCCCTGTTTGCCATCACTGGATGTTTACATGAATCACCAAATTCACACAGATCATTAAGTCACACAGTCACTCAGTCACACACACAAACACACACACACACGGGGACACACACACACACACACAGACACCTTAATCAACATTGTTTAACTTTGTGTGGAAAAAAATGGCGAGAACATTAGGTCGTAAAAATAAATAAGTAATTGAAAAAAATCACAGTTTGATCATACGAGGTCTGTGATATAAAAAGCGGTCCTTTTTATTTTTTCAAAAAATAAATGGATTTGATTCAAATGTTTTTACGTCAGACAAGCTTCAACCCTCGTGCGCATGCGTGAGTTTTGTCATGCCTGTCGGTGACGTCATTTGCCTGTGGGCAGGCTTTGAGTGAGGTGTGGACTCCCCCTCCCGTCGGAATATCTTTGTCTGAGACGCTGCTGGAGACGGCGCGCGTTGCTTTATCAAATTTTTTTCAGGACCGGTGAGGGATATCTGTGTGGACACTATTTGAGAAATTCAGCTGGTTTTCGGTGTAAAGTTTAACGGCTGATGAGAGATTGTGGAGTTTCTTTCGCTTTAAGCACAGCCCACAAAGCGGATCAGCGCGGCGCGGTCAGAGGTGGCGTCCGTCTGGCTGTTTTGAGCTGAAAACATCCTAATTTAAAGCTCTGTTCACCCAGGTCGTCGTCGGAGAACAGAGAACTTTCAGAAGAATTCGGGATCAGGAGTTTATGCGGACATTCCACTGTTAAAGGAGATTTTGTAATGAAAGAACGTGCGGACGAATTTGCCGAGTCGGATCCGTGACGACGTGGCAAATCCGTCTGCGCCGCGACATGAAAAACACCTCCGTGTTGAAAACCATTTGCAAAATTCAGGCGGCTTTTGATGGCTTTCAACAAGTGAGTATCTGAGAAATTGTTTAACAGCTTGGGCATGTTCCAACTTGTCCGTTAAGGTTTCCAACGGAGGTGTTTTTCCTGTGGCGACCCCCCGCGGTCAGGTCTGGCCCGACATGCGAATCTGCCCGCATGTTCTTTCATTACAAAATCTCCTTTAACAGTGGAATGTCCGCATAAACTCCTGATCCCGAATTCTTCTGAAAGTTCTCTGTTATCTCACGACGTCTTGGGTCCACAGAGCCTGAAATTAGGAAGTTTTCAGCTTGAAACAGCGAGACGACGACGCCTCGGAGTGCAGATCGCCGTCAGGCGCTGTGGGCCGTCCTTACAGCGACAGTAAAACTCCAAAATCTCTCATCAGCCGTTAAAATTTTCACCGAAAACCAGCTGAATTTATCGAATGGTGTCCACTCAGTTGTGCCTTACAGGTTTTGAAAAACTTTTTATCAAACAAAGCAGCAGTCTCTGAGCCATTCCTAAACAATGAAAAAATCGACGAGAGGGTGGGCCACAGGCGAATGACGTAACCGACAGGCGTGAAAAAACTCTTGCATGCCCACGAGGGTTCAAGCATGTCTGATGTAATCACACGTGATTCATTACTACTAATAATAATACTGACTATTTAAGTAGGGCTCCCCAGGAATCAAAACATTAACAAAATAAGGTCCAAGAATAAAAGAAAACATGTCAGTAATAAAAGTACACTGCAACAATGCACAAAATCCCAAGTCAAAGAGGTGATAATACAGAAAAGCGATGTGACTTACACACTGGTGCAACGTATATTCTGGAAAACACAGTACTTGCTTTTGCTCATAAGATTACAGTAGAGTATGTAACAAAGGAAATATGTAGTTTTCAGGCAAATCAATATGGAAGAGACTTGGATAAAACTAAATGCTCATCATCATAATGATGACATTATGGTTTTTGCATATTCTGGATGGTGAAGATGAAAGATACAGAAGAAAGGACCAACCCACATGGGAAAAGCACAGGGGTACTGCTTGTCCCATGACAACACTTTCTGAAGGTCTGACTCATCTCCCTTAAACTGCAAGAGAAAAACAGATACAGATGACAACAGTCTTGCTGTAGCATGTTTCACATTTAAAAATTGAGCGGTGTCACCTCGGCTACAGCTTTGTTTACTGACTGTGAGGCTTTACCCGATAAGGACAGACTGTGTCCACAGTGCCACACTTACCATGTGTGTATTTCCAAAAAACAGTGTGTCGGTGGTCCTGGAAAAGCTGCATAACTTTGAATAGTTTCTTTTCTTTTGCGGATCAATATGGTTACTTTAAAGACAATTGCAGTGACAAAAAACAGTGCAAAGAAATGCAGAATGTGCAGCCAGCTGAACTGAAGGCTTCGGACAGCTTCAGTTAACTCCATTCTTGATGAATGTGTCAGTTTACCCTCCACATCAGAACAGAAACAGATATGGTGTCACAGTCAGCAGCCAATGTTGATATTATTGCAACGTTACTCCTGCAGTGTAATTCACCCTCACACCTGGAGGAGAAAACCCACGCAAACACGGGGAGAACATGCAAACTCCACACAGAAAGGCCACAGGTGGGAATTAAACCCATCAACTTCTTTCTGTGAGGCAAGACTATTATTCAGCTGTACAATACAGAGCATCTCATGACCTTTTTAGACACGACAGGGTGCTTCACTTTTTCCACATTTTGTTATATTACGGCCTAATACCTAATAAATAGAGTAAATTTATTTTTTCCAATCAAAATTCTACTCACAACACCCCATAATGACAACATGAAAAAAGTGTTTTTTTTTAATTTTGCAAATATATTAAAAAAAAAAAAAAAGAAAGAAACAACGTGCAGATAAGTATTCACACCCTTTGCTCAATACTTTGTTGATGCACCTTTGGCAGAAATTACAGCCTTAAGTCTTCTTGAATAATGCCACAAGCTTCGCGCACCTATCTTTGGGCAGTTTTGCCCATTCCTCTTTGTAGCACCTCTCAAGCTCCATCAGGTTGGATGGGAGCATCGGTGCACAGTCATTTTCAGATCTCTCCAGAGATCTTCAATTAGATTGAGGTCTGGGCTCTCGCTGGGCCACTCAAGGACATTCACAGAGTTCTCCTGAAGCCACTTCATTGATATCTTGGCTATGTGCTTAGGGGCATTGTCCAGCTGAAAGATGAACCGTCACCCCAATCTGAGGTCAGAAGTGCTCTGGAGCAGGTTTTTATCCAGGATGTCTCTATACATTGCTGCGTTCATCTTTCCCTCAATCCTGACTCGTTTCCCAGTTCGTGCCACTGAAAAACATCCTGACAGCATGATGCTGCCACCACCATGCTTCACTGTAGGGATGGTGCCTGGTTTCCTTCAAACTTGACACCTGGCATTCACTCCAAAGAGTTCAATCTTTGTCTCATCAGACCAGAGAATTTTGTTTCTCATGGTCAGAGTCCTTCAGGCGCCTTTTGGCAAACTCC
This sequence comes from Thalassophryne amazonica, assembly GCF_902500255.1. Classification (NCBI taxonomy): domain Eukaryota; kingdom Metazoa; phylum Chordata; class Actinopteri; order Batrachoidiformes; family Batrachoididae; genus Thalassophryne; species Thalassophryne amazonica. The sequence goes on along the minus strand of NC_047109.1, from coordinate 40,263,705 downwards.
AGGTGTGCTACTCCTTTTACTAAGGAGTGGTTTCCATCTGGCTACTATACCATGCAGGCTTGATTGGTGGCTGCAGAGATAGTTGTCCTGTGGGAAGGTTCTCCTCTTTTCACAGAGGAATGCCGGAGCTCTGACAGAGTGACCATTGTGTTCTTGGTTACCTCCCTGACTAAGGCCCCCCAACACGAGTGGCCAGCTCTAGGAAGAGTCCTGGTGGATCAGAACTTATTCCATTTGTGGATGATGGAGGCCACTGTGCTCATTGGGACCTTCAAAGCAGCAGAAATGTTTCTGTAACCTTCCCCAGATTTGTGCCTCAAGACAATCCTGTCTCAGAGGTCTACAGACAATTCTGTTGACTTCATGCTTGGTTTATGCTCTGACATCAGTCAACTGTGAGACCTTATATGTAGACAGGTGTGTGTCTTTCCAAACCATGTCCAATCAATTGAATTTTCCCCGGTAGGACTCCAATGAATCTATAGAAACATCTCAAGGATGATCAGCAGAAACAGGATGCACTTGAGCTTTAGTTTAAGCTCGCAAAGGCTGTGAATACTTATGTACATGTGATTTCTTGTTTTCTTTTTTCATTTTTATGTTCAAAAATATCCAAAAACGTTTTTCACATAGTCATTATGGGGTGTTGTGAGTAGAATTTTGAGGGAAAAACTGAATTTCATCCATTTTGGAATAAGGCTGTAACATAAAATGTGGAAAGTGAAGAGCGTGAATACTTACCAGATGCACTTTATGCAGCCATTCAAATTTCACTAAACTGACAAAACGTAGCTGCTACTGAAATCCAAGTATTATAATGTAGGTTTATTTTTGTAACATGTTGCAAAATTACATCTCATTTTAATGAAGAAAACATTTATCTGGGGGGAGCAGGGAGGGGGGATTCCATAACAAATGTTTTATTTTTCTTCTTACTCTGTCTGTGGGAGTTACGTGTGCGCATACACGAGCTTTTGAAGTTATGTCATGCTGACATCTGTGAGATGTCTTGTAAATCCCTTCAGAGGTGTTAACTGGTTTCAAACACAATGGTTTTAGGTTTAGAAGTATTTATTTGTCACTGGCTTTTTAAAAAATATATGAGAAACATATTTGATTCATACAGAAAAAAAGCCATTTAGGAGAGTTTTCCGCCATCCTTAATCTGTTGTTCAATTTAACAAACATGACATCACCGTGCCTTTCTGTGCTCTGACTGGCTGTCACTGTGCCCTTCTTAACAGTCCATGCAGAAGTCGGGGGAAGCCCCCACATGATCTATGACATTGCTGTGGTCACAACAATAGACTATGTAAGTATGCCGTCAGCATACATACATAGTCCCTCTAGGGGAACTTTTTTTTTTTTTTTGTGGACAATGTGAATTTTTATCATATTGGTAACGTCATATCATGAATCCCCTATTTAAACGCTAATAAATAAAAACATAGTGGTGCCAAAGAAAATTCTTTTCATGACTTAAATCTTATAAAGCTCAGTGTGGGTATATTTTTAAGATTACACTATTGCAGGTGGCTGGTGATGAGCAGCCATGCTGATATGTGTACCACTGATCCCGCTGGATCAGGCGCTGTGGATGTTTGTCCATGTTGATGGAGTTGCATCAAGAAGGGCTTCTGGCTTAAAACATGTGCCAAGTTCCAATGCAGATCTGTTCCATATCTACTGTGGCAACCTCGAGCAACTGGGGGTAGCCGCAAAGCTGGCAACAGGTGACTGATGATGATACGTGCAGGCAGAGTGTAAGTGCGTTGTGAAGCCACTGATATCAGGTATGTCTGACTGCTTAACTCTTTGTACAAGGCTCGACTTTTGGCCTGGTATTTGGTGGTCGAAATACAAATGCTTTCTGGAGATAGACAATACGAACGTGGCAACTGTGTGTCTGATCACACCTTATTTTAAGACTCGCATAACCACAGGAGTGTCACGATGGGTCACAAACCAGGTGGACACAAATGCAAACTCACAGCAGGTGCAGTTAGAATTAGGTTTAATCCTTGAAGAAGGCAGGGATTCAGTTCACAGGTGGTCCAGCAATGAGGCAAAGGTACCGACAGACGTGAGGCTGAGGCTTTGTCGAAAAAACAGGCTGAGGTTAAAATACAAAGCGTGGTGGCAATCACAGGCAAAGACAAAAACGTGGTCAAGGACAAAACAAGGTCTAATCCCGGCAGGCTGAATACAAGACAAAAGGAGGCAGGAAACAACAGCTGGAAAGTGAAAGACATTCAACAATCAAGCAAGGGACTGTGGGTACTTAAATAACTGGTGATTAGTGAAATGAGATTCAGGTGTTGGTGAAGGTTCTGGAAGGGGGTGTGACCAGTGAACAGAGATAGGCATGAGACAAGATAGTGAAGGCAGGAAGACAGAGTGGGGTGATGAAACAGACAAAGATGTGTGAGCAGGTGCAAGAGCGGGAGTGAGTGAAAATGCAAAGCAGACTGAATCAAAGTGTGGGAGACAAAGACACAAGAGCTGGAGTAGTCAAAGAACAAGAGGCAATAACAGAAACCATGGACAGAACGCAGAACAACTATGACCGGTAACAAACTAAGCCTGAACATAAGAACTGAATACACAAATGAGAAGAGCAAAATAAACAACTGAAAAACAGAGAATAAACAAACCCAGTGACTAGAGAATAATGCAATTAATAAAACAAGATAACAGATAAACAGAAAATGCAATAAATAACAAATGAAACATAATCAAATAAGAAGCACTGCAGATAAATAACAAAACCCTGTGACTAAAGTATAATAAAGCAACACAAAATAAATGATAGAGTGCAATAAATAACTAAAGGAACATAACCAGATAGGAAACACTTTCAGGTAAATAACCACCAAAAACTGTGACCAAAGCATAATACACACAATGTGATGAACAGAACTAAACTACAGCTACATAAGGAACCAAGAGTGAACAAATGCAAGGATGATTGACAAACAAAACCAATGATAACATGAACATGAAAACCTGACAACAAGAAACAAGACCAGCTTAAGCATGACTATGATACATGGCCTGAAAGCTCAGAGCACAAAAGTGGAAAAAAGACTTCAAAATAATAACAGTCAGGCCCAACAGGGCTGGATCATGACAAGGAGTGCAGTATTTTTATGTAGAGGACATGGATGTTGCATGTATAAACTGTGTGGGTTGGAAATTAGCATTGATGCTTGCACTGAGCTCTGAGCTCTGAAATTGAAAAAAAAGTAAAGTGGCATCTGAAACATTAGAAACTGACATTAGAAATATTACAAGGACTGCTTTCTTCCAACTGCAAAATACAGCGAAGATTCGTCCCATCCTGTCTATGGCTGATGCTGAGATCCTGATCCATGCGTTTATCTCTTCTAGAATGGACTATTGCAATGTTCTATTTTCTGGTTTACCATAGTCCAGCATTAGGGCAGGCTGACTTTTGACACGAAGCAGAAAGTTGGACCACATTACACCCATTTTGGCATCCCTTCACTGGCTTCCTGTCCCAGTGAGATCAGATTTTAAGGTTCTGCTACTAGTTTATAAAATTGTTCATGGACTGGCACCTCCTTACCTAGCTGAGCTAATTAAACCTTACGTACCGGCCCAGGCTTTGCGTTCTCAGGGTGCAGGACTACTTTGTGTCCCGAGGGTGAATAAGAAGACTGTGGGTCATAGAGCTTTCTCTTATCATGCACCTGTTCTGTAGAATGATCTCCCAGCATCAATAAAACAGTCAGATTCTGTGGAGACAATTCCAGACTTAAGACACACTTATTTTCCCTTTCATATGGCTAGCATACTGGCATAGTATAGTTCTACACTTTTTACTCTTTTAATTCATTTTATTGGGAAACAGGATGCCACGGCCTCAACTTTACCTAAATTCTGGGTCTTTTTGTGAAGCTTAAGGCTAGTGGCCAGTGATCACCTTAGTATTTCCTGTTTTTCTTGTTGTTTAATGCTGACAAATTACACTGTATTTCTTGTCTTTCTGATGCCTGATTCAGTTTTTTTCTCTCTGTTTAAGGTGCAGCTCCATCCAGAGATGCGTGAGGTATTTGTGCTGGAGACTCTCCTGTCCTGTGCTCTAACAGCATTTCCTGTATATTCATTTTGTGAGTTGTTCTGTAATTTATGTCTGTAGCATGGCTCAAGCAGAGGATCACCCCTTTGAGTCTGATCTGCTTGAGGTTTCTTCCTCAGTGGGAGTTTTTCCTTACCACTGCTGCTCTAGGGATTAGTAAGGTTAGACCTTGTGTGAAGTGCCTTGAGGCAACTCTGTTGTGATTTGGCGCTATATAAATGAAAATAAATTGAAATTGAAAACTGAAAAATCTGAAGCTGCTGTGGAGTTGAACAGTTTCTTTTATTGAACTCGTGATAATGAACAGATTTTAAAAAATCTGGCAATAGCTTATAGTCGAGAAAATCAAGAACTAACATATTTGTTTGAAAGTTAAATCTACATTAAATGCATATTCTTCAGTAATGATGAATCAAAAAAAGTATATTCCAATGAATTTAAGAGGAGCTAATAAAAAATGAACAAAAACTATTAATTGAGTTCGTTATTAGAGTGCAAAAATCAATGGCAAATATTTAGGATGATGATATTTCACAAATGCTATTACTGATTAAATAATACATTTCATATATACACCCACACGCCACTTTATTAGGTACACCTGTCCAATTGCTTATTAACACAAATAGCTAATCAGCCAATCACACGGCAGAATCTCAATACATTTAAGCATCTAGATGTCATGAAGACAAGGGGATTTAAGTGACTTTGAAGATGGCATGATTGTTGGTGTCAGATGGGTTGGTCTGAGTATTTCAAAAACTGCTGATCTACTGGGATTTTCACACAACCATCTCTAGGGTTTACAGAGAATGGTCTGAAAACTGGAAGATGTCCACAAGGCAAATGTGTGGATGAAAATGCCTTGCTGATGTGAGAGGTCAAAGAAAATGGCCAGACTGGATGAATGGGAGACTGTGTGATGCTATCATGATGCCAGTATGGACCATCATCTCTGAGGACTGTGTCCAACACCTTGTTGAATTTATGCCAGGAAGAATTTAGGAAGTTCTCAATGCAAAAAAGGGGGTCCAAGCCATAATAAAGTGGACAGTGAGTGTATATTCTGTTTAATGCAGTTACTCCCCTTTTGGGTCCAAAGATCTGATTTTGATGTGGACACCATTGAGTGACCGAAGCACCAGTCTCGCAACAATCTTAGGTTTCCTCGTGGGGTCCCCTATCAGCTCATATCTCTTCAGTGTCAGAGCAGTTGCCACTTTCATCTCATTCATGGCAAAGGTCTGACCAATGCAGTTCCTAAGGGAGGAGAATGCATAAAAAGGATTAGCAATAAGTCAGAAAATATACAGTCTAATCTAGTATAAAAAAATAAAGTTTACTCTAACATTATCCATCTACTCATCGATCTATCTATATATCTATCTAGGAAAGATTTGGTGCTCAATCTATATGGAATGATCAGTAAATTGTTGACCCAGTGACACTAACAAAAAGAATAGACAAACCTTGGACCTGCAGAAAAGGGAATAAAGGCATGAGGTGACCTGGAGTTAATGCGCTCTGGCAGAAAACGCAGTGGGTCAAACACCTGTGAAGACATAAAGGAAGAAAATCAGGCATCTGTGTGTCGTCTTATTGCAATTAAACAACCAAAATTGCATTCTGGTCGTTTAATAATTGATAAAATATAATAGGAGGCTATTCACATGCATGCATACGAGGGCTGTCAATGAAGTATAGGTCCTTTTTATTTTTTCAAAAACTATATGGATTTCATTCATATGTTTTTACGTCAGACATGCTTGAACCCTCGTGCGTATGCGTGAGTTTTTCCACGCCTGTCGGTGACGTCATCCGCCTGTGAGCACTCCTTGTGGGAGGAGTCGTCCAGCCCCTCGTCGGAATTGCTTTGTCTGAGAAGTTGCTGAGAGACTGTTGCTTTGTTTGATCAAAATGTTTTCTAAATCTGTGAGGCACATCGAAGTGGACACGGTTCAAAAAATTAAGCTGGTTTTTGGTGAAAATTTTAACGGCTGATGAGAAATTTTGAGGTGATACTGTCGCTTTAAGGACTTCCCACGATGCGAGACGTCGCGCAGCGCTCTCAGGCGCCGTCGTCAGCTTGTTTCAAGCTGAAAACCTCCACATTTCAGGCTCTATTGATCCAGGACGTCGTGAGAGAACAGAGAAGTTTCAGAAGAAGTCGGTTTCAGCATTTTATCCGGATATTCCACTGTTAAAGGAGATTTTTTTAATGAAAGACATGCGGACGGGTCCGCGCATCGGGACGCAGCCGGCGCGGTGCGGCGGCACAGGAAAAACACCTCCATGTTGATAACCATTTGTAAAATCCAGGCGGCTTTTGATGGCTTTCAGTGGAGTGAGTATCTGAGAAATTGTTTAACAGTTGGGCATGTTCCAACTTGTCCTTAAGGCTTCCAACGGAGGTGTTTTTCCTGTGGCGGAGCGTCGCAGCGGCTGCGAGCCGACGCTGCAATCCGTCTGCATGTCTTGCATTAAAAAAATCTTTAACAGTGGAATATCCGGATAAAATGCTGAAACCGACTTCTTCTGAAACTTCTCTGTTCTCTCACAACGTCCTGGATCAATAGAGCCTGAAATGTGGAGGTTTTCAGCTTGAAACAGGCTGACGACGGCGCCTGGGAGTGCTGCACGACGTCTCGCTCCGTGGGAAGTCCTTAAAGCGACAGTATCACCTCAAAATCTCTCCTCAGCCGTTAAAATTTTCACCGAAAACCAGCTTAATTTTAAGAACCGTGTCCACTTCGATGTGTCTCACAGGTTTAGAAAAAATTTTGATCAAACAAAGCGCCAGTCTCTCAGCAACTTCTCAGACAAAGGAATTCCGACGAGGGGCTGGTCGACTCCTCCCACAAGGAGTGCTCACAGGCGAATGACATCACCGACAGGCGTGGAAAAACTCACGCATGCGCACGAGGGTTCAAGCATGTCTGACGTAAAAACATATGAATGAAATCCATATAGTTTTTGAAAAAAATAAAAAGGACCTATATTTTATTGACAGACCTTGTATGTAAATTAATAAATAAATAAGAAAAGTGGTGGAAAAGTGTGCAAAACAGTGAATAGTTTGATTCAAAGACTATAAACTGCACTTAACTTTTACTTCCACTAATGGGTGGGAACCCTTGGTGTTGCTGAACTCACCCCCCCCCCCCCCCGTGCCTCTTCCAGCCATCTTACATTTAATTCAATGTTGGACACATTACTCTTGGGATTTGGGTGTAACTCTGGCATGAAGACTTGAGACTGGAGACTTGAGGAATACCTGGCCTCCTGCTACCCTTTACTGGGATGCCTGAGCCCAATCCGCCTTCACAGTTTTAATTGCAGAACTCTTGCTATCCACTCCATGTACATCATAACATTCTGTCTGTTTCCTGTGCTGCATGCCTGTGCTCCACTGATTTGTGATTAAAAAAAAATATAACAATAATGACAAAAACATTAACACAACTGCACCCATCATTTCCACGTGTGGAGGTGTGGCCAGTGGGGGCTGTTAGAGACCAGTGCTCCTAGTGCTGTTAGCTGAGAGTGAGAGAAAGTAGCGTACCCTGCCGCTACCTAAATGGGTGAATTTAAGATACCATACGAAAGTATTGATGTGGATTCTGATTGTCGGGACGCGGAACTGCCAATTTATGTGATGAGACGTACAATTCGACAGAACACTGGCTGTGTGCACTGCTAGCTGTTAGCTGAGAGCGAGAGAAAGTTGCATACCGCTGCCACCGCCTAAATGGGTGAATTTAAGCTACCATACGAAAGTATTGATATGGATTCTAATACAGAATTACCGTTTCACATTTGATGGATTTTCACATTTGATGGATTACTCCGCGCCCTGACCGCTGTTGGAGCGACGCTGCCTCGGCTCGACGGTAAGCCTTGCTGACCAAATTACCTACAGATAAATAAACTGTGCAAATGATGGTATTGAATTAGAATGGGAATAACCCCCTTGTCTGATGATTTGCGGACGTTCATGCTGTTATACGGTTGCAAATAGCCATTTTAAAACTCTGCTAACGCGTCGCCGGTAAAGCTCTATTTGCAACCATATAACCAGCAGGAATGTCCGCAAACCATCAGACACAACAGGGTTATTCCCTAATTGAGCAGGCATGCATGGCAATTTGAGGCATTGCTACCGAGCTATCTGACAGTTTGTTGTAAGGTGAGAAACCACTGTATTAAAACTTAATTTTGCTAAATCAGTCATTATTACCCCATTATTTTTGGGGTATAATCACTTTATTCTAGCTGGGGAAGTCTTGCAGCTTGTACTCCAGTGCGCCTTCAAAACTAAACCAAAAAAATAAATCATGCCTTCATTACTACTACTAATAATAATTTGAATAAATATTGGGCTTACTGGGCAGAGTGGTGGCCAAGTGATTAGTGTGTTTATTTCTAGAGAAGTTGTTTCTGGTTTTAGGCAATTACTGCCCACTCACCAGGTAATGTGGATTTATTTCAGGAAGGGCATCCAGCATACAACTTGTGCCAAATCAACATGCAGATCCATATCAGATCTATTGTGGTGACCCCAAATGACAAACGGAAAAGCTGAAAAGACTTATGGCCCCCTGACACATAACATAAAGTCGGGCAAAAGAAGTAGGCACCAGCCAAAAAAACGGAAAAAAACAAAAAAACAAAAAAACGAATTGGGGAACTGTGAAAAATTCCACCTGCTGTCGGGAGGGACATGTGGTCGGACAGGTGTGAACGATACTGCAGCAACAGTTTAGTGTATGCTGATGCATGTGCATGAACACAGTGTGAGCATGTGAAACGTGTGACACCACATCGCGCTCCCAATTTAGATTAGATGCTGGACATATGTACATAAATCAACAAAAATATGGAAACACAAAATAATGCAAAACAGATTCAGAACATTATAGGAACAATGAACGTACTGTTTAAATGTAACACAATCATGTTAGTGGTCATGAATATGTTGTCACTGTAAAAACAACAAAAAAGAGTGGACAATACAAGTATGATCCCCATGTTCCTCTGTACATGACCCATGGTCATGGACATAAACAAGCTAATGGACTGACATGAATGAAGCCGTGCGCTCATATCATGGACACATCAGCTGGTGCTGTGTGTCCAGGTGTCCTGCAAGCCGCGCGCCGAAGGACACCATGTCATGTGGCCCACAACTCACATGGTGGACGTGACAGTCACATTGCCAGCTGTGTTCACATGATCACATGGATCTTTTCACATGGGGCAGCCTTCCCGATGAGGGTGCACTAATGCACTTGCTGCTGCCCGCGTTGCGAAGGCGATATGTGTTTTATTGTATTTCCACGTGAGGACAGCATGCCCATGCACCTGCCTCATGCTGGAGTGTTGTGATGTGATATCCTTCATAACATGATAGTGTTCTCCAGCTGTGACTTGCGAGTCCACAGATCTCAACAGCTGCTGCTTGCAGCCGACACGCCCACCTCTGCCGACCAACTCAGCTCAAAGAAAAAGTCTCACATTCTGTTCCTTTGTTCTGTGATTATTTATTTTCTGTATTTGTTATGTAATTATGTATGTAGCTATTACCTCCGCCAAGGAGGTTATGTTTTCGGTCGCGTTTGTTTGTTTGTCTGTTTGTCAGCAGGATAACTCAAATAGTTTTGAACAGATTTTGATGAAATTTTGTGGAGTGGTTGGAAATGACAAGAGGAACAAGTGATTAAATTTTAGTGGTGATCCGGATCGTGATCCGGATCCCGATGCTAACGCGTTAGCATGTCTATGGCATTTTCAATGTTAAAAGTTAGCATTATGCAGTTGCAGCTGTCATCATGTTCGGGTGCATTTGTTTTCAAATTGTAATATTTCTTAAATTTATTTTGTTGAAATTTTGTGGAGTGGTTGGAAATGACAAGAGGAACAAGTGATTAAATTTTAGCGGTGATCCGGATCCCGATGCTAACATGTTAGCATGTCTACGGCATTTTCAAAGTTAAAAGTTAGCATTAAGCAGTTGCAGCTGTCATCACGTTCGGGTGCATTTGTTTTCAAATTGTAATATTTCTTAAATTTATTTTTGTTTATATATTAATAATCTAATGATTATTATTTACAATTTTAGAGAAAGAGACAAAAAGAAATAGATCACTGTGTGCCAAGGAGGGAATCTCTTTAGGGTCAGTGACTCTATGGCCTTGTTTGGATAAGTGTTTCATAAATGTTAAAAAAAAATTCATATATTTGCAATTTAGTTGAATAATAAATTGAATTTTGTCTCTTATTTGTTTTTGCTCCACTCTTTCTGTCTGTTATGTGGTCTACAGTTTACATATAGCCTGGCCGGCTGACTGATAACACAGTTCACACCATGCCATGCACGCTCAGCTGTTCCAGCTGGACTTTATAGCTGTCCAGATGTGCAATGCAGTGAACAGCGATCGCTGCACCTGACAATGTTGGATCATGGTGTTGGGGGGGGAGAACGACACACTCCTCATGCTATTTGTTTTGGGGGGGCACAACTGCATGACATATGTGCTGCTTAGTAACAGCACACACTTACAAAATGTGGGGCCATTCGCACTTCCAGCTTGAATGTGGTCACCTGCTCTCTACTCTCGCGCCGGCTGCAGGAATAGCCCTGCCTTTTCTAAGTGGTCTGCGAGTGGTGTTGGATGTTCGTGGGTGGCACCTGGACTTTGGCCATCTCTGGCCAAGAGTGGGTCGAATTGCCATTCGTCCGGTATGCACCAAAATTTGGTCGCTGGTGTGAAGGCTGCCTCGTTCGTGTCATTCGGCCAAGGTTTGACATGGCCAATGATTTCCTTCAGCTCCTCTGCTGTGGCACGATATGTCCAACCTGCATTTGACATGCCGTGCAAATGCTGCAAACACAATCAGATGGCAGTGTGACCTCATCTTGCAAGCTGTTTGAATGGGTTTCCGCAGCAAGTGGCACGTGAATGTAGAGTGCATGTGCTGTGCCCGAATTGTTGTGGCGGCTGCTGTACAAGGCTTTTGAGGCAACTCTGAGTTTTCACAAGTGCCATACGATTCCTCCTTCATGCACCAGTTGGCTTCATTCGTGTAATGTGTGAATGGGCCCTTACTCTTGGGCTTTCCCAGGAATCAAATGACAAAAAAAAACCCTCTAATAATAACAGAATAAATGGCAATAATGAAAAGTAAAATGCATAAAAACCCTCAATTAAAGACCTGATAATTCATAAAAAAGGTGATACTTCCACTCTGGTGTGACTTTATGTATATATTTTTTTCATTCTTCAAGACGCATTTTTTTTTACCAGGTGTGACTTACTGTATACTCAGAAAAATAGGGTAGTTGACAAGAGAGTAACATTTACAAGCAAAAACAAAAGCAAGTACTCAATGAAATTTACTGAAAATGTCTGCATGGAAAAAAATTCAGAGCTGTTTTCAAGTAAAATATAGTCCGCATATTACTGATATCACTCAACACAGAAAAGTTATAATTTCAAATTGATGATTACCATTATACTGCCATAATTTAATTTTCTTGTCCTTTACTTACATCAGGGTTCTCCCATACAGAGGCATTCCTGTGAATCCCAAACACATTTGTTCCAATAATACAACCTAAAAAGAGAAGCATATATGTTCATGTAGAAAATATTTAATACTATTTAAGTATTTACGTGTTTAAACTAACACACAATTCATAGAAAATACTTTATTTACAACCCCAATTCCAATGAAGTTGGGACGTTGTGTAAAATGTAAAATAAAAGCAGAATACAATGATTTGCAAATCCTCTTCAACCTATATTCAATTGAATACACCACAAAGACAAGATATTTAATGTTCAAACTGATAAACTTTGTTTTTGTGCAAATATTTGCTCATTTTGAAATGGATGCCTGCAACACATTTCAAAAAAGTTGGGACAGTGGTATGTTTACTACTGTGTTACATCACTTTTCCTTCTAACAACACTCAGTAAGCATTTTGGGAACTGAGGACACTAATTGTTGAATCTTAGTAGGTGGAATTCCTTCTCATTCTTGCTTGATGTACAGCTTCAGTTGTTCAACAGTCCGGGGTCTCCGTTGTCGTATTTTGCGCTTCATAATGCACCACACATTTTCAATGGGAGATAGGTCTGGACTGCAGGCCAGTCTAGTACCCACATTCTTTTAGTACGAAGCCACGCTGTTGTAACACGTGCAGAATGTGACTTGGCATTGTCTTGCTGACATAAGCAGGGACGTCCCTGAAAAAGACGTTGCTCGGATGGCAGCATGTGTTGCACGAAAACCTGGATGTACCTTTCAGCATTGATGGTGCCATCACAAATGTGTAAGTTGCCCATGCCTTGGGCATGAACACACCCCCATACCATTACAGATGCTGGCTTTTGGCCTTTGTGCTGGTAACAATCTGGATGGTCTTTCCCTTGCATGCTAGAGTTTTAACTTGCACTTGTAGATGTAGCGATGAACTGTGTTAACTGACAGTGGTTTTCTGAAGGGTTCCTGAGCCCACACAGTAAGATCCTTTACACAATGATGTCAGTTTTTCATGCAGTGGCACCTGAGGAACCGAAGGTCGCGAGCATTCAGAGATGGTTTTTGGCCTTGCCGCTTACATGTAGAAAGTTCTCCAGATTCTCTGAATCTTTTGATTATATTATGGACTGTAGATGATGGAATCCCTAAATTCCTTGCAATTGAATGTTGAGAAACACTGTTCTTAAACTGTTGGACTATTTTTTCACGCAGTTGTTCACAAAATAGTGATCCTCACCCCAGCTTTGCTTGTGAACAGCTGAGCCTTTTGGGGATGCTCCTTTTATACCCAATCATGACACTCACAACTAGTGTCCTCAGTTCCCAAATGCTTATTGAGTGTTGTTAGAAGGAAAGGTGATGTAACACAGTGGTGAACATACCACTGTCTCATCTTTTTTGAAATGTGTTGCAGGCCTCCATTTTAAAATGAACAAATATTTGCACAAAAACAATAATCACTTTGAATATTAAATATCTTGTCTTTGTGGTGTATTCAACTCAATATAGGTTGAAGAGGATTTGAAAATCACTGTATACTGTTTTTATTTACATTTCACACAACGTCCCAACTTCATTGGAATTGGGGTTGTACACACAGTATACAAAACTTTAAAGAATACAAGAGCCGATTCACAGTATGATGTGAAGTGGCTGATGCTGAGCGACATAGCAGATTCTCAAAAATCTCTGTAAAACATCAGAGAAAACTCACTCCAAGGGTCAAAATTACCTGTCTTTAACACAGGTCTATGTAGCTTAATGTTTGGCAACATCCCATTGACTTACGATCAGATGTAGTTCAACTTTTGCTGTCGGTGGGTTGGTGCATTTGTAGTGTACTCTGCAGAGCTGTAATATAGCTTGGCAGAGCTGATCATCAACTCAAAGTTTGAGGCGTTACGTGATGTAGCATATATAACCTCAACATAACTTCGCAATAGCATCACTTGGTACTGGTGTGTTGTCGAGACAGGTTCTACATTTTTCTTCACATTTCTACATATTTTTTCATGCCCAAGTGATCCAGAAGAGGTGGTGCATCCAGCCAGGACTCAGACGTTAGACAGCAGAGGCGAACAGAGAAGTAACGCATAGTACCAGAGGTGATGTAGTGGCATTTGAAATCAACTATGCCAGCATTTAAGCTTAAATGTAGAAGATTTTAAACATGTTGAAAATGTTTCCAGGACACGATGAACATCAGCCCTGATCGACTGATGTTGACTTACCTCGCCAAGTCTGGCCGACCTTGGCACTGGTAGACATTAATGAACATTTCACTCTGTTGGCAAACGGCGGGCTAATCATCAGAGTGTGAATGCACCCTAATATATATGACATAGCTTTGATTCTCATTCATTACTTACCAAGATAAGAACTATGGCCAAAACAGCCACCCCCCCGCGGACAAAAATTCTGACAGAAAACGTGTTAAATAATTTAATATTTTGGATAATGCTGAAGTTTGTATGGAAATTATATGATGGTTATATAACTTATTATACACTGTCCAGTAAACATTAACTGAGACATCTAACCCTACTTAGGTTTAAATACAAACTAGCATGTTGCCTGTGGGGATCCATGAGCTCCAGATTGGGTAGTGTTTATAAAATAGGTAGCTGACATTTTTCAAGGGTGGTAATAAATTAAGAAAAGCTTGTACAATGAGTTAAAATGGCATGTGAGTCCAGAATGTTTTTAGAACCAAAGTCCTCAACAATTTTTAGAAGAGGAGCTTAACCATTTTATTTCCTGTTAATCATGTATTTTTTATGTTAATTTACTGTCTTAATGTATTTATAAATTGTTTAGGTTCTTGTTATTATATACACATTATTATTATCATTAGAATATTTTATTATTATTTCTGTTTGGTCATTTGATTTTTAAATGGACCACAATGGAAATAAGTGTTTTCATTTTCTTGTGTCATCCATGTACTTTTAACGTATTTACAATTATATTATGTACTTACATTGAACTTACTAAATAAAATAATGCACACACTTATGCTTTTAATATAAAGATGATTGATATAAAGACAATATAAAGATGGAATGGCAGGCTCATTCAGAATGTCATTAGCAACGTTAGCTAATATCTGTAGTTTCTCCAAAAATATTAGTCCTATCATCGTTCCATTTTGGGGACACTCATCTTTGACCCAAAATATAGAAGCATACCAAATGGTGAAGGTCAGCTGTCCCCAGTCGCACGCAAGCAGGGCTTTCTGTTTTTTCTACAGTCAGCTGCAAGCAGGTGCTTTTCATTTTTACACACACAGAGATGTGGCAAAAGGCTTCAAAAGCAATACTCTTTTCACTCATGGTAATGGCAACATGACACTTAAACAGTCCAGTCGAAGATTCAAGCTTCTCTACTATGGAAACCATCTGGACAACTGTGAGCCTACACAGAAACATGACACTTAAACTGACAAAACAAAATGAACTACAAAAACACAATAAATTATTAACACTAACAACACTGTTAAACTAACATGAACCACAATAACAACCCCCAAACCCTGAACTCCCATGGTGCAATGCAGCACCATGTCCATCATTTTACTGGTTAGCTAAAATTGCTAATTTCTACAAAAATATTAGTCCTATCAGCGTTCCGTTTTTGCAGCATTTATCCTTGACCCAAAATACATAAGCATACCAAATGGAAAATGTTAGCTCTCCACGGTTTCTGTGTGATCGAAGCCAAACATGCACACACACAAGCACACAGAGGCCATTTTGCTATGATAACATAGATACATCACCAGTGATGCCGGTAACTCGTTACTTAGTAACGCCTTACTCTAATCTAACTACTTTTTTTAGTAACAAGTAATCTAACGCCTTAATCTTTCCAAATCAGTAATCAGATTAAAGTTACTTCTCCAAGTCACTGTGCGTTACTATTATTTTTGCATTGTGGGTCGATAGCAGCATTAAACTTGGTCCGTGGGCAGGAGGTCGGGGTTCGACTGAACTGCCCACTTTAAGCGAGCTGTGAGTTTTTCATCCGCGGTTTTCTGCAACAGCTACAACTCGTCCTCACCTCTTAAAGCGCAGTGACAACAGCACACCTGCACTGAGCTTTACAAATACATTTTTTTGTATTTCTAATTCTAATGTTTTTTTCTCCTTTATTTAGAATTCTGAGGTGAGCCGCTCAGTATCTGCTCGCTAAAAACAGCTGATCCTCCATGACACGTCAACAACTAACACTTTTTTCCCACTCCAATGCACCTAAACTGTCTTTCTGAGGACCACATGATGTGAAAACGCAATAAAACTTTACCTGTAAATCTGATCATGTTTTCTGCATAAATAAATGTTGTCCATTCTTTGTGCTCAAACGCCAAAGCAGGGGCGAATCCAGATGGAACGGGGGCAGGGATGTGCCCCCCCCCCCACAACACCCCTAGATTAAAGGTCCAGTTTTGAAGCCTTTTTTTTTACTACAACTACTAATACTAATTATAATAATAATTTCGACAAGTAAAATGTTTAGAGAGAATTTAAATTTTAAATGTTAGAAAAATGTTAGAAAGAAAGAATTTAATAGTTACATTTATAAACAATGTAGGTTAGAAATTGCAAGTTTTACTGTTACAGTGCTGTCAACAGTTAAATATGAGGTCAAGAAAGAGGTCTTTATTTTACTTTTTAGAAAACAAGTATTTATTTTCATTGAAGCCAAGAAAGGGTGACTATAAAGTGAGTTTTGGCAAAACAAGTATCATTGTCATGTTGAGGTGGCAGAGGGTTGTTGTCGACGGGTGGGGAAAGTAGCTAAAAAAGTAACTAGTAATCTAAGGGCCCTGTCCCCCTGACGTTTAGGAGGATTTGCGTATGGATTGCGCACAAAATTGTCCCATATTCGCCAAACATCCGCAATATCTGTGTAACATGCCTGTATGAGTCGGTCGTCATCCGAACACGCCCGTGATCATCCGCAGAGGCACGCATGTCCGCAGCCAGGATTTTTGAGCTGTTCAAAAATCTGAATGCAGATAACATCCGCCTTACATACATGTATCAACGTTGCGTACGGCGATATTTGAGCATATACGGGGTGTACGCCAAAACGGCTGCGCTACTTGGCATTTATCAATGTGGTCGTTGGCGTACGCTGCGCTGAAAATATACACCAGGTCGAGAGGTGCCGTAAATTATACACCAAAATGAACCAGCGCTGGAATCCACATAAAAATGAAGATGATCAACATGATAAACAGTGCCATTATACAAATCAATGCATATGTTACATAAATAACACTTTCCTGATTATACTACATAATAATCAATACAAATCCTGCTTTTGCGGGATTGTTATGGAGCACGAGCCGTGGTCACAGCGCTGACTGCAAAGACAGCGCTGCTCGCCTTTTTCTCCAGACTTCGAGCCTGGAGCCAGAGCAGCACTGAGCTTAACTTCATGTGGTGTGATCGTTGTAGACTATGAAATTGATAATAACAACTGTAGTTTCGTCATTCCCTTAATTTGCCCGTGCTGCAACCAGGTTTTGTCGTCTCCATTTGGTTGTCACAATAAACTAAATACAGAAATACATTTAAAAAATAAAGAAATCTGACAGATTAGGCGTGTCTTATTAATTGAGCGAGCAAATATCCAAGAATCAAGAATTATTGACATGTGAAAAGAGAATACAGTGGTCCCTCGCTATAACGCCGTTCACCTGTCGTGGCCTTGGAGTCTTGCGGAGTATTTAGTCCAATTTTGCATGCCTTTTTTTTTTTTACAGTGTTCTGTGTTCTGCGTATTTGTTTATAAGAATCTTGTTGCCCAGAAGAGAAAAGAGCGCCAACAACTACTCATAACTGTGTTTGCCACACAGAAACAAACACCTGCTGCAGCCAGGTGTGAGTGGGAAAAGGCGCAGCGCCAGGACGCAGAGGAGCGATCTGTGACATACTGGTGAGTCACTATTAATAATTTCTTATGTGTCCGAACTCGTTCGTTAATCGTTAAAATTAATTCGTTAGTTCTAAATGCCATCATAATTATTTATAGGAAAACGTTCTATTTTTATTTCTCAAACAAATGTTTGGGCCTGAAACAGTTTGGTCTTATTTTCCTACTAAGGTTTGAACTTTGAGAGTGTTTACACACGAGAGAAAAGTGAGAAAATGTTCATGCCTGATTGAGAAAGTGTATAAACTGTGTAGTGAGGGGTTTTACAGCTTTGAAACGTCTATAATAATTGTAAAAAATAACGCTGACTACGTCGTGGTTTCGCGTATTACGGGCTATTTTTTAGAACGTAACTCCAGCGATTAATGAGGGACCACTGTAACACTTTATTGATTATATGCTACAAAACAATTGATACGACGGCCGCTTCTGACGCTCTATTGGCACGTGTCGTGATTGGTGGAGTTGTTTTTCATTGCCGTCTTCCTGGCTTTCATGTCGTAAAATGAGGGTGTGTCTGAAGCGGAGTCTGAATATTTATGGGCGTGTTTATTATAATTACGATCGTTTCCACCCGCCGCATTTATCAAGATCACGTCAGGCGTACGCCAGAAATGGGCAGGTGCGCACTGCTTGATACGTCACGGCAACTTTGGTGTATTTCAAGTTTACGCCGTAAATTTACGCCACAAGTGCGCAACATTGATACGAGGCCCAATACGTACTCACTCTGTGCGCT
This sequence comes from Thalassophryne amazonica, assembly GCF_902500255.1. NCBI lineage: Eukaryota > Metazoa > Chordata > Actinopteri > Batrachoidiformes > Batrachoididae > Thalassophryne > Thalassophryne amazonica. The sequence goes on along the minus strand of NC_047109.1, from coordinate 40,245,379 downwards.
GTATATCTGCCGTTAACCGCTGATATCTGCAACTGACGGGGATTTGCGGCTTGGCAGCGGACTGGGACAGTGTGTAAAACAGATATATATCGTGCCCATCATGTCCACATCACAAACTAAAATATGTTGTAGTGAATGCATACAAATTGGCCACGAATAAAGTGTTTTTATTACATTTGCTTTGCGGACAATCTGTGAATGAATAACAAACACATCATGTAAACCCAAAGTACTATATGTGGCAGAAAGCGACATGCCTGCCAGTCAGTGCTGGTCCGGCTGTGTAAATCCACAAAGACGTAATAGCTGCTGCAATCCAGGACTTTAATTTAACACTAACAAAAGGAAGAGTTGCTGTTTTAGCCACGACTCACGCTGAAGTCTATTTTCTGTGACACTCTCAATAAAAAAAGAAAAAAGAAAAAACACCGTCTCACACCCCGAGCGGCTTCCCACCTCACGCTCCCCAAACTCATGAACAGTTAACCCTCGCATGACAACATGAACAACTCTGTGATCAACTTGTCCAAGTCCAGCAAATGCTCCAGAGGCTGTATTGTTGATGTGAATAGTGATGCCGAAAGGCCCGAGTGCGCTTATTTTATGATTGCAATGCAGATGCCGTGCACGCGCAACACGTGTGCAATGCATTCATAATACACCCGTAATACTGCCGTGATAATCTCAATGTGTCGGATCAGTTTCCTCACTACATGCGTTATATAACCGTGATTGTTCATGATATACTCACTATATATTATTAATATATCTGTAATTCATACTGGGACATTTGTCATTTTTGGCCATTTTTGTTGCGGACGACAACGAATGCCCGCAATTTGTATACTCAATTCATGCGCAATTAATCCTCTCCCCAGTGGGACAGGGCCCTAACTTAGTTACTTTTACAATTGAGTAATCAGTAAAGTAACTAAGTTACTTTTTCAAGGAGTAATCAGTAATTAGTAATTGGATTACTTTTTCAAAGTAACTGTGGCAACACTGTACATCACTAACCTTCAGGCACAGTCCTTCCATCAAAAAAGGTAATAGGTTTGGTAGCTTTTCTGGCCATCGTTGGGACAGGTGGGTAAAGACGAAGTGATTCTTTGATGCACATTGTGGTGTACGGAATTTTATTGAGATCCTGCCTATAAAAAGAACAAACACACCAACATTCTATGAAATATAATCAAAGCTAAAACAATAAATAGAATAACCTGCATGCTTAACATGCGCCAACCTACCACTCAAATGTGTTCTTGCCATTCAGGACCTCATTGATCTCGTCCCTGCAAATCTTCTGGTGTTCTGGGTTGCAGGCTAAACAGTAGAGGATGAAAGAGATGCCACTGGCTGTCGTGTCGTGGCCCTCAAACATGAAGGTATCAACTTCTGCTCTCATGTCTTCATCTGACAGACCTTGCTGTGTCTCATCCTGCAGTCGACACAAACACATTTTAAATAGTGAAGTGACCATTAATATTTGTTAAACTGCTATTATGATTAATGTTCCCATTTTAGTCTGGTCATTGCAGATGATCTGATATAAATCTGCATGCTGATTTTGCACACATTTCATACTGGATAGGCTTCCTCACGCAGAGATTGGGCAGAAGTGGGCTTTGAACCCTCGACTTTCTTGCTGTGAGGCAAGAGTATAGACACACATCTATCTATAAAGCAAGAAATGTCTCTGTGTGGGTATGTGGTTTACATATCTCTCTGAATGTTTGTCAGATCGACCTCATCTGTCAGATGAGGTCGATCTGTGCATCCTTTATTATGAAAATTTTGGGGATTAATTTTCAAAACCTTTATTTTGATTAACACTGTAACATTCGTACTTCCAAGATGGCATGGCTCACTGATGTTACTGGTTGCAAAGTTAAACAACATGAGATAGTTCATGTTTATTGCACTGTTTCACAATAAAACACTTAAAGCCAGCATCCCAGCAAATGCTTTTACTGTGAAAGGCATGCTGTCAGTGTTCCTTGCAACTGAGTTTAACTTGACAACACTGAGGAGACAGCTAAGGTCCATTTTTTGATAACACCAACAAATTAACTACGATTTGTACAATGTTTCAGTAAGTGCATAAGCACAATAAAATATTATATTTTCCCACAATATGTACAATGTTTCCTTAAGTACAGAAACAGAATAAAATCTTATATTTGCTGTGTTCCATTCTGGGTTTTCACATATCCCATAATCCCTTGCGTGCCAGAGAGTCGCTGCAGTCAAAACAACATAGAGAATCCATAAGATGACAATTGTAAATTAATATTATACTACAAAAATGTAATTTTTTATGCTTTTCGTCATGTTAATAAGAGACTGCATACATGATACCCTGAAAACTTGCTAAAACAATTATAACAAATAATCCGTGTCTGCTACATTTAATCTGCGTGGAATTTAATAAACGCAAACTGAATTTCAGACAGACATATATATAAATATTAGTCTGGAACAAACAGGACAAACAGTGTTGTAAAGAACAATAATCAAGACGTTAAAGAGCAAACTTCACTTTCCTCCAGAACAACATGATCAGGAAGCGACCAACCAACCAGTGATAAGGAGGCTCATTTTCCCATAATGCCTTTTGTCATCTGTAAGTTTTAATGTTCAAACCTTCAAAATTAGTGCATTAATATGAAACAAAAACATATTTGTCATATTTTCAATTGGTAAAAATGACAGAGCTGACGTTACAATCAATAAAACGGCCGGAATTCCTTTGGTTTTTAAATCAAACCATAAGTCAAACCTGCTTTGCTTTTTATGCCTTTTGCCACAGTCCAGGGTCTCCGTTGTCGTATTTTGCACTTCATAATGCACCACACATTTTCAATGGGAGACAGGTCTGGACTGCAGGTAGGCCAGTCTAGTACCCGCACTTTTTTTTACTACGAAGCCACGCTGTTGTAACATGTGCAGAATGTGGCTTGGCATTGTCTTGCTGAAATAAGCAGGGACATCCCTGAAAATGATGTTGCTTGGATGGCAGCATGTGTTGCTCCAAAAGCTGGATGTGCCTTTCAGCATTGATGGTGCCATCAGATATGTAAGTTGCCTATGCCATGGGCACTAACACAACCCCATACCATCACAAATGCTGGCTTTTGAAATTTGCACTGGTAACAGTCTGGATGGTCTTTTTCCTCTTTTGTCCAGAGGACACAACGTCCATGATTTCCAAAAATAATTTTAAATGTGGACTCATCAGACCACAGCACACTTTTCCATTTTGCGTCTGTCCATTTCAAATGAGCTCAGGCCCAGAGAAGGCGGTGGCCTTTCTGGATGTTGTTGATGTATGGCTTTCACTTTGCATGGTAGAGTTTTATCTTGCACTTGTAGATATAGCGACGAACTGTGTTAACTGACAGTGGTTTTCTGAAGTGTTCCTGAGCCCACGCGGTAAGATCCTTTACACAATGATGTCAGTTTTTAATGCAGTGCCGCCTGAGGGATCAAGGTCATGGGGATTCAATGTTGTTTTTTGGCCTTGCCGCTTACGTGTAGAAAGTTCTCCAGATTGTCTGCATCTTCTGATTATATTATGGACTGCAGATGATGGAATCCTTAAATTCCTTGCAATTGAACATTGAGAAACACTGTTCTTAAACTGTTGGACTATTTTTTCACACAGTTGTTCACAAAGTGGTGATCCTCGCCCCTTCTTTGCTGCTGAACGGCTGAGCCATTTGGGGATGCTCCTTTTATACCCAATCATGACACTCACCTGTTTCAAATTAACCTGTTCACCTGGGAATGTTCCAAACAGGTGTTCTTTGAGCATTCATCAACTTTCCTAGTCTTTTGTCGCCTCTGTCCTAGCTTTTTTTTTAAATGTGTTGCAAGCATCCATTTCAAAATAAGTAAATATTTGCACAAAAACAGAAAAGTCTATCAGTTTGAATATCTTGTCTTTGTGGTGTATTCAATCCAATATAGGTTGAAGAGGATTTGAAAATCATTGTATACTGTTTTTATTTACATTTCACACAACGTCCCAACTTCATTGGAATTGGGGTTGTATATACACACACAATACTTGGCTGATATACAACACACCTTTGCACACAGAAGGATGTCAAGAAAGTCCAGGTGTCTCTTGGCTTGTATGTGTTCCAGCTCCCTCTTTGTGTGTAATGCTTCTTTCCTCTTTTCTATGACTTCATCTTCCAAAAAAAAAAAAAAAAAAAAAACATTAAATAGCAGTCTTCAGTTTTTAAATATGGCAATGTTATTGTATAAATGTACTTGTACAAATGTTTAAATATTGGCCAGATATTGACAATACAATGAATGTTAGAAAAAGGATACCTTGTTGATTTGTTGTTTAGTTTTTTTTTTTTTTTTTACTTTTTAAGTCATGAAAATGATTTTCTCAGCATCACTCTCACATCTGCAACTGCTCACTCCAGTGTCACGGGAGGCTGGAGCCAATCCCAGCAGTCATAGGGCATGAGGTGGGGTACAGCCTGGACAGGACGCCAGTCTTTCGCAGGGCCACATACAGGCAAACAAACACTTTCACACCGATGAACAATTTAAAGTTTCCAATCCACCTGGCTTCCATGTTGTTGGATGTGGGAGGAAGCCGGAGCACCCGGAGGTAGCCCACGCAAACACCACAGGTGGGAATTGATTCCATGACCTTGTTGCTGTGAGGCAACAGTGCTAACCACTAATCCACCGTGCTACCCCAGCATCACTCTAATTTTGTTTGTTTGTCTTCAAGTAAAGGATTCAGAATCTTATAACGGTAGTATGATCAAATTTTGTCTTGCTTGAAAACCATTTAGAATTTTGACCCCATGGATTAAAATACAGAAACAATAAGGGGTAACATGCTTTATATGGTGATGTTATAGATAATGATGGGGGCTTTCCCAACCCTCAAATTACAAATTTTGTCACAGTTAGAATTGAAAAGCCCTTATTATACATAGCCGTGGGTTCCGTCTTTATTTAAGTAATGTGTATAAAATAAAATAAAAAAAATGAGCAAGAGCAAGCTGTTGTGTGGGCCGCTGAAGAGGAGGTACTGCTAGCCCACCATTCAGAGGGCGCCCTGCCTGGAGTGCGGGCTTCAGGCACGAGAGGGCGCTGCCGCCTCACAGGACAGCCGAGAGTGACAGCTGTCACTCATTAACTCCTGACAGCTGTCATCAATCATCAACTCATCAACCACTCCATATAAGCTGGAAGACATCTCCACCCCGCTGCCGAGATATCGTTTGCCTTTGGAGGTAAAACTCTCAGCCGTATTCAGTAGGTGCTACTGTGCTCGTTACTGTGTTCCTGTTTTGGAGGTGGAGGTGTCTTACCCACCATTAAGGAACTGTCGCTGCTTGTATACTCAACAAAAATATAAACGCAACACTTTTGGTTTTGCTCCCATTTTGTATGAGATGAACTCAAAGATCTAAAACTTTTTCCACATACACAATATCACCATTTCCCTCAAATATTGTTCACAAACCAGTTGAAATCTGTGATAGTGAGCACTTCTCCTTTGCTGAGATAATCCATCCCACCTAACAGGTGTGCCATACCAAGATGCTGATTAGACACCATGATTAGTGCACAGGTGTGCCTTAGACTGCCCACAATAAAAGGCCACTCTGAAAGGTGCAGTTTTGTTTTATTGGGGGGGGATACCAGTCAGTATCTGGTGTGACCACCATTTGCCTCATGCAGTGCAACACATCTCCTTCACATCATCCGTGAAGAGAACACCTCTCCAACGTGCCAAACGCCAGCGAATGTGAGCATTTGCCCACTCAAGTCGGTTACGACGACGAACTGGAGCCAGGTCGAGACCCCGATGAGGACGACGAGCATGCAGATGAGCTTCCCTGAGACGGTTTCTGACAGTTTGTGCAGAAATTCTTTGGTTATGCAAACCGATTGTTTCAGCAGCTGTCCGAGTGGCTGGTCTCAGACGATCTTGAAGATGAACATGCTGGATGTGGAGGTCCTGGGCTGGTGTGGTTACACGTGGTCTGCGGTTGTGAGGCTGGTTGGATGTACTGCCAAATTCTCTGAAACGCCTTTGGAGACGGCTTATGGTAGAGAAATGAACATTCAATACACGAGCAACAGCTCTGGTTGACATTCCTGCTGTCAGCATGCCAATTGCACGCTCCCTCAAATCTTGCAACATCTGTGGCATTGTGCTGTGTGATAAAACTGCACCTTTCAGAGTGGCCTTTTATTGTGGGCAGTCTAAGGCACACCTGTGCACTAATCATGGTGTCTAATCAGCATCTTGATATGGCACACCTGTGAGGTGGGATGGATTATCTCAGCAAAGGAGAAGTGCTCACTATCACAGATTTCGACTGGTTTGTGAACAATATTTGAGGGAAATGGTGATATTGTGTATGTGGAAAAAGTTTTAGATCTTTGAGTTCATCTCATACAAAATGGGAGCAAAACCAAAAGTGTTGCATTTATATTTTTGTTGAGTGTATTTGCTGGGTGTACACACACCCACACATAACTGTTTCTGCTTCCTGCCAGCAGTACCAGATCCGACAGCCGGAGACGGTGGCCACCTGGGGACTCGGAACTTGGCGGCTCCAGTATTCTCCGGGTTCGGTGGCAGTGGAAATCGTGTGGGATCCAGCTCTTCTCTGGACGGACGTCTTCTGTCCTCGAGCCTGCCCACACGTCACCTTAGTACATTTGACTCTGTCCAAATTCTGTATTTGTCTGTATTTCGTTGTGCACGCTTCACAACAGTAAAGTGTTGTATTTTTGGCTCATCTACTGTCCGTTCATTTACGCCCCCTGTTGTGGGTCCGTGTCATTACACTTTCACAACACAAGCAACTTTTTATTTATTTACTGTATTTATTTTTTTTACATGCATGCTCATTATTTTTCCCAGTGCATTGACTGACATTCTTCTCTGAAATGTGATGGAGCAAACCCATCATATTTGCCAATGAACCCACCAAAATAAACACTCTACCGTGAATAAAATCACCTGTAATTTTGTGATATGCTACAAAAATAAAGGTGCTTTAAAACATCTAAATCTCAATATGAATTATACTATTGTCAATTTTTCTTTTTTAAAAATTGAAGGGAACTACACCTGGAATGTTGAACTTATTAAATAATGATCCCCTACTGGTGATATTTTTAATTTTGTATTTCTGGACATCAGTCAAATAAACAGTCAATGTTCAGAACTTACTTGTGTGACTGTGTGCCACCCTGAGCGCCTTCCTGTATCTGAACCCATGTGGGCTCAGGTGGAAAATGATGTTGTTGTGGTACAGAAAGGTCCTGACCCGCAGACTAATCAGTTGACTGAGCTCATACACCGCCTTAATGTACACATTTGTTGTTCTGAAATATGCAAAAAAAAGCCATTATTAAAAATGTACTTTGTCCACTTTTACCTCAGGCAGTTGTAAGTCCAACAGCTGAAAGTGTGAATGTTGACAGCAGGGACTGACCCCTCAGTTTGACAGTTGCTGTTACAGCTGAAGGCGCACTTCAAGATGCTGTCCAGTGTCATGAGGCTCACGTGTTCAAACAACTCAAAGGACTTTTGGCTCTTTGCATAACTTTCCCATTTGTTCTGGCAAAAGTGAGAGAACACGTCACTTCACAACAGGTGGTGACAAAAACTTCCATCACACCAATTTAAAAGACAATAATTGACATACATCTTCAAATAAACTAATTTTGTATTTTTTTACCAGCATAGTTTCAGCAGAATCTGACATCAGTTTTACATATGGTTTCAACACGTCATAATGGAAACCTGGAGTCAGGAGCCTTCTGTGACTAAACCACTTCTGACCTTTAGAAATCAGCAAACCTTCACCTGTGGAGATTAAAATAAAATACACACTATATGTGGGAGACACAGACTAAATGAATAGACAAATCTGTAACAGTCCATATATTTTTCAGACTTACCAATCCAAGATTCAAGAAATGTATATCCCAAATCATCTTTGGGCTCTGTTGGGAAACATAAATTTACAATGTACTTTGGGTATAAAAATGTACAGAAAAAGAATAGACTGAAGGGAGAAACCCCCTGAAATAAACAAGAACTGAAATAGGGTGCTATAAAAGTTCCTGAGTCCCACGACAGATGCAGTTGCTGTATGATATGGAATCAAAAATATAGTCCTATTTTCTTTCAGTCTTATGTGTTCCAGTAGTTTTCTCGGACTAGCATTGTTTGGTCTGATACAAAAGCCATTAGTATCAGACCAAAGCTGTGTCATTTAATACCTGTACATACAGTGGGGCAAAAAAGTGTTTCGTCAGTCCCTGATTGTGCAAGTTCTCCTACTTACACTCAACAAAAATACAAACGCAACACTTTTGGTTTTGCTCACATTTTGTATGAGATGAACTCAATGATCTAAAACTTTTTCCACGTACACAATATCACCATTTCCCTCAAATATTGTTCACAAACCAGTCAAAATCTGTGATAGTGAGCACTTCTCCTTTGCTGAGATAATCCATCCCACCTCACAGGTGTGCCATACCAAGATGCTGATTAGACACCATGATTAGTGCACAGGTGTGCCTTAGACTGTCCACAATAAAAGGCCACTCTGAAACGTGCAGTTTTGTTTTATTGGGGGGGATACCAGTCAGTATCTGGTGTGACCACCATTTGCCTCATGCAGTGCAACACATCTCCTTTGCATAGAGTTGATCAGGTTGTCAATTGTGGCCTGTGGAATGTTGGTCCACTCCTCTTCAATGGCTGTGCGAAGTTGCTGGATATTGGCAGGAACTGGTACACGCTGTCGTATACGCCGGTCCAGAGCATCCCAAACATGCTCAATGGGTGACATGTCCGGTGAATATGCCGGCCATGCAAGAACTGGGACATTTTCAGCTTCCAAGAATTGTGTACAGATCCTTGCAACATGGGGCCGTGCATTATCCTGCTGCAACATGAGGTGATGTTCTTGGATGTATGGTACAACAATGGGCCTCAGAATCTTGTCACGGTATCTCTGTGCATTCAAAATGCCATCAATAAAATGCACCTGTGTTCTTCGTCCATAACAGACGCCTGCCCATACCATAACCCCACCGCCACCATGGGCCACTCGATCCACAATATTGACATCAGAAAACCGCTCACCCACACGACACCACACACGCTGTCTGCCATCTGCCCTGAACAGTGTGAACCGGGATTCATCCGTGAAGAGAACACCTCTCCAACGTGCCAAACCCCAGCGAATGTGAGCATCTGCCCACTCAAGTCAGTTACGACGACGAACTGGAGTCAGGTCGAGACCCCGATGAGGACGACGAGCATGCAGATGAGCTTCCTGAGACAGTGTCTGACAGTTTGTGCAGAAATTCTTTGGTGATGCAAACCGATTGTTTCAGCAGCTGTCCGAGTGGCTGGTCTCAGACGATCTTGGAGGTGAACATGCTGGATGTGGAGGTCCTGGCCTGGTGTGGTTACACGTGGTCTGCGGTTGTGAGGCTGGTTGGATGTACTGCCAAATTCTCTGAAACGCCTTTGGAGACGGCTTATGGTAGAGAAATGAACATTCAATACATGAGCAAACAGCTCTGGTTGACATTCCTGCTGTCAGCATGCCAATTGCACGCTCCCTCAATCTTGCGACATCTGTGGCATTGTGCTGTGTGATGAAACTGCACCTTTCAGAGTGGCCTTTTATTGTGGGCACTCTAAGGCACACCTGTGCACTAATCATGGTGTCTAATCAGCATCTTGATATGGCACCACCTGTGAGGTGGGATGGATTATCTCAGCAAAGGAGAAGTGCTCACTATCACAGATTTAGACTTTGTGAACAATATTTGAGGGAAATGGTGATATTGTGTATGTGGAAAAAGTTTTTTTTCTTTGAGTTCATCTCATACCAAATGGGAGCAAAACCAAAAGTGTTGCGTTTATATTTTTGTTGAGTGTAGAAAGATGAGAGAGGTATGTAATTTTCATCATAGGTACACTTCAACCATGAGAGACAAAATGAGAAAAATCACATTGTAGGATTTTTAAAGAATTTATTTGTAAATTATGGTGGAAAATAAGTATTTGGTCAATAACAAAGTTCAACTCAATACCTTGTAGCATAATCTTTGTTGGCAATGACAGAGGTCAAACGTTTCCTGTAAGTCTTCACCAGGTTTGCACACACTGTAGCTGGTATTTTGGCTCATTCCTCCATGCAGATCTCATCTAGAGCAGTGATGTTTTGAGGCTGTTGCTGGGCAACACAGACTTTCAACTCCCTCAACAAATTTTCTATGGGGTTGAGGTCTGGAGACTAGCTAGGCCACTCCAGGACCCTGAAATGCTTTTTACGGAGCCACTCCTTCATTGCCCAAGAGGTGTGTTTGGGATCACTGTCATGCTGGAAGACCCAGCCACGTTGCATCTTCAATGCTCTCTCTAATGGAAGGAGGTTTTGGCTTAAAATCTCACAATACATGGCCCCGTTCATTGTTCCCTTAACAAGGATCAGTTGTCCTGTACCCTTTGCAGAAAAAAAACAGCCCCAAAGCATGATGTTTCCACCCCCATGCTTCACAGTAGATATGGTGTTCTTGGGATGCAACTCAGCATTCTTCTTCCTCCAAACATGAGGAGTTGAGATTTTACCAAAATGTTCTATTTTGGTTTCATCTGAGCACATGATATTCTCCCAATCCTCTTCTGGATCATCCATATGCTCTCTGGCAAACTTCTGATGGGCCTGGACATGTACTGTCTTAAGCAGGGGACACGCCTGGCACTGCAGGATTTGAGTCCCTCTGCGTAGTGTGTAGCCTTTGTTACTTTGGTCCCAGCTCTCTGCAGGTCATTCATCAGGTCCCTCCGTGTAGTTCTGGAATTTTTGTTCACCGGTCTCATGATCATTTTGATCCCATGGGATGACATCTTGCGTGGAGCCCCAGATTGAGGGAGATTATCAATGGTCTTGTATGTCTTCCATTTTCTTACAATTGTTCTCACAGCTGATTTATTCACACCAACCTGCTTGACTATTGTAGATTCATTCTTCCCAGCCTGGTGCACATCTACAATTTTCTTCCTGGTGTCCTTCGACAGCTCTTTGGTCTTGGCCATGGTTGAGTTGGAGTCTGACTGTTTGGAGCTGTGGACAGGTGCCTTTTATACAGATAACAAGTTCCAACAGGTGCCATTAATACAGGTAAGAGGTGGAGGACAGAAGAGCTTCTTAAAGAAGTTACAGGTTTGTGAGAGCCAGAAATCTTGCTTGTTTGTGGGTGACCAAATACTTATTTTCCACCATAATTTACAAATAAATTCTTTAAAAATCCTACAATGTGATCCTGGATTTTTTTTTCTCATTTTATCTCTCACAGTTGAAGTGTATGATGAAAATTACAGACCTCTCTCATCTTTCTAAGTAGAACCTGCACAATCAGGGGCTCACTAAAACTTTTTTACCCCACTGTAGATGTATTATTTATTTGTTTTTGGACTTAATCTGCTCTGGATTGCCACAATGGATCTGTTACAGATTAACATTGGGATTAGTTAAACATTTGCACACAGGACACCCTTCCTGACACAACTACATTACTCCTGGTGTTTTTACAGTGTCCCAGCCAAATACTAATCATGACCTACTCTGCTTCACTTCTGAGCTCTGATGTTCACAAAACAGTACAGCTGTGAGAACACAACTAGATCTAAATACCAAAAACAAAACAAAACAAATTTTAAATGTCTTCTTGTATTCATCTTTTGAGGTCAAAGCCAAATGTCTGCAATCCACTGTAAAAACAAAAACAAACAAGTGTACCATCTTTCGCTTCCAGTACATTTAGAGGGGATTGCAATTGTAGAAATGCTGAAATTAAATTGCACCACGCACACACACCTGTTGATTGCAGTATGGTTTTTGCATAACCTGGGTGATGAATCCGAAGGGAACAAACAAAGGACCAAACCACAGCGGAATAAGCAAAGGGGTACTGCTGGGCCCAGGCCATCATCTTGAAACAAGTCTGACCCATCTCCTTGAAAACTACAAGAGGAAAAACAGACATACTTGAGAAGACTGCTTGCATATTCATATCTCTGAAATGGGCCACAGTGCACCCCTTACCTCTTTCGTGTGTCCAAAAAGCCAGTGTGCTGGTGGTCCTGGAAAAGCTCAATTTTTTGGAGCAAATTCTTTCTTTTGCAGATTAACACAGTTAATTTAAAGGTAATGGCAAAGACACAAATCAGTGCAAATAAATGATAAATGTGAACCCAGTGGACCTGAAGACTTCGGGCGGCTTCAGTTAACTCCATGCTAAGATACCGATCAGTCTGCCATAAAGGACAAAGAGTTTCAGTGGAAACTCAACAACATCTCACCTTTCTATAGGAGGAGCAAAGCCGGACTCAGCCAACTGCCAATAAGCAGCTTGTATAATAAATTAGGGTAGTCATAAATTCTGTGTGTCTCGTGGGAGGAGACAAGAAGCTGCAGATGGTTTGAGCAGAATTCACAGGATGAAGGAATGTCACCCCTGTGGGGCCGTTATTGTAGATGAATCATTTGTAAATGTGTGTGCAGAGTAACTGCATCTCAATCCATGTGCGTAATCAGATTTGTAAATGTGTAAACATTTTTGCAAATTTGTAATGAGATTGATGAGTCTCAGGATCCGGGGAGAAGATGAGTATATCGTCTAGATATATGAAGACGAATCGATGCAGGAAGTTCCACAAGACGTCATTAACCAAAGCTTGGAACGTCGTGGCGGCGTTAGTGAGACCGAACGGCATGACCAGGTACTCAAAGTGACCTAACGGGGTGTTAAATGCCGTCTTCCACTCGTCTCCTTTGCTGATCCGAACCAAGTGATACACATCCTAAGATCCAGTTTTTGTGAAGATCTGGGCTCCATGCAAGGGCGTGAACACTGAATCCAACAGGGGCAAAGGGTATCGATTGCGAACCGTGATCTCGTTTAGCCCTCTGTATTCAATGCATGGACGAAGTCCGCCGTCTTTCTTGCCCACAAAAAAGAAACCTGCACCCATCGGGGAGGTGGAGTTCCAGATCAGCCCGGCAGCTAATGAGTCCCGGATGTAGGTCTCCATTGATTCGTGCTCAGGACGTGAGAGGTTGTACAGCCTGCTGGACGGGTACTCAACGCCCGGGATCAAATCAATGGCACAATCGTACGGACGGTGCGGGGGAAGGGTGAGTGCCAGATCTTTGCTGAAGACGTCAGCAAGATCGTGTTACTCAACCGGCACCGCCGTCAGATTGGGGGGGACTTTAACCTCCTCATTAGCTATTAAACCGGGGGAAACCGAGGATCCTAAACACTCCCGATGGCAGGTTTCGCTCCACTGAGCCACAACCCCAGACAGCCAATCAATCCGGGGATTGTGTTTTACCATCCACGGAAAGCCCAATATCACGCGGGAGGTAGAAGGAGTAACAAAAAAACTCATCTCCTCCCTATGATTCCCAGACACCACCAGAAATACTGGTTGTGTCTTGTGTGTTATTAATGGGAGAAGGTGCCATCTAGTGCCCGTACCTTCAGAGGTGAAGGAAGCGCCACCAGAGGGAGCCCTACCTCCCTTGCCCATCTGCTGTCCAGCAGATTCCCTTCGGACCCCCGTGTCCACCAGTGCTGGGGCTTGAAGGGTTAAATCCCCGCTCAGGATCGTAACTGGGAGACGTGGTGAAATACATGTATGTCCCACGTGAATGTCTTGGCCCACCCTTAACCCAGTTTCTAAGGGCGGGCGTTCATTGTTACCGCTTGGGGCAGTCTCTCTGCTGATGCTCACTTGAGCCACAGATAAAGCACTCCCGGCGGGCCAGTCTCCTCTGTCTGTTAGTTTGATCTGAATTTAGCCCTGCTCGTGTCCATAGCATCATCAGCAGGGGGAGCTGTTGCCACACGGAGCGCCGAGGCTGTGGAGCGTGGGGAGGGCGGAACCTTTTCGGACCCGGAAGGGAGAGGGACAGCGCGTTCCCGGCCACGTCCTTCGTCCTCGCTCCCGACGGCGTTCTTCTAATCGACTGTCTAAACGTATGACTAAATCGATAAGTCCATCCAAATCCCGCGGTTTCCTCCTTGGCCACCAGGTGCTCCTTCAGGACCGACGACAGTCCGTTTATGAGGCGGCATGGAGCATATTCCAGCCGGACCTCGCAGCCGCGATGCGGAAGTCGACTGCATATTCAGCTGCGCTCCGACGCCCCTGTCTCATAGACAGCAGCACGGTTGATGTGGTCTCGCCTCTGTTAGGGTCATCAAAAACCGTTCTGAACTCCCTCGCAAACCCAGTATAAGAGGTAAGGAGCCATGAATTCTGCTCCCAAAGCGCTGTACCCCAAGCGCGTGCCTCGCCTCGAAGCAAATTAATTACATAAGCCACCCTACTGGGGAAATTGACTTTTTGAAACTTGATGGTTATGTTTATAGTTTATATTTCTTTTGTTTAATAAAAGAAGATGAATTTAATTACATCAAATTTCACTGTTGAATGTCTTTTGAATCCTGGTGACTCTGTTCATAGTTCTGTTTATAGTTTAGATTTATTTTGTTTAATAAAAGAAGATATATTTGATGACATCAAATTTCACTGTGCCCTCTTGCATAAACCCATGAATTATTTGGGATGATCTCAAAATAAAAGTGAAGCCAAGAAAGCCACATTGAACAGATTTCACTGATCTACTGCATTCAGAGATGGACACTAAGAAAAAAGAAAGAAAGAAAGTGCTACAAAACAAACGCACGTGTCTGCTTCTATATTTATAATTCATTCATAAGGCAAACAAAATGTCAACAACATTGGTAGATGCAGTTTGGAGTGTTGGCCAGTGTTTGTTCTGCGCTTGTTCATCTTTTGGAATGCAATTTGCAATTTTTTTATGGAGTGATGCATTAGTTTAATGATTGAAACGCACAAGTCAGACTCCAGTCTTAAGCATTAAAGGGGTCATATTGTGCAAAAATCATCTTTTACATTTTCATGTGTTTGATATTTAATGTTCAACATCTCCAAAGTCCCACAATTCCATGAGTGATTTAGAGATATTTTCCTGATTTGTCCTCTGAAACATATGTAACAGAAATAACCCAGACCCTCTAATTTTACCTCAGATTATTAAATGTTCCACACACACACACACACACACACACACACACACACACACACACACACACACACAAACCACACACACACACACACACACACACACCACACACACACACACACACACACGGTGCTCATGGTGTAGACAGCTCGAAACTGTTCAGGCGGTCCTTTAGAGTGTGTTATTATGACTATGTTAGAGGTGCATGTCTAATCTATGGAACCAATGAAATGTTTTAAAACTCGCCGATTGTTGAAGTTGTTTTGAATTCATCCTTCCACACAGCTTATATTCAAAGCTTCGGGTCAATGCTTTGAATATTCCAGAGTGCTTCAGCTACAAACCTTTCCTTTGAATTATGACAACTCCTGACTTGATATCTAATGTCATCAATCGATAAACTCAGTATCGTAGCTCAGTAAGTCCAAAGTCGGCTTCTTATTTTGAATTTAGCCAGCAAAACCTTTGATTCAAAGCTTCAAAGTGTGCTTGAAGATTCCAAAGAGTGCTCCACGCTGATTTGCTTGAATTTTGTGATGTCGTGTCATGACTGCAAAAGCACCTGAAATAAGACAAAAGTAGCTTGAAGCTGAACCTGGTTGGAAGACAAAAGCTGTGGTGTGTGTACCAATAAGAGTGACCACGGCTGAATAACAGTGTTGCCAGATACAGCTGATAATTTCCATCCCACAAGCTGTTAAAAACCCACCAAAATGCAAAAGAACAGACCAAAACGTTAGTTTGATATTTAAATACTCGATTGCTTAAAATAGTGTATCGTTAAAAAGCAATGCAGCTAAAGCAGACACACACATCTGATGTGCTGGATTTGATCACTGTGGTGATCAAATCCAGCAGTAGATCCTTGACCTCACCTTGTGTTTTTGTGGTCTGCGTGTGTTTTGTTAAGTATTTCAAATGTCCCCGTATATCAGTATTGCAAAATTTGCAATGCACATTGGAGTCGTCTGCTGCATTATCCATGGTTTTGAAATCAGTCAATCTTTCACTCCTTTCTATAAGTTTTTTTTTTTTCTTTAAGCCAATCTTACCAAGCTGCTCATTGGACTTGGTCCTGCAGAAGTAAATGTGAAAAAAGACCACATGCAGGTTGGGGAAGATGCTTCAGCTGAGACTGAGTGAGGCATTTTCTGTCTGGATTAAAAGGAGTTTATGCATGCTTAGATTTTGTTTAAAATTAGCAATAAAGTGTATTAAAACCCTCAACAAACACATTCCAAACCAACCCAAATTTTATTCTCCCATCCAATCCTATTTTTACCTGCAAAATAAAACTCAAAACCACAAAATTGGGTGGGAAACCCCCCAATCTGGCAACACTGCGTGTCAGTGACTCGTCCACACAGAGCTGTGTGACATGAGTTTCTGAACTTCCCAAATGAAATGAAAACATTGAAATGAAGTGTGTGAAAGCATACGGACAATGACAAACATTTGCATACTCTGACTCTGAGTAAACAATACTTATTTCTTATTACTTATGTTTTACTACAACTAAATTGCCAGTACGTTTAAGGGACACAACTGTAAGTTAATTTTGGGTGTCAGCCCATCTTATTTTGCAAAAACGTCACTTCTGCAATTAATTAAAAGTCAGCACCTTGCTGCACATTTGAGCAGCTTTTGTTGCCATCTTGTGGGAGATGGGAGTTTTAATGGCTTCTGTACAGATCCTACTTGAAAACCAAAACTCAGGAAAAGAAAGGATTGATAAATTCTAGAAATGCATGTTTTTTTTATGGCAGGCAGATCTTTGAGATCCCAGTGTTAATGTTTAACATTTTAGGGCGCAGAAGGTTTTGCTGTATGGAAGGACAGCAATTTCTCTTGACAAGCATAACTTGCAGTTGTGAATATTTTCCTGTCTCAATATTTTGAATGGGAGACGCCATAGTGCCCTCTTGTGACCAGTCACCTCTGCTTAGACATACCTGTGAACAACAATGTCCATCAAAATTCTATTATTTTTATTTTTATTCTGATACCTAAAGCTTGAGATCAATTTTCCAGTTATTTACGGTCCTGATGCTTAAGCTTACTGTGTAGTTGTCATACTTAGATGCACCCAGTGACCTACAGCAAAGGCTGCATTCTGTGGTACTTAGTCTGTCCTGGTGATCCTTGGCTAGTACTGGAATAACGGACAAATGACGTTACCTGGGTAGACCAAGATGAGAAGTATCACTTGCAATGTGAAAGAACATCACCTATGACATTTGGCATATGCTGCATTCTTCTGGGTATGATCCAGCAACAGGGTGCTCTGTTTGAAGATCCTAGTGACTGGAGGAGGGCAAGTCAAGCGGATGCACATTTCCCTTGGCTAAGTGAGGTAGATGATTGCTTTTGAGAGGTGGGATGGACTGGTTTCTGTTTGGAGGTGTTGCCAACCAGGACCCAAGGTGATGGTGATTCCCGTAGTGTGTTGGATGCAGTGAAGGGTGATGCGTTGGGGTTTTTCTGTAATTATTGTATGGCTTTGCCTTGCAATATAAAGCGCCTTGGGGCAACTGTTGTGATTTGGTGCTATATAAATAAAAATTGATTTGATTTGATTTGAAGTGTGGGTACCAGCACATGCTGTTGCAGACTAAGAGACAGAGGTAGGTTAGTTGTCTCTTTCTCTGAATTAGTTTCTGGCCCTGGTGTCTAAAACATGTGGCTGCACAAGTCAAATAAAGATGCTACAGAGAGCATACGTTTGACACAATCGCTGTGATATTTTACACTTGACAGCAGTTGCAATCTGTGATTGTGTGTGGTTTCAGCACCTTCAACGTACATATTACAAAGCAGAGAAAACTGCTTTGTTTTCACTAGTTTGAAACCTAATTTATATACTTGGTGACTTTTTAATCTATCAAATTTGTCTGGGCTGTTAACAAGGTTGGGCAGGATTACTTTGAAAGAATACATGTGGATTATATGTACACTCAACAAAAATATAAACGCAACACTTTTGGTTTTGCTCCCATTTTGTATGAGATGAACTCAAAGATCTAAAACTTTTTCCACATACACAATATCACCATTTCCCTCAAATATTGTTCACAAACCAGTCTAAATCTGTGATAGTGAGCACTTCTCCTTTGCTGAGATAATCCATCCCACCTCACAGGTGTGCCATATCAAGATGCTGATTAGACACCATGATTAGTGCACAGGTGTGCCTTAGACTGCCCACAATAAAAGGCCACTCTGAAAGGTGCAGTTTTATCACACAGCCACAGTGCCACAGATGTTGCAAAATTTGAGGGAGTGTGCAATTGGCATGCTGACAGCAGGAATGTCAACCAGAGCTGTTGCTCGTGTATTGAATGTTCATTTCTCTACCATAAGCCGTCTCCAAAGGCGTTTCAGAGAATTTGGCAGTACATCCAACCAGCCTCACAACAGCAGACCACGTGTAACCACACCAGCCCAGGACCTCCACATCCAGCATGTTCACCTCCAAGATCGTCTGAGACCAGCCCTCGACAGCTGCTGAAACAATCGGTTTGTATAACCAAAGAATTTCTGCACACACTGTCAGAAACCGCTCAGGGAAGCTCATCTGCATGCTCGTCATCCTCATCGGGGTCTCGACCTGACTCCAGTTTGTCGTCGTAACCGACTTGAGTGGGCAAATGCTCACATTCGTGGCGTTTGGCACGTTGGAGAGGTGTTCTCTTCACGGATAATCCCGGTTCACACTGTTCAGGGCAGATGGCAGACAGCGTGTGTGGCGTCGTGTGGGTGAGCGGTTTTTCTGATGTCAATGTTGTGGATCGAGTGGCCCATGTGGCGGTGGGGTTATGGTATGGGCAGGCGTCTGTTATGGACGAAGAACACAGGTGCATTTTATTGATGGCATTTTGAATGCACAGAGATACCGTGACGAGATCCTGAGGCCCATTGTTTGTGCCAACATCCAAGAACATCACCTCATGTTGCAGCAGGATAATGGCACGGCCCCAGTTCCTGCCAATATCCAGCAACTTCGCACAGCCATTGAAGAGGAGTGGACCAACACTCCACAGGCCACAATTGACAACCTGATCAACTCTATGCGAAGGAGATGTGTTGCACTGCATGAGGCAAATGGTGGTCACACCAGATACTGACTGGTATCCCCACCAATAAAACAAACCTGCACCGTTCATTGGCCTTTTATTGTGGACAGTCTAAGGCACACCTGTGCACTAATCATGGTGTCTAATCAGCATCTTGATATGGCACACCTGTGAGGTGGGGATGGATTATCTCAGCAAAGGAGAAGTGCTCACTAATCACAGATTTAGACTGGTTTGTGAACAATATTTGAGGGAAATGGTGATATTGTGTATGTGGAAAAAGTTTTAGATCTTTGAGTTCATCTCATACAAAATGGGAGCAAACCAAAAGTGTTGCATTATATTTTTGTTGAGTGTATGTATGTACATACTTTGGATTACTTGTAATCTGATTACTTTTGGATTACATTTCAAAGTAATCCTACCCACCCTTGGCTGTTATAACATTTACCTGTGAAGCAAAAATGCAAAAAACCAACCACTTTTACTCACTGCTTTACACAGACTTTAATCATTCCACAATTGATGCAAACTATAGCAAAGGCATCAAAAACAGCATGCCTTTTTCTATTATGCTCTTGGAAAAAATGATAAAAGTAATGATGGTTACGTCAATCTGCAGTTATGTCTTTACACAACACCACATGACTCCAAAGTAGAATAACACATAAACAACTACCACAGAATTATGTCGTCACATGGAGGACTGTCTCTACAAACACTGATATATTGTAAAAGATGCCAAATTACTTACAATACAAATTAAAATGATATATTCCCGGTCTTCTGGCTGTCAGTTTTCTAACAATACCTATGTCAGTTGTGTCTGAAGTTTAGATACTTTCACTGTGGGCATGATGTCATGGAATTTGGGCTTTTAATGCCTTTGAACGGTTATTTTTTCAGGGTCAATGATTGTTTATGCACGCTTAGATTTTGAAGCGCCTTGAGGCGATTACTCATGATTTGGCACTATATAATTAATAAATTATTATTATTGTTATTACTGTAGATTGAAGAATTGGTGCACAAGTTTGAATTTATTTTGGATCTTCTCTAATCCACACAAAGTTATACTTGTATATACAGGCTCAAATATATACATACAACCTCACTAATATTTGGCTAAATGTGCCTGGACCAGACACTATGGGTAGCTAGCACAAGCTTCTGCCATAGTCGTGGCTGGATATCTGACCGCTCTTCTTGGCAGAATTGGTAGCATTCATTTAGCATTGGTTTCCTGGCAAGGAGCATAGTCCACATAATTCACTAGGGTTACAGTTGGGAGTTGGAAAGGTCATTTCAAAAGCCTGCGTATCCAACCGACAACCATGTTTGATGTAGTTTGAGATCTTAGTGCTGTTGGAACACCCCATTTGGCCAAAATTCACCTGTCTAGCTGTTGATCTGAGGTGATAATGAAGAATTTGGAGGGCAGTTCTCGTTCATTATTCCATCCACTTTTGTTCAATGGACCAGTACCACTGGCAAGCAAGATAACACTAGATTAGGGTTGAGTAATAATTTTTTGCAAAGAGCCAAATGAGAAACAGAAAATATTGTGGAGGGCCAAAAGGTTAAACTCAAGTGTGCAATAATAATTTTATTCCTATATAAAATGCTAGTAAATAGCATTGTTTTGACTGTTTTTAGTGATTTTGTGGGATATCATAAAGCTGGGCTTGGCAGCTCGATCTGCTCTGTGTCAGCCTGATCCCGTCAGATCTCAGAAGCTAAGCAGTGCGGGACCTGGTTAGTGCTTGGATGGGAGACCTCTTTGGAACACCAGCGGCTGTGTGTGTTTCTCCAGGTAACACTGGAGTTGCCTCAGGAAGGGCATCCGGTGTAAAACCTGTGCCAAATATCAATGCGGATCTGGTTTTATCCACTGTGGTGCCCGGAACACACAAAAAATGGGGAGGACCCGAATGGACAACCATCATAAAGCTGGTCTTGGTTGCTTCTTCCCTGGATACATGAAACTTGGTAAAAAAAACAAAAAAAACAAAAAGCCTTATTGCTTAGCTTAGCTAGCAAAGCTTCTGATGTCCACGCTCTTTCAGCTTCAGTCAGTTTTTTATACTTCCTCCACATGTTTCGCGCTGTAATGCTGACTGAAATTATAATCTTTGAACACGGAGACCTGCTCTCCCCAAACTAAACAAACAGCTTTACCCCTAACTTCAATAAATAAGTACTTAGGAGGCCATATTTTGTTGAAAATTCAGCATTCAGCATCCACCTTTCTCTTTTTGGCATTACCCGGACATTTTTGGGGAGTGGTACCCATTGACTGATTAATCACTTCTGAGAACAAATACAAAAAACTGGTTTCAAAATAAAACAATGCGGTTTTAGTTCAGTCATAAAGGGACACGATGACAGCTGAATGAAGGAGAAAAGGTCACAAATCGTCAGGAAAAAGTGAATGATCCTGCACCTTTCCCATCACCGAGAAGCCTGTGCAGTGCCAGGCTTTGTGGCATGGGGCAATCGCTCTGTGCCAGGCTCTGCTACACTCTGACTGATACGAATGGTCAGATGCACACTAACTTGGTAGAATAGTAAATATCTATTCTCTAATTCCAGGTATTTGTCGGCCGGTCAGAGTCAGCCGAAGGGCCATATGCAGCCCACAGGCCATAAAATTCCCTGGTGTACACTAGACCATAATGCTGCCACCACCATGCTTGAGAGTGGTACACTATCTCAGGTTTTGAAAGCCTCACCTTTACCCCTCCAAAGACATCTTTTGCCAGTGTGGCCAAAATTGCAGTTTTTTTGTCTTGTCTGAACACAAAACTTGTCTTCTTTCTGGATCGGCACATTCTCAGTCCATGGCAACGTAAAGTGATGCTGGTGTCCTGCAGTTTCCAGTTCATGGCAGGCCTAAGGTAGGTCCTGTGTTGTTCCTGAGCAATTCACCAATTTCCTCTTACTTGAGGGTTACAGAACATTGGCATCGGTGTGACACATCAGACGATCTTGTACTTAGGCACAATTGTTTGAACTGGTGATCTCGGAATCACCAGTTGTTTTAGAAATGGCTCCAAGAGACATTCCCCACTTCTACAAATCTACCATTCTTCTTAGAGCTTCACTGAGTTCCTTGGACTTTCCCCTTGATTCCAGTATTGGTCAATCCAATGAGCGCTGTCAAACCACATCCTTTTTATGCTTGCAAAGAGAGACTACCAGTTGTAATCAGTCATTATCACTACCAAGGGGTTAAAGTCATCGGCCAAGTCATGATAAAAGACACTGTTGAACCTTAAGTACCACTTATTAAAGATTAAGTGAATGTATGTATATATTTGAGTCTTTATGTATAATTCTGACCCTGTTTGGGTGAGAGAAGATCTAAAATAAATTCATACATGTGCACTCAATCCTTGTTTTTAAAAGTCATTAATATGTATGCTGTACCATCATTCCACCCTGGTAAAAGAACAGTTCAATGACATCACTAAAAGCCCAAATTACTATGACATTCCAACCTGACCTCACACCAGTTCGTGATGGTATCATGAAAAGTGATTACTCTATTAGTTCATGATACCATCACGAATCTGCATCAAATGTTCTTGATGGTTCATGAAATAAATAAATGTGATGGCATCACAAAATTCGGGGCAATGTGGTGGTGGTGGGGGCATAGAGGTTATGGTTACGGTTACAAAATAGTGAACTAACTTTACTGTGTCACGAAAATGTGAGGCATTTCATCAAGTATCATGAAAGAAAGCGAGAGGCGGGGCCTGATATTCATACCCACGATGAATGTATAATAAACGTCCGACCACAACTGTATGTGCATGAAATTGAGGGAGCATTCATAAGTTTCAGCTAAGATTTAATAATGTTTTCTCATTACTGACCAGTGGATATCATGTAGTTCCATCATGAAAAAGGAAGTGTTAGAGAGTACACAATGAAGTAACATTAGCATGATTTGGATCTGATCTACATTGCCAAGTAGTAGCAGATCATGTGAGTAGCTGTACCATCACACACGATGCTAAATGTTGCTGACCCTACTGGCTGATATGACAGCAAAGTGAAAGTCATCAGTCCACTTCGTTTTTCAGCTATAACATCTGGAAACCTGACCAGTAGCTTACATCACCATAATTTCAATGCATGAGTTTTGATAAGCCCATGTCAAAGAGACATTTCTTGAATAACTATTATGTGAGTTGGGCCAGTGACGGCATGAAGGCTCAAGCAGTGGTTGTGCCATCACAGAACCACCCATACAAAGATTTGATCGCATACACCCAAACCTAGGCTAGTTCATTGCTAATCATAATGTATTGTTTACAATGACTCATCAAAGTTGTTGAAGCACAGAACATTACTGGCTTGTTCGTTAGAACAGGCTTAACTATTTTGACAGCTGAACAATGCAAGACAAAAATACAGAACCTGAAAATGTCTACAAAAGGTACTGCAACTGTACTACCAACTGAAATTGTGTGCCCAGGAAGTCTAATTACTGGTCAGAGCTTCTACTGAAATGTTTTTAGCTGTTAAATGTCAAATTTTTTCTTCTATAATGTTAACGCAGCATTTACCACCACTGTGAAATGTGTCCATAGTAGCTGATGTTAGGATGTGTGGTTGGCAATTCCACTATGGCTAGACGAAACACAGCCCATAACCACAACTAAATCTAAGGGCCCGTTCACACATAACACGTTTGAAGCCGATTAGCGCATGAAGGAGGAATTGCATGCCATTCGTGAAAAATCGGCACTGCCTCTAATGCCTCATACACCTGTCGGTACAACTGTTCACACACATCAGCGGCCGAAAGACAGAGTGTGCACTGTGAGAGCCCGTTCGATCCCTCTCACAGCAGGTGTCAGCCAAATTCCAGGTGACATACATGAACATCCAACACTGCTCACTGGACACTTAGAAAATGTGTGGCCATTTGCACTGTCAGCATGGAAATAGTGAGCAGGCAATCACTTTTGAGTTAGCTGTGACATTTGTCTAAGTCCTCCCACGAGTGTGGCAAAAATATATCAGTAATTGAATTTAACATTTCTGTAATTTATCATTACCGGACTATAGAGCACACCTGAATAAGCTGCACCCACCAATTTTAAAAAGAAAAAAGAAATTGTACAGAAATAGGCTGCACTTGTCTATAAGTCGCGGTCTCCATGTTGTAACATGAGATATTATTCAGAAAGATGTG
The DNA here is from genome assembly GCF_902500255.1 of Thalassophryne amazonica. NCBI lineage: Eukaryota > Metazoa > Chordata > Actinopteri > Batrachoidiformes > Batrachoididae > Thalassophryne > Thalassophryne amazonica. The sequence continues at coordinate 40,220,948 of NC_047109.1, read as the reverse complement.
GACAGAAAGATTTTTTTAACTTTTAATTAAATACATATTGTAAATGCTTTTTTTTCTGACAAGCACGTCATCCAGCGTGGGCACATTGTCGCGTGGCATCTCTGCTCCACACAGATAACTGAGTAATTTTAAGTTTTTTTTTTTCTTTGTGGATCATGAGATCATGTCATCATCAGCCAGGATCGCCTGGTGTTTGTGGTTAGTGAGACGTTAATGAGGCGCTTTGACTTTTCTAACTTGTGGCGCAAAGACGAGACCCGATGGAGGGGCTGACTGATCTGACGGAGGCGCAACTATCACGCAAAGTGCCAGAGGGACTCTTCTTCAGTCATGACAAGGAATTTCCAGATGTTGTTTTCTTCAGGACATGTTGATGAATCCACTACAACTAACAGGTAAGACTTTATATTATTGTGTGTGTGAATTTACCCTGCATGAGGACCGCAGCTTTCAGTCAATTAATGGACAGCATCAATTGACATATTTTGACTTATAAGAAAGCCTGTAAAAATCCATAAATTAGCCGCATCATTGTTTAAGCCACAGTGTGCAAAGCTTGTGAAAAAGTAGCATCTTTTAGTCTGGAAATTATGGTATGTCCATTACAAAACATTTTATTCCAGAGATATTTCCCAAAGAGGGTAAAAGTGACCTGATCAAATATCAGTAGAAGGGTAAAGGGGTTTAAGGGAAGAGGAAATGCATATACTGTGGGCTTAGATGTAAATGATATATGAACAGGAGAAAATGAAAAAGGAATGTAAGAAAATGTGATTCTGACCATTTCTAGTATAAGGAGAAGAAAGCTGTTCAGAATAGTGAAACATATAGAGGGACCAAACTGATATCACATACAGTGAAAATATGAGAAATGATAGCAAAGAAAAGTTGAAGGGAAGAGACCACCATTGAGTTTGATTTGATGTCAAGTAGAGGAACAACTGAAGCAGTGTTCCCAATGGGAAAACAAGTCAGAAAAAGAGAAAGTCTTGTATTTGATGTGTTTAGAGGTGAAGAACTCTATGATAGTGTGACACATCAAAGACTGGGGGCATACGAGGGAGAACTGAGTACCTGAGAAGTTTGTAAGTATGTTCAGGACATGTATAAAGGAATGAGGAGCATGCAGTATCAGAGGCAAGATTCCAGTGAGGGCAGCTCTGTCCCAGAGATCTTCTTTAACATGTTGCATTTTATATTGTCTACACAAACTTTTGGGATTGCAAACAATTACCGTCTAATTTATAAATGCAGAGACACTGCAACAGCTGGCATCAACCTGTGACCCATCACAAACCACACATATGTGATTCGTGGATCAGAAGTCACAAGTACACATAAATCACCCACTCGCCACCCACTGGTCATTAATACAATTATTCTAATTCTCAAAGTGTAATAATAGAAGCTGTTGGACAATTACCCTGCTGCTCCTGTTGCAGATGTCTGCGAGCTGCGTGTGACTGAAATTTGCCGCTCGCTGTCCATGGTGCTGAAATGCAGCAAAAAAGAAAAAGAATTCCTCCCTCACCTTCCAAAAACAAATCGAGGGTCATTTCAAAGCATTCTCACGCATGCACTATCGGAGCATATTTGACTCTGTGTTTAAATGCACTTTTGGCTGGAGAGTTGTGTTTGTGATTATAGTAGGTATTTTTTGTAGTAAAATATTTTACTCCTCTATGATTTTTTTTTCAATGACATTTAGTCAAGACAATGACTAAGCCAAAATATCTTCTCAAAATTATCACTGCAGCAGCAGAAAGATGGCTATATTCAGGAGGTAGGGATGAACCAGACATCTGCCTGGTTGGTTGCCATCCAGTTTGGTACTGTGTTTTGGTGGAATGGGAGACACCAGTGCCTGCTCCCAGGTATGACCTAACCTGCTAAGACCAGCAGTGATGTACGAGGCCCAGAAAAGAAGGAGAGCTGGGTACATGTGGCAGAAATAAGAATGCTGAGATGCATGTGTGAAGTTAAAAAGTTGAACAGGAAAAGAAATAATGAAAGAGTTTTGAGAATGGATGCACATGGAACGAGAAAGAGGGGAAGCCGGAGCTGGAGGTGGATGGATAGAAATGGGGGATAATTAAAACCTCTGTTACACAGGGATGTGGTCCGTTGTGTCGCCTAAGAGCCACACAGCTGCCACCAGGACCTTACAAGGCTGGCTCAGTATCCTCTCACAAACCTGTGAAGTCTGAAGCTGCACCTGACTTCCACAGAAGAGTCACCAAGGCCGGAGGATGCTCCAACTGGAGGAGGACAAAGTGAGTTTTCAGGCAGTCACATGACTTTTTCAGTCCCTGCAATGTTTCATTTCATCTTCAACCGCTTACCCAGTATCAGGTCGCGGTGGCAACAGCTCCAGCAGGTGACCCCAGACTTTCCTTTTCCCCGAGGTACTTGAACTCCTTCACTTGGGGAAAGACCTCATTCCCTACCCGGAGTAAGCAATCCATTGGTTTCCTGCTTAGAACCATGGCCTCAGATTTAGAGGTGCTGATCATCATCCCAGCCGCTTCACACTCGGCTGTGAACTGATCCAGTGTGTTGGAGGAAACAGGCCGATGAAGCCAACAGGACCACATCATCTGCAAAAACCAGTGATGACACCCTAAGCCCATCAAACTGGAAACCCTCCTCCCCCTGACTATGCCTCGATATCCTGGACATGAATATCACAAACAGGATTGGTGACAAGGCACAGCCCTAGCGGAGGCCAACTCCCACCAGAAATGAGTCCGACTTACTGCCAAGTACTCAAACAGCTCCTGCTTTGTGAGTACAGAGACTGGATGGCCCTGAGAAGGGACCCCCTCACTCCATACTCCCACAGCACCTCCCACAGTATCTCCCAGGGTACACAATCATACGCCTTCCCCAAGTCCACAAAAACACATGTAGACTGTATGGGCATACTCCCAGGCACCCTTCAGGATCCTTGTGACAGTGAAGAGCTGGTTGATTGTTCCATGACCAGGACAGAACCCACATCGTTCCTCTTCAATTGGAGGTTCAACTATCGGCCAAACCCTCCTTTCCAGCACACTGGAGTAGACTTTACTAGGGAGGCTGAGTAGTGTGATGCCCCTGTAATTGGCACACACTCTCTGGTCACCTTTTTTAAATATGGGGACCACCACCTCAGTTTGCCACTCCTTAGGCACTGTGCCAGACCTCAACACAATGTTGAAGAGATGCCTTGTCCAAAACAGTCCCTCCACACCGAGCCTTCAGCATTTGTGGACAATCTCATAAACCCCTGGGGCCTTGCACCTGAGTTGTTTGACTACCTCAGTGACTTACACCAGGGAAATTGATGATAATCCTCCATCAGCTTCCAGCTGTGTCCCTATTATAGAGGGCACTCCGGTCTGATGCAGGAGTTCCTCAAAGTGTTCCTTCCAGCGCCAGATTACATCCTCTGTTGAGATCAACGGAGTCCCATCCTTACTTGGATGGTTCCCCGTTTTCCCCTCCTGAGGTGCCTCCCGGTCTGCCAGAAGCACCTTGGTGCCAACCGAAAGTCCTTCTCCATCATTGCTCATATTGACCAATTTCTGTGAAAAGGCATGTGATCAGCATCTGCCAATCAATGCATTTCATTGCTGACCACAAAAACCGATTGCCTGTAGCTCATATTTTCAAACAGTTGGTGTTGGTTTGCAAACCTCCAATAAACTCAAAATAAGAAGGCCCTGTGCAGTGTTTCACCATGCAGAACTGTTGTACGGTCTGTAAGAGCAATGGAACATTTGAATCCTCATGGGCGGAAGTATGGTAAAATGCTTCAATACAATTAATTTAATCCAGTGGTTCCCAAAGTGGGCCGTGCGCCCCCTGGGGGAGTGCGGCGTCATTGCGGGGGGGGGGGGGGGGCGCGACAAGGCTAAATATAAACAATATACTTGTGTTGGACAGCTAGCAAACCATGGCAAATGTCAGCAGACCACCAGGGAAACGTAAGGGCAATAATGACACCGCAACAGACAATACTAAAGCAAAGTCAAGAAAATTGACGATTCATATCTCACCCTCGGCTTCACATGTACAACGGTGGGTAATGAAGAGAGACCACAGTGTGTGCTGTGCCTCAAAGTGCTAGCTTCAGACAGCATGAAGCCAAACAAGCTAAAGCGTCACTTAGAGACCTTACATCCTGCACACACACAGAAGCCTGTGGAGTGCTTCAGGAAAAAACTTCTCTGCTGTCGTGCACAACAGAATACGTTTATAAACGCAGATGTTTCTACATCAAATCCGCAACTTGCCTCTTATAAAGTAGCCTACAGAGTTGCAAATGGCAACATGGGGCCGTGCATTATCCTGCTGCAACATGAGGTGATGTTCTTGGATGTATGGTACAACAATGGGCCTCAGAATCTTGTCACGGTATCTCTGTGCATTCAAAATGCCATCAATAAAATGCACCTGTGTTCTTCGTCCATAACAGACGCCTGCCCATACCATAACCCCACCGCCACCATGGGCCACTCGATCCACAATATTGACATCAGAAAACCGCTCACCCACACGACACCACACACGCTGTCTGCCATCTGCCCTGAACAGTGTGAACCGGGATTCATCCGTGAAGAGAACACCTCTCCAACGTGCCAAACCCCAGCGAATGTGAGCATCTGCCCACTCAAGTCAGTTACGACGACGAACTGGAGTCAGGTCGAGACCCCGATGAGGACGACGAGCATGCAGATGAGCTTCCCTGAGACAGTGTCTGACAGTTTGTGCAGAAATTCTTTGGTTATGCAAACCGATTGTTTCAGCAGCTGTCCGAGTGGCTGGTCTCAGACGATCTTGGAGGTGAACATGCTGGATGTGGAGGTCCTGGCCTGGTGTGGTTACACGTGGTCTGCGGTTGTGAGGCTGGTTGGATGTACTGCCAAATTCTCTGAAACGCCTTTGGAGACGGCTTATGGTAGAGAAATGAACATTCAATACATGAGCAACAGCTCTGGTTGACATTCCTGCTGTCAGCATGCCAATTGCACGCTCCCTCAAATCTTGCGACATCTGTGGCATTGTGCTGTGTGATGAAACTGCACCTTTCAGAGTGGCCTTTTATTGTGGGCACTCTAAGGCACACCTGTGCACTAATCATGGTGTCTAATCAGCATCTTGATATGGCACACCTGTGAGGTGGGATGGATTATCTCAGCAAAGGAGAAGTGCTCACTATCACAGATTTAGACTTTGTGAACAATATTTGAGGGAAATGGTGATATTGTGTATGTGGAAAAAGTTTTTTTTCTTTGAGTTCATCTCATACAAAATGGGAGCAAAACCAAAAGTGTTGCGTTTATATTTTTGTTGAGTGTAGAAAGATGAGAGAGGTATGTAATTTTCATCATAGGTACACTTCAACCATGAGAGACAAAATGAGAAAAATCACATTGTAGGATTTTTAAAGAATTTATTTGTAAATTATGGTGGAAAATAAGTATTTGGTCAATAACAAAAGTTCAACTCAATACCTTGTAGCATAATCTTTGTTGGCAATGACAGAGGTCAAACGTTTCCTGTAAGTCTTCACCAGGTTTGCACACACTGTAGCTGGTATTTTGGCTCATTCCTCCATGCAGATCTCATCTAGAGCAGTGATGTTTTGAGGCTGTTGCTGGGCAACACAGACTTTCAACTCCCTCAACAAATTTTCTATGGGGTTGAGGTCTGGAGACTAGCTAGGCCACTCCAGGACCCTGAAATGCTTTTTACGGAGCCACTCCTTCATTGCCCAAGAGGTGTGTTTGGGATCACTGTCATGCTGGAAGACCCAGCCACGTTGCATCTTCAATGCTCTCTCTAATGGAAGGAGGTTTTGGCTTAAAATCTCACAATACATGGCCCCGTTCATTGTTCCCTTAACAAGGATCAGTTGTCCTGTACCCTTTGAAGAAAAAAACAGCCCCAAAGCATGATGTTTCCACCCCCATGCTTCACAGTAGATATGGTGTTCTTGGGATGCAACTCAGCATTCTTCTTCCTCCAAACATGAGGAGTTGAGATTTTACCAAAATGTTCTATTTTGGTTTCATCTGAGCACATGATATTCTCCCAATCCTCTTCTGGATCATCCATATGCTCTCTGGCAAACTTCTGATGGGCCTGGACATGTACTGTCTTAAGCAGGGGGACACGCCTGGCACTGCAGGATTTGAGTCCCTCTGCGTAGTGTGTAGCCTTTGTTACTTTGGTCCCAGCTCTCTGCAGGTCATTCATCAGGTCCCTCCGTGTAGTTCTGGAATTTTTGTTCACCGGTCTCATGATCATTTTGATCCCATGGGATGACATCTTGCGTGGAGCCCCAGATTGAGGGAGATTATCAATGGTCTTGTATGTCTTCCATTTTCTTACAATTGTTCTCACAGCTGATTTATTCACACCAACCTGCTTGACTATTGTAGATTCATTCTTCCCAGCCTGGTGCACATCTACAATTTTCTTCCTGGTGTCCTTCGACAGCTCTTTGGTCTTGGCCATGGTTGAGTTTGGAGTCTGACTGTTTGGAGCTGTGGACAGGTGCCTTTTATACAGATAACAAGTTCCAACAGGTGCCATTAATACAGGTAAGAGGTGGAGGACAGAAGAGCTTCTTAAAGAAGTTACAGGTTTGTGAGAGCCAGAAATCTTGCTTGTTTGTGGGTGACCAAATACTTATTTTCCACCATAATTTACAAATAAATTCTTTAAAAATCCTACAATGTGATTTCCTGGATTTTTTTTTCTCATTTTATCTCTCACAGTTGAAGTGTATGATGAAAATTACAGACCTCTCTCATCTTTCTAAGTAGAACCTGCACAATCAGGGGCTCACTAAAACTTTTTTACCCCACTGTAGATGTATTTATTTATTTGTTTTTGGACTTAATCTGCTCTGGATTGCCACAATGGATCTGTTACAGATTAACATTGGGATTAGTTAAACATTTGCACACAGGACACCCTTCCTGACACAACTACATTACTCCTGGTGTTTTTACAGTGTCCCAGCCAAATACTAATCATGACCTACTCTGCTTCACTTCTGAGCTCTGATGTTCACAAAACAGTACAGCTGTGAGAACACAACTAGATCTAAATACCAAAAACAAAACAAAACAAATTTTAAATGTCTTCTTGTATTCATCTTTTGAGGTCAAAGCCAAATGTCTGCAATCCACTGTAAAAACAAAAACAAACAAGTGTACCATCTTTCGCTTCCAGTACATTTAGAGGGGATTGCAATTGTAGAAATGCTGAAATTAAATTGCACACGCACACACACCTGTTGATTGCAGTATGGTTTTTGCATAACCTGGGTGATGAATCCGAAGGGAACAAACAAAAGGACCAAACCACAGCGGATAAGCAAAGGGGTACTGCTGGGCCCAGGCCATCATCTTGAACAAGTCTGACCCATCTCCTTGAAACTACAAGAGAAAAACAGACATACTTGAGAAGACTGCTTGCATATTCAATATCTCTGAAATGGGCCACAGTGCACCCCTTACCTCTTTCGTGTGTCCAAAAAGCCAGTGTGCTGGTGGTCCTGGAAAAGCTTCAATTTTTTGGAGCAAATTCTTTCTTTTGCAGATTAACACAGTTAATTTAAAGGTAATGGCAAAGACACAAATCAGTGCAAATAAATGATAAATGTGAACCCAGTGGACCTGAAGACTTCGGGCGGCTTCAGTTAACTCCATGCTAAGATACCGATCAGTCTGCCATAAAGGACAAAGAGTTTCAGTGGAAACTCAACAACATCTCACCTTTCTATAGGAGGAGCAAAGCCGGACTCAGCCAACTGCCAATAAGCAGCTTGTATAATAATTAGGGTAGTCATAAATTCTGTGTGTCTCGTGGGAGGAGACAAGAAGCTGCAGATGGTTTGAGCAGAATTCACAGGATGAAGGATGTCACCCCTGTGGGGCCGTTATTGTAGATGAATCATTTGTAAATGTGTGTGCAGAGTAACTGCATCTCAATCCATGTGCGTAATCAGATTGTAAATGTGTAAACATTTTTGCAAATTTGTAATGAGATTGATGAGTCTCAGGATCCGGGGAGAAGATGAGTATATCGTCTAGATATATGAAGACGAATCGATGCAGGAAGTTCCACAAGACGTCATTAACCAAAGCTTGGAACGTCGTGGCGGCGTTAGTGAGACCGAACGGCATGACCAGGTACTCAAAGTGACCTAACGGGGTGTTAATGCCGTCTTCCACTCGTCTCCTTTGCTGATGCGGACCAAGTGATACACATTCCTAAGATCCCAGTTTTGTGAAGATCTGGGCTCCATGCAGGGCGTGAACACTGAATCCAACAGGGGCAAAGGGTATCGATTGCGAACCGTGATCTCGTTTAGCCCTCTGTATTCAATGCATGGACGAAGTCCGCCGTCTTCTTGCCCACAAAAAAGAAACCTGCACCCATCGGGGAGGTGGAGTTCCAGATCAGCCCGGCAGCTAATGAGTCCCGGATGTAGGTCTCCATTGATTCGTGCTCAGGACGTGAGAGGTTGTACAGCCTGCTGGACGGGTACTCAACGCCCGGGATCAAATCAATGGCACAATCGTACGGACGGTGCGGGGGAAGGGTGAGTGCCAGATCTTTGCTGAAGACGTCAGCAAGATCGTGTTACTCAACCGGCACCGCCGTCAGATTGGGGGGGACTTTAACCTCCTCATTAGCTATTAACCGGGGGAAACCGAGGATCCTAAACACTCCCGATGGCAGGTTTCGCTCCACTGAGCCACAACCCCAGACAGCCAATCAATCCGGGGATTGTGTTTTACCATCCACGGAAAGCCCAATATCACGCGGGAGGTAGAAGGAGTAACCAAAAAACTCAATCTCCTCCCGATGATTCCCAGACCACCCAGAACTACTGGTTGTGTCTTGTGTGTGATTAATGGGAGAAGGGTGCCATCTAGTGCCCGTACCTTCAGAGGTGAAGGAAGCGCCACCAGAGGGAGCCCTACCTCCCTTGCCCATCTGCTGTCCAGCAGATTCCCTTCTGACCCCGTGTCCACCAGTGCTGGGGCTTGAAGGGTTAAATCCCCGCTCAGGATCGTAACTGGGAGACGTGTGGAAATACATGTATGTCCCACGTGAATGTCTTGGCCCACCCTTAACCCAGTTTCTAAGGGCGGGCGTTCATGTTTAACCGCTTGGGGCAGTCTCTCTGCTGATGCTCACTTGAGCCACAGATAAAGCACTCCCGGCGGGCCAGTCTCCTCTGTCTGTTAGTTGATCTGAATTTAGCCCTGCTCGTGTCCATAGCATCATCAGCAGGGGGAGCTGTTGCCACACGGAGCGCCGAGGCTGTGGAGCGTGGGGAGGGCGGAACCTTTTCGGACCCGGAAGGGAGAGGGACAGCGCGTTCCCGGCCACGTCCTTCGTCTCGCTCCCGACGGCGTTCTTCTAATCGACTGTCTAAACGTATGACTAAATCGATAAGTCCATCCAAATCCCGCGGTTCCTCCTTGGCCACCAGGTGCTCCTTCAGGACCGACGACAGTCCGTTTATGAAGGCGGCATGGAGCATATTCCAGCCGGACCTCGCAGCCGCGATGCGGAAGTCGACTGCATATTCAGCTGCGCTCCGACGCCCCTGTCTCATAGACAGCAGCACGGTTGATGTGGTCTCGCCTCTGTTAGGGTCATCAAAAACCGTTCTGAACTCCCTCGCAAACCCAGTATAAGAGGTAAGGAGCCATGAATTCTGCTCCCAAAGCGCTGTACCCCAAGCGCGTGCCTCGCCTCGAAGCAAATTAATACATAAGCCACCTACTGGGGAAATTGACTTTTTGAAACTTGATGGTTATGTTTATAGTTTATATTTCTTTTGTTTAATAAAAGAAGATGAATTTAATTACATCAAATTTCACTGTTGAATGTCTTTTGAATCCTGGTGACTCTGTTCATAGTTCTGTTTATAGTTTAGATTTATTTTGTTTAATAAAAGAAGATAGTTGATGACATCAAATTTCACTGTGCCCTCTTGCATAAACCCATGAATTATTTGGGATGATCTCAAAATAAAAGTGAAGCCAAGAAAGCCACATTGAACAGATTTCACTGATCTACTGCATTCAGAGATGGACACTAAGAAAAAGAAAGAAAGAAAGTGCTACAAAACAAACGCACGTGTCTGCTTCTATAGTATAATTCATTCATAAGGCAACAAAATGTCAACAACATTGGTAGATGCAGTTTGGAGTGTTGGCCAGTGTTTGTTCTGCGCTTGTTCATCTTTTGGAATGCAATTTGCAATTTTTTTATGGAGTGATGCATTAGTTTAATGATTGAAACGCACAAGTCAGACTCCAGTCTTAAGCATTAAAGGGGTCATATTGTGCAAAAATCATCTTTTACATTTTCATGTGTTTGATATTTAATGTTCAACATCTCCAAAGTCCCACAATTCCATGAGTGATTTAGAGATATTTTCCTGATTTGTCCTCTGAAACATATGTAACAGAAATAACCCAGACCCTCTAATTTTACCTCAGATTATTAAATGTTCCACACACACACACACACACACACACACAACACACACACACACACACACACACACACCACACACCACCACACACACACACACACACACACACACACACACACACACACGGTGCTCATGGTGTAGAACAGCTCGAAACTGTTCAGGCGGTCCTTTAGAGTGTGTTATTATGACTATGTTAGAGGTGCATGTCTAATCTATGTGAACCAATGAAATGTTTTAAAACTCGCCGATTGTTGAAGTTGTTTTGAATTCATCCTTCCACACAGCTTATATTCAAAGCTTCGGGTCAATGCTTTGAATATTCCAGAGTGCTTCAGCTACAAACCTTTCCTTTGAATTATGACAACTCCTGACTTGATATCTAATGTCATCAATCGATAAACTCAGTATCGTAGCTCAGTAAGTCCAAAGTCGGCTTCTTATTTTGAATTTAGCCAGCAAAACCTTTTGATTCAAAGCTTCAAAGTGTGCTTGAAGATTCCAAAGAGTGCTCCACGCTGATTTGCTTTGAATTTTGTGATGTCGTGTCATGACTGCAAAAGCACCTGAAATAAGACAAAAGTAGCTTGAAGCTGAACCTGGTTGGAAGACAAAAGCTGTGGTGTGTGTACCAATAAGAGTGACCACGGCTGAATAACAGTGTTGCCAGATACAGCTGATAATTTCCATCCCACAAGCTGTTAAAAACCCACCAAAATGCAAAAGAACAGACCAAAACGTTAGTTTGATATTTAAATACTCGATTGCTTAAAATAGTGTATCGTTAAAAAGCAATGCAGCTAAAGCAGACACACACATCTGATGTGCTGGATTTGATCACTGTGGTGATCAAATCCAGCAGTAGATCCTTGACCTCACCTTGTGTTTTTGTGGTCTGCGTGTGTTTTGTTAAGTATTTCAAATGTCCCCGTATATCAGTATTGCAAAATTTGCAATGCACATTGGAGTCGTCTGCTGCATTATCCATGGTTTGAAATCAGTCAATCTTTCACTCCTTTCTATAAGTTTTTTTTTTTTTCTTTAAGCCAATCTTACCAAGCTGCTCATTGGACTTGGTCCTGCAGAAGTAAATGTGAAAAAAGACCACATGCAGGTTGGGGAAGATGCTTCAGCTGAGACTGAGTGAGGCATTTTTCTGTCTGGATTAAAAGGAGTTTATGCATGCTTAGATTTTGTTTAAAATTAGCAATAAAGTGTATTAAAACCCTCAACAAACACATTCCAAACCAACCCAAATTTTATTCTCCCATCCAATCCTATTTTTACCTGCAAAATAAAACTCAAACCACAAAATTGGGTGGGAAACCCCCCAATCTGGCAACACTGCGTGTCAGTGACTCGTCCACACAGAGCTGTGTGACATGAGTTTCTGAACTCCCAAATGAAATGAAAACATTGAAATGAAGTGTGTGAAAGCATACGGACAATGACAAACATTTGCATACTCTGACTCTGAGTAAACAATACTTATTCTTATTACTTATGTTTTACTACAACTAAATTGCCAGTACGTTTAAGGGACACAACTGTAAGTTAATTTTTGGGTGTCAGCCCATCTTATTTTTGCAAAAACGTCACTTCTGCAATTAATTAAAAGTCAGCACCTTGCTGCACATTTGAGCAGCTTTTGTTGCCATCTTGTGGGAGATGGGAGTTTTAATGGCTTCTGTACAGATCCTACTTGAAAACCAAAACTCAGGAAAAGAAAGGATTGATAAATTCTAGAAATGCATGTTTTTTTTATGGCAGGCAGATCTTTGAGATCCCAGTGTTAATGTTTAACATTTTAGGGCGCAGAAGGTTTTGCTGTATGGAAGGACAGCAATTTCTCTTGACAAGCATAACTTGCAGTTGTGAATATTTTCCTGTCTCAATATTTTGAATGGGAGACGCCATAGTGCCCTCTTGTGACCAGTCACCTCTGCTTAGACATACCTGTGAACAACAATGTCCATCAAAATTCTATTATTTTTATTTTTATTCTGATACCTAAAGCTTGAGATCAATTTTCCAGTTATTTACGGTCCTGATGCTTAAGCTTACTGTGTAGTTGTCATACTTAGATGCCACCCAGTGACCTACAGCAAAGGCTGCATGTCTGTGGTACTTAGTCTGTCCTGGTGATCCTTGGCTAGTACTGGAATAACGGACAAATGACGTTACCTGGGTAGACCAAGATGAGAAGTATCACTTGCAATGTGAAAGAACATCACCTATGACATTTTGGCATATGCTGCATTCTTCTGGGTATGATCCAGCAACAGGGGTGCCTCTGTTTTGAAGATCCTAGTGACTGGAGGAGGGCAAGTCAAGCGGATGCACATTTCCCTTGGCTAAGTGAGGTAGATGATTGCTTTTGAGAGGTGGGGATGGACTGGTTTCTGTTTGGAGGTGTTGCCAACCAGGACCCAAGGTGATGGTGATTCCCGTAGTGTGTTGGATGCAGTGAAGGGTGATGCGTTGGGGTTTTTCTGTAATTATTGTATGGCTTTTGCCTTGCAATATAAAGCGCCTTGGGGCAACTGTTGTGATTTGGTGCTATATAAATAAAATTGATTTGATTTGATTTGAAGTGTGGTACCAGCACATGCTGTTGCAGACTAAGAGACATGAGGTAGGTTAGTTGTCTCTTTCTCTGAATTAGTTTCTGGCCCTGGTGTCTAAAACATGTGGCTGCACAAGTCAAATAAAGATGCTACAGAGAGCATACGTTTGACACATCGCTGTGATATTTTACACTTGACAGCAGTTGCATCTGTGATTGTGTGTGGTTTCAGCACCTTCAACGTACATATTACAAAGCAGAGAAAACTGCTTTGTTTTCACTAGTTTGAAACCTAATTTAATATACTTGGTGACTTTTTTAATCTATCAAATTTGTCTGGGCTGTTAACAAGGTTGGGCAGGATTACTTTGAAAGAATACATGTGGATTATATGTACACTCAACAAAAATATAAACGCAACACTTTTGGTTTTGCTCCCATTTTGTATGAGATGAACTCAAAGATCTAAAACTTTTTCCACATACACAATATCACCATTTCCCTCAAATATTGTTCACAAACCAGTCTAAATCTGTGATAGTGAGCACTTCTCCTTTGCTGAGATAATCCATCCCACCTCACAGGTGTGCCATATCAAGATGCTGATTAGACACCATGATTAGTGCACAGGTGTGCCTTAGACTGCCCACAATAAAAGGCCACTCTGAAAGGTGCAGTTTTATCACACAGCACAGTGCCACAGATGTTGCAAAATTTGAGGGAGTGTGCAATTGGCATGCTGACAGCAGGAATGTCAACCAGAGCTGTTGCTCGTGTATTGAATGTTCATTTCTCTACCATAAGCCGTCTCCAAAGGCGTTTCAGAGAATTTGGCAGTACATCCAACCAGCCTCACAACAGCAGACCACGTGTAACCACACCAGCCCAGGACCTCCACATCCAGCATGTTCACCTCCAAGATCGTCTGAGACCAGCCACTCGGACAGCTGCTGAAACAATCGGTTTGTATAACCAAAGAATTTCTGCACACACTGTCAGAAACCGTCTCAGGGAAGCTCATCTGCATGCTCGTCATCCTCATCGGGGTCTCGACCTGACTCCAGTTTGTCGTCGTAACCGACTTGAGTGGGCAAATGCTCACATTCGTTGGCGTTTGGCACGTTGGAGAGGTGTTCTCTTCACGGATGAATCCCGGTTCACACTGTTCAGGGCAGATGGCAGACAGCGTGTGTGGCGTCGTGTGGGTGAGCGGTTTTCTGATGTCAATGTTGTGGATCGAGTGGCCCATGGTGGCGGTGGGGTTATGGTATGGGCAGGCGTCTGTTATGGACGAAGAACACAGGTGCATTTTATTGATGGCATTTTGAATGCACAGAGATACCGTGACGAGATCCTGAGGCCCATTGTTGTGCCAACATCCAAGAACATCACCTCATGTTGCAGCAGGATAATGCACGGCCCCAGTTCCTGCCAATATCCAGCAACTTCGCACAGCCATTGAAGAGGAGTGGACCAACATTCCACAGGCCACAATTGACAACCTGATCAACTCTAAGCGAAGGAGATGTGTTGCACTGCATGAGGCAAATGGTGGTCACACCAGATACTGACTGGTATCCCCACCAATAAACAAAACTGCACCGTTCAGTGGCCTTTTATTGTGGACAGTCTAAGGCACACCTGTGCACTAATCATGGTGTCTAATCAGCATCTTGATATGGCACACCTGTGAGGTGGGATGGATTATCTCAGCAAAGGAGAAGTGCTCACTATCACAGATTTAGACTGGTTTGTGAACAATATTTGAGGGAAATGGTGATATTGTGTATGTGGAAAAAGTTTTAGATCTTTGAGTTCATCTCATACAAAATGGGAGCAAAACCAAAAGTGTTGCATTTATATTTTTGTTGAGTGTATGTATGTACATACATTTGGATTACTTGTAATCTGATTACTTTTGGATTACATTTCAAAGTAATCCTACCCAACCTTGGCTGTTAATAACATTTACCTGTGAAGCAAAAATGCAAAAAACAAACCACTTTTATCACTGCTTTACACAGACTTTAATCATTCCACAATTTGATGCAAACTATAGCAAAAGGCATCAAAAACAGCATTGCCTTTTTCTATTATGCTCTTGGAAAAATGATAAAAGTAATGATGGTACGTCAATCTGACAGTTATGTCTTTACACAAAACCACATGACTCCAACGTAGAATAACACATAAACAACTACCACAGAATTATGTCGTCACATGGAGGACTGTCTCTACAAACACTGATATATTGTAAAAGATGCCAAATTACTTACAATAACAAATTAAATGATATATTCCCGGTCTTCTGGCTGTCAGTTTTCTAACAATACACTATGTGCAGTTGTGGTCTGAAGTTTATATACTTTCACTGTGGGCATGAATGTCATGGGAATTTTGGGCTTTTAATGCCTTTGAACTGTTATTTTTTCAGGGTCAAATGATTGTTTATGCACGCTTAGATTTTGAAGCGCCTTGAGGCGATTACTCATGATTTGGCACTATATAAATTAATAAATTATTATTATTGTTATTACTGTAGATTGAAGAATTGGGTGCACAAGTTTGAATTTATTTTGGATCTTCTCTAATCCACACAAAGTTATACTTGTATATACAGGCTCAAATATATACATACAACCTCACTAATATTTGGCTAAATGTGCCTGGACCAGACACTATGGGTAGCTATCAACAAGCTTCTGCCATAGTCGTGGCTGGATATCTGACCGCTCTTCTTGGCAGAATTGGTAGCATTCATTTAGCATTGGTTTCCTGGCAAGGAGCATAGTCCACATAATTCACTAGGGTTACAGTTGGGGATTTGGAAGGTCATTTCACAAGCCTGCGTTATCCAACCGACAACCAGTTTTGATGTATGTTTGAGATCTTAGTGCTGTTGGAACACCCAATTTTGGCCAAAATTCACCTGTCTAGCTGTTGATCTGAGGTGATAATGAAGAATTTGGAGGCAGT
The DNA here is from genome assembly GCF_902500255.1 of Thalassophryne amazonica. NCBI lineage: Eukaryota > Metazoa > Chordata > Actinopteri > Batrachoidiformes > Batrachoididae > Thalassophryne > Thalassophryne amazonica. The sequence goes on along the minus strand of NC_047109.1, from coordinate 40,204,893 downwards.
TCTCGTTCATTATTCCATCCACTTTGTTCAATGGACCAGTACCACTGGCAGCAAGATAACACTAGATTAGGGTTGAGTAATAATTTTTTGCAAAGAGCCAAATGAGAAACAGAAAATATTGTGGAGGGCCAAAAGGTTAAACTCAAGTGTGCATAATAATTTTATTCCTATATAAAATGCAGTAAATAGCATTGTTTTGACTGTTTTTAGTGATTTTGTGGGATATCATAAAGCTGGTCTTGGCAGCCGATCTGCTCTGTGTCAGCCTGATCCCGTCAGATCTCAGAAGCTAAGCAGTGCGGGACCTGGTTAGTGCTTGGATGGGAGACCTCTTTGGAACACCAGCGGCTGTGTGTGTTTCTCCAGGTAACACTGGAGTTGCCTCAGGAAGGGCATCCGGTGTAAAACCTGTGCCAAATATCAATGCGGATCTGGTTGTATCCACTGTGGTGACCCGGAACACAAAAAATGGGAGGACCCGAATGGACAACCATCATAAAGCTGGTCTTGGTTGCTTCTTCCCTGGATACATGAAACTTGGTAAAAAAAACAAAAAAAACAAAAAGCCTTATTGCTTAGCTTAGCTAGCAAAGCTTCTGATGTCCACGCTCTTTCAGCTTCAGTCAGGTTTTTTATACTTCTCCACATGTTTCGCGCTGTAATGCTGACTGAAATTATAATCTTTGAACACGGAGACCTGCTCTCCACAAACTAAACAAACAGCTTTACCCCTAACTTCAATAAATAAGTACTTAGGAGGCCATATTTTGTTGAAAATTCAGCATTCAGCATCCACCTTTCTCTTTTTGGCATTACCGGACATTTTTGGGGAGTGGTACCCATTGACTGGATTAATCACTTCTGAGAACAAATACAAAAAACTGGTTTCAAAATAAAAACAATGCGGTTTTAGTTCAGTCATAAAGGGACACGATGACAGCTGAATGAAGGAGAAAAGGTCACAAATCGTCAGGAAAAAGTGAATGATCCTGCACCTTTCCCATCACCGAGAAGCCTGTGCAGTGCCAGGCTTTGTGGCATGGGGCAATCGCTCTGTGCCAGGCTCTGCTACACTCTGACTGAACGAAGGTCAGATGCAACACTAACTTGGTAGAATAGTAAATATCTTATTCTCTAATTTCCAGGTATTTGTCGGCCGGTCAGAGTCAGCCGAAGGGCCATATGCAGCCCACAGGCCATAAAATTCCCTGGTGTACACTAGACCATAATGCTGCCACCACCATGCTTGAGAGTTGGTACACTATTCTCAGGTTTTGAAAGCCTCACCTTTACCCCTCCAAAGACATCTTTTGCCAGTGTGGCCAAATTGCAGTTTTTTTGTCTTGTCTGAACACAAAACTTGTCTTCTTTCTGGATCGGCACATTCTCAGTCCATGGCAACGTAAAGTGATGCTGGTGTTCCTGCAGTTTCCAGTTCATGGCAGGCCTAAGGTAGTTCCTGTGTTGTTCCTGAGCAATTCACCAATTTCCTCTTACTTGAGGGTTACAGAACATTGGCATCGTGGTGACACATCAGACGATCTTGTACTTAGGCACAATTGTTTGAACTGGTGATCTCGGAATCACCAGTTGTTTAGAAATGGCTCCAAGAGACCTTCCCCACTTCTACAAATCTACCATTCTTCTTAGAGCTTCACTGAGTTCCTTGGACTTTCCCCTTGATCTCAGTATTGGTCAATCCAATGAGCGCTGTCAAACACATCCTTTTTATGCTTGCAAAGAGAGACTACCAGTTGTAATCAGTCATTATCACTACCAAGGGGTTAAAAGTCATCGGCCAAGTCATGATAAAAGACACTGTTGAACCTTAAGTACCACTTATTAAAAGATTAAGTGAATGTATGTATATATTTGAGTCTTTATGTATAATTCTGACCCTGTTTGGGTGAGAGAAGATCTAAAATAAATTCATACATGTGCACTCAATCCTTGTTTTTAAAAGTCATTAATATGTATGCTGTACAATCATTCCACCCTGGTAAAAGAACAGTTCAATGACATCACTAAAAGCCCAAATTACTATGACATTCCAACCTGACCTCACACCAGTTCGTGATGGTATCATGAAAAGTGATTTACTCTATTAGTTCATGATACCATCACGAAATGCATCAAATGTTCTTGATGGTGTCATGAAATAAATAAATGTGATGGCATCACAAAATTCGGGGCAATGTGGTGGTGGTGGGGGCATAGAGGTTATGGTTACGGTTAAAAATAGTGAACTAAACTTTACTGTGTCACGAAAATGTGAGGCATTTCATCAAGGTATCATGAAAGAAAGCGAGAGGCGGGGCCTGATATTCATACCCACGATGAATGTATATAAACGTCCGACCACAACTGTATGTGCATGAAATTGAGGGAGCATTCATAAAGTTTCAGCTAAGATTTAATAATGTTTTCTCATTACTGACCAGTGGATATCATGTAGTTCCATCATGAAAAAGGAAGTGTTAGAGAGTACACAATGAAGTAACATTAGCATGATTTGGATCTTGATCTACATTGCCAAGTAGTAGCAGATCATGTGAGTAGCTGTACCATCACACACGATGCTAAAATGTTGCTGACCCTACTGGCTGATATGACAGCAAAGTGAAAGTCATCAGTCCACTTCAGTTTTTCAGCTATAACATCTGGAAACCTGACCAGTAGCTTACATCACCATAATTTCAATGCATGAGTTTTGATAAGCCCATGTCAAAGAGACATTTCTTGAATAACTATTATTTGAGTTGGGCCAGTGACGGCATGAAGGCTCAACAGTGGTTGTGCCATCACAGAACCACCCATACAAATATTTGATCGCATACACCCAAACCTAGGCTAGTTCATTGCTAATCATAATGTATTGTTTACAATGACTCACAAAGTTGTTGAAGCACAGAACATTACTGCTTGTTGTTAGAACAGGCTTAACTATTTTGAAGCTGAACAATGCAAGACAAAAATACAGAACCTGAAAATGTACTACAAAAGGTACTGCAACTGTACTACAACTGAAATTGTGTGCCCAGGAAGTCTAATTACTGGTCAGAGCTTCTACTGAAATGTTTTTAGCTGTTAAATGTCAAATTTTTCTTCTATAATGTTAACGCAGCATTTACCACCACTGTGAAATGTGTCCATTAGTGATGTTAGGATGTGTGTTGCAATTTCCACTATGGCTAGACGAAACACAGCCCATAACCACAACTAAATCTAAGGGCCCGTTCACACATAACACGTTTGAAGCCGATTAGCGCATGAAGGAGGAATTGCATGCCATTCGTGAAAAATCGGCACTGCCTCTAATGCCTCATACACCTGTCGGTACAACTGTTCACACACATCAGCGGCCGAAAGACAGAGTGTGCACTGTGAGAGCCCGTTCGATCCCTCTCACAGCAGGTGTCAGCCAAATTCCAGGTGACATACATGAACATCCAACACTGCTCACTGGACACTTAGAAAATGTGTGGCCATTTGCACTGTCAGCATGGAAATAGTGAGCAGGCAATCACTTTTGAGTTAGCTGTGACATTTGTCTAAGTCCTCCCACGAGTGTGGCAAAAATATATCAGTAATTGAATTTAACATTTCTGTAATTTATCATTACCGGACTATAGAGCACACCTGAATATAAGCTGCACCCACCAATTTTAAAAAGAAAAAAGAAATTGTACAGAAATAGGCTGCACTTGTCTATAAGTCGCGGGTCTCCATGTTGTAACATGAGATATTATTCAGAAAGATGTTGGACAGAAAGATTTTTTTAACTTTTAATTAAATACATATTGTAAATGCTTTTTTTTCTGACAAGCACGTCATCCAGCGTGGGCACATTGTCGCGTGGCATCTCTGCTCCACACAGATAACTGAGTAATTTTAAGTTTTTTTTTTTCTTTGTGGATCATGAGATCATGTCATCATCAGCCAGGATCGCCTGGTGTTTGTGGTTAGTGAGACGTTAATGAGGCGCTTTGACTTTTCTAACTTGTGGCGCAAAGACGAGACCCGATGGAGGGGCTGACTGATCTGACGGAGGCGCAACTATCACGCAAAGTGCCAGAGGGACTCTTCTTCAGTCATGACAAGGAATTTCCAGATGTTGTTTTCTTCAGGACATGTTGATGAATCCACTACAACTAACAGGTAAGACTTTATATTTATTGTGTGTGTGAATTTACCCTGCATGAGGACCGCAGCTTTCAGTCAATTAATGGACAGCATCAATTGACATATTTTGACTTATAAGAAAGCCTGTAAAAATCCATAAATTAGCCGCATCATTGTTTAAGCCACAGTGTGCAAAGCTTGTGAAAAAGTAGCATCTTTTAGTCTGGAAATTATGGTATGTCCATTACAAAACATTTTATTCCAGAGATATTTCCCAAAGAGGGTAAAAGTGACCTGATCAAATATCAGTAGAAGGGTAAAGGGGTTTAAGGGAAGAGGAAATGCATATACTGTGGGCTTAGATGTAAATGATATATGAACAGGAGAAAATGAAAAAGGAATGTAAGAAAATGTGATTCTGACCATTTCTAGTATAAGGAGAAGAAAGCTGTTCAGAATAGTGAAACATATAGAGGGACCAAACTGATATCACATACAGTGAAAATATGAGAAATGATAGCAAAGAAAAGTTGAAGGGAAGAGACCACCATTGAGTTTGATTTGATGTCAAGTAGAGGAACAACTGAAGCAGTGTTCCCAATGGGAAAACAAGTCAGAAAAAGAGAAAGTCTTGTATTTGATGTGTTTAGAGGTGAAGAACTCTATGATAGTGTGACACATCAAAGACTGGGGGCATACGAGGGAGAACTGAGTACCTGAGAAGTTTGTAAGTACTGTTCAGGACATGTATAAAGGAATGAGGAGCATGCAGTATCAGAGGCAAGATTCCAGTGAGGGCAGCTCTGTCCCAGAGATCTTCTTTAACATGTTGCATTTTATATTGTCTACACAAACTTTTGGGATTGCAAACAATTACCGTCTAATTTATAAATGCAGAGACACTGCAACAGCTGGCATCAACCTGTGACCCATCACAAACCACACATATGTGATTCGTGGATCAGAAGTCACAAGTACACATAAATCACCCACTCGCCACCCACTGGTCATTAATACAATTATTCTAATTCTCAAAGTGTAATAATAGAAGCTGTTGGACAATTACCCTGCTGCTCCTGTTGCAGATGTCTGCGAGCTGCGTGTGACTGAAATTTGCCGCTCGCTGTCCATGGTGCTGAAATGCAGCAAAAAAGAAAAAGAATTCCTCCCTCACCTTCCAAAAACAAATCGAGGGTCATTTCAAAGCATTCTCACGCATGCACTATCGGAGCATATTTGACTCTGTGTTTAAATGCACTTTTGGCTGGAGAGTTGTGTTTGTGATTATAATAGTAGGTATTTTTTGTAGTAAAATATTTTACTCCTCTATGATTTTTTTTTCAATGACATTTTAGTCAAGACAATGACTAAGCCAAAATATCTTCTCAAAATTATCACTGCAGCAGCAGAAAGATGGCTATATTCAGGAGGTAGGGATGAACCAGACATCTGCCTGGTTGGTTGCCATCCAGTTTGGTACTGTGTTTTGGTGGAATGGGAGACACCAGTGCCTGCTCCCAGGTATGACCTAACCTGCTAAGACCAGCAGTGATGTACGAGGCCCAGAAAAGAAGAGAGAGCTGGGTACATGTGGCAGAAATAAGAATGCTGAGATGCATGTGTGAAGTTAAAAAGTTGAACAGGAAAAGAAATAATGAAAGAGTTTTGAGAATGGATGCACATGGAACGAGAAAGAGGGGAAGCCGGAGCTGGAGGTGGATGGATAGAAATGGGGGATAATTAAAACCTCTGTTACACAGGGATGTGGTCCGTTGTGTCGCCTAAGAGCCACACAGCTGCCACCAGGACCTTACAAGGCTGGCTCAGTATCCTCTCACAAACAGCTGTGAAGTCTGAAGCTGCACCTGACTTCCACAGAAGAGTCACCAAGGCCGGAGGATGCTCCAACTGGAGGAGGACAAAGTGAGTTTTCAGGCAGTCACATGACTTTTTCAGTCCCTGCAATGTTTCATTTCATCTTCAACCGCTTACCCAGTATCAGGTCGCGGTGGCAACAGCTCCAGCAGGTGACCCCAGACTTTCCTTTTCCCCGAGGTACTTGAACTCCTTCACTTGGGGAAAGACCTCATTCCCTACCCGGAGTAAGCAATCCATTGGTTTCCTGCTTAGAACCATGGCCTCAGATTTAGAGGTGCTGATCATCATCCCAGCCGCTTCACACTCGGCTGTGAACTGATCCAGTGAGTGTTGGAGGAAACAGGCCGATGAAGCCAACAGGACCACATCATCTGCAAAAACCAGTGATGACACCCTAAGCCCATCAAACTGGAAACCCTCCTCCCCCTGACTATGCCTCGATATCCTGGACATGAATATCACAAACAGGATTGGTGACAAGGCACAGCCCTAGCGGAGGCCAACTCCCACCAGAAATGAGTCCGACTTACTGCCAAGTACTCAAACACAGCTCCTGCTTTGTGAGTACAGAGACTGGATGGCCCTGAGAAGGGACCCCCTCACTCCATACTCCCACAGCACCTCCCACAGTATCTCCCAGGGTACACAATCATACGCCTTCCCCAAGTCCACAAAAACACATGTAGACTGTATGGGCATACTCCCAGGCACCCTTCAGGATCCTTGTGACAGTGAAGAGCTGGTTGATTGTTCCATGACCAGGACAGAACCCACATCGTTCCTCTTCAATTGGAGGTTCAACTATCGGCCAAACCCTCCTTTCCAGCACACTGGAGTAGACTTTACTAGGGAGGCTGAGTAGTGTGATGCCCCTGTAATTGGCACACACTCTCTGGTCACCTTTTTTAAATATGGGGACCACCACCTCAGTTTGCCACTCCTTAGGCACTGTGCCAGACCTCAACACAATGTTGAAGAGATGCCTTGTCCAAAACAGTCCCTCCACACCGAGCCTTCAGCATTTGTGGACAATCTCATAAACCCCTGGGGCCTTGCACCTGAGTTGTTTGACTACCTCAGTGACTTACACCAGGGAAATTGATGATAATCCTCCATCAGCTTCCAGCTGTGTCCCTATTATAGAGGGCACTCCGGTCTGATGCAGGAGTTCCTCAAAGTGTTCCTTCCAGCGCCAGATTACATCCTCTGTTGAGATCAACGGAGTCCCATCCTTACTTGGATGGTTCCCCGTTTTCCCCTCCTGAGGTGCCTCCCGGTCTGCCAGAAGCACCTTGGTGCCAACCGAAAGTCCTTCTCCATCATTGCTCATATTGACCAATTTCTGTGAAAAGGCATGTGATCAGCATCTGCCAATCAATGCATTTCATTGCTGACCACAAAAACCGATTGCCTGTAGCTCATATTTTCAAACAGTTGGTGTTGGTTTGCAAACCTCCAATAAACTCAAAATAAGAAGGCCCTGTGCAGTGTTTCACCATGCAGAACTGTTGTACGGTCTGTAAGAGCAATGGAACATTTGAATCCTCATGGGCGGAAGTATGGTAAAATGCTTCAATACAATTAATTTAATCCAGTGGTTCCCAAAGTGGGCCGTGCGCCCCCCTGGGGGAGTGCGGCGTCATTGCGGGGGGGGGGGGGGGGGGCGCGACAAGGCTAAATATAAACAATATACTTTGTGTTGGACAGCTAGCAAACCATGGCAAATGTCAGCAGACCACCAGGGAAACGTAAGGGCAATAATGACACCGCAACAGACAATACTAAAGCAAAGTCAAGAAAATATGACGATTCATATCTCACCCTCGGCTTCACATGTACAACGGTGGGTAATGAAGAGAGACCACAGTGTGTGCTGTGCCTCAAAGTGCTAGCTTCAGACAGCATGAAGCCAAACAAGCTAAAGCGTCACTTAGAGACCTTACATCCTGCACACACACAGAAGCCTGTGGAGTGCTTCAGGAAAAAACTTCTCTGCTGTCGTGCACAACAGAATACGTTTATAAACGCAGCTGTTTCTACATCAAATCCGCAACTTGCCTCTTATAAAGTAGCCTACAGAGTTGCAAAATGTAAAAAACCACACACCATCGCTGAGGAATTAATACTGCCTGCAGCTATTGATATGGTTTCCATGATGATTGATGAAACAATTGCCAATAAACTAAAGTATACCTCTATCAAACAATACCATTGCAAGGCGCATCTATGACATGTCAAAAGATATGGAGGAGCAGCTCAATGACAAGTTACAACACAACCGTTTTGCTCTGCAGGTGGACGAAGCCACGGACAGCAACAAGGACTGTTTATTAATAACATATGTCAGATTCATCGATAGTGAGGATTTGAGGGAAGATTTGCTTTTCTGTAAACCTGTAAAAAACAGGGCCACTGCGGGTGAGTTGTTTAACATCATTGACACTTACTTGAAAGATGCTGATTTAAAATGGGAGGACTGTGTGGGAACCTGCACAGACGGCGCTCAAGCAATGGCTGGGAGACAGGGAGGGCTGCAGGCGCTCATCAAGCGCGTCTCCCCAGACGTGCAGTGGACGCACTGCATGATACACCGAGAGGCGCTTGCTTCCAAACAGCTGAGTCCTGAGCTGAATGATGTTATGACCGACGTTATTGCCACGGTAAACTTCATCAAAACACGACCTGCCAAAGCCCGGATTTTCTCTGCCTTGTGTGAGGAGATGGGCTCCGACCACACAGCTGTACTGTTCCACAGCGAGTCCCGGTGGCTGTCACGGGGGAAGGTTTTGTCCAGGGTGTTTGAATTGCTGGATGAGATCAAAATCTTCCTGGAGGAGGAGGGTAATGAGCTTGCCCACAAGTTTAAAGATAACTTCCTCATGAAGCTTGCATAACTGAGTGACATGTTTCAAAAACTTAATGAACTTAATCTGAAGATGCAGGGCACTAAGACACACATCCCACAGCTGGCAGATAAAATCACATCATTCACAAGAAAATTAGGGATGTGGGAGCAGCGAGTTACGGGGGGGAATATAGACTCATTTGAAAGCTTGAAGTCATTCATTGACTCAAACAAGCTGCAGAACACAGTGATCCCATGCATGAAAAATCACATCTCTGCCCTTAAAACACATTTCCAAAAGTATTTTCCAGTGCAAGATTCATCAAAATATGACTGGATCAGAGACCCCTTCAGTGCAACTCCAGCTGATGACTTTAGCACAGCAGAGGAAGAGCAGTTCATTGATGTCACCTCAGATTCAAGGATGCGACTGGAGTTCAAGTCCAAGACATTGTCTGCATTTTAGACTGGAGTGGAGAAGGAGTACCCACTGCTGGGCAGGACAGCCTTGACCACACTCCTCCCTTTTGCCACATCCTACCTGTTTTTCTGCTGTTGCCTCCATCAAGACAAAGTACAGATCAAAACTGGACATTGAAAATGAACTGAGTGTGGCTGCCTCACAGCTGCACCCAAGACTGGGGAAGATCTGTGACACAAAACAAGCCCACTGTAGCCACTGACTTATTGCAGGGCTGGAAGAAAACATATTCAAGATGTTCAATGTTTTATTCACAGGGAAATGTTCATCCTCAGACATTCAGAATTTTAAAAAACAGTTATAAGCTGTGGTTGTTATTATTTCTACAAAAGTTCAAAGTTTCATTGAGGTTTATTCTATATAAACAATAGCAGTTTGTGACTGAGTGTTTGTCATACATTTACATGTTGATGTGTACGGTCAGGGGTAGGGGGGGCCTGAGACAATTTTGATTGGCCAAAGGGGGGCCTGGCAGAAAAAGTTTGGGAACCACTGATTTAATCAGACCTTTAAAGACCAAACACTTGTTGGAGTACGGTGAGTTTTCAAGGCTCACGGCAGAGAATGAAAAGAAGAGCTACAGCAGCTACTATCAGACAGCAGCCCAACACAGTCCAAGCTCAAATAACACTCACTCGTATGAGCGTGGCAGTCAGAAGGCGAAACAAATAACTTGAAAAATAACTGAATTCATTGAGTTAGATGATCACCCTTTCTCAAGGGTAGAAGGCAACGGGTTCTGCCGACTGCTCTCTCACTTGGAGCCCCGCTACGTGCTACCGGTGTTATGTGCCGACGCGGGTTGAGGAGCGGACCTGCGTCTGACTGAACCCAGCGCTAAATAACCAGAAAGTGGTTCCAAAAACAAAACATTTATTTCCCTTTCTGTGCAATAATTGTGTACAACATAAGATATGGTTTGTCTGGCGGAGTGAAGGACGGCGCGCTCTCCAGCGCCCAAAGGGATCGAAGCCCGGCGCTTCTGGACTCAAATTCACCGCCAAACACCCCCCAGGTGGACACGACAAACTGACTCTGTGAAGGATAGAAGAGGTGAGGTAAGTCAACAGCTACAACTAATATCCTTCAAAGGCACACACTATCAGCAACACATTCAGGTCTGAATTTAAGCTTTATGTAAATGAGCAGCTTCTCACAACAGGTGGAGGATCATCAGTCCGCACGCCACGGCCGTGAGAAGCGAGCTGCACAATTCTCATCAATGTTCAAATATACTGCATAACAAAATACCAAATTACTATTAACACTTATTCAGACAATCAATCACTTCTGATGTGTGCTGACAGCATGTGTCCCTCACCCGTCCTCCTTCACAGGCACGATGTGTCAAACCCAGGCACGGTCCTCAGCGTCTCACAGACGAATGTCACAAGGTCGAGTTCCCGGCAATTCTGCTTGAACCACTCATGGCTTAAATGCAGAACGCCATCTAATTATCTGCTTCACCTGAAAGTCCTTAAGTCCGCACGTGAGCATCATCCACAGGTGCTGCGAGTCATTAGGCCTGCACGTGGACATCCTCCACAAGTGCAGCCAATAATGTTGATGAGGGTGAAGGATTCTTCTGCCAGCACCTTCTCCACAGACAAAAACCAGTTTGCATACCACCTGGAGAGCAAAGAACAGAAAACAACACAAAAACATCCAGCCAAACCCCCCAACACACAACAACCAGGCCATAAAGAAAAAGGAAAACTCTTGTTTTTCTTTGACAATGCACAACAGCATTTGCCAGAGGTGGGACAAAGTCACTGTCAAGTCATTCTCAAGTCATGAATCGGCAAGTCTCAAGTCAGCTTGCAAACAATTGGTAGTCATTATGACTTGAGACTTGATTTGAGACTTGCCGATTCATGACTTGAGAGTGACTTGCTGGTGACTTCGTCCCACCTCTGGCATTTGCTCATGCACAAAACAGTAAGCCATGCTCAGGTATTTTTTATTTAGTAACTTATGATATTTTATTTGAATTTAATCTGCATTTGACTTGAATATACCTTTTTACTTGACATTATTTGATTTCCGCAATGTTGTGAGATATATTGCATTTTATTTATTTGACTTTCTGCATTTTTGAGAGCCTTAATGTTTTCAATCTGTTAAAGACTGTGTTACTGATAGCAGGTAAATTTAGGTGTTTTTCAGTTGTCCTTTTGACTGAACAGTTGCCGCATTGTGCCTGCAAAGTTTTTATATATTTTTCCTTGAAGAATTAAGTAAAATATGAGTTTTTTCTAAATTAAGGTGATTTTAGCCAGCAGCACTCATCATAACTAAATCAAAAAAGTTACAGCCAATCCATGTGATCAGAATCGGTGATCGGCATTCAAGGCTGATCAATATCAGAATCAACAGCATAAAACCTGATCGGCGCATCTCTATGTTAATTATGAAGTGATCCAATTTTGTGCAGATTTAGCCAACGCTGCCCCTGTGAATGAAAGAGAAATGTATGCACAAGATAAATCCAAACTGAAGAATGTGAAAAATTAACCATTTAATATTTAGCTCATTTTGCTCTCTCTCTCTCTCTGTCTCTCTCTCTCTCTCTCTCTCTTTGTATGCACAAACAGTGAGGAAATATGATGGCAAACCACTCAAAATCCAGCATATACTGTATGTCAAAAAAGTGGCAGATCTCCATGAAAATGTGACATCATCTGTAGCACACCAACTCTACGGGAGACAACAACACCAACATTAAGTTCACTGTGGACTCACCGCAGTTTTGTCCATTGTTCTGTAAATTGTATAATCCAGAGTTTGACTCACAGAAGTCAGTGTGGAGCACGGTTTGAGGATGACAAAGTGAGTTTTTGGACAGTAACGTGACTTTTTTCAGTCCTGTGTGAATGATGGAGAAACACATGATAAATCCAAACTGAAGAGTGTGAAAAATTAACCACTTAATATTTAGCTCATTTCTCTCTCTCTCTCTCTCTCTCTCTCTCTCTCTCTCTCTCTCTCTCAGTATGCATGAAAAGTGAGGAAATGTGATGGCAACCGACAACGGCAATTGAAGCGGTTACAGAGAAAGGTATTTTTGCATCCCCTCTGTGGATTGGCTACGCTTTAAGCTGCAGAACAGACGCACAATTGCCACTGTCGTGTGCAAAGGGGGCCTAAGGAAATGGGTGTGAGTGGATTGGAGGTGCAGGAATGGGTTGCACAGAGAAAGTGTATGAGAACCATCAACCCGACAGAAACATGGAAAAAGATGAAAGTAAGGAGAATAGGACAATATTTCCCAAATAATCCTATTAAAAAAATCCATTCCGTATTTGATGGTACAGTTACTCCCCTTGTGGATCCACAGGTTTAATTTTGATGTGGATGCCATTGAGTGAGCGAAGCACCAGTCTGGGAATGATCTTAGGTTTCCTTGTGGGGTCCTCTATCAGCTCATATCTCTTCAGTGTCAGTGAGATGACCACTTTCATCTCATTCATGGCAAAGTTTTGACCAATGCAGTTCCTAAGGGAGGAAAATACATAAAAAGAAGCAGAAAAGTGAGGCATACCAAAGTGGATCAAACTGCACACTGATAATGGAACACAAACACCTAATAATATGTTTTATTAATATTGTTTTATTACACTATGAAATGAAGCAAGAAACAAAAAACTGTCCAAATATTTGGAAAATGTCTTGTGTCAGAATGCCAGTAAAAACTCAAAATTCAATACACAGATGATGATATGAATCAATCCAACAACTATGTCAACACTTCATAGAGACAATTCCAACTTTTTTCAACTGTCTCATTATTCAGAATAAAGGTGGCAAACTGATAATAGATCTCCACTAAAGGTCAGTGTGATAAAGGACATAAAGTATCTTTGCTGACACTGTTGGAGTTACTAGAAGAAGTCAGTGGTCAGTAGTGAAGCAGAGCGATTGTTTTTAAGCAAATATCCTGTTAAGAGCATGTTTTAAGTCGTTCTCACAGAGGTTCGTGTCTAGCAATGCCTCATATAAGCATATATACGTCTACATGAGGCTATATGTCTATATATGTCTATATAGATATATATAGACAAACAAACACATTCACACCCGTATGCACACCTACGGGCAATTTAAAGCTTCCAGTCCTCCTAACCTGCATGTCTTTGGATGTGGGAGGAAGCCAGATCACCCAGAGGGAAACCACGCAAACACAGGGAGAATATGCAAACTCCACACAGAGCCACAGGTGGGAACCAATCCCATGACCTTCTTGCTGTGAGGCAACAGTGCTAACCACTAAACCACCATGCTAAATATACTGCAAAAAAGTTAAATCTGGGTCTCCATTTATCAAACTGTGCATGTATGGACAAACTTTACTATGTGTGGAAATACAAATAAATGAATAAATAAATAAATCATACACACATCAGTAAGTATCAGCTGTTGATAAATTCCATATGTTCTAAACCACCATGCTAATACATGTTCGTGGTGATTTGCATTTCAAAAAGCCTGCAATTAACAATATGTGGTTCCAAAACATTCACGTAACAACTATTAGTATTGATTTACACTGTCGGCATCTGATAAACCAGTTTCACTTTAAGCGCCGCAGGGACTGCTGGGTAAATTCAAGGCTCACAAACACAAAGAACACACAAAAAATGAATAAATAAAAAAATAAAACCCAAAACACTGTCATCATCTTTCAAAAGCAGTTAAACACAGTATTAGAAGTCACAGTTTATCTCAGTATTAGATACACCGTCATTTACAAGCTAAAAGCTGACACTTTTGTCACACGCATTGAACCCTGCGGCTTAAACAACCAAAATACATCCATTAATGCATTGATTGGCAGAATAAAATACACGTAGTAAATATAAATTCATACCTGTTAGTTTCAGTGGTATTCATCTGAATAAATAATCCACATAAAGCGTCCTTTTTTAAAAATCCAAAACAGTGTCTAAACATGAAGAAAAGTCTCTCCCTCTGTACACGCAGCTGCGTCATGAGAGCTTCTCTCCCACCACAGAGTCTTGTTGATTAAATTACAGCCACAAAGAAATAAAAGAAAATAATGTTAAAATTAGTCTGTTTTGTTTTTGTGTCAAGTGGACGAGTCACTGTAACGTCCAAAGTGAACCTGAACTACACTACCCACAATGCCCCCTGCGTCGAGCCACCAATCACGTGAGCCAGTCTGCTAAAAACACAACAAACAGGCTAAAATGTTTGATTTTAGGGTTTACAAACATTTTTGACCATTAAACTTTAGCAGCAAAAAAAAATGTTATTGCACTGAAACTTATCGGAACTAAATTTATCGGAAGATAATTGGTCCGATGATGGTTTTAAAACTTATCTGAAAAGCTAATCCGATAGCAAAAACATTAGCTTCGATAATTATCTGCTATCGGATTATCTGAACTCTGCCAACCACTGTGTAAAATACAGTAAAACCCGCCTAAACAGTCATTGAATTAATTGGATATTCACACTCACCGGACAAAAGCAAAAGTCACAATGTTTTGTATGGTTTTCCATGTAATAAACACCGTATATACCGGATTTTGTATAATAGGTTTTCACTCACATCGGACAAAACCTCCCGTCCCACCGCAATGCATTTCATTAAAAACCCCTCGCATGTACCAGACACAGCAGTCTGGGTGTGTCCAGTCACAAACAGAGGTATGAAATGAAGTTCAGCACTGACACTAGCCAATTCAAGGAAAGTACATACTTTATTTCCTTAATTAAAAGCCCAGGCATTTATTTTTTCAAACCATGCTCAGACCTGGCACCTAAATGCAGCAGGCCTTTATGCAAGGCCGGTGATTATTATCAAAATGCTGCTTGCTGCATGCACTGTAATATGTTGTTAAGTTTCACACATATCCCTGGGTGTGGCAAACCAAATACAACCACTTACGTACAACGACAGAGACCGCAAGGGCTCTGATTGGTCACTTTTCCGGTTTCATTCCTTGCTCTTTCCTCATATTTTAAAAATTTTTGCAGTGTTTACCCCAATTACATTTCGATCATGGATCAAATAGAGGAATGTTTGAGCAGAAAAATCTGCAAATATGACCAACTTTACAATAAGGAGTCTAAAAACTACAAAGACACTCAAATCACTCACAATTCATGTAGGGAAATTGCATGTACCGTTATGTTGGTTTGGAGGTTGAGGATTGTAGAAAGAAGTGGAGCTCGTTGAGGCACAAATTAATCCAGAAAAACACTGTTCCTGCAGTAAATTGCATTAAGACACCCACCAGCGTGATGGAGAACTTTAAAAGGGTCATGCGCAAGTCGATGTCATTGCATGGCTGCAGAGTTACAAAGCTGGCTTAGTGGTTAGAACTGATGCCTCACAGCAAGAATGTTGTGGTATTGCTTCCCGCTCTTTCTGTGTGGAGTTTGCATGTTCTCCCCGTGTCTACGTGGGTTTCCACCAGGCACTCTGGTTTCCTCCCATAATCAAAAACATGCTTATATAGGGTCAGCTCCTTTCTCTGCCCCTGACCAAGACAGCGTCTCTACATCTGGAGTTGGCAGACTGCAGACCAAACGGTCCCCCCCTAAAAATCCATGCCACAGCACACTCAGCACAGCCACAACACACTCAGCAAAACAACAGCATGCTTAGGCTGAGGCTATAGGTATGACCAGGCAGATTCAAATTTCCAGCCCTGTATATGTGTTGGCTATCTCTGTTTATTTAATCCCTTCCTTCAGCTACTTTATGTTCTCAACTGTTAAGCACCTGACTGTCCTGTACAACCCAGTTTGCCTTCCTGTCTGAATACTTTTGTGTGTAATTTTGTTATAAATTTGATTGCAAAACAAAGTCTGCATGAAGGACTTCAAATGTGTTTGTCTTTTAACCAAGTATTTCCACTTAGTTTGGGGAGTCCACCTCTTATAGTTCTGCTGGACAAACTTTAGCCCATTAACTATTTATAAGACATCAGCATTACAAAAACAAATGTTGGGCAATTGTTTTGATTAAAATGATTGGCATTTGGCTTATGTCTAAAATAAGTTAACCCGGGC